>NC_090932.1:1519310263-1519987048 GCF_040938575.1 Ambystoma mexicanum | reverse complement strand
CCAGCTTTGGCACACTTGAACCTAAGAGTACATAGGTGGTTAAAATAAGCAGTCCAAGCGGACCTGGCTAAGGCTGGTTTGTAAAGTCTGTTGGACAGGTAGCCCAGGGCGGTGTTGTCGAGGAAATGGTGTGTGATGGTGAAGATCGTAAATTTGATCCCGTCTCGGACTGGGAGGTAGTATAGCCAATATAGCTAAGTGCCACCATCAGGGGGAGTATACTGTTCATGCAGTAGGACTCTAGCCGTGTGAGCGTCCTTCATCTGTGCACTTTTCATGCTATAGAACTCTAGCAGTGTGAGGTCAGTGCTATAGGATTCTGCTAAGAGAAGGGTCTGACAGGACACTTCTGGAGGAAGGAGGAGAGGGACGGTAGATGCATAGGTGCCTGGTGGTTCAGGGAAGAGGAGAGAGAGACTGCTACTTTGAAGCCTATTTGTGACGAAAAGGAGGGTCATACCTCCATATGTGGGTCCCTTGAGAAGAATGAGAGCTCACTCAGCCTAATGCAACCAGTAAAGGGAGGGGCATTGATCTGACCAGATAATGAAATCAGCAGAGTTGAAGAGTTATGTCCAGTTTCTTTATTTATTGTTTGCTTGTTAGGCGCTTATACAATAGGAATATACTGTTTGAAAGCACCCACAGGGCAGGGAGGGAGAGTGGGAAGTAATTTACAACATTACAACACAACATTCAAGAGCAGAAGGGGGGAGGGATGAACCTATTATGCCTTTTGAGTATTCAGAACATGCAAGTGTAGGAAGGGAGAGGGAAGAGGGGGTAAGTGCTGTGGAGTCTGAGCCTGTGGCTGAGCCATGGACGAAGTGCTAGAAAGTCGAGTGCTGTGCAGCCTGGGCCGCGAGAGGTGTAAGTGCGAGTCTCTGGAGCGGAGGGTATGCAGATGCAAAGTGTTGTGGAAAACACAGGAGCTGTGAAAGAATTGGTGTGGGAGGTCAAGGTCCTGAAGATACATAAGGGCCAAGGACACTGATTCAGCAACTGTGGGATTAGCAGAGGAGAGGAAGGAAGGAGGAGGAAAAGAGGAAAGTCTTAAGGAGCTTCCAGAATTTGAGAAGGTCCTGCTGAAGGTGCAGGGGGAGGGGCAGGCTATTCCATAGAAGGGAGCCAGCAGAGCAAAGTGAGCAACCCACTGCCCTCTGCTATGCAAAATGCTTTACACAGAAGGAGTTGGTGCCAGAAGAGCGAAGTGGTCTAGGGGGAGAGTATTTGGAGAGATAGAGTTGAAGATAGTGTGGTCCCTGGGCCCAGATAGCCTTGTGGATGATGCAGAGGGATTTGGATTGAATCCATGCAGCAAGCGGGAGCCAGTGAAGACTCTTTAGTGCAGGAGAGATGCAGTCCCTGTGCTTCAGGCCAAGGATAGGTCTCACAAGCTGGAGGGGTCGCACAGTTGAAGAAGGAAGGTTCAGGAGGAGGTTGTTAGAGTAGTCAAGTCTAGAGAGAAATAGGACTTGAGGGAAGGTGAGAAAAGGTAGAATTCCTTTGAGAAGGAAGAGCTGAAATTTGGACGTCTTGGCAATGTCTGAAGTGTGAGGGAGGAAGGAAAGAGAGGAGTTGACGATGACTCCAAGGTTTCTGGCTTCAGTTGAAGGCAAAGGGGGGAAGAGCCCAAGGCGGAAGGCCAGAGTGAAGGAGAAGTAGGGAACAGGGGTGGGAAGGATCTCAGTTTTACAGGCGTTGAGGCGGAGATCATTGGAGGCGCACCAGTACTTGGTGGCACATAGGCAGTCAGGGATGATGGAGGGTGCAAGAGGATCAGCAGGGAGTCTGAAGAAGAGCTGTGTGTCATCTGCGTAACACTGGAAGTTAGAGGAGATGAGGCATACACGGAGAGCAAGGTAGATGTTAAAGAGCCAGTGGGAGAGTATAGAGCCCTGAGGGAAACCACAGGTGAAGATGGTAGAAGGAGAGGAGAAGGGGCCCAGGATGACTTGGGAAGAGCGGTTAGCGAGGAAAGAGGACAGCCAATCCAGTGCCCATTCCGAGATACCAAGTGTATCATGGAGCCGTTGAATGAGGATGGAATAGTTAACTGTGTCAAATGCAGAGGAGAGCTCGAGAAGGATAAGGATAACTGGGGAGTTGAAGTCCAGAGATGAGAGGACAGCAAGAGGTGAGAGGTATAGGTTCGGATGAATTTTGCATTCTGTGATGGGTCATAAACTGCTGCCTGTCTGTCTTTATTTAGACACAGAAACCTCCAACTTCGACATTCATCCATCAGTGTTCTAGAAATAAAGAGATGGCGACCTGCAAAGAAAGAGTAGCAATGCTTTCTACAGGCCCAGATGCCAGCATGTCTCACAGGGAAGTTTCCCTTTCAATCAGCTGTCGCCAGCCGTGATGCTGAAGAAGCCAGCTTTGACACATCTCTATCTAAATCATTGTCATGTAGTTCTCAAAGGCCAGCTGAATCCCATGGTTAAAGAATATCAAAGAATCATCCTCCACAGCATACATACGGTATTTGATGGTGCACAATGTTTCCCAAACTCAATATCGCTGTGGGAAAAGCCATTCCATTTGCCCAGTCCTGCATTAAGATCCACACTGAGCTCCTGAGGTACTGTTCAAAGCAATACTTTTTGGGGTTTTGGTTCTAGTTTCTTAGAATGGCAGGTTTTTTTTCGCAGAGTTTTTTTCAGAATATTTTCAGCCAAAAAACAAATCGACATTTATTTCTTTTTTATTTGGGGGGGTTCCCCCTAGCACCTGTTCCCTATTATCTAGTCCCTATTCCCATCCCCTTACCCACCTACCGTATTTTTCGATGAGTTTATTCAGCTGGTGGAGGAGAAGACAAACTGAGTTGCAGGTAAAGATGACTGGGAACCAGAGTGCGCGCCTCATCCTCTTTTTTCTACAAAGTGTTACTAAAGTCCCAGGCTTAAGAGGCAGCAGCAGCAGGGTCAACATGCCCTACCAAGGAGAGCCATAATAATGGTTTTCCCCTCCCCCTTCAAGGGTCAGATTTGTGCTTTGGAGGGGAGTTGGTCCCTGGTCACCTGAAGTGAAAGAATTGTGCTACTACAGCTACCAGAATCCTTTGAGACTTTAGTGGAAACTGACCAGCAACACCTGAAAAGGAAACCAGCCTCCCTGATGATTGTTTGAGACAAGAAAGCATTTGGAGAAGAAGACAAACTGAGTTGCAGGTAAACATGACTGGGAAACAGAGTGCATGACTCGTCCTCTTTTTTTCTACAATTTATTGAGCTGAACATTTTAAGCAAAAAACTCCACGAAAAAAAGCCTGGTGATGTAATAACATTGTACTCTTTTTTTTTACTGCAAGAGTTCTCTTCACAGCAAATGCACTTGGAGGTGCTGCGAAGGATTATTATATTATTATTATTAGTGTATTTATTGAGCACAGACCTAGCGTCAAGAAGTAACAGAGCGCTTTACAATCATAGGGAGAAGAACATGGTGAGGGGTGCAGAGAATCAAGGAAGTGCAGAACTAACATTGTGGGAGGGGGGAGGTGGCCAATTTGTCATCAAGGTATGTCCACACAACCAGGGGAGGGAACAGTGGGGATAGGATCACCCAGTCTCAGGTAGGGTGGGGCGTGGAGGGTGTGTGGACATTGGTCTTAGGGAGAAGCCATTCCTGGAAGAAGAGGGTCTTCATCAGCGCTTTAAGTGGGGTAAGAAATTGAGAGGGGGGCTCATTAGGGTGCATGGCTTGCCTGATGGGTGTAGTCTAAGACTTGGGCGTGGCTTAAAGAAGAACATGTAAAAATGAACAAGGTTGGTCTGGCCTACATAACTAAGTGCATATCGCAACACTGACTGCTTGTTACAACCAAAGTGCATGATCCTGGGAAAATCATTTAATTGCAATGTGTCTTATCTGCAGCTCTGTAAGTGATTCTGATTCACTTTATAGCTTATGGTAGTATATTATGCTATTATTAAAAAAAAAAAAACTAATGACTCTATAGAGTTGCGTTGTGGGACCGGGGGGCCCTGACTGAGTCCCACTTTTTGGAGACCCGGCTCACTTTAAGCCCTGGGTGAGGAAGAGGAGGACGTGTGTGTGACAGGGGAGGGGAGGCAGACCTGGAAGTAGAACGCAAGCTTTCTTGCTGTCCGTGTGCCTCACAGGGGAAAGAGGGGTGGGGGGGTGGGAGGGAGGCTCTCTTGAGCAGAGAGGCCTTCCTATCAGAAGAGAACCGGGAAAGAAGGTATTAGGTGAGAGCAAAGCACCCGGGAGGAGAAAATGTCAGGAAGGAAAGGAAACGACCAGTGCAAAGGACAGGGAAAGGAGAGAGAGAGAAAGGGGGAGTCTTCAGAAGTAGCGAGCGAGAGACAGGATCCTTCAGGAGAAAGGTGGACGGGACTAAAGGGTAAGAACAAAACAAAGGGATGAAAATGAAAGGGAATGGAGAGGATCAGAGAAGAGGGTATGCAAAATAAAGGAGGCTAAGAAGAAAGAACAGGAAGGCAACCAGGTGTTGATGAAAGAAAGAATAGGGAAAGGGAAGAAAAGGCAAAAAAGAAACCTCACTGGAGGTGCCGGGAAGAAAATGAAAGAATGGACAGGAAAAGAAGAGGTGTTGGAAATAATGGAAAAGAAAGAAGGAGAGATAGGGCGTAAAGGGGGAGAAGGAAAAGGCAGGCAGGATCGGAAAGGAGTGGAAGGGGATAAAAGAAATAGGAGGTGGCAAATGAAGTACGATAAAGAAAAGAGGTAAAGAAGAGTGGTGGCAGAAAGGCAATAGCAAAGGAAGGGAGAAGGAAAAGCCGCAGAGATGGGAACATGTGAAGAGGAAAGACGAGAGAAATTAAGAGGGCATTGAAATGAGAAAGGAGAGAGAAGGGAAAGGTGCAGAGTGGATGGGCGAGAGGAGGAAGGAGGAGAAAACAGGGAGAAAGGACAAAAGGAGAGTATGCAAAGGAGAAGCAGGGAGTGATGTGGCAGGCTATTTAGTTCAGTCAGGAAGCTGGGGTAAGAGGTTAGCTCCTGCTTGGATGTGCAAGGTCTTGCAGCCGGTGGATTGGTAAGAGGTGTTGGTGAAGAAGTGGGAGGACCATGCGGAGCCTGGGATTGGTCAGTGCGTTTAGAAGAAAAAGGGCGAGTAGGGAGGGAGGGTGTCTGTAGGGGGACCGCAGATGGAAACGTAGAGTGAAGAGACGGAAAAGGAGGGTGAGATTGGAGGAAAAGGAAGGAGGAAGAACAATGATAGGCTGCAAAGGATGCAAGCAAATGGAAAGAAAGAGAACACACAGGGAACAGAAGAGAAGGAGAAAGACAGAAGGGGAAGAGAGAAAGGGAAATAGAAGTGGGAAAGAAGAGAGAAGACACGAGGAAGAGGGAGAAAGAGGCAGCGGAAAGGAGGCAAAAGAGAGACGGGGAACTGAAAATAAGGGGGAGGAATAGAAGGGGAAGATTGGGAAAAGTGAATAGGAAAGGAAGAGGGAAGGGAGAAGGGGAGGCAGAGAGGAATGAAAAGAAGTGGAAAGTTAAGACGAGGGAGAAGGAAGGGAAGGGAGCAGGAAAAGAGAAGAGGAAGAGAATGGGAAGAGAGCAGGGGTAGAAAGAGAAGGGCATGGAAAAGTGAAGGGGGAAGGAAGAGAAGAGGAAATGATGGAACGCTAGAAAGGAATCAGTGAAAGGAGTACGTTTTTCCTTTTCTTTTCACATTCACCAGCAGTCAGTAGGTGGCTTACTGATGAATGTGCAAAGAAAAGGAATGTTTTGGAGCTTACCTGGTCGTGGGGTATCTCGTCCGGCGCAGCGTGGTATCCTCTCGTTGGTTCCACGCGCACCAGGCAAGCCCAGGCCAAAATAGATATGGGCCCTCCGGAACTGGAAGGCCCAGGGATATACACTGTGGGGTGGGCTGTGTCGTGGGCCCAGGCTTGGGCCCAATTAAGATGCGGGTGTTGGGGGTGGGCCACTAGGTCCCTGCACAAAAGGGACCCAGACTTCTGTGCGCCCATAATGGCGAAGGGGTGACAGGGGCAGGTGACAACAGGTAGTCCCTGCCCCTGACACCCTACATCAAAGGCTCCCTCCCATCCAGGCGGAGACAAGGGGCCTTTGATGGATCAAAGGGGGCTACCTTGCCCTCAGGCCAATTTTGGCCTGTAACTAAGTCGGGCAAGGTAGGCCCCAGTCATCTGTTCCCCTGTCCTGGTAGGGACTGGAGCTGCAGGACAGCGATTAAAAAACTCTCTCTCCCTCCCACTAAATAGTGGTAATATTGACGTATAATCGGGGATCAAAGAGGACAGGCACTAATGGTAAAATATAAAAACCCTCAAGATAGAACAGGCACCAACTTTAAAGACATAGGGTCACAGGAACAGGCAACCTAAAGAAGTTATCATAGAACTCAATAAATCAAAATAAGTATCTAAATCACAAGGCCAGGTTGCCAAAACTTGAAGAATTTTGATGAATGCAGAAGCCTAGGAATGACCCACCAATATAGAAAAGGCAGCAGATAACTTAAAAGGCAAACGCCCCATAAAGCAAATCAGGTATCAAGTAAATAACCAAAAAACAAAGTACAGGCTGCCAAACCTGAAGTAAGTTGATGAAAGGCGGAGCTCAAGAATCCACCACTGAGGGTAAGAACCAATAACGCGTCACATGGGGCCAAATCCCAAGTGGATCAGGGAGCAAAAGGAATGGCGACACATGCTTCAGAACGAGGAATAAAGGCGCACGATAGGGGAGAAAGGCAAAATGCCTCTCCAGGACGCATGGGATGGCCAATCTCAAAAAACTCAAATCAATTTTAATGAAAGGCGGAGCTCAAGAATCCACCACTGAGGGTAAGAACCAATAACGCCTCACAAGGGGTCATATCCCAAGTGGCTCAGAGAGCAAAAGAAATGCCTACAAACAGTGGTGCAAGGAAAGGACAATCCCCAAAACTGAAAGCCTGTTATAGGCAAGCCAAAGCTCCAGAACCCACATCTGAGGATTAAAAAAAATAATAGCGTCTCTCCAGGGGACATATCCCAAGTGGGTCAGAAGAGCTAAAGGAATGTGACATATGCCTCAAAGCGAGGGAAAAGGACATGGCAAGGGCAATGCCCAAAACCGGATTATGTTGAATGCAAGTGGAAGCTCAGGAACCCACCTCTGAGGATGAAAATTAATAGCGCCTCACTAGGGGCCTTGGCAGAAGTGGATCAGTGAGCAAAAAGGATGCCTACACACAATGGGGAAATGGCAAAACGCATCCCCACAAAGGGTACAAGGAAAAGACGACCCCCAAAAACTGAAAACAGGTGGAAGGCAAGCCAAGCTCCAGAATCCACCTCTCAGGATAAAAAATTCATAATGCCACCCACGCCCCTCAGCGGGCAACATCACAAGTGGGTCATAAGAGCGATAAGAAGGTCTACACATGCCTCAAAGTGTGGAAAGGCACACAACAGTGGATGAAAGGCATAGACCTCTCCAGTTTGCATGGAAAAAACAAAAAGAATGCAGAGGAAGGTCAACTGCAAAGTCAAAGAAGATATACCAGACACAGCTCACACACTGGGTCCACCCAACGTCACAAGCTTTTTGTATGAAGGGTGGCAGGGTGTCAGCCTCGAGTTGGCCCTACGTGGGAGTAAGGTCCCCGCTCACCTGATCCCCTGTTCCCCAAAATATTTGTAGTATGTTTTCTCATGGTTGGTTGGTTTTCTTTCGCACCATAGCTTATGTACAATAAAACTTGTGGCCAAAGTTTTTCCACCTTACCTTTTGCTTGGCCTCTTCGTATGACACTGTCATTACTGTCACCTGTCGCACCCTGCATGGCTTACCCCCACACTAAAACACTTCCAGGCTTATGGCGCTCCAGGCTTGGGGCTGCAACTTCCTCTCATGGCCCTGCGTGAGGGATCACCAGAGGAATTTGCGGAAATTGGTGCTTTCTCCTGCCACAATGCTGTTGGCTGCCACTGCTGTCACTGACAGCAGTGCCAGCCACAGAGTTATGCATGCTGGAACTTCCTCTCGCAGGTCACGAGAGTAAGTTCCAGTTTGCACAACGTCTTGGCTGACACCACTGTCAGCCACAGCGTTTCACAACATGGTGGCGGCACGGAAAAAGGTCCCACTGCAGCATTGTGAGACTGGGGGGGCGGGGTGTGGCAGGCAGAGCCTCTCTTTTTGGAGACTGACAGGACTCGGCCATGGCTGGTTCCGGCCCAGTTAAAGGCCTGTTGAGCTCCTCTCGTGTTCTCTTTGTGCAGCTCTGTAACTGAATGCCATTGCAAATTGTAAATATATCTGGCGCTATGTGCCTCGCATGTCTACAGGGGTTGCTTTCTGCTACCAGCAGCAATGCCAATCCTCTTACAAGAGAGATGGGAGCCAAAATGGCACGTCACCTAGGTGTTATAAACGCTGGCACCAGTAGTCACACGAAGACTTCGCCACCCAGAAAAAGCTCCGCCCTCCCACAACATGTGCTGCCTGCAACCACCACCATCAAGTACAGATGCCACTTTGTGCACTTTTGTTTGAATCGACCAATTACACATACATTTATAAGTATAGGTGTAGGTATTGGGAAGGTGGCAGTGAGGGATAGCGAGTGTTATGTCCCAGCACTCGGCGTGCGCGCACGATGACTGGAGGAGTAAGCCAGGCCGCACGGCCTGTGGCGCAGCGCCAGCGAGAGCCCAAATAACTCACACGCACACACGGGTGGATTGTCTGCCCCGGAACTGCCTCCCGAGCGTGGGGGCGGGGCTTTTATTCAGCACGCCCTGCGTCACCGCGTAGCGGGACGCAGTGCGGAACATAACATTCCTCCTTTATTATAAAACAAACAAACATAACATTAACTTGCATCAACTGTGAGTGCAAACATCTGCTCACGCTTTTAACCAATAATTGTCCGGCCATAGGGTCCGTGGGCCAGGCACCTCACACTACCACACATAGTCATTTAGCTTGGCCGGCGGTCTTGTGGCCGCTCTCAGACCGTACCGCCCTTCTCGGGGTCTGCACCCCCCCGGCTCCTGATCTGGCTCACCTTCACTGGTCATGTCCTCGAGGCCGGGGGCCTCCAGCGGTTCCCAGGTTCCATCCGCCGCTCCTGTCTCATCCGGGATGGACCTAGGCTCGTCTTCGCTGGGCTGAGCGTCCTCCTCTTCCAGATGACACTCACTGTCAGTCCACAGGTTGCTAGGCACCGCCTTGAACCATGATGAGTTCCTCGCCACTTGACGGTGTCCTCGGGTCACAGTCACCATGGTGCCGTGCCGATCGCTGACGGTCTATGGCAGTTCCTCGTATCTGGTGTCGAGTTTTGATTTGGTGGGGTTTCGTAGCATGACGACTTGGTCCCCCACTTGGTGATCAGACTGCCTCGCTCTCCTCTTGCCGCTCATGTGGGCATTGGCACTCCTTCTCCTCATTTCCGTGCATTCTTCGTTGACCTCATCCGGGGTCCTGCTTGGATGGTGCGGAATCGAGGATCGGATGACAGTGCCGAACATGAGATCCGCCGGCGGTATGCCGGTTGTGCTGTGGGGGGTAACCCGATAGTTCCTGAGGAATCGGTAGAGGTCGATCTTCCAAGGGCTGGCGTTCGCCGTGGATACCCTTAGCACCTTGTTAATGGTTCTCATGAAACGTTCAGCGTCTCCGTTGGCCTGGGGCCACCTCGGCATGATGTGGTGATACTTTATATTGAGGTCCTGCAGATAGTTCTTGAATTCCTCCCCGGTGAACGGTGGCCCATTGTCACTTTTGATGGAGGTTGGTAGTCCGTGAGTTGCGAACATCTCTCTATGGCTGGAATGACCACTTCCGCTGCTGTGGATTCGACTATTTCAACCTCCGGATATCGGGAGTGGTCATCAACTGCTACCAAGAGGTGGAGGCCTTCCCGTAGCTTGTAGAAGTCAATGCTGATGGCCTCCCACCGAGAGCGGCCGCAAGCCGTCAATAGAATTAGTTCTGGTGGGGCTCCTGTTATCTGGCAGGCTAGGCACGTGCTGATGAGTGTCTCGACCCGTTCCTCGATCTGGGGAAACCATACCCTGTGCCGTATGCGGGCCTTCGTCCTTGCCAGCCCTTGGTGTCCTTCATGCACTAGGGCCACTATCCTGTCTTGCATTCTGAGAGGGATTGTGATGCGGTTACCTCTTAGTATCACTCCGCCTTCTGTGATTGACAAGTCTTGCCGGACGGTAAACATGCCGGACAGAAATCCTTTTGCTTCCGCTGTTCTGTTGTGTGTGTGTCTCATGAAGGTTTTCCAGTCCCCTGAGATTATGGCATCTTTCACTAGATTACAGCAGGGATCCTTGTTGGTTTCTGCCTCGATGTCTTCGATGCTCACCGCTTTCGGTCTCATTGCACGAACCACTTGGCATATATGTTCCTCTGTCTCTTCGGCCACCTGGATCTCGTGTTGGGTTGCCACTCGCGGGTGCCTCGAAAGGAAGTCCGCAGGGTTTCCACTGCCTGGTTGGTAGATGAGATCAAAGTCGTATTGCTGGAGATGTAGTAGCCATTTGGTGATCCGTGCCGGAGGGTGTGACGACGTTCCCGTGAAGATGGGTAGTAGGGGTTTGTGGTCGGTGACTGCTGTGAACCGCCGTCCATATAGGTACAGATGAAAGTGCCTGCACCCCCACAGCACTGCGATGGCCTCTTTCTCAATGTGGGAGTACCTCTGTTCGGTTTCTGTGAGGGCTCTCGAGGAGTATGCTATCGGTCTTTTCTCCCCTTCTCTCGTCACCTGCATCAGGATGGCACCGAGCCCAACGGGGCTTGCATCCACGAATAGTTCTGTGGGCAGCTCAGTGTTGTAATACGCCATCTTGGTGTCGACGGACCGGGACTCTTTAATACTTTCAAACGAGTCTTGGCACTTCTGCCCCCAGTCCCACTTGGCGTTTGCTTTCGTCAGCTCCCGTAGTGGCTCAGATGGGGTAGCCAGGTTTCGAATGAACCTCCGGTGGTAGGTTGCCATCCCTAGGAAACTGCGTACTTCCGTGGGGGTCATCGGTGGGCTTGCCGCCTGGATGTCTGCGACCTTCTGGGGATCAGGGGAGATGCCCGTGCTGCCAAACATGTAACCAAAGAAAGTGATTTCCGATCTGAGGAACTCACACTTCTCCCTGTGTATGGTTAGTCCAGCCTCTTGCAGTCTGCCCAGTAGGGTATGAAGCCTCTTGAGGTGCTCCTTCTTGTCGGGGGCGTGAATTAGAATGTCGTCGCTTACTTTGAGGACCCCAGGGATGCCCCTGATGACCTCCTGAATAGTTTGCTGGAATACTTCAGCCGCCGACGAGATCCCGAAGCTCAGGCGTTTGTATCTCCTTAACCCCAAATGCGTCGAGAATGTTGTAATGTAGCGTGAGTCTCTGTGGAGTTTGAGTTGATGATACCCCGCCTTCAAGTCAACTTTCGAGAAAACACAAGACCCTGTGAGGTCCGCCACGATTTCGTCGATCGTTGGGGTGATGTGGCGTTCTCGTTTGATGGCAGTGTTAGGTAGACGCATATCAATGCAAATCCGGATCTTGCCGGGCTGTTTAGGCTTTTGCGTGACGACCATCGGGGAGACCCATGGTGTGGGCCCAGTAACCGCCTCTATGATACCTGCTTCCTCCAGAGCCTTGAGTTCCTGCTCCACTTGTTCTCTCATATGGAAAGGAGTCCTCCGATGCCGTACGGCCTTCGGCTGTACTGTTTCGTCAATGTGCAGCCGGATGGTTTTGCCCTTCAAGCAGCCTATTCCATCTTGCAGCTTGGGGTATTGACTTAGCATTTTCTCCACCTCTTCGGCCTCATCAATGTGGCAGATGAATTTGACCACTCCCAGATCTTCTGCGGCGTCTCCACTCAGGAGGCTTTCGATTCCTGCCTTTACGACGTATACTTTCGACCACAGTCTGTTTTCGCCGTGCTCTAGCGTGGTGTTGAACCTGCCCATGACTGGTAGGGGCTTCCGGCTGCCGTAGGCATACAACAGCGTATCCGTGCTTTTCAGGACTGGTTGAGGCTTCAGAGTCTGAAATATGCTTGTGGGCATCACGTTCACCGAAGCGCCGGTGTCAATGGTCATGAGAATGCGCTGGTCTTGGACAGTGACCATGCACTTGCGCCTTCGGGCATATTTTCTTGGTGTTTCTTGGCCTTGGCTTAATGCGGACACAAGGTATATTTTTCTTCCTTTCTTCTCGTTGTCCTTACCGGGATCTTGCTGCCCTGTCGAGATGTTATCCTCTTCTTCCTCCGTGGAAGAGTTGGCCACTGCGACCCTCCTTGCACTGGCCTGCTTCTTTTTCTTGCTCGTGTTTTTGTCTGACATGTTCTGTGGGGGCTGCGTGGAGGTGCCCGATGATCTGCACACCTTTGCATAATGATCCTTCCTGCCGCAGGCGCCGCAGATGGTGCCTTGCGCAGGACAGTTGCGGCGGCCATGTCGTGGGCCACCACACCAGCCACACTCTGTGGGCCCAGGAATGTGCGGTTGCCACCTGTTCTGGCCATAGCCCCCACTGTATTCATCCCTTGAGGATTGTTTGTTGGTGATCTGGGCCACCATGGCTGTGTTGAGGACCGGTTGCAGTCTGTGCAGAGTGGCCTCCATGTTGGCCGCTCTGGTGTGGGCTAGTTCCCTTTGTCGTCCTAATTCAAGGATTCGTTGCAGTGGGATGCCTCTCTCGCTTAGAATTATGCGCCTTAGTTTTTCTGAGTGTATGCCGTTAATGATTTGCCTCCTGATCTCCCTCTAAACATTGGTGAACTCGCAGGACATGGCCAATTTCCTTAACCGAGTGTGGTAGGCGTCCAGGGTCTCCTCTGCTGCCTGTATGGTGGTGCAGAATATGAAAGTCTCATAGTCCGGGTTCAGTTGGGGGAGAAAATGAGCTGTGAGGGCATCTTTTGCATTTTGGTACGCATCTTGGCCATCGGCCACATCCAAGGAGTTGAAAATGCGCAGTACCTCGTCACCCACACTGAGGAGTAGGTGCGCCTTCATCTTCCTGGCCGACGTCACATCTTTGCACTCCATCGCCATCTCGAATTTCTGGATCCACAGCTGCCATCTGGGTCCACTCGAAGATGGATCGGTAAAGGGGTCAAATGGCTGGACCAGTGTCGATGAGCCTCCTTGTGAGCGAGGCTGTGGGGACGTCAGCGATAGGTTAGCCGCAATTCTGGACGGCGTGGTGGGCCCAGGGGTGGACGTGCCGGCCGCCATGTCGACGTGTACCTGTTCAGTGCTGTCGTGATCTCTTCAGGCAACCACTAGCGCGGTGAAGTTGGGCCTTCCCTGGAGGTGCCTTGGTGTCCAAACGCTGTATCGACGAGTCCAGGTGTTGGTTTTGTCCATGTGGTTCCGATGCCACGTCGTGATGGGGCCCCTGGTGTGCGATACCAGATGTGAGATGGCGTCACACCGCCCAGTCATCACTTGTAGGGCGAGTGATGATGAGAAGATTGAAGGAGAGAAAAAAACATTTTTCTTTTTTTTTTTGGGGTGGGGTGGGTCACGTGTGTGATCCCCCCCACCCCCTACCGGGTGTCCAAAAATTTGGCCGCGATGGCTGCAGGCCATCTAGATGCCGTGAACGTTGAGCGCGTGTTTGTCCTCGTTCCACCTCGTCGCCATTGTTATGTCCCAGCCCTCGGCGTGCGCGCACGAGGACTGGAGGAGTAAGCCAGGCCGCACGGCCTGTGGCGCAGCATCAGCGGGAGCCCAAATAACTCGCACGCACACACGGGTGGATGGTCTGCCCCGGAACAGCCTCCCGAGCGCGGGGGCGGGGCTTTTATTCAGCACGCCCTGCGTCACCGCGTAGCGGGATGCAGGGCGGAACATAACAGCGAGGGGGAATGTAGAGTTTCAAATGAAAGTCTTTGAAAACACGTATACCCACACACACACACGCATGCACACACACACACACACACACATGCACACACACATCACTAGCTAAAAAAACTCTCAACCATATTGAAATTCCAAGACGGGTGAATACCAGGTTTGTTTTGGTGGCTGTGGGGTGGTTGATCCCATTGAAGTCAATAGAAACTAGTGCTTTCATGACTGTTGCTAAAGGTTTTGGGGATGGGTGAGTCCATTGAAGTCTATGAAACACAAGTGATGTGGGGGAGGGTAAAATGTTTCCAAGCCGCGCAATACCCTCGAAATGCAGGCCAGTTGAGAGGGATCAAAAATGCAGTCTGTTTGTGGAAAAAGTACAGATTGAAACATTCGAGTTCTCCTTTTTACAAGAAGGTTATGCGCCCTTGCCTCTGGGCTCCCCGGCGCTGCTGTACGGTCCTCTGTGACTGCAGCCTGGGAAGCGAGCTAGGACAGGCGGCTTTTTCTCCTGAGTCGCAATGAATGCAGCCTCAGACACGCGCGAAGTACATCTGTTTGCCGTGGATGTGCAAGTTGGGGCCAGCCTCTTGCAGAGGTGTTCTGGGCCTGCGAGGGTTCCTCGGGGTCGCACAAAGGGGGCTCTGTCTACGGAGGCCTGATACTAGGCCCTGCAGGTCCCGGCTGCGCGAGCTTGCACAGCTGCTGCTGACCAGGGAGTGCTGCTTGCAGGCAGACGTTGCGGCAGGAGACAATCCAGATGTGGGTGCACACCTCTCACCACAGCCAGCAAATGTTTCACCCACAGGTAGGAAGAAGCGGAGAGCAAACACAGCTGTGAGCGCCACAGCGGCACACATGCACACACGGAACCCTTACAGCAGCTTCACTACCCAGACTTCTTAAACATGAAACTGACACAAATGTATTCTAAAAAGATACATTGATTCGCTTCTAGACAATCTGAGACTGTACTTGCAGCTGACTCTTGGATTCAGAAACATCAGCAGCCTGTTATTCCAGAGAGGCATAGCTGGGAAGGCTATCGTGTCTGTTTGCTTAATGTGTTTTGTTCCCTGAGGCCTTTGGGCGTTTGGCACAATAAAAAAATGAATAAAGGCCCAGACAGACTTGCTCCAGATCGCTACCCTTTGAAAAATGAAACCCTTGATCCTGCAGCGGCCCTTCTGGACCATAGTGCAAGCCCTTGTGGACTCACACATTAATGGGAGAAATTCCCTCCTGACATGGCTCCCAGCCGCTCACTTGGCTCCCCTAAAAGCAGCCCCCACGCTGCAGCATGTAATTTACGGGCGCGCAGAAATTTCACCAAAGCCCCATCCTATGCATATTACATTGGCTTCCTCTCAGGTATGTCGTTTGGGGGTTGCCACCCCTGGGGACTCCATTGCAATCCCAATGACTTTAAAAAAAAAAACAATTTATTTAGTTGAAAAAAATAATAAAAATAAAACGAAGCTCCTGGTAAAGCAGGGCCCCCTTCAGGGACGCGCTCAGTAGGGGTTGGCGTTGGAGCTGACCATGACATGTGGCACATGTCACATGCCACGTTCAGTTCCAACCCCTTCTCCCTCAGCTTCCTCGCAGCTCACACACAGGAACCAGGAAGCTCTCGCAGCTTCCAGGTTCCTGTTTGTGAGCAGCAGGGAGGAGCCGAGGGTGGCCTGGAAGAACAAACCGACGCTGCAACACGTACCGCACTCACACTTGCACGCAGTCATGCACACAAGAAGAACACGGGACGCAATGTGTTCCGTTCCGCGTCCCGGCGGCAACTGCCCGCACGGGCATGATTTATTCCAACGCGCATGCGCATAGCCAGAACGAGTCTCGCGCATGCGTCAATGGTGACTGGCACGTCACATCCCTTTTTTTCTTTAATGAAAAACACAATACAACATCATATTACAGCAACATTGCAAACTTCAAACACATAAACATTTTATCTCGCTAATTGGAAATCTCCCATGACCTCGGCTCAGTCTCCCGAGTCCAGGACATAGTCCTTGAGGTGAGCAGGCGGTCTGCGGTCTCTCCGCACTGGATACCTCGAGGCACCTGGCATGGTTTCGCTGGGACTGTCTCCACATGGGACTGCAGCCCTCGGGCATCTTCAGCTGGACCCTCTGGGATCACGTCGGAGTCAGGGCTCTCTCCCGGGTCAAAGGTTTCCGACGAAGTGTCCACCTTCTTGAAGATAGACCTGTTGCGGGTGACCGTTTCACGTTCACAGGCCGCCGTCACCATGGTCCCTTTCACGTGCGTGACCTTCCACGGGTGAGGCTCATACGGCAAAGACAGTTTGCTCTCTGGGTGACGGTTCCGCACTAGCACTGAATCACCGACACACACTTCTTTGTCTTGTAGACCTCTTCTTTCACTTTCCCTCTGATTGCGTTCCTGGCGCTCCTCTCTTACTTTCTCGTTGTCAATGACACCTGGCCCTCGGCCATCCATTTCCGGTATCATGCTACGGGGCAGCGTCCAAACAGTGCTTCCGCGGGAGCCACCCCGGTTGACTGGTGAGGGGTGGTCCGGTACTCTCTTAGGAATTCCACTTGCTTCTTCGGAAGGTCATCCCCCCATGAGCGGATATCCTTAGCACTTTGTTCAAAGTAAGCATTAGCCTCTTGGCTTCTCCATTGGCCCGAGGCCGCAGAGGCGATACTCTGCGGTGATGGATGCCTCTGTCCTTGAGGTATTGGGCGAACAGACTGCCGGTAAAAGGGGGCCCATTGTCCGAGCATATTATTTCTGGGAACCCATGGGTCGCAAACATTTTATCCAAGGCCCTGGTGGTGTACTCCGTTACAGTGGATTCCACTACCTCCACCTCATGATACCTTGACCATTGGTCTACGCCCACTAAGAAATACATGCCCCGACCTGTCGACCCAAAATCCATGTGGACCGTTCCCCAGGGCTTTTCGCTCCGTTCCATGGAGCTGATCGGTGGGGCCTTGTCCCCGGGAGCCGCTGCTTGACATGGTAAACACCTTTTCACAAAGCGCTCAACCATCCCTTCAAGATCCGGGAACCACACCTTGGGCCGGAGCCTCGCCTTGGTCTTCACGACCCCTTGATGGCCAATGTGTGCTAACTCCAGGATGCGATTCCTTAGTGCCTGTGGGATCACGATTTGTCTCCCCCTCAGCAGCAATCCGTCATCCGCAATGGACAGCTCATCTCTGACCTTCCAAAGTGCCTGAAGGTCTTTTTGGGCGTTTGCCTGCCGCCTGGAGTTGTCTCTTAGTACCTCTCTCCAGTCTCTACTTCTCACAGCAGCCTTGATGATGTGGAACACCTCATCCTTGGATGACTCCATCGCTATGGTGAGTCTCGATAGCGCCACCGTTAACGCACCCTCCACCACGTGACAGAGTAGCCCTTGACAGTCAGCCACCTCTTCGTTCTTCTCCACGCTCCCAGTGCTGGGGTGACGCGACAGGTAGTCCGCCGGGTTATTGGTCCCTGGCCTGTACACGAGTCTAGCCCCGTACTCCATCAGTGCCAACATCCAACGCTCAATTCTGGGTGGCGGCTTGGATGACACGCCCGCCAGGATGGGCAGCAACGGCTTGTGGTCTGTCACCACCACAACAGGCTTTCCCAGAATGTAGAGACGAAAATGGCGACAGCCCCATAGGATGGCCAAAGCTTCTCTTTCTATCTGCGAGTAACGCTTCTCTGTGTCCGAAAGCGATTTGCTCGCATAAGCAATGGGTCGCATGTCCCCTCTTTTGTCTGGCTGCAGCAGCAACACTCCAACACCCACGGGACTGGCATCAACAACAATCTCGGATTCCACCGACGGGTTGAAGTATGCCATGGTGTCTCCGTCAGACAATGCATTCTTGAAGAGCTGAAAAGCCTCCTGCTCCTTCCTTTCCCACGTCCATACGGCGTCATTCCTGGTCAACGCCCTGAGGGTCTCCGACAAAGAGGCCAAACCTTTGATGAAGTGCCCGCAGTAATTTACCATCCCCAGAAAGCTCCTCACCTCGGTGGGGGACTGGGGTGATGTGGCCTCTCGAATGTCTTTGATCTTAGCCGGATTGGATGATACACCACTGGCGTGAAAAATGAAACCAAAAAACCCAATCCTGTCTTTGAAAAATTCACATTTTTCATAGTGGAGAGTAAGACCCAAATCATCCAGCCTCTTCAGTGTGCACTCCAGCCTTTTCAAGTGTTCTGTCTCCGACTCCGCAAACACTAAAATGTCATCACTCCTATTCAAAACAACTTTGAGGCGAGCCAGCGCCCCCCTGATGGTATTCTGAAAGACCTCGGTGGTAGATGAAATGCCGAAGCTCAGGCGCTTAAACTGATAGAGACCCTCATGTGTTGTGAAGGTTGTGATAAATCTGGAGTCTGGGTGGAGCTCGAGCTGATGATTGCCCGCACGTAGATCTAACTTCGAGAAAACTCTTGCGCCTTGCAGTTCTACAATAATATTATCAAGAGTGGGCGTAATGTGTCTCTCCCTCTTGATGGCGGCATTGGGGAGACGCATATCTACACATATGCGCACTGCTCTGGGCTGTTTTGGCTTGGGGGCCACCATGATGGGCGAGACCCAGGGTGTTGGGCCTTCCACCCTCTCGATAATGTCCATCTGCATGAGCGAGCGGAGCTCCTCCTCTACCTTCTCCCGGAGGTGAAACGGGATCCTGCGATGCTTGAGAGCCGTAGGTCTGATGGTGTCGTCGATGTGTAGACGTACCGGGGGAGCCTTTAACTTCCCCACACCCTTGAAAATTCCTGGGAACTTGCCCAGTAGCTGCTCAATGTCCACTTGGTATACCTCCCATGCAAAATGTACTATGTCCAGGGCCTCCAATGCTGCACAGCTGAGTAAACAGTGAGGGCTCACGTCTGTGATGAAAAATCGGGCTTTTATGGTCTTGCCGCCTTTGGACACGGGCGCAACGAAAACGCCCTTGATAGGGAGTGGCATGTCTCCGCCAAACGTGAACATTTTCGCTGTCGAAACATCTAGCGTCGGTGGTCCCGTGATAGACTGGTAGTGATCGGACGCCAGCACACATACTGAGGCCCCTGTGTCGACCAGCACTTGTGTCGGTACTCCTTGAATGTCCACGACACACTTGGGTTGTCTCTTCTTTTTCGCCCCTGTTGCAATGCTCGAAATGAAGAACACTTCATCCTCCTTGTCCTCCTCTTCCTCGGCCATGTTGAGCTTCTGCATTTCCTCTTCCAACGCTGCGATGCTCCTCTGCCTCCTCAAACTCCTGCCAAGTGCCCTGGCCGGGCCCCTCTGTACAGTTATTGGGGCGGGAGCGCGACACATCCGGGCATAGTGTCCAGGTCTATTGCATCTGCCATATGTTCTCGATTTGGCAGGACACTCCTCAGAGTGCGGCAGGTCATATCCGCAATATTGGCAAATAGACATTGTCCCTTGCATTGGGCCTGCTTCCTGGCGCTTCTGGCCCCACTTGGCTTTCGACGCCAACTGCCTTCCAACGGCAAATGCTCCTTCCGACTTTCCCAGACGCACCGCCGCGTCCATTTTGGCACCCCTCACTTCTGCCAGTTCATATGTTCTTCCGCTGTCCAAAATCTGTTGCAGAGACCACCCAGGCTCCCTCAGCACTTGCCTACGTAGCTTGCCTGAGCTACAGCCTTGGAGGACCTGATGCCTGATCGTGGACTCTTCATTGTCCCATCGACAAGTTGTGGCCATTTGTCGCAGGCGAGCGCAGAATTGGTCAAGTGACTCCTCATCCCGCTGTTTTTCACCACTAAACAGAAATCTCTCGTAGTGCACGTTGGATAACAGAATGAAGTAGTTTTTTAGAGCAGTTTTAACAGCATCATAGGTGGTTACCTGTAGGTTGAGGGACTCATAAATGTGCAGAACGTCCATGCCTGCTGAGTATAGGAGAGTGGCTTTCTTAGCGTCGTCATCCGTTTCCCCAGTTGCCGTAAAGTACATGTCCAATTTTTTTATCCACAACAACCATCTTGGGCCCAATTTGGAGGGGGGACCGGACGTGTCAAATTCTTGCATGGGTAACAAAGCCCCCTGTTGTCTCCTTACCACTCCTCTAGCTATTTCTGCCTCGCCGTAACTTTCCGCCATGTTCACAGGTCGCACAGGCACCTCGTGGTGATTCAGAGGCCGCAAACCTGACTTGGGTGAACCGTCGTCGTACCTTGGGTCACTGCGTCATCATGGAATGTTCGAGTTGACGAGGGCCCCTTGTGTAGTGACAACTAGTCCAGGTGCAGTCCTCCTGGATGGTGAGGACTGCCAAATTTCCCAAAATTGTTCAGATGTATTTTCAGGTCTAAGCAGCGCACGAGCACCTTTTCAGGCCGCTACTGCCTCCTACCGTGCGTGCAAACACCTCCGCTGTGTTCGCGCCGGGTTCGTAATGCTCAGCGGTGTATTGTTATGATGATTGACACGCGGCGGCGTGTCAACAAATGCTCCGCTTGAATCCCGCTTCGTCGCCAGATGTTATGTGTACGCCCGTGCCTCGGGTCGTACCGCACTCACACTTGCACGCAGTCATGCACACAAGAAGAACACGGGACGCGATGTGTTCCGTTCCACATCCCGGCGGCAACTGCCCGCACGGGCGTGATTTATTCCAACGCACAAGCGCGTAGCCAGAACGAGGCTCCCGCATGCGTCAATGGTGACTGGCACGTCACAAGAAGGCTTTTAAAATTTTTATTTTTTTATTTTTTTGCATGTGTGAAGTGCATGTCAGATGTATGTATGTGAATGGTGGGTGAATGAGAAGTGATGTGATGTTTGTTGTTGAATGTTCTGGGTGGTTGGGTGTATGCCTCTGTAGAGAATCCAATGAGTGGATGAAAGAGAAGGTGTAGGAGTGTGTGACTGGTGGGTAAATGAGTATGCATGCAATGGTGTATCTTTGAATGTTCTGGCTGTGTGTATTTGTGCTTGTGTAGAGAATGCAATGGGTGGAGCTAAGTAAAGGTGTATGAGTGAGTGAATGGTGGGTGAATGAGTATGAATGTGATGGTGTGTTTTTTAATGTTGTGCGTGGCTGCGTGCCTGTCTAGTTAATGCAGTGATTGGATGTAAGAGAAGGTGTGAGTGACTGCTGGGTGAATGAGTATGAATGTGATGGTGTGTTTTTGAATGTTCTGGGTGGGTGGGTGTGCGCCTGTGTAGAGAATGCAATGAGTGGATGTAAGAGAAGGTGTGAGTGAGTGACAAGTGGGTGAATGAGTATGAATGTGGTAGTGTGTATTCAAATGTTTTGGGTGGGTGTGTACTCGAGTGGTGAATGCAGTGTGAATAAATGTGAGAGGGATGTATGGGTGAGTGACCAGTGGGTGAAAGGGGATGCATGTGTGTGTAAGGCCCTGGGAGATCACTAGAGCATTTTCGACACCTCCTTTATTGACTTTGCATGTTTCATTGCTATTTTCGGGCAAAGCCAAGTACATGAGTGGCATTACCCGGCTAGACTGACATTTTGGTGCAGTCAGTCTAGTCATTGCTTACTGTGGCATGACATTTATTACTAAGTGCCTTTATGACTAGACTGATGTTTTGGTGTAGCCTATATATTTTTTGCTGTAGCATGACTTTTCATTAATTGAGCATCTATGATGAAAAAAGCATGATAAGTGTTTTATTGGGTCTATATTGGCTTACATTGGAACCAGTTTGGACAGGGTCCATATTGTGACATGTCACTTTTAATGGCCAAACCACCGGGAGTATGTACTTACATAGGAGTACTAGCATATATTGGCAGAGCCAGTTTTGTGCCCAGTGCCAGTAATGATATTATAAAAAACATATTAAAGCATCTTATATGGAAATACTAGCATATGTTGGTGAAGCCAGCATAGAAATGTATGGGCACAGCCAGCATGAAAATGTTTTTATACTGGCATACCTTGCAAGGACCAGTATCAAAATGCATTGGGAAATGCCTTTTGCACTTTTGGTGACTTGCATCTATTGTACTTCTTTTCGTGATTTACCCTACACTCTTCAAAACGATTGTTGGCCTTTTACCCAAATTGTTGGCCTTTTACCCACATTTTCACAGAAAGTGTGCTGTGTACTGCACCATTTTAACCCATTAGTCAAAACATTTTCTCAGGGGAGGGGGGTAGAATCTCCCCCATCCTCCAAACCCATTTTCAATAGTTCGACTCCCGCGCTACGCTCGGTTGCAATTACATAATTGTGGCAAAAATTAAAACCCTCCAACAAAACCACTCACTAGCCACCAGTGGTGGCTGGTATATTTGGGAATCAGGCACCACTCACATCTTTTTATGCTACGTGAAACATTAAGCTTTGATTAAAAAACATATTTACTTCTTTCACTTGCAGTAGTGCATGCCCCTGCAGTGGCAGAATCATCATGGACATTACAGACACATGATGATCCTGGCCGGCCCGGGATGTGTCGTGCCCTGCTCTTTGTTAAGGAGCTCGGGGGGGCCCCAGCAGCATGGTCCGCAGGAGGCCCCAAATGTTGTGCTATGCCATTGTCTGACAAAGGGGTAATGTGCAGTGCATGCCTTGAAGTCTCCCAATGAGTCCCTGGGTGAGAAGCAACTCGCACGATTTTTCAATTTAAAATAACCGTGTGGTGCCACGGATTTATGTGTGCAGCAATGATATTACATTAAACTGTGGGGGCTTTTTAATTCCTCTGACACCCAGTATTACGCTTAGATAATAAAAACTATGGGTGGTCTTGGGTATATTCAAAGAACCTTTCCCAGATATTATACTCCAGCAAAGATAACATTATCAGGTGCACTTCCCTTTGTGCATGCAGACCAGTCTAATAGGTTTCTTCTATCGTAGTGGTAGCTGACTCATAGATACATTTATAACCAGGGGATTTTGTTGATACTAAATCCTGGTCATCGATTTAATTTTCAGGCCTTGCTCATGCAGCATTTTGCTTCTTGGTAAAAAGGAGTGCACGGCTCCCCAGGTCAGTGCTCTTTTGGCTAGTTTAACACAGCAATGCCACAGATAATGCTTACTTCTGTGCCCATTGATCTATAGATGTTTCATACACTAGCTGTAGCCTGCGTTAGAGATTTCGGTTCCCCTGTTACAAGTACTGCTTTATATATGTTTTACATATAGACCACATGTCAAATATGGAAAATTACATTCCCCAAATATGTGATCGTGGACAAATCATGATTCTCTCTGTTCCTCGGGTGCTAGATGCATCTGAAAAATCTGAAGGTCATTTGCCATCACTTCCCATGATGTCATTCGGGGTCAAATGACATAACCTCCTGTGATGTCATCAGGGGGTCAAAGGTCATGTGTTGTCACTTCTGCTACCCTTAGCATTTTGGTGAAATGACGTCCCTGCTTCCTCTCCAGGCCAGAATACTGTGCAAGATAGCATGTATCACCTATATAGCACCCATGAGTAGCACACCAGTGTACCTGGCAGCTAAAATCCACATATCTGGTGGCACACGCTCCTTGCGCAGCTACTCGACCAAACAACTCGAGCCATAACTAGTCTGCAAAGAGAGGACCCACAAACAATCCTTCTCTTGTCAAATACCCAGCCTCTGGAACTCGATTCCCATATCGACTCGGAATGCCCCCACAATTCTCCAACTTTGCAAATCTCTCAAAATTTGGACTTTTCAACAGCATCTCACCATGGACTAATTCCAACGAATGCACACAATGCCACCCACAGTACTGCGCTACTGTCAAAAGATGCCAGCCCGAATGATGACTACCCAAACATTGTACAGCGCTGCGCTGCACTCGAGCTAGGTCAGCACTTTAAACAATAAAATAAAACATAAATAAAATATCATACTTTACCTGGGTTTGTTGCTCAGTAGACTTATGCCTCCACTACCTCACGGTCACAGGTTCGAATCCTGGCAGGCCCACTTGGCCCTTCATCCTTCTGAGCTCCATAAAATGTGTACCATTTAGTTGCGTAACAATAAACAACAATAAACAACAGTAATCTGTCAATAGTGCCAAGATACCCCTTTGGCGGTGAACGTGTGCTCTACAAATACCCCTGTTATGTTGTGTTACCTGATCAAGACTCTTGTCTGGGGAAAAACACTGACTTGTGGTCGCCAAGATAAACATATTCAAACTCTGCACACTGTATCAAATGCATGGGATCCACAGCACTACCAACCAATCAGTGGACAGCACGCTAGAATAAATAATGCCTTGGTGCTCACAAAACTGAGCATTGGTTTTAATCTGAGCACAACACTTAACAAAAAAGGATATTTGTAAACAAACAAACAGGTGTGCATTCTTCTCAAAATAAGCTATTAACATACATTATTTAATTGCACTAACATTGTAAACTTGCTCCTTTTAAACATGTTCAAGGTTTATTTCTAATGATCATGTTGGGAATAACTCCCAGGTATGCCAGAGAGCCACTGACAGTCTACGGTCTCCCAGTGGCCCAACACCTTTCCCAGGATAAATGGAGGACTCAGTGAACGGCAAGTTCAAACTGAGGTTTATTACAGACAAAACCAACAGGGATCAGCACAGGGACAGGAGAAATCCTGCACGTCTTGTTCGTTCTTGGATTGCAGACGGGTTTTAATCTTGTGTGGCGTCAGCGCCACGTCACCATTTGGGCCCTTCTCCAGAAAACCTATCGGCCCTCCTAATTGGATGCTGAGTACCTTACTACCTATAGTGGATCCTATTTTTTTTATTTTTTTATTGAATGTTTTAGTTTGTTAAACCTTTTCACTCATATTTTATGTTTACATGATTGCATAATTATATGGATGTGTTAATTCCATCATTTCCACTTTTCCAAGCATGTGTGAACAAGTAATTCATTCATTTTTAAGTCCTTAGCATTTTAATTTCTCTACTTTATAGGCCTTACTTTGTTTCTATATTATTTAGGTCGATTGTCGATTTCCAAAATTGAACGATTATGTAAATCAGTTGCTTCTCGTTTCTCATCAATATTGAGGCCCAGCGTTGACTTGGTTCAAGTTGGCATCTCGGGGGTAGTAACATCCCACTAAATACTTTTCTTTTATCATCTAAAGTGGGACATTCCATAGTGGACCCTATATATTTTATTCTACTGGCCCTCGCATTTCAGGTGGCTGTCCTTGTCCATCTCCAAGTTACTATCTATAAGAATGTTGCAGTGTGGTGGCGTTACCATTGGTTTTTACCTGTTTCTACCCACCCCTAGCATACCAACTGTGATTGGCTAGAGGTGACATCCCCAGACCTGGGATCTGCATAGATTCTCAGATCTCTGTGTACCTTTTCAAGGTAGTAAGAATGACTATCTGTCTGCATTGTAACTTGTGTGTACCACCTTAGTCTATGAGAGTGCGCCTATGCTCTGCAGAACACTTGTAACATATTGTAACATCTTTGTTGCGATCTTCTCTCGGGTATCCTGAGATCGGCTCACTTTCCCACCGCGGGTCGCTGTCCATTGTCTGCTTTGGCCACATCACATGTTCAGAGACAACAAATTTGAGCTGTGCAGCTCTGAATTATGAGGAATTATACACATTTACTGCAGCTGGTGCCTTGGTCATTTAGGGAGTGGAATGTCACCCATATCTCGTGGCCTTGGCAGCAGGTCCTGTCTCACACATCTTGCTCTCTGTCCTGCCTAAATTCAGCTCAGATCAGCTCTTGCTGAGAGGTCTGTGGCCTGCAGTAATTTTCCTAAACCATTATAATGCATTTTCTACAGTGTACAAATATATTCTCAATAGGTTAGTCACATATTCTCAATAGGCTAGTTACACTTGGTTCAGTCAGGTCCCATAGGTGTTCCTGCAGTTCCATAGGATTTATTCGCATGTAAGCATCTGCAAGCTGTGCTCAGGATCTCTTGCTTCTTGCGGTTTCTGCGTTGCTGCATTTGGCTAGTGGCAAAAATAATAAAAGCAATGACAGTATCTATATGTGTCTGTCCTCTATAGAACTGTACACTCGTGCTCTTCATGTATTCGAGTGCGTGTTTATGTCCCAAAGTGCGGATGACATGTGTGCTTCATGTCTAATGCTGCTATGTCGTGGGGTCGCTAATGACGTCATCACCATGGCTTCTTGTTGCTTTAATCGAGACTGTCGATGGAGTTGTCTTTGGTTATGGCCTGGGGCTCCTCATCCATGCTGGCATAAATTTGTACCTCACCTGGCCTGTAGGGCTTGTTGAGGGCGTATAGGTGGCCGAGGGGATATCTCTGGACATTCTGGTCAATCATTGGACCACTGGGAATCGGTCTGAAATAGAATGGGCGATTGCGGTTTTGTCTGGTCTTCTTCCACGTCATGAATTTTGTGGGATGGGGAAGGGGTGGTAGCCTATCCCATCCCTCTTCAGTCCCCCCTCTGGTCGACCTGTCGACTACATCCTTAAATGACATCCCTTTTGCTCTTAACTATATCTTTGTTATTCCTCCAAGAAGTCTGTATTAGTTTCTGTGGTCATCGAATGACCAGCTCATGTAACAGCATACTCCTTCAGGGTTGCACCAAACCCATTTCCCTTTGTAGTATTTTGCATTGAATGGGTTATCCAATTTCATGGCGCTAGTTGGGAACAGATCGCATTGCGCAATTCTCTCTCTTATGTTGTCTCTTCCGGTGACAATCTCGTCCTTTGCACCTCCTATGTTCACGTCCATCAGGATCTGCATTCCAATAGCTTCCTCTGCTGTCTTCTTGCACCTGGTCATACATATTTTGATCCCACACATTGATGTGGCTGCCAGTGCTAGTGCCTCCATTATCACCTTTAGTCCGTCTGGTAGCCATGACGGAATCCAGGACCATATGTAAGCTATCTAGCGCTGGTCCTTTCCTGTTCCCCTCGCCTCGTCTCCCATCTTAGCATGCATCCATGCCAGTTGCGCCACTGCATCTGACAGAGTTCCATTATCTTCATCATTGGCAGATAGGAATGTGCATCAAGATCTCCCTATTTTTGCACAAACTCCTCCTTCCAGAGTCATGAGGAGACCCAGAACATACCTATTCTGGAGCACCACCAATCTTATCACTCTGAGCTCTTCCTTTATTGTGTTAAATCCATTCACTGTGGAATTGTTCGTCACCATCACCTCCCATCTGTAACCACTTGGCATTTGTGTACGTCTGCACCGAAGGTATTATTGATGCAAAGAATATTTTTGTCCTGCTGAACAGCCTGTGTTCTGCTGGGATCTCATCTAGTGCACGACTAACAAAGGCATGTTGATGTGTACCGACGAGCAAATTCCTCCCCAATCAGGTGGCAGCTTATCATATGTTTTCAATCTGCACACCCAGTAGTGAGCCATTAGTGCAGCTGTTCCTGCTGTCGGGGTGATCTCCCGGGGGTCGGCAGGGCCTTCTGCAGACCTCCGGGGTTTGGGAGGCCCCAACTCCTCCCGCAATCCCCAATGAGTATGAGACACGCGCAAGAGCAAGGCGTTACTGCTGTTTTATTAGGAAACGACAGGGACAGGTTCTGGGATCATAGGTCATCCGGGAACACATCTCAGAAGAATGGGCTCGCAGGCCCTTTTTCATCATGTGTGATGCCTCATCGTGCATCACCTGGGAAACTTCCCCCAAAACCTAACGCCACCTCTGGCTCACTCCCTGAGTAATAGGGTTAGTATAGGAACATATAGGTGAGTTAGTGGTTGGCGGAGAAGAGGTCAGGTGGTACGCTTGGGTCGTCCCTTGAAATGGTTACACCAAAAATTATACATGAGAAAGGTTAGTGATTGGCTAGGTTATGATGCCATCAGTAGTTAGCCCCCTGTATCCTGATTGGTTCATCCGTGAGCCCCCAAGCCTGGGACCATCGTCGTTCCCAGCTCACAGTGTACCTGATGTTAGAAACAATGTGGGCCTATGTGTTAGTGGAGGACAATGGACAAGTCTGCCATTTGCTGTAGGAGCATCTCTTTCTCACCGCTGCCAGTGTCCAGTTTATCACTTCATTGTTGCAGTCTGTGTCCCAAGCGTGAGACCCCAGAGCTTCCCTGGTCCATGGTACTTGGCACCGCCTCAAGCCGGCTTGGTCATGTGTGGTGAGACCATGGTTGGACCAGAATTATGAGCATTTGATTTGTATTTCGGCTCTCAGGGGTGGTTAGCTGCAGCAGGTGTAACCGTGGTTCCAAGCGAGCATCGTGTAAGTTGCAACGTCGTGACCTTGGCTGTGGGGCTCGTTCGTTCTGCATGATCAGCACCTTGCATCTCCGTCCGAGCTGCTTGGGGCCTGCGGCTTCTGAATTTGCAGCCTACTCTGGTGCTGAGACCTACGTGGCCTGATCTATGACAGGCGGCATATGGTTCGCATCACATGGGTCGCGGTGAGCGGCAGCGGTCCTTGTACATAAGTGCCTTATTTTCTCGTAGTAGTTACAGTAGCGATGAAGCATTTGCAAGCATGTACACGAGCTCTTCTTGCGTCTTGCGTTTCTGCAGTGCTGTAGTTTAGCCTATATGAAAAATAACAACGATGCTTCGGTGTATATGGATGGTCCATTACGTCATGGCAGTATGTTCTTCGTGTGGAATTTGTGTGGGTCTGACCAGCCGTGCATGGTGGCACGTGGGTTACTGTCCGTTGGCTATGTCGTCATGGCATCTCTAACGATCGTGGCTTTGATTGCTGCTGTGTTAGTTGAGTTGATCCATATGGTCTATGTCAGTTTTGCCAGAGGTCGCAGCATGTGGCTTGACTGACAGATAGTTTCCCTGGCCGTGTGGGGTGTGGCCATGGTAGATGTTGATGTTTGGGGAATCTGTGAGCGGATCAAATTCCTCTCGTGGTGGGTGCTTAGGCCGTGATGATCTAGGCCATGGACTGGCTGAGAATCGGGGAAGGGAGCGTCCCATTTTCCCTCTTCACTGCTCACATAGTTGTAAGTTGTTTGATGCTCTTACACCCAACATTCTTACCAACTTCTACTTCGCCATTGTTCTGATAGAACAGTGCCAGTGTCTTCAGAGGGATTATCGGCATCGGACAAGCCTCATTTTCCAACCATATCAGTAACATTGCACTTGGTTCCCATTCCTTCAGTCATTTGTCATTTTCTTCCTGCACCTTGTTCACTGGTGACTGGGCTAGTGTCAGCAACATGCTTCCCACCACTCCATCTTGCCATCCATCGTTGGCGTACACTTGGCCATACACTAGTATCTGTGGTCTTTCCCAGTAGCCAGGCTCTCCTCCTGTCTCCCTCACTCTTGGGCAAGGACATGGCAGTTCCATCAAACTGATAGTCTTTGTATCTCCCCTCTCCGGTCCGTCAGTTATGTACTGTATAGCTTCAACTTGCTGCCAATAATTGTTCTCATGTCTAATGTTTTTATGTAGTTATCTTCGTACGGGAATGTTCCTTTGGACATCCATCTCAAAATCGCTGACTTTCCTTGAAATCTTCCTCGGGTTTTCACCATCGTGAGATACATCAGGCATTGTGCTCTTGCTGCAGGTATATCAGTTGCTATGAACGTTCTAGAGGCATTCATTACATAGGGGATTAAAGAGCAGACATAACAGCTCCCCCCGGTTGTGGCCCTACGTTTGTCATGCGTTTGTACCACATGTTATTAGACACACGAGCAGCGTTGGTGAGATACATGTCTACCCCTTTCATGTCTGTGTCAACGCTGCGCTTACCTGCCCTTACCATATCAGCAGTGTTCTCTCGTCCACCTGACATGGTTGTTCCACCTGCTTGGGTCGGGAAGTGTTAGTAAAGGGTATAGCGGTAGTGCTAACAGCAACATCTAATTGCCAAAATGTTAATCCCATCAATTCACTGGGAAGTAATAGACATGACATGATGATAATGTTCTTTATTGTTTCCCTCATTTCCACTCACGCTGCTTGATTCTTGCAGCCTTGTGATATAGCTGCCTGCTTGAAATGCGCGAAGTAATGCGTTACTTTGTTAGTATTGTCAATGCTCTTAAACCCTGCAGATCAAATAATCACTAATTGCAAAGGCAAACACCTCCTCCCAGAACTTTCTTTGTGATGAGTCACTTAATGTAACCAGTTCCGGGCATTCACCATACTCAAGTTTTGGGTATATTTGGGCAAGTATTCGACAAAGACAAGATAATATACTCCAGGGATCATGCTCGGATCTGGTTGGGTCTCCTTACAGCATGGACAAATTGGTTGGAGAAGGTATCTGGTTGTCTAGTAGAAGGCACTATGGATATAAACAAATAGTATAATCGCCTCGGCTTTCCTGTAGACCCTGTGTGTGCGGAAGATAAAAATAACAAACGGACAGTGTGTTGTTAATCGATCTTTACAAGTGTTCCAGTTGCCACTTCTGCTGCTTGGGATTGTGTGACCATAGGCTGTCCGGGTCTCCCTAGTCGTGTAAGTTCAGAACGGACTTGTAGCTCTCCTAGGCCCTGAACGTTGATCCTGTCGGTCACGAAGTCTATGTTGCCAAGTGAGGCCACTGCTTTGTAGGGCATGATGTCTTGCAGGTGGTTCCATACCGCTTTACCCACTAACTTGACAGCATGGTCTGCCACCTGTTCAACCACATGTGGGCCGGTAAACAGGGTCGTATTCCAGCCCCTAATGAAGCTACTCAAGAGAACGATGTCACCAACTTTCACAGAGTTTTTTAGTTCACAGTTTTGTGGTGCATTGTCGCAGTCGATCTCTTCACTGTCTTCTGGGCCCCCCTGAATTCGCAGTATCTAGCGAGAGATAAAAGAAGAGCTAGCCACCAGAGAAGTAATGTAGTCATACATTTCCTGTCCTAACACATGAGCACTACTCTCATAGTCCTTCAGTGCTCTTGAGGGAGGAGACAGGGGAAGATGCATGCACCGTCCTGTCACCACCTCATGGGGCGTTAAATGGTGGTCTATTGCGCAATGCAAACAGTGCAAGGGGCAAACAGTGAAACCAATGTTTCTTGGCGCTTTGCTGTGTCATGGCTTTGCACTCCTTCAGGAGTCCATTCAGGCATTCAAAGACTCCATTTGCTTGCAGATGGTAGGCAAAAGCAAACTTATGCTGAATGCCTAACAGTGCTGTGATGTGCTGAAACATTTCATTGGCGAAGTGTGGGCCGTTGTCAGACCGCAGGACCTCACACACACCCCATCTCAGGAAAATATCTCTAACCAGAAACTTAGCCACTCTAAAGGCATCAGCATGTGAACTGGGACCTGCCTCAATCTACCTTGAGAATTGGCAGACAGCCACTATCATGTAGCTGTATCCTTGGCAGACTTGGATCATATCCACATTACCCACGAGTAAATGCAGAAATTGACCTACTGGTCTTGGTATGGCTCCTCTCACAACTCTCAGGGTATGACCTGCTGTAAACTGTTGGCATGTCAAGCAATTACTCCCAAATTTGACCACGTGTTCCATCAAACCAGGACAGACCCATGTTTCTTCAGTGCGTGCAGTAATGACCTCCTTCCCCATGTGTGTTGGGTAGTGCAATTGTTCTAATGATGTTTTCAAAAAGGCTAATGAGATGACCACTTTCTCTGTGTTGTTCTGTCGCCATAAGATGTCTGTTGGAGACATTGAGCCCCCTCTCCTCACCCATAGCTCCTTCTCTTCCTTGGGCGCAGCTCCCTGCAGCTCCATAATCTGTGTCTCTGATAATACATTGTAACCATCTTTTAGTACCAAGGTTCTTGCTCCTCCTTGTGTACTATATCTCTCTCTGTTATCACAATTCCCCTAAATACTCTGCACATTTTGCCTCAAAATCTGCTGATTCATTCTATCTTGTGATAGGATTTTCCAATGTTGTATGGGCTTGGCACTTCACTATTGCTAACCGTGTTGGGTAAGAAATGACCTCGATCAACCGACCCAGTAAAAGTGCATACTGCACTGGGTCCTATCTGCTCTTCTGAACCCTCTCCTTAGCCACTGTGCTAGTCCTGGTTGTACTGTTGACGTCACGTAGGCAGAGTCAGTATAGGTAGTCACCTCCTTCTCTATGCTGTTTCTAGTACTAATATGAGGGCCACTAGTTATGTTGCTTGTGCTGAATAGTGGGATGGCAATTGCACACTTGAAACCGCCTCACTTATCCCATCTTCCTTCAGTCTTCCCACTGCAGTCCTAGTATGTCTGACCCCATCAGTTTTTTCAATTGTTGACGAACCGTCAATGTAGAGCATGTCTCGCCCCTCAAGTGTGTACTCCTCTACCTTGCATGTCTCACTGAACATCTCTATGTTCTATGTGCAATTGTGTGCATAGTCTCTTGCAGGACATCTGCCAAAAACTTTGCTGGGTTTATAGTCTTACATCTCACTATCTTCAGGCCTATGTTTGATAGAATCACCTCGTACCCTGATGCTCTCTGTGTAGTCAGTGTGCTCTCTGGCTTCTGCAGTATCGCAAAGAGCACATGCTCCACGTAAAGAGTGGTGGTGCACCCCATCGTTAATGCTGCTGACTTCTCCACCGTCGAAGGCGGTAGCTGCCAAAGCTTATTTCCCACAGATAATGTCCTCTCATTACTTGGACCAGTTGCCCACTATAGTAAGCTATTGGTTTGTGGCCCTTGCTTGTCCTTTGTGTCAGTACTACTTTCATCACTGTACCGTCAGTGTATGAGAACAAGAAGAATTCCTTTTGTAGTCTGGGATCCCTAATACTGGGGCTGTGCATATTGCTTCTTTCAGTTCATCAAATGCTTCAGTCATCTCAGTGGCCCACGTTAGTGTCTTGTTTCCCTTATGTGCTTCCTTCAGGGCGCACGATAGTGGCCCAGTGTATGTGCTGTAGACAATGACCCATGCTCTGCAGTAGTTGCATAACCCTAAGAAAGGTTGCATTTCCCTCACTGCCATGGGCATGGGTGTTTTGCGTATTGTCTCTGCTTTCTCTGGGGTAATCTGTTGGCCATTTTGTGATATTGTCTGTCCAATGTATAGCACTTCCTTCTGACAATACTGTATCTTGGCCCTGTCCAACTTGTATCCTTTGTCAGTAAACACAGTCACAATGTGTACTGAGTCCTTCCCACATTGATCTTCTGTCTCGCTGCAAATCAAAATGTCATCTACGTACTGCAGGACTGTACTCTCCGTCTGTATGTTCCTTAGGTCCATCTGTATTACCCTGTTAAAGATGGATGGGGGACTTGCAGTACCCCTGGGGAAGCCTAGTATGTTTCCAGTTCTGGTTTCTATACATAAATCTTGTTAAATCCTGTGAATCTGGGTGTAAGGGCACTGAGAAGAGTGCATTATTCAAGTCAATTACCTTGTAACAGGCAGCTTCCACCTGAATGCTGCACAAAACCGCTGCTGGATTTACAGCTAACGGATACTCTGCTTCTACAATATGGTTAAGAAGCCTTAGGTACTGTATAAAACTCCATGAGCCTCCCTTTGCCTTGCGCACAGGATACACAGCAGTGTTCCATGGGGATTATGATGGTACAAGAATGCCTTTCTCAATCAGTGCTGTGATGGTTTCATAAATTCCCTCTTCTGCTTCTTTGGTTAGGGAATATTACTTTACTCTTGGTAAAATTGCTTCTGGTTTCAGCTTGATCTTCACGCACCCTATGCTCTTGATGCAACGCACATCATAGGGACTTGTGGTCCATAGGCTGCCATGTACCGTAGCCATCTGTTCCTCCCAAAATGCTGGTTGTGCCTCCAGCAACAGTGCCAATCTCTGTGGCACCTCTCTGTATTGTATCTGTAACCAGTAGGTTACACTCATCTCGAACATCATCTCTAGTTCCTGTCTCTCTTCATTGAATAGTTTGTCGTCTGTCACTGTAGTCAGCCTCACCCCTCTGCAACTGTGATCACTGCTCTCCATTCCTGCCCTCTGTCATCCATCCCTTGCACTGCAATCCAATCCTCTCTTGCCACCACTGCCTCTATTTCTATGGGCACTATTGTTCCTTCTGGCTCGTCCAATGGTAGCTCAGGCCTGAATAGGTATTAGGTCGGGTACTCTCTACACCTTCCCTTCAATCCCTGGAATGCATGCAATTGCAATGTCCGTCCTTTACTGGAACATCTCTGTGTCCACTGGCACCCCCCCTCTGCACTGTGCGTCCACAATATGCTTGGACAATCTGTCTTACATTTAACATGTGTATGCCTGGTGTAGATCACATTATACCCTTGTCTGTGAATGAGATGATCATGTGCAGTCTGCTCATAATGTCCCATCCCAGAATGTTTACAGGTGTCTGTCGAGAGTAAAGCAAAGGTAGTGATAGATTATGATCTCCTATAGATAGTGAAAAGTGTAAAAGGAACCACTTTCTGAGCCCCAGAGAATCCTTGAGTGTTTATGGCATCTCTTGACAATGTAAATGCTCCTTCCCTAATGCATGACCTAGTCGCCCCTGTGTCAACACGAAAGGAAAAGGTATTGTCACCTATCACCACTCCTATGCAAGGTTCCTCCACAAGGTTGGGTGTGATCAACATGATGTGACACATCAAGTTCGTCTATGGCCTGTCCTATTGAGGGTACAGGGACAACGCATTCCCAGGAAAGGAGTTGTCCCCTATTATGCTAACTCCTCCCAGTTGTCTGACAGGAACTGTCGCCACTGTGTCCACGTGCGCTGCTGCATCATTGTGTTGTATATGTGCTAGCTGTTGTGTGTTCCCTCGAATTTGTGGTTGAACCCGTAAGCCCTTTAAGACGAGGTAACAGTATCTGAGATGGATGGGGATGCAGATCTTAATCATACATCAATAATCAAACCAAATCAGGAAGTTTGGCAAAATCGGGGTAACAATTATCTAAAACAGGGAGTACAATGGACATCAACGGACGTTCACTCAAGTCTCTCAATTATTTACATTAAAAAATATAACATATGTGATGTCATACTACATGGCAAAATAAGAAAACCTAGTAGGGGATGTGATAGGCTTAAAAGGGAGTGAAGGCATGGCCTTATCTTCTGGTCTCGGTGCCGCTCGCCCCAAAGTCTATTTTCATCTGATCATGTGACTAGACACCACATTTTGAGCTTCTTCGTTGTATTTAATGCTATTAAATGAAGAAAATCTGACACTTCTAGTGTTTTCCATTACACCTCAAAGAGGACCTCAGCTCGCTTCTAACGTTCATTGTATCTTCTGGAGTAGATAACCAGGCTCTTGGTGGCCAGGACTCTTAACACTGGGCCAGGCAAGCCTTCTCGAATCTTCCTTCGCCTTCAGCTTGTTTTATTCTGCTGCGTCACACTTCCAGCCCCTTCATTCACGGGGTCCAAGTTTGATAAAATGCGGCGGTGGATACATTCCGATATATATATATATTGGCTGCACCACCTGCATTGTATTCACTACGCAGCCAGCCTCATGATTACTTTGTGTACTTGAGTTACTGCGCCTGTACATTTGTAAAATGGTTTTGTATTTTCTTCAGTGCTTCACTGCATGTGCAATCTTCATTTCGCTGACAATATGTTGCTTAATTCACTTCTTTGCCATCAGATTCTATAAGATCTATAGGCTTTCTTCATTGGCAGCTCTTCTGTGTGCGTCATTTCTGCTTCATTGTGACATCACCAGTCTTCTTATTTTATTCATTTTCACACTTCTTCCTTCAGAAGACTGTAATTTCTTTGCGGATACATATACGTTTTCTCAATGGATACCTTGTTTCAAGGACGCTTTGCGGCATAGGTACCATTACTGGCTTTGCGCATGTCACAATTTCCGAGTGCCAACATACAGGCAGAATGGGGGGGATTTCCGATAGAGGCACTTGGCTACTCCTCTACACTGTGCTTGTAAATACTGTTGAACTGGCGCTGACATCTGTGGTACCTGTCTTTGTGGCTGTGGTGCTTGGGGTTACGCTTGTGGTGTCTGTCGATAGGTGCTCTGCATCTGTCCTTGTTGATGATCCTGTGTATAGTAATTGTCCTGGTCCCCTTGATATGACTGCTGGCCCTTCCCTCCCCAATTCTGTTGCATCCCCCTGAACCTACATACCCTTGAAATGCGTCCTATCTCTCCACAGGTCCAACACTGTGGTGGCTCCCTCCCATGCCCCTGGAAACCCCTGAAAAGTCCCCTGGGTTCTGCTGTACCTGTTGCCCATATCCTGGAAACCCTCCTGGAAACCCCTCCTTACTCTGAACCCTTGCAGTGGTCCACCCTGCCCCATACACCCTCCTCCCATGGGCGGTGCAAACTGTTGTTGCTGCTGCGGCTGTACCTGTGGAGTGGGGCTGGTTATCACCACCCCTCCATCGCATATTTTGATCATTCTTTCTGTACTAGCTTTGCTTCATCTGCCTTTCTGTCCTCTACTTTTTGCTTAACCTTCTCCTGCCACAGCCTACAATGAAGAACTATTGTGAGCTGTATCTCTGGCCATCTTTTCGTCTCCACCCCCACTAGTTTCCTTAAACTCTTCTGAACTTGCTCTGGTAGCCCCTGCACTAGTATGTGGTAGAATATTGCTACTGTTTTGTCCCAAAGCTCTCGGGTTTCAGGGCGCCAAAGGTCTTGAATCTCCTGAATGTACTGCACTGGTAGTACACTGGGTATTGTGTCCTCCGTGCGTGCCATACTTCTGCCCTGCTGTTTGCAAGTTGTGACCCGTCATGTGCTATGTTCTGTGTCATCACCCCCGGGAACCCTGCCCTTTTCCATACCTCATTGGCTGCATCTCCTAGGATCGATACTAAGAGCCCCTTTACGTCTCCTACTGCTAGCCTAAGGCCAGCTGTCATTTTCTCCATCTAATAAATCCACTTTCCCACCCCTGCACTAAATGATGGTTGTGTACATTTGACATTCTCCTTGTCTGTGTGCTTCCATGGCACATGCTAAGGTTGCAAATAAGGGCATCTGTGTGAATGCCTCCTCCTCCTTGTGTGTCCTCCTAGTCAGTCTCAGTTGTCGGTCCCCTCTCTCGCTCTCGATGCCTGCACATATCTCTATTGGTTCTAGTATGGGCACTCTCCTGTTGTTGTCATACACTCTAGTCAACCTTCCCCTTGAAGAAGCTATTGCTGTCTCCCCTTTCCTTCATCCTGGGAGGTCTCTGAGTCTATTGATATAGGTAGTGGTGTTGTGCGAGGTGCACAAATTGCTCACCTGCTGTACCTGCTCTTCTGAGCAGCCCCCTCCTTCTCCCTGTGTGTGCGTCCTGAATTCACATGGCACCCCCTTGTCTTTCCCCGCGGATTTGGATCGAAACTGCTCCCCCCTCTCGTCCCCACTGTACTTGTCCTCATTTTCAGATCCTGCGTCCAAAAACCATCTGCAAAACTCAGTCTCCTCGATGTCAAGTCTGTGTTGGGTTTCATACTGAGATCAATGTTTCTCAAGTCATACCTACTACCTCCTGTCCAGGCCCCTAGGCCTGTTCCTGCTCCTTCTGCTGTGCTTCTGCCCCTAGAGCTCATGCTGTCTGGCTCTGTCGGTCTTTCCTCTTCAAGTCCATCCTTTCCCCTATCTAGTGCTACATGTGTCTTTACCGCCCTTATTGCTCGATTGTCCTCTTCTCTGCGTGCTTGTTCCCTTGCCAATCTGTCCAACTGTAACTTCCTCTGCTCCCTTTCAGCTAACTTGCAAGTTTCCTGCTCTGCTATCTCTCTTCGTCTCTCTGCCTTTTCCAGCTCCTGCTCCCTTTTCTCCCTCATCCGCCTTTCTGGCCTCTTCCTTTCCTTAAGATCTCTATCAATCCTTTCTTCCCATTCCATCTCCATGCGTTCCTTCTCCTCCTCTCTCCTTTGTTCTCTATCCTCCCTTTGCAACTTTTAATCTCTCTTTCTCTCTCTGTCCTTGTGCTGTAATCTCACCTCCCTGTCCTTTTCCCTCCTATCTTCCTCGTCTATTACCTCTGCCCAATCGGCAGCTTTGCTGCTTCTCTTCAGCCCTTCTATTGCTTCGGTCGCCCCATCTGCCTCTCCATTGGTTTTCCCTTGACGTTTCAGGAGTACCTTTGCTGTTATCCATTCATTTGTAGTTATGACCTCAAGCCCCTCCTTCGCACTCTGCTGTTCCTCACTGCTCGCCTCTGAGCCCTCAATTCCTTCATGGGATACATCCCCTGCTCGTCATCTGTATAGTCGGATACTAAACTCGGAGGGCCAGGGGATGATCCGGAGGGATGAGTCCCTGGGTCCTTAACATCTTGCTGGCTCAGCATCCACTGACGCCTTGCAGCATCTCACTCGCCCTTCTGGAACACACGCCACAACCCGAAAATGGCTGTGCGTTTTGCCAATTTCTTCTCCTTATAGGTACCCTGTATGTGTGTCAATAGTGATTGCTGCACATCTTTGGAGAAACTTCCACAAGGTGGCCATGGTTTAGTTAAAGTTACCTCTGTACCTTTGGACCATTCTATGCTATATTCACACATTTTCTCCCTGTAAGGTGGGAGAATCTTACACAGGTGCTGAAGGGGCACGTCTCCCCTGCACTTTTCCTTATACATTTTAGTACCTTTTTACCTGACCTCAAGTTGATAGTCTGCTGTTTAGGGAGAAAGGCACAATATAATAATAATACTTTTCAGTTTCTACGAGCCTCTCTAGCTGCACAACTTATCAGGCATGCTCCGCGCACCACCCCCCCTTCACAATCACTTCCTCCTCAGGCACACCCACAACCTTGCGCATGTGCCTTCCACGCACCGAAGCTGGTTCACCTCATTTATCATTTCCAATACTACCTCCTCACCGTCTCAAGTCCCTTGTGTCCTATGTGCAAACCTATGGGTGACATCACCAAGCTATCACAGTAATAAACTCCCAAAGCACACAAGAACCCCACTGCTGTCTGCCCGCTCTCCAGGTGGAGTATACCGATATTCTCTTGTGATTGAACTGCACCTGCTACGTCGCCTAGCATGCAAAACGTCTCACTCCAGGAGACTTAAGCAGTCGACTCACCTTCCACAATCTAGGCCAGCTCCCTTGTTAACCCTTATGAGGATACCGTCATCTATGACCCGAGCTAAAATGCCCAACCCATAGGAATACCAACATTTACATATCTTCTGTCATCTGTACCCTCCAGTCAATAGTCTAGGTTATTCACCCGAACCTTTTACCTCTAAAACCGAATGTACACTAAACATAGAAAAAGGGCATCTACCTCCGTTCCTGTCCCCACTCACTTTGATAATACTCAACAATACTTTGACAATACTCAACAATACTTTGACAATACTCAACAATACTCAATACCCTCACTTACACGCAGCGTTGGCGTTAGACTGGGTCAATACTTACACTCTGTTGTTTGCTCACACTGCTCGGCAGCCGACTCCTCCTCAAGGCGCTCACCTCCCTGTCTTGGTCTGCCTGCACAACTCACTGACTTCGGGCAGGATGATTCACAAAGGCTCCTGACGGCCTATACACGGGCACACATTTTCCCATCATCTCAAAATTTGCCAGGGTCCAGCAGCCTCTCAGGTTCGCCGGCGAAGGAGATGACGTGGTGCCGGGCTGGCGCAGCCAACCATCCTCTGCTACCAACTTGTTGGGAAAAACTCCCAGGTATCCCAGAGAGCCACTGGGAGTCTGCAGACTCTTGGAAGGCCCCACACCTTTCCTAGGATAGACAGAGACTCAGTCAACAGCAAGTTCAAACTGCAGTTTATTACAGACAAAACCAACAGGGATCAGCACAGGAACAGGATAAATCCATGCATGTCTCGTTTGTTCCCAGCTCAAAGGCCAGTTTTACTCTAGTGTGGCGTCAGCGCCACATCACCACTTGGGCCCTTCTCCTGAAAACCTATTGGCTCTCTTAATTGGATACTGAGTACCTTTGATGGACCCTTTATATGTTATTCTACTGGCCTTCGCATGTCAGGTGGCTGGCTTGGTCCATCCCCAAGTCACTATCTATAACAATGTTGCAGTGTGGGGGTCTTTCCATTGGTTCTTACCTGTTGCTACCCACCCCAAGGATACTAAACTGTGATTGGTTAGAGCGGACGACTCCAAGCATGGGATCTGCAAAGATTCTCAGCTCTCTGTGTACCTTTCCAAGGTAGTAAGAATGATTATGTGTCTGCATTGTAACTTGTGTGTACAACCTTAGTCTACGAGAGTGCTCCTCCGCTCGGCGCAACACTTCTAATATATTGTAACATCTTTGTTGCTGTCTTCTGTCTGGTAGCCTGAGATCGGCACACTTTCCCAGCGCTGGTCACTATCCATTGTCTGCTTCGGCCACGTCACGTGTTAACAGACAACGAATTTGAGCTGTGCAGCTATGAATTATGAGGAATTGTTTGCATTTACTGCAGCTGGTGCCTTTCACATCTAGGGAGTGGAAGGACACCTGTATCTCATGGCCTTGGCAGCAAGCCCCGTCTCACAAGTCTTGCTCTCTGTCCAGTCTGAATTCAGCTCAGCTCAGCTCTTGCTCAGAGGCCTGTGGCCTGCAATAATTTTCCTAAACCACAATAATGCATTTTCACAGTGTCCATGTGAAACTAAATTCTCCATAGGTTAGTCACGCTTTGTTCTGTCAGGTCCCATAGGTGCTCCTGCAGTTCCATAGGCTTATTCGCATGTAAGCATCTGCAAGCTTTGCTCAGGATCTCTTGCTTCATGCGGTTTCTGCGTTGCTGCATTTGGCTAGTGGCAAAAATAATAAAAGCAATGACAGTATGTATATGTGTCTGTCCTCTAACTATAGAACTCTACAATCATGATCTTCATGTATTCGAGTGTGTGTTTATGTTCCGAACTGCGGATGGCTCATTTGCTTCATGTCTAATTCTATGTCGTGGTGTCTCTAACGATGTCATCACCATGGCTTCTTGGTGCTTTAATTGAGACTGTCGATGGAGGTGTCCTTGGTTATGGCCTGAGGCTCCTCATCCACGCCGGGGTAAATTCGTACCGCTCCTGGCCTCTAGGGCTTGTTGGGAGTGCATGGCTGGCTGAGGGGGTATCTCTCAACATACTTATCAATCATTGGACCACTGTGAATCGGTCTGAAATAGAATGGGTGATTGCAGGGTTTACTGGTCTTCTCCCGCGTCATGAATTTCCTGGGAGGGTCAGGTGGTGGTAGCATTCCCCATCTCTCTTTGGTCACATAGTCATAATGAGAATGTTATACATTTCTTACAAAGCAAAGCACATTATTGAAACCTGGAATAAGCATATACATTATTTTCTGCTAGAAGATTAGCATTCCACGATGGAATGCTCCTATTGTATTATTTTGAAATACCCTTATGAGAAAGGGGGCTGCGACAAGTAGCACTACATAGGACTGTTAGCTGCTTTGCATACAAAGAAAGCACATTTTGGGAACATGTGAATGCCCAGAAATCATTATATTTGATTGCATGTGCCTGTGATAAAGGGTTGTGCTCTTGAATCATTTAGTACATAATGCACTTGTGTTTAGGGCTCATCTAATTTTTCCTAACACTTATGCTCACTTTAGAATGTTTGCAACCATGATGGATATGAGTATAAAATGGTCGAGACATTCTGTAGCGTTATGAACTAGGATGCTGGATTTGGGAGTCTTTTAGATGAAATGGAGTTGAGAGGGAAAGCCAGGGTAAGTATGCATGCATGTATAGGGCTGTGTGCATGCCCAGTCCCCATCCTTACATAGACACCTACTCCAATGCTTCCGCCAGACAGACCCTTACCGACATCCTCTTTGTCGTTCCTTCGCCAGATCTATGGACTCCTCATATGGTCTCTGTGCTCTGCCCTATCTCCTCCTCTCCCATTAATGGTGGCACTCGCTGGGAAGTTCTCATGGCTTCCTTCGATTCCTCTAAAGTCATCATTAATGTCTACCTAAATGGCATTGTCATGGTCCCAGGCCCAATCTCCCCCTCTTTGATAGGCGCTTCCCTCGCCTCATCAATTTCCTCTCATCTCCTGCTGTCCCCTCCTCTCTCCTCTTGGCTACCTTGCCCTCTCTCTCCTCCTCTTCCTCTGCCCCTCCTAGGGCTCTTTCTCCTCCGCAGGGCGTACCTCTGATCTGTACCCCTCCCCGGAAGGTCTTTAAGGCTGGCAACCTTCTTCATATTGCCACTCTCAACTCTCGCTCTGCCGTCAAACACTCCTCTGACATCTGCCACCTCCTTGAAGAACTAGACCTTGATGTCCTTGATCTTACTGAGACATGGTTCACGGCTAGCTCTGTTACGAGCTTTGACACTCTCCTACCTGATGGCTACAAGATCCTCTCAGCACCCAGATTCTCCCGGTCCGCTGGGGGGGTAGCCCTGATCTTTCCTGAGTGGATTCCTGCCTCTATCATTCCCACTCAGACCTACTTCTCTCTTGAATGCCTTGTCTGTAGGCTTTCTCTCTCGCCTACCCATTCTCTTACTGTGGTTACCATCTACCGGCCTCCTGGTCAAATCACCTCATTTCTCTCTGATTGGGCAGACCTCTTCTCCTCCCTACTGGTCTCTACCACTAAACTCCTCCTCCTCGGTGACCTAAATATACATTTAGACTCTCCTTGCTCCTCCTCTGTACTCTTCCGTGACCTCTGCGACTCCCTCTCCCTGTCCATCCTCCCCTCTGGCCCGACTCATTCTGCAGGGCACACACTCGATGTCAAAAACACCATATGGGAGGAAAGTGTTGACACTCTCCCCCGAACCACCGAAGTCGAATGAAGTCGACCCTCCACCCGTGGGTGGCACAGATACCTGATATTCAAAACACAGGATACCACGTGGCAGCCAATGGGGGAAGAGGGTTAGGGAGAGGTTGTGGACGGAGAAGGGGAGGTTAAGGGAAACCGGATAGAGGGTTAGGAAACACCTAACATGGATAGGATAAGGGGAAAAACAGGAAAAAACCCTACACTGTCTAATATGTAGATTGTGTACCAGGAAACATAACACACACATAGGCCACCAAACATGCCCCCTTAATACAGGCCAAATAAGTACCTTGGCTAGTGTATTTGTGCTCTCTAATAGCCCCTTGATGCAGGCACATGTAGAAATTACCAGGACATAGAATACATGTATGCAAGCGTTAATGAAACAAACTCATGGGTTGTGATTCCCAACATGAAGAACATGACACATGGCCCTTTGGGCAAGCATAAGCAACATAAAAACTCATAGAACATGTAGGACCAAAGATATGAGTTCAATACTAACAGAGAATGGATTCCAACAAACAAATACACTGAGGGAGCAGCTCCTAATCTAAGCTAAATGTCGTATTGCATGCCAGCTTAGTGCCTCCATAGTGGAAACATTCAGTAATCCCTTAGACATGGACTAATCATAGAGTTCTACCCATATGATATGCTCCTGAAAGTCTTTGTTTATCTTCAAAGAGATAATTATGCAAACATTGCCTCAAATTAATTCACGCAAGCAAACACACTCATTGAGCACTTAACTGTGCATCTGGGAGACTCGCAAGCCATCCCAGACGAAGAAGGATGACACCTTGATAGAAGTGCGGCACCGTGCACAGTGTCAGCGCCGGTATGGGAGCGGAGCTTGAACGAGGCGGCACGAGTCCTCCTTGCACTTTCCGTGCTCCGCCGCTTGTTCTCTCATGGACTGCGTAGTTCTCCGTGTGCTGCTGCTACCACATACCTGGGATCCTCTAGGAAGTTTAGGACGTGCGCAAGACCGCACGAACCTCTGGCATGGCTTCGCCTCGTGAAAACAATAAGCCACACCTGCCGTGTGCCGTTGGCCCGTGATAAGCTGTTGCTAATTACAGACAGATGGCCAACGCGCACGACAAGGACTACAAATTGTCAAAGGGGCTGCTGGGAAATGTAGTTTTTCCAACCCCATGTACCAATACTTAAGCTCTTTTGAGATTTAAACACCTCCTCTTTCGCCTCCACCACCCCATATTCCTGACATTACCTCCTCTACCAGGGCCCTTCCAGGGGCTCGGTCTATCAGGATGTTGCAGATGAAATTGTCTGACCAATCCTGGAGCATGTACCTCAGCTGCGGGTTCCCAAGAACAATCTTCTGGTCCATACCCTTTCCACTGAATTAGATACCAAAATAGTCGATTCCTTTTTTTAACATCCAGAATACTCTGCACTTCATATTCCTCTTGGCCATCTTTCATGATTGCTGGGGGTCGCTTCGTAGTCATGCCTGGAGCTGCAGGTTTAAGTAAAGAGACATGGAACACTGGGTGTATATGTAAAGATGCAGGCAAACGCAATTTCATAGCAGTTGCTGATATACATTTGCAAATCTCATACGGCCCAATGAACCGAGGTAGACATTTTCGTGATCCTATTAAAGACAAATTGCGAGTAGATAACCAAACTCTATCCCCCACTTTATGTTGAGGACCTTCCTGTCGGTGCTTGTCAGCTTGTCTTTTGTATTGTCTCTTGGCTCTCTCCAGATTTTCTCGTGCCTTCCATCTAGCCTCAAGAAACAACTGTTTGCGCTCCTGTAACACTGGCATATTCCCTATTTTCCGGCAAATCTTCTGGTATCATATTTTGTTCATGACCATATAAACAGTCATTAGGTGCCATACCTAAGGAATTATGGTAGGTATTGTTATAAGTAAATCCGCTAACCATACAGCTTGCACCCAAGAGTTCCAACCATCACTCAAATAGCCCCGTAAATATTGTACAAGTGTTTGATTCACTCTCTCTGTCTGCCCATCTGTCTGGGGGTGATAACTGGTGGAAAGAGCACAGTTAATTCCCAATACTCAACAAAAAGCACAGCAAAATCTGGAGGTAAATTGCAAACCTCTATCTGAGGCAATAGTTTTTGGCAATCCATGCAGCCTTACAACATGTTGTAGAAATAACTCAGCCAATTTGCCTGCCCCAGGTATTTCTTCACAAGGAATGAAGTGAGCTTGTTTTGACAGAAAATCTACCATTACACATATGGTGTCATATTGCTTATCAGGCGGCAGATCAGTAATAAAATCCATAGAAATGTGTGTCCATGGTTGCTCAGGAGTAGGTAATGGCTGTAGTAAACCTCTTTTTCTAACATGCTCTGCTTTGTTCCGTGCACAATTCTCACATAATTCCACATATTTTTTCATATCTTGTTTCAAGGAGGGCCACCAAAAGTATTTTTCCAACATGGTCTGCATTTTTCTCAACCCTGCGTGTCCTGCTAAAGGAGATTGATGACACTAGAATAAAGCCATGTCTTGTAACTCTTTCGTTGGTAAATATAATCGCTTCTGATGATAGGGCAACCCCTTTCATATAATGCGTGCCAGATGACTGTTCCGCCACTGTGCAAACTGTCACGATGTTAAAGCTTTCTTGAATAAGTCTGTGACTTGTGTGGTAATGGCCCCAACAATTTTATCTGGTGAGATAACAGTTTTAACTTCACCTACTGGATGTTCCAAATTTTGTGGTCTAGAAAGCGCATCTGCCTTCCCATTTTTGGTACCTGGTCTAAAAGTAACTACAAAATCAAATTCATTAAAGAATTGAGACCATCGAAATTGTCTTGGACTAAGTGTGTGGGCTGTCTTGAAATATTGCAAATTTTTGTGGTCATTTATCACCACCAACTGATGTCTAGCACCCAAAGTAGTGTCGCCACTCAAGGGATGCTGCTCGACTCGCCAACAACTCCTTATCAGTTATAGAATAATTTTGCTCACACCCTGACAACTTTCTGGAGTGAAATGCAACCGGGTGCCATATTTCTTTTTCATCTTTCTGTGAAAGAATAGCGCCTATCGCCACATTGCTAGCATCTGTCTCAACTTGAAATACTCTTTCCGTGTTAGGATGTTGTAACACAGGAGCAGTAGTGAAGGCTACTTTCAACTTCTGAAAGGCGTTTTCCGCTTCATCTCTCCAAGTAAATTTCATGGCCTTTTTTAACAAATGCTTGATGGGAGTGACTATGTTAGGGAAATTGCTGATGAATCGCCTATAAAAGTTGCCAAAGCCTAGAATGGATTGTATATCTTTGATGCATTGCAGCGAAGGCCAGTCTCTAACTGCCTGCACTTTCTTAGGGTCCATCACAATGCCTGTATTAGTCAAAATAAATCCCAAAAATTCCACCTGTGTTACATTAAAGGCACACTTCTCCGCTTTGACACATAATTGACAATCCTGTAATCGTTGCAATACTGTTTTTACATGTCGCACATGCTGCTCTGGAGATTCATAATAAATCAAGATATCGTCAATATAAACAATAACAAAAACATCAATGAATTCCTGTAAAACTTCCTGCATAAAGAACTGAAATGCAGCAGGACCATTACATAAACCAAAAGGCATTACAAGGTATTCAAACAAACCAAACTTAGTTCTAAAAGCGTCTTCCACTCATCCCCCTCCTTAACCCGTATCAAAAGATAAGCTCCTCTCAAATCCAACTTGGTGTAAATCTTAGCGGACCTCACTTGGTCCAACAAAACTGAAATCAATGGCAAATGGCAACGGAAATCTATTCTTGATAGTTACCTTATTTAAGGCCCTGTAGTCAATACAAGTACGTAAAGTCCCTTCTTTCTTGGGAACAAAAAATAAAGGTGAGGAGAGCGGGGATGTGGAATGCCTAATAAAACCCTTGGTCAACATTTCATCTAAATATTCCCACAAATACTGATTTTCTTTTTCTGTAAGGGCATAAATTCCTCTGCAAGGTAATTTTGCTCCATCCTCCTAATCTATTACACAATCATAAGGTCTATGCAGAGGTAATTGCTCAGCCAGTCTCTTGTCAAAAACATCACTAAACTCTCTGTATTGTGCAGGAATTCCCTCCGCCAGTGCTCCCACGATTCGATCTTCGGACCTCTTTTCAACTAACCATGTCACTGGTCCTGTTTCCGAAGAGATATGCTCTTGACATTGCTTCTCCTCAAACCACACTGTCCGCCTTACCCAATCAATTCTGGGGTTATGAAGCACCAACCAGGGTGTTCCCAAAATTAATCCAAATTGAGGGGCTGCTATTAAATCAAACGTAATTTCCTCCCTATGCCCCTGTCCACAAAACATTTCCAATTTTGCTGTCTGCTTTCTTATAGGGCCTGATACCAAAGGAGAACCATCCACTGACTACACTCCTTCCGCCTTGCTTTTGTCACACAGAGGCAATCCTAACTGTTCCGCCAAAGTAATATCCACGAAATTACCAGTAGCCCCTGAATCCACCATAGCCAGGACCTCCTGTTTAGTCAGAGCAAAACATAACGTCACCAATATATATAAGTGGGAAGTCTTACCCCCCACTGTGTTTGCAACCCATCTGGGGAACTTGATCTCCATTGGGCCTGTCACCTGTGTTCCCCTTAAGGCCAGCTCATCTCTTTTCCTGCTTCCTTTGTAGGTCTGACACTTTCTCCACTTTTCTGCGGAGTATTGGGACATGTACGTATAAAATGTCCTGCTTGCCCACAATAGAGACACAGTTTATTCACCTTAGGTTGTTCCTTCTCTGCTGCTGACAAGGGTCCTCTTACACTACCAATTTGCATTGGTTCCACTTCACTTGTCATTCCTCCTCTACTTCTGTCTAACCGCACAAAAGGCCCCATTTCCGGTCTCTTTTTATCTCCTTTCCTTTCGTTCATGCGATGATCCAATCTAAGAGCTAAATCAATCATAGCCGTGCAAGTGGTGGGTTGTGGCTCCACTTGAGCAATGGCATCCTTCAATTACTCATGTAATCCTTGGTAGAATAACACTGTCTGTTTTGCCACTGGCCACTCGGTCTCAATTACCAAACTGTTAAACTGGGTAACATATGTGACTAAATCCCAACCTCCCTGTCTTAATCCCAACAGCTCCTTATCTTGAGCTAATGACACCTCTCTGCGATCAAATAACCTGCCAAATTCTCCTAGAAAGCCATCCCAATTGTATAATAAGGGATCATCTTTCTGAACCAACGGCATTGCCCATGCAGCTGCATCCCCTGTCAGATATGAAATTACAAATGCCGTCCTAGCCTGAATGGATTCGAACGCAGTAGGTTTACACAAAAAATGAAGACGGCATTGGTCAGGAAGGTCATGTACTTCCTAGGATCACCAGAAAAGCGCTCTGGCGCTGCCAACGATACACTACCGGAGAGTTGGACAATAACCGTGGGATTCTGACTCTGGGAACCTATTGGCAACATTAGCTCCTTCCAACGGTGTTCGCTGAGCTACCAGACCCTGTACCTGGGCCTTTAATGTATCCGATTCCTGTTTTGCTTGTACTAACTCTACTTGAATATTCTGAAGCGCCTTAAGCACATCTACCAAGGCCGGAGCGGTCGCCTCCATTTGGCTCGGGTGGTTCTAAGTATCCCAATTTGGGGGTGGCTTATTATGTCAAAAACACCATGTGGGAGGAAAGTGTCGACACTCTCCCCCGAACCACAGAAGCCGAATGAAGTCGACCCTCCACCCGTGGTTGGCACAGATACCTGATATTCAAAACACAGGATACCACGTGGCAGCCAATGGGGGGAAGTGGGTTAGGGAGAGGTTGTGGACAGGGAAGGGGAGGTTAAGGGAAACCGGATAGAGGGTTAGGAAACACCTAAAATGGATAGGATATGGGGAAAAACAGGAAAAAACCCTACACTGTCTAATATGTAGATCGCATACCAGGAAACATAACACACACATAGGTCACCAAACATGCCCCCTTAATACAGGCCACCTAAGTACCTTAGCTAGTGCATTTGTGCTCTCTAATAGCCCCTTGATACAGGCACATGTAGAAATTACCAAGACATAGAATACATGTTTGCAAGCGTAAATGAAACAAACTCATGGGATGTGATTCCCAACATGAAGAACATGACACATGGCCCTTTGGGCAAGCATAAGCAACATAAAAACTCATAGAACATGTAGGACCAAAGATGTGAGTTCAACACTAACAGAGAATGGATTCCAACAAACAAATACACTGAGGGAGCAACCCCTAATCTAAGCTGTATGTCGTACTGCATGCCAGCCTAGTGCCTCCATAGTAGAAACATTCAGTAATCCCTTAGACATGGACTAACCATAGAGTTCTACCCATATGAAATGCTCCTGAAAGTCTTTGTTTATCTTCAAAGAGATAATTATGCAAACATTGCCTCACGTTAATTCACGCAAGCAAGCAAACTCATTGAGCACTTATCTGTGCGTCTGGGAGACTTGCAAGCCGTCCCAGACGAAGAAGGATGACGCCTTGATAGACGTGAGGCACCGTTCACAGTGTCAGCGCCGGCATGGCAGCGGAGCTTGAACGAGGCGGCGCGAGTCCTCCTTGCACTTCCCGTGCTCCGCTGCTTGTTCTCTCATGGACCGCGTAGTTCTCCGTGTGCTGCTGCTACCACATACCTGGGATCCTCTAGGAAGTTTAGGACGTGCGCGAGACCGCACGAACCTCCGGCATGGCTTCGCCTCATGAAAACAATAAGCCACACCTGCCGTGTGCCGTTGGCCCGTGATAAGCTGTTGCTAATTACAGACAGCTGGCCAACGCACACGGCAAGGACTACGAATTGTCAAAGGGGCTGCTGGGAAATGTAGTTTTTCCAACCCCATGTACCAATACTTAAGCTCTTTTCAGATTTAAACACCTCCTCTTTCGCCTCCACCACCCCATATTCCTGACACCCGATGTCTTGATCTCCTCTGACTTCCCCCTCTCCATCCCTCTCTCCTGGAGCGATCACTCCCTCCTCTCATCTCATCTCTCCCTCGCTTCCCCCCAAGCCAAGCCTACCCCAACACTGCCACCTACCTTCTCGGACATCCGCCCCATGAAGCATGTGTCAGTTGAGGCTTTTGCCGCCACTTTCTCTTCCGCCCCTCCACCTTTGGCTGTCTCTCATCCTGATACAGCCCTGTCTATGCTCTACTCTTCAATTTCTGATACGCTTGATGCACTTGCCCCTGTCATGAGGATTCGTTTGAAGTCCAAAGCCAAGTATAATTCCTGGTATGACTCTGACCTAGCTACACTTAAACATAAGTGTAGGGCAGCTGAGAGGAAATGGAGGACTTCCTGTTCATCCTCTGACAAACTGGCCTGTCGCCTGCTACAAAGGCAATACCGACTCTCTGTCCTCACCAAGAAGAGAGTCCACATTCAAGCTCGTGTCTCTGCGACATCTAACAACTTGGCCGAACTCTTTAAAATCTGCAAGGAGCTGGCCAACCCTGCTGCAGTCTCTACCCCTCCTGTTGCCTCCCAGGCTCTTTGCAATGCCCTTGCCTCTCACTTCATTTAAAAAACCCAGGACATACTGTCCACCCTCTCCAACCACACTCCTTCTCTTCCCTCTCCATCTGTGCTTGCTGACCCTCCTTTAGCCACCCTCCCACCATCCTTCTCGTCCTTTCCTCTTTTCACCCCTGACGAGGTTGCTAGACAAGTCCGATCTATGAAAGCCTCTTCAAAACAGGTTCATCCCTGTTCCTCTAAAACCATCAAGGACCACATTGACACCCTCGCTCCAGCCCTTGCTGATTTTTGCAACAACTCCTTTGCCTCTAGATCCTTCTCCTCCCCTCTGAAGCACTCCTTTGTGCATCCTCTTCTCAAGAAACCCACAGCTGATCCTTCTTGTCCAGCTAACTATTGCCCAATTTCCATTACTCCCTTTCTTGGCAAACTCCTGGAAAAGTTGGCCATCTCTCAGCTTAACCTTCATTCCAATTCTGTTGGCTGTCTCCATGACCACCAGTCTGGCTTCAGAGCTGCCAGAAGCACGGAAACTGCTCTCCTAAACATCCGTGAAGATCTGCTCACCAACCTTGACTCTAACATTCCCTCTGTCCTCATCCTCCTTGATCTCTCTTCTGCCTTTGACACGGTCAACCATACCATCCTGCTCAACCATCACCGTGAAAACCTGGGTATCACTGATAAGGCTCTGGCCTGGCTGACCTCTTTCCTTTCAGATCGACCCTCCCAGGTCCAACTTGGGTCCTTCCTTTCATCTACCTTCCTCTCCACCTGTGGTGTCCCCCAGGGGTCTAACCTCTCGCCCTGGCTTTTCAACCAATACCTGGCAACTCGCGCCCACTGCATTGCCATTTTCTGCTCAAATTTCCAGTGCTACGCTGACAACACTCAACTCATTTTCAGGCTGCCCTCTGCCACCTCCTCTCCCTCTCTCATCTCTGATTGCCTAACTGCCATTCAAGATTGGTGTGCCGCCAATGATCTATGTCTGAATGCCAGCAAGACGGAGATCCTTCTCATCGGCACACCTTCACCATCCTTTCCCCTCACTCTCTGGCCGGCCTCACTTGGCCCTCCTCCTACCCCTACCTGCAAGGCTTAGAACCTCGGGGTCATCTTTGACTCCACCCTTTCCTTCTTTGCCCACATCTCTGAGGTCTCTAAAAAGTCAAATTTCTGACTGCACCTCCTCAGAGGTACTCTGCCTTTCTTCTCCTTCCCCCAGAAGTTCATGGTATCTCAAGCTCTGGTTCTCTCTAGCTTGGACTATTGTAACAGCCTCTTTCTAAATCTACCTGCCTCTACTCTCCGCCCTCTGCAACTAATCCAGAACAGGATCCAAGCCCTGGGATCGTATCTCTCCAGCTCTGAAATCTCGCCACTGGCTCCTTCATTCAACACTTACCATCCTAGGGGATTTCACCATCTGGTTAGACTCACCCTCAAACCCTTTATGTCCCAATCTCTCACAAACAACCTACCAGCATTCAACATGACAACACATCTTCACACCGCTCACTCTGCTATGTAATCGATATCGCTCCAGATCTAGCCAACTCCCTCCTCACCTCTCTCTCTCAACACTACCCATCCATGAAGGGCCACCCCCCCCCATCATATTCTTCGACCTTAGGCTCTCAAACGCTCTTATTACACCCGTAAACCCAACAAAACAGACCTCTTAGAGATCAGGATCCACACCCATACGGTACACCACCAACCTCAAATCACTAAGGAGCTCTTTGCTCCTCTACCTCCAACTCACTCAGGGTCAGTCGTTTTTCTAAAAAACGAGCTGGGGGTAGATCTCTGTCTTCGGCTGGGGCCTCCCTCTGGAACAGCCTCCCTGCCACTCTAAAACTTGAGGAGAACCATCTCCGGTTCCGGAAGCACCTCAAGACCTTCCTCTTTTCTTCTGCCTTCGCTCCCCCTCTCCCCAGCTGATCTGTTCTCTCTTGGCACCGTGCACCTGGCCATCCTCTGTCTTTTGGGCCCAGGTACCTGCTCATTCTGCAACCCTCCCGCACTGCCTCCGGGCCACCCCTTGCACTGGGGTCTGTATCTGTACCCATAGAGCCCCCCCTTTTTCTTCCTGCACTTTTCAGACCTACCCTGTCTGCTGCCTTAAACCTAGCACTTGCAAATTGCTGGCTGCATTACCACTGTTTGTTGCCTTTATTATTTATTTATTGTTATTTATCTGTTTCTCCTCTGCTTCTCACTTTCCACCTCTCCCCCCCTTCCATGCACTTTTCCCCTCACTTCTCACTTTCCACCTCTCCCCCCTTCCATGCACTTTTCCCCTCTCCCATGCACTTGCGCGTTCTCAATGTCACTGGGCCTAGTAAGATCGCTGTTTTGTTCTCCCCTGTTCCCCTCCCTTGTCTTGTCGCGCTCTGAAACACTTGTGTACGAGCGCGATAGAAATAAAATATCAATCAATCAATCAATTACACATACTAGCTTTATTATATGATGACGTAATGCTCTCTCTGCCACTCTATCTAGCTATTTCCTTCTCTGTGGTGAGAGCAGCATAGTCAGATGCATGCATGGCCACACCAGCCATTGCTGTGTGTTGTGCAAAATGAGGTACAATAGTTGTCTTGAAAGGGGGGGAGGCTGTGTTTTTTGCTAAAGGAGCTATTACAAAAGAAGGGAAATCATCTGATTCTACTAACATTCTAAACTGACACGCTTTACCTTTTTTCAAGGTTTATTTCTACAGCACATTGTTAAAACCTGAAATAACCATATACATTATTTTTCACTAGAAGGTTATCATTCCATGTTGGAGAGTGTTGTACACTGCTATTGCACTTTACTGAAAAAACATGCATGACACAGGGAAAACAGACAACCAGCACCAGTGAGGGTTCCAGATTGCTTTGCATGACATCAAAGAACATTTTCAGAACATAGGAATGACCACAGATCTTTACATGTGACAAATGTGCATGGAGTTAAAGGGTTATATGATTGAATCACCGGGTGCATAATACACACTGGGTATTGGGGCTTATTTTATTTTTCACAATATTCAACCTAACATTAAAATGTTTAAACATTGCAGAATATATACTGATGTAGAGAGCCTCAGAATCTGAATGTTCGCGCCTTGAAACCCTTGTATATAGGCGCATTATAAATGCCATATCATATCTGAAGTCCAAGGTTATCTGAGATAATGTTTTCCTGGAAGATTTGGATGGCTGAGCATGTGGCCAGTACAGACATCCTTAGGGCATTATAATAATTACATATATATAGGATTCACAGATGGAATATTTTAAATTGATGCAACGGTAGCCTTCCTGAATGAAATGTTGACAATGCTAGGAAATATCGAGATGTTCCCATTTTGTGTTGGAGGATATATTAGAATGTTCTATGTGTCCATAACCCCCACGGGGAATGTTGGTGGGAGCAGAGGACTCATTGCTGGGTACCAATTTCCCATGCATAAAGTTCCAGCATAAGTGGAGTTCTGGGAATGGACTCTTTGTTACCCCTTTGATTAAGGTCTGACTGAGTCAACAAATAAGCACAGGCACCAGAGGTGTAGCCAAGGTTGTCTTACAAGTGGGGCCTGAAGCTAATGCAGTTGTGCCCACTGCAGTGATATTAACATCTGTAAATACAGATTTTGGGTGGGCCTTGCCCGCTCAGGCGCTACCCTGTCTCTGCCTCTGCCAGGCACCAAAAATAAAGTCACCTACATTTGACAAACTGACCTATACTGAGCTTGCAGTTTTGGAAGAAATACAATATTGACTGCACAAGCACTAAACTTTCAACCTTGTTCCTAATGACCTGTCTGACCAGCTCTTTGGGCCTTGGACCAATGCCCTACGGCTAGCACAAGCCCGTCTTTGGCATTTATCCCCCACACATACACTCCAGTGGGTCTGGAAATAGATAGTATTGTTATCCAACTCAATGTTACTCATTTCATAGAGCACAACATATTCTACGTGATTAAAACAACCTTCATTTAGTTGTAGTAAGTTGGTTGACTCATTGGGAGTGACCTTAGTTGCTCCACTTTTTTCTGTTATGTGGGTTCCCCCTCCATGCCCACTCACTTCCATATACCCCCACCCCAGCTCACACATATACACATATACACATGCATATGTGTACGTATTTGGTTGACTAGTAGTCCACTGACCACATAGCCAACTGAGAAGCTAACATCAAGTCACGTACTTTGTTTTCCACGATGGAGGGGATGTGGGGTTTTTTATAGCATGAAGAAACCGGAGTTAGCACTCGGGCTGCGCCCCACAGCCAATCAGGTTGCTCGGATAGCGTGCTGAAATCCATGATCCAAGCCTGTCTTGTGAGCAAGTTGGGAGCTGCGAGCGTCTGCCCTGCCATTTTGCCACCCGCTGTCCTCCGCGCCCCAGTCCAGAACCACCATCCATCAACTCAAAGACATGAAATGCCATTTGCAATTGTGGGCCACTGTTTTTTTAGTTTAGTGTCCAGGCCTCTTTTATGACCCGGCCGAACCCTTCCAGAATTGACTCTAAATGGCTAACATGGTTGAGGTGCAATCGATCACACAACTCTCTCAAGGGGCACCTGACATATGACTGACTCTCCTCAACTCTAACTGCCTTTCAGTGTTACCGGCATGATGTGGCAGATCTCTAGGTTTCCTAATAGGCCAGCCTGCCTCTACAGGTTGACGATAAGGTGCAGCCCAAAGAAATAAAATGGCCGTGTTCACCCACCTACAGATATAATGAAAATGCTTCTCTTAAATTACAAACATGGATTATTTCCACAGGGATGCCATGTTTGATAAACCTGAAGCTCCCCTTCACCAAGCACGTGTCCTCAGATGACCACTTTAGTTGTTCTCAAATCCAAAGGTTATTGGTAGACCTTGGGGCATCATAATAGCCAACTGGCCCCATGCTATGAGGGTGACATGTTTCCAGTGTTTAACCAACAGCATTTGCTTGCATAGTAGCCAACTGGCCCCATGACACGAGGGTCAACTCTAGCCAGTCTTTAACCAACAGCATTTTCTTTCATAGCCAACTGGCCCCATGCCATGAGGGTCAACTCTATCCAGTCTTCAAACAACAGCCTTTGCTTTCATAGTAGCCAACTGGCCCCATGCCATGAGAGTCAACTCTATCCAGTCTTTAGCCAACAGCCTTTGCTTTCATAGTATATTATATCCAAACAAAAAAGGTGCTGTTACGCAGAGGATTGATAACTAGGTTAAATTATTCAGACAAAGTTTCCTAGTCCAACCTGTTTTCAAAGAGATCATATATACATTCCCTCACAAAGAAAAAAAACACCATTTCAGCCTCAAATGTGAAAAAAGTAACATATTATTTTAGACAACAAGTAATGTTAAAGCATTCAATATGACAATCTGCAAATCAAAGAAGAAAAAAGAAAAAAAAAACAACAAGTGAGGCCCAGAACATAGGGGCACATAAACGTATGCATCTTTTTGATCATGTATATAAAAAGGTATACAATTAGCACAGACCCGATTTGAGCTGACCTTCATCATAGTTATGAAAATGGAGATTCTGTTTTGGATTCCCTCATGAAGAGACTTACTCAGTCTCAAGAAGGGAGAAAACGTCTTGGAAGTTTGAGATACAATTCGTTTTTCTCCCTATTTTCTTGTTTCTTTTCCCTTCCTTCCATGAGACTGTTCTGAGATTCTTTTCACTCTGAGTTGATTAAGTTGGTCAGGAATCCAATATTGACTAAGGATGTTGACTCAATGTAACAAAAGTTTGATATTATATATTGAACTGTATTTTTACAATAAAATAAAAATAAAAAACTGGGTGAGAAAGCCATTAATTGAAAAAGAGCATAATTACACAAAATACTTAAACATAGTTAACACAAAACACAGTGAGTTAACCAGCTCTAATGAGCAGTTTTATGGTCAGGATGTCCGTAAAAATGTCTTTCCAAATCTTGGCTACCAAGCCTAAATTATTCCATATAGGACAAATCAAGGCTCCAAAGATCCTACCAATGAAACCCTTAGGGGCAGCAATATGGAAAACAGTAAAACCACCAATGAGTGGAATATCTACTAGCCATGTTTCTTGAAGGCAAATGATTGAATGGGTGGTCGGGAAACAATAGCAATGAATGGCTCCAAGAGATGGGAGTGTCCAAGCGTTTTCCAGGCAATAAGGTTCAGCTGCTAAATCGCACTTCCCTATTTCAAGCTTAGACCCACTAGCATGCAAAGACTTTACCACAGGTGACCAGCCAGTAATTACATTAGGAGAATGTACAACATTTGAGGGCAACAGAAGCTTCAGTTTTTAAGCCCCATCCAGAGGAATTTGAATGTTCAACAAGTCCTTATTAGCCTGTAAATCAGCATCTCTCCGTACACTGAACACATGTGTATGCTTAAAAAGAACACCCTTGTCACCTGAATATTTAAATATCCTGAAAGTAAAAAAGAAGAGGCCCCTGCCATTAAGGCAGTAATACACAGATTAAATTGAAAATGTAGAATCATCACACCCGTACATGTAACAGCAGCAAATTCATCTTGTATCAAGTTGGCTGATGTAATTGATCTCGGTGGAGGGATTTCACAACAAAGCGATAACACATTTTGTCTGTTTAAAGGCATCTGGTTTACACAAGAAAAGAGTCTCTCCAAACAAACATAATAGGAGCTTGGAATAGCTATCACCCGATGACTCGTTTGAAAATGGTTCCCATCCACTGCATGCTTTTGTTTCAGCATTTATTGCTTCTTGAATTTATTGGGAAGGTAAGACTTGGAATGTTTCATCATTAGGAAGCCCATCAAACACCTCAGATCTATTAAGAGACAAAGGTTTAGTAGGCTTCCGAGACATTAATACAGCGATGGCATGAGATGAAAATCTCTCATCACAAGCTGAGATTCCAACAAAGAAGACAGACTTCGTTTTTTTTACAATCTTTTAGATTCAAAAGTCTGAAAAGGTGGTGGAGATGATACACAGGTTATACCACTTACACCAATTTGAGTAGAAATTGTTGGGTTAGGAAAAGAAAAATTAGCCTCCATTGGATTCTTGTAAGATTCTCCAATTTTTGCAACTGTAACCTCTGTGGAGCCTTCGACCTCAATGTCGTCAAAGGAATGTTACATAAAAATACTCATTTTAAAACCTAAATCCTGACAAAGGAACCGCAGGTTTCAAAAAATGTTTTCTTGAACTTTTCCATTCCACTGATTAATAGTAGGTGGTTTACAATCTTTCTTTTTCATACTGGCAAGTATCAGCAGCCTGTTACCCTCACACAAGGAGTGATTATTATGTACCAAAATAGAAGAATTAAGATCAGTTATACTGCAATACTCGTTGGATAATAAAGATTGCTTTAACCTTCTAAGAAATTTCCATGACCCCTTGTTTTGGATTTTGGAAGATTCTTTTGAGGTTTTGATTTTTTCGATTTGGATTAAGTGGACGATTTAGGGGCCTCTGAAATGATAGCAGTCAAGATATTTTGTAACTCCTGATTACACAGAGGAGCAGCAGCAACATATACCAGTACAGAAGGTTTGAACGCCTCCAAATATATTATCGTAGGCTCCTGAACCATAATAGAACACGCAATAGGGTCCACAATATCTACTACAGAACCCACGGTGGAAAGGGTTTGTCTTGTGAGGCACTTGATTTTGCACAAATATATCCTTCCAAAAAAATAAGTTTTGCTGAAATTGAAGCAAAAATGATCCTTGAAATCGTGGTTTATGCTTTCATGGAGTTTCACCAAGGAGGCTAGGACAAAGTTTGAAGCATAGAAAGCAGAATCCGAATCTTGAAGTGTGTACATTAGGCAATAGTTTGGGGAGTTCAAAGGGGTCGGGAAGGGTTGATAGGAAAAAGCAAAAGGCACAAAATGTTGAAGCTAACCGAGGCATATGAAGAGGGAGATCTTGATAGTCGAGTTTGGGAATAGCCTGCTGTTGCAAGCATGGAAAAAGCCTCAATAGAATGTTTTGGGTTCATCTTATTACCTTTCAATCGGCAAAGCCCTGATAGCTTCCTCCGAAGAAGTTGTTGAACCATTCAAGACCTCCAACTCTTCCAATAATGATCTATCCCCAATTTGAAGCGACATGTCAAAGCTTGTTTGTCATATGGAATGCATATGGTTTTTCCCTTTTCTATAATGCCTTGGCAGGTGAAGAACAACGGTCTGGAAGGTCACCCCGAGCAATTGCCAGAGGTTTAAGATTAATTTTAAAGCTTCCAGCCATCTCTTCTTTGTTTTGCATTGCCACCCCAAATGGGACAGGTATGCCCAGACATGTGCCCCGTGCCTGCTGGGCCTACAGACCCAAGCTTCTCCTGACTGATGAAGACCAATGAGGTTGAAACATGCCTGGGGATGCTCATGGTCCTGTGCAGAAGGGATGTGACCTAGCAGATCGGGCTGGACTGACCTTTAGGGGGTGGGACAAATCCTGATTTGCATATGGACTTCCCCTTTCTGCAATGGCTTGGCTGGATGGTCTGGAAGTTTGCCCAGGGCCATTGCCAGAGGTTTAAGATTAATTCTAAACATTCTAGCCATCACCTCTGTTTTGCGTTGTCAAAGGGAATGGGCAGTTGGGATCGAGTGAGAATTAACCAAAGCCGCTTGGCCAAATTGCAAGTTACAACTTTGTCTTCCACTGTGGCCGTGGTGTTTGCTAACAGCTCTTCAACTTGGGCAGTTAGGTAAGGGTCAGGAAGAGCACTCAAGGACAAGGTTGATTTACTGCGTAACCCATACGCGTACATCTTTCAGCCCAAGAGTTAGGGACAGTTAGAGACAGATTCTCACAGAATGGAAAAAAGATTATCAGTAAGCGCCAGGTAGCTTAGACCCTGAGGGATATCCAATATTCACAAGACGCCAACTCCCACGGACTACCACAGACTACACTCGTCGTCACACTCCGCATGCCTCTCAGTGCTGGGGAGCAGGATATGTAGACCTGGTGTAACAGCAAGGCGAATCTGCTTGGTTAAGAATTAAACACCAGTAGTTCTACCCTGCAGAAGGAACAACAGCTACTGCAGACTACACTCGTCGCCACACTCTGCATGCCTCTCAGTCCCGGGGAGCAGGAGATGTACACCCAGTATAACAGCAAAGCGAAATGGCCCGGGTAAGAGTCAAAACACCAGTAGTTCCTCCATGCAGCAGGAACAGGTACCTCAGACTACACTCGTCGCCAAACAGCCTTTGTATAAAGGGGCGTGTAGTTTTACAAGTAAGGGCCTACATATCCCAGCATACAAAGTGCTGTCTGCTGAAACCTAGGACTGGATAAAGGTGATTGTGATGGCAGGTGGCCTTTTGGCAAATAAGTAAGTAACATTTCTGAAAAATGTGGAAAGCTGGGAGCAACATTTGGTCAATTCCTGCCAATTTGGTAAATTCTACAATTTCTGAACCAGTGCCGAGTCCCCCATATGCTGATGCAGTGGAAGTGAAGTGGTGCAGAATTGCAGAGCAACCGCATCCAGCAGAGTCGGCTTTTCACAGGCCTTGCACAGAAGCATAGCAGCTGGGCAGTCTGGCCTGTCTGCATCAGGGTTGGGCCTCTCTGCTCAGACAGGCTCCCAATTTAAATGTCTGAATGTTGCAGAAGCATTTTTTTTCGTTACCCGTAGATCTGAGTTAAATGAACCTGTACGCTCTGTCCCTCTGCTGCCTGAGGCTGTGAGGGGAAAGTTGATGCGCCAAAGATCACACAGAAAGTCACAGTAGAACAGAAAGCCAAGAGCACCACACGATACAATATATACATGCTGAGATGGGTGGGCCTTCAAGCTAGAACACCACAGCAGTTCTCTTGGGAGCCTGGCACCTCTTCCAACCCTGACCCATTGAGAACCCCCCTCCATGAGGGACCCGGTGAGGCCTCCCTTGTAGATTAGGCCTCTGCATTGGATAAGCCTGATATCGCCCTGATGAAAAGTCTGTGTGCCAGGTATATAGAGCACTGCTCCCGGTGCCAGCTGGGCCTGTGTAGAATGGAGCGGATAACGAGCTTAGCCGAAGTACCAGTTTGAATTTCGGTCAATAATATGGGACAGATTGAATTTAAAAGTCCCAGAGTTAAAAGTCAACTTTTTATCCTTCCGCCATCTAACCCATTTAGAGGATTATAAAGTAACTGCATTAGTTTAAGAATTGTTCTGCTGAACGTTTTTACTGGGATTCCATGACTTTGTTTGATCTTGGAGAATGGAATTATTTAAAATAAAAGCTTTTTATTGGGAGGGAGTTTCTGTGGTGTTTTTATATGCGACATGGTATACATTTTAAAAACATCCCTCGTCTGTCTTCTCGTCCATGCATTGAGCCCCAGGAAGGTCTGTCTTTATTCAGAACAGGAGGGCGGTTCCGGGGGCGCTGGATGAAAATAAGGCCTTGAGTGCTTTCTGCTGTTGGCTTCCAGGATCAGATGGAACCAGGGTCGTGAGGCCAGACCCCCAAGGAAGTGTGGGGGAGAGGAGGCAGATGGGGCATATCATATCTGCGAACTGAACCCTAGCACTTGCATCTCCAGAGCCGCTTCTTCCCATCACAGAACTCCCCTCCCCATCCTGTTTGGGGATTTCAGTAAACAAAGGGAGCACTTTACAGCACTTGGGGCGGTGCACGCACACATCACAAGCTGCAGCTGAGACTGACATCTCCTGTGCTCCTTAAGAAGCTTATGCTCGCAACCATCTTTCCTTGTCACCGTCAAATAGGTAATTTTTTATTTTTATTTTTTTAGTTATTTGTTTGGATCACATAGTGATTTTACAAAAGGTAGTTTTGTCAAACTTTTTAAGCTACAGAGAATCTCAGCCTTGGCTGCGACCTGTTCCTTGTATGTGCATTGAAAAGGAAGCACAGGTGACCTTTGGTGCACATACAAAAAGGAAGGACAATGAGCAAACTAGAGTCTGGCATTCATCTGGCAGTGTTTCTCTGACTGAAAAACACCCCTCACATAAAAGTGCATGCACAAGTCATCAAAGGTGGAAGTTCCCCTTCGAGGGAATACAACTCGATCAAGGGGATCATTTAACTTCTACTCTTTTTTTTCCTTCTAAATAGTGGTAAACTGAATTCCTTAACTGTGTTACATCTTTACTCTCTGTTCACCTCTGTGCACATATTGCCGTTAGTTATTTGCTCAGAAAGAACAGTGATCTTGCAATGATCGAATTAATAATTGCAGAGCGTGAGTGTTCCCAAGGTTTTCCAGTGGTGGTGAAAGTGAGCAGTGTGCACACTTCTTCTCATTTGTGCCGAATGCGCAAGTATGCCACGGCGGCAACATGCAACGAAGTTTCTTACAGGGAGGAATGTAGGTGCCACCATCTCCTTCTTCTTCTCCTTCTCCTCCTTTTCCTCCTTCTCCTCCTTCTCCTCCTTCTTCTTCTCCTTCTCCTCCTTCTCCTCCTTCTTCTTCTTGTTCTTCTTGTTCTTCTTGTTCTTCTGCTTCTTCTCCTTCTCCTTCTCCTTCTTCCCCTTCTTCTTCTCCTTCTTCTCCTCCTTCTTCTCCTTCTTCTTCTTCTTCTCCCCTTCCTCTCCTTCTTTTTATTATTATTATTATTATTGATCCAAGTGTTTTTGGAGCACAACGTTCATCACCAAGTTGGTCTCTTGGCGCTATGCCCGAGACAGGAGCTATATCCAGAGAGTTTGCATTGGTTGGAAGAGACAGCTTTTTCGGAGATGTTCAGAAAGTCTGGTGGTCATGGACACTACAAAAACTCAATGGAAAGCAGCTTCAGAGTCCAGATCTTGGCTACTCATTATATGGTCCTCCAGTTGTTTTGGAGTACAACTCCCATGATTCTTCTGACAGCTGGCTAAGGATCATGGTACTTGATCTTCCCTTTTCTTAGTAATTCTCTCCATCCTGTGTGTTTGTTATTGTATGCATGAGAGTAAGATACCCTTCTAAACAAACTCCACTTCATATGAACTTTAACCAAGTTCCTAATCACATGCTTCCCTGGGCTCCCATCCCTCCTTACCAAACCTCCCGCTTTGCCTCATTGCACATTTCATCATATTGTTTAAATACTTTTGGCAGCTGCAGTATGCCCTTAATTGCCAATTCCCTACCTACCTGTCAGTCCAATTAAAAATGATGTGTCCGCCAGGTACAGTAACGTATAGATGTAATCCGTGGTGGCAGTTCTTGTCCTGCTCCCTTAAATACTATCTTCTTTCTGCTGCAGGTGGCTGCGATGGGTCACCAAATCTGGCATTCCAGGGGACTTTCTGGGACTTATTATCCCTGTTATTTCCTCCACGGCGTTGCTTTCGTTAAAGGGGCTGTAACATCCCTATGCATTCATCTGTCTGAGCCCTTCTTTCCTCCATGGTGGTGCTTTGCTTTAATGGGGCTTGTACAGCCCGTCATTTCCTCTGTGGAGGTGCCTCAGGGCTTATAGTGTCCTATATTCATTTCCTCCATGGTGGGGAGCAGATGTTCCTGTTGTCAGGCTCCTCCCAGGTCCTGCTCACCTGGGTGGAGCCTACGCCAAACCGCTGCACTCCCACAATGAGCTCTGGCCGCGTCCGACGCAGCAGCCGGGGGTCTAGGTAAGCCCTGCTCTGCACCACCCTCCACATGTGGCTCCATCAGGCCCCGGGATGGCACAGCCGTCACAGGCTCCCTGGTGGTGCCATTGGGGTTCTTTCATCTTCACCACCCGCCCTGTATGGCCCCAGGCCGTGTGGGCTTTTCTCACAGGCCATCCCGCCCCTTGCACCTGAGCCTCTGCAAACCATGAAGCCGGGACCTTCGCCTCCTCTAGTTTGCTCAGTCTAGGCCCGGGTGGACAGTATCCACGTAGGCCACTCCCTAGTTCTGGGGTACCCACTCACGCATCCCGGGCTGGGGTCATATCTTCACCGGGCCGCATTTGCCATGTGACCCAGGCTTTCCCTGGTTCTAGCCCACTCGGACTGGCCCAGGGCGGGCCATTGCCTCATAGGCCACGTCACTAGGCCGGGGCGTACACAGAGTAACGAATGCACTTCGCCTGAGCGTGATTTTCAGAAGGAAGCATTTGATAGAAGGTTTAAGCAAGAGGAGTTATCATACATTCAGCTGTCAATTAGTGGCAAAGGATGGTCATGTAAAGGTCAGATTTTTCATCCATCCTTCCCAGGTTGGAGTATCTTCGGCGTATGAAAAGAAAGCAAGTCCATAGGAATGGATGGGATGGACAAGGGTGCCAAGGTATGGATTTAGAGGAAGAGGCGAGAGGCAGGAGCTCTTGGCCATCCCATAGAGTGGGTTTTCTAGTTTGGATTGGGAAGGTGAGAGCACCGATGTGACCTCTGCTGGCTAGGAATCAGTTAAGCCAGGATTAAAGTCTGGTTTGTAGAAGGAGACTCTGCCATGGAGGGTCTGGTGGTCCAAAGTGCGGAATGCTGCTGACAAGTCGAGCAGAATTAGAGTGCACACGTTCTTGATCAATGTGACTACAATTTTGAGAACCAAGTAAACAATGAGGGTGAAGGGGTCAAATTGAGTTAAGCCGAGAAGTAAAGGTGAGCTGGTAGTAATCATCAGTGATGAGGCATGAGTATGGTTCTCCAGTGCTATATCATGGTGGATGGTAGCAATCTGGTCACCTAAACACGTGGGAGGCCCTCCAGGTAATCAAGTCAGGAATATAGATCACTAGGTTTGCTGATTCAGAGAGCTTGTGAAGAGCCTTGAAAAGTTCTTTGAATGTCTTGGCAGCACTAATCATGGAGGCGATGTAAGCTTTCTTGAGGTTGTCGATATGCCGTTTGTTTGCTTTCACGAGAAGTAAGTAAGCAATGTTGTCCCTGGAGCGCTAAGAGGTATACCATTGCCATTCAAGTGAGCAATGCTGACCATCCATCCAAGTGAGCAATGCTGACCATTGCCATTCAAGGGAGCAATGCTGACTATCCATTTAAGTGAGCAATGCTGACCATCCATTCAAGTGAGCAATGCTGACTATCCATTCAAGTGAGCAATGCTGACTATCCATTCAAGTGAGCAATGCTGACCATCCATTCAAGTGAGCAATGCTGACCATCAATCCAAGTGAGCAATGCTGACCATTGCCATTCAAGGGAGCAATGCTGACTATCCATTTAAGTGAGCAATGCTGACCATCCATTCAAGTGAGCAATGCTGACTATCCATTCAAGTGAGCAATGCTGACCATCCATTCAAGTGAGCAATGCTGACCATTGCCATTCAAGTGAGCAATGCTGACTATCCATTCAAGTGAGCAATGCTGACTATCCATTTAAGTGAGCAATGCTGACCATCCATTCAAGTGAGCAATGCTGACCATTGCCATTCAAGTGAGCAATGCTGACCATTGCCATTCAAGTGAGCAATGCTGACCATCCATTCAAGTGAGCAATGCTGACCATCCATTCAAGTGAGCAATGCTGACCATCCATTCAAGTGAGCAATGCTGACCATTGCCATTCAAGTGAGCAATGCTGACCATTGCCATTCAAGTGAGCAATGCTGACCATTGCCATTCAAGTGAGCAATGCTGACTATCCATTCAAGTGAGCAATGCTGACTATCCATTCAAGTGAGCAATGCTGACCATCCATTCAAGTGAGCAATGCTGACCATCCATTCAAGTGAGCAATGCTGGCCATTGCCATTCAAGTGAGCAATGCTGAAGCTTGGATTTAAATATCTTTGAGGTGACCCTTTTAGAGAGATATTTCTTTAAGGGGAGCCGTTTGGTTCAAAGCGGATCTTATCTTGTTGTAGAGGTCATCCAATTCGACAAGCGGATGAGAGTTATGGAGGGAATAGGTAGGAGAGGAAGGGTGATAGTGGCTGGGTGTAGATTGTGTTACAGTGCCTGATGAACATAAATATAGATGTCACAAGTAGACTGATAGGTGCAGTCAGAGGGTGGACGGAGTGGAGCGCGAAGATCCATTGTTTGTCCTGTGGCGGTGGGTCCTTTTGTGCTGTCGAGGAAGGACTTATTCTGGGCATGAGGTAATTATATGCATGTTAAGTTGCGCTTTACCACACTTTGCAACCCCAAGCGGCATTCCTAAATTCTGCAAGCTCTCTGCCCCTTGCCCACCTTCCACTCATACACTTTGGGCTTATTAGCTCAGCCCCCCTGAGTCCCGCAGCTTGCAGGAATCACTAGGGTAGAACTCAGAAGCAAAGCCCCACTGGGTACATACGCTTTGCAAGCTAGTATGAGGCCTCTGCTGCCCCTACTGCAATACGAAAGGACACATGAGTGCCTGAGAGAGGAGAGAGAGAGAGAGAGAGAGAGAGAGAGAGTGGAGAGAGAGGGGGGAGAATAAGATAGGAGATATGAGTGCCTGAGAGAGAGAAAAAGAGAGAGAGAGAGAGAGAGAGAGAAAGAGAGAGAGGGGGAGAGCGAGAATAAAATAGGAGATATAAGGGCCTGAGAGGGAGAGAGAGAGGGGGGGATAAGATAGGAGATATGAGTGACTGAAAGAGAGCGAGGGAGGGAGAGAGAGAGAGAGAGAGAGGAGAGAGAATAAGATAGGAGATATAAGTGCCTGAGAGAGAGCGAGGGAGAGAGAGAGAGAGAGAGAGAGAGAGAGAGAGGAGAGAATAAAATGTGAGTGCATGAGAGACAGAGAGAGAGAGAGAAAGAAAGAGAGAGAACAAGAATGAGAGAGCGAAAGAGAGAGAGAGAACAAGAATGAGACAGCGAAAGAGAGAGAGAATAAGATAGGCGACATGGGAGCCTGAGAGAGAGAGAGGGGAGAGAGAGAGGGGGAGAATAAGATAGGAGATATGAGTGCCTGGGAGAGAGAGAGAGAGAAGAGAGAGAGAGAGAGAGAGAGAGAGAGCAGAGAGAGAGAGTGAACAAGAAAGAGAGAGCATAAGATAGGAGACATGGGAGCCTGAGAGAGAGAGAGAAAGAGAGAGAGAGAGAGAGAGCAAGTGAGAGCGAGAGAGAGAGCGACAGAGAATAAGACAGGGGATATGGGAGCCTGAGAGACAGAGAGAGAGAGAGAGAGAGAGAGAAAGAGAGACCAGGAGAGAGAGGGAAAGAGAGAGAGCAAGTGAGTGCGAGTTAGAGGACAAGACAGGAGAGATGGGTGCCTGGGAGACAGAGAGAGAGAGAGAGAGAGAGCGAGAGAGAGAGAGACCCAGAGAGGGAGAGAGAGGGGTGGGGGAGAGAGAGAGAGCGAGAGAGAATAAGACAGGGGATATGGGAGCCTATGAGACAAAGAGAGAGAAAAAAGAAGAGAGAGAGCGAGAGAGAGGGGGGAGAGAGAGAGAGCAAGAGAGAGATGGGAGAGAGAGAGCGAGAGAGAGAGAGAGAGAGAGAGGGAGAGAGGGGAGAGAGAGAATAAGGCAGGGGATATGGGAGCCTGAGAGACAAGGAGGGAGAGAGAAAGAGGGAGACCAAGAGAGGGGGAGAGAGAGAGAGAGCAAGAGAGAGAGAGAGAGAGAGAGAGAGAACAAGATAGGAGACATGGGAGCCTGAGAGATAGAGATAGAGAGAGAGAGAAAGAGGGAGACTGAGAGAGAGGGGGAGAGAGAGAGAGAGAATAATATAGGAGACATGGGAGCCTGAGAGACAGAGAGAGAGAAACAGAGAGAGACCGAGAGAGGGGGGAGAGAGAGAGCAAGAGAGAGAGAGAAACAGAGAGAGAATAAGATAGAGACATGGAAGCCTGAGAGACCGAGAGAGCGAGAGAAAGAGAGAGCGAGAGACCGAGCGAGGGAGAGAGCGACAGAGAATAAGACAGGGGATATGGGAGCCTGAGAGACAGAGAGAGAGAGAGAGAGAAAGTGAGAGAGACCAAGAGAGAGAGGGAGAGAGGGAGAGCAAGAGAGTGCAAGAGAGAGGACAAGACAGGGGAGATGGGTGCCTGGGAGACCGAGAGAGAGAGAGAGAGAGAGAGAGAGACCCAGAGAGGGAGGGAGAGAGAGGGGTGGGGGAGGGAGAGAGGGGGAGAGAGAGAGAGCAAGAGAAAGAGAGAAAGAGAGAGAGGGGAGAGAGAGAATAAGGCAGGGAATATGGGAGCCTGAGAGACAAGGAGGGAGAGAGAAAGAGGGAGACCGAGAGAGGGGGAGAGAGAGAGCAAGAGAGAGCGCGAGTGAGAGAGAGAGCGAGAGAGAGAGAGAGAGAAGAAGATAGGAGACATGGGAGCCTGAGAGGTAGAGAGAGAGAGAAAGAGGGAGACAGAGAGGGAATAAGATAGGAGACATGGGAGCCTGAGAGACAGAGGGAGAGAAACAGAGAGCCCTAGAGAGAGGGGGGGGAGAGAGAGAGAGCAAGAGAGAGAGAATAAAATAGGAGACATGGGAGCCTGAGAGACCGAGAGAGGGAGAGAGAGAAAGAGAGAGAGACCGAGAGAGAGCGAAAGAGAGAGAGAAAGAGACAGAGCATAAGATAGGAGATATTGGAGCCTGATAGACAGAGAGAGACCAAGAAATGGAGAGAGAGAGGGGGAGAGAGAGAGAGAATGAGAAAGAGCGAGACAGAGCGATAGAGAATAAGACGGGAGATATACGAGCCTGGGAGAGTTAAAGAGAGAGAGACCGAAAGAGCCGGGGAAAGAGAGGGGAGAGAAAAAGAGAGAGGGAGAAAGGGAGACAGTAAGTGACACGGAGAGCGTAAAAGAGAGCGAGAGAGGGAAAGAGCGAGTAAGAGAGAGAGAGACACACACACACACACACACACACACACACACAGAGCAAAAAAGATAGAAGATATGGGGCCCTAGGGGAGAGACAGAGAGAACATAGGACATGGAACTTCACTTCCACCCTCCATTATCTACTTTGATTTAGCATGCTCCATTGAATTGTTTGATGTCATGTGATGTTTTCAACTTTAGGCAATGTTTGTAAAGCTTTTTGATGCCTGTAACATTATTCTACATTTAACACTTTTTTGGGCTAGGCCTGAAAATTAAATCATGGACCATGATTTAGTATAAACAAAATTTCCTGGTTATAAATGTATAAATGATTCAGCTACCACTACGATAGAAGAAACCTATTAGACTGGTATGTGTGCACAGAGGGAAGGGCACCTGATAATGTTATCTTTGCTGGAGTATAATATCTGGGAAGGGTTCTTTCAATATACCCAAGACCTCCCCATAGTTTTTATTATCTAAGCGGAAGACTTGGTGCCAGAGCCTTTAAAAAACACAATTTAATTAAATATCATTGCTGCAAATATGAATTCATAGCACCACACAGTTATTAAAAATTGAAAACACCCACAAGTTGCTTCTCACCTGGGGACTCACTGGCAGACTTCAAGTGTGCGCACTGCACACTACCCCTTTGTCAGACCCAGTAGTGCCCAATGGCGTAGCACAAAATTCAGCAGCTTCCCCGCGAGCCATGCTGTGAGGGGGCTCCCAAGTTCTTTAAAAAAGCATAGGGCACGCCACACTCCAGGCCGGCCCGGACCACCACGTGTGAGGAATGTCCATGATGATTATGCCAAGGGCATGCACTACTGCAAGTGAAAGAAGTAAATATGTTTTACAATCAAAGCTTAAATCTTTAACGTAATATAGAGAGAAGGAGGTGGTGCCTGGTCCACAAATATACCAGCCAAAAGTGGTGGCTGGTTAGTTATTTTTTGGAGGGTGTAAATATTTGCCACAAGTATGTGATTGCGACTGAGCATAGCGAGGGAGCCCGAACTAACGAAAATGGGTATGGGGGGGTTCCCCCCCCCAGAAGGCATGTTTTGAATGATGGGTTAAAATGGTGCATTACAAAGCACACTTTCTGAGGAAATTTGGGTAAAAGGCAACAATGTGGGTAAAATGCCAACGATAGGTTTTGTAGGGTGTAGGGTAACTCATCAAAAAAGTACAATAGATGCAAGTCACCAAAAGTGCACAGGGCATCTCCCAATGCATTATTATGCCGGTCACCGCAATATATGCCAGTATAAAAAAGATTTGTATGCTGGCTGTGCCCATACATTTCCATGCTGGCTCCATCAACAAATCCTAGGATTCCCATATAAGATCATATATATGCTCACTTTAAGACATTTTTATATAGTATCTTTACTGGCACTGGGCACAAAACTGGCTCTGCCAATATATGCCAGTACTCCTATGTACGCACATAGTCCCGTTGGTTTGGCCATTAACAGTGACATGTTACAATAGGAAAACCTTTCCAAACTGGTTCCAATGTAAGCCAGTCTAGACCCATAAGAACACTTATCTTGCTTGATTCATCATAGATGCTCAGTTAATAAAAGGTCATGCTACAGTGAAGAATATACAGGCTGCTACGCCAAAACATCAGTCTAGCGAGGTAACACTACTTATCATGCCTGCTTTTTTAAAGATGCCGAGTAATAAATGTCATGCCACAGTAAATAAAGACTAGACTGACTGCACCAAAATGCCAGTCTAGCCAGGGAATGGCACACATGAAATTGCCTTTGCCCAAAAGTACCAGTAAAACATGCAAAGTCAATAAAGATGTGGCAAAAATGCTCCGGTGATCCCCAGTCTCCCAGCGCCTTACACGCACATGCATCCCCTTTCACCCACTGGTCACTCACCCATACATCTCCTCTCGCACTCACTCAAGCTGGATTCACCACACAGGCACACACCAAACCCCACCAAGAACTTTCAAACACACACTACCACATGTATGCTCATTCACCCAACAGGCACTCACACCCTCTCTTACATGCACTCATTGCATTCTTTACACAGGCACACACCCAGAACATTCGAAAACACACATCACATCACATCACTTCTCATTCACCCACCACTCACTTACACCTTCTCTTACACCCACTCATTGGATTCTCTACACAAGCACACAGGCACCCACCCACCCAGAACATCCAAAAACACACATCGCATCACTTCTCATTCACCCCCCACTCACTTACACCTTCTCTTACACCCACTCATTGGATTCTCTACACAGGCACCCACCCGCCCAGAACATACAAAAACACACATCGCATCACTTCTCATTCACCCCCCAGTCCCTCACACCTTCTCTTACATCCATTCTCTACACAGGCACACACCCACCCACCCAGAACATTCAAGAACACACATCACATCACTTCTCATTTCCCCACCATTCACATATATGCATCTCACATGCACTTCACACATACAAACCACACATCATATTACAAAAGAAACGACCCCTGGCGACTCCCAAATTACCTCCCTGATTCAGGGTCATTTTGTGCAAAGTGCAATTTGCATGCAGGGGACCACCGACATTGGCACTGAGGTGCTGGTGCGTACCCTGAATTCATTTTTCAAGCTCACAAAACCGAGTGCAAAGGGAAAGAATACATGCAAGCAAAATCACTGTTTACGCTTTATTTTTACTATCCCTTTTGTAAAAGATGTGAATGCTGCTTGCAAATAACGCTTTGCAGGCGGCATTTACATTGGATTCCGAGGCAATCCACCTGATAGCAGGTGCTAACAGCAGGATGATTCCATGGGAATCCCCTCCTGTCACCCCTGTGGGTGTGAAATAATGTGCCCTTTGAAGTCAGAAGGAACGGCCACCATATTGATTTTGTATCGTGCTCCTTCTCCATTTCAAATGGCAGCAAAATGCCCTGGAGTGTTAAAGTAAGGGGCAGATGGATAACGCCTTGATTTTACACCTTAGTTGTTATATATTTATTTGTATTTATTATGTAGTTAAAGTAATACGTTTTAATGCATTTCATCAATCATCATATCAAAGTGTAATAGGTGAAAGTTAATTTACTAAAAAGTATAAATCACATTGTTAAAAGGTATTTATCACTTATGCTGCAGCTTCATGCTTCAAGGATAGCAATTGTATCATAGATTTTGTTCGATAGCCTGGAAAAGTTGATTATGCGTCTTTCGTTGTTCCCAGACATGAATAAGTCCCAGAGATCAGTGGAACTTCCTATCGACTGACGGCCAGCAGCAGCAATGGCTTTCCGTCGAAGGACTGCCATTGCACCACAATCAAAAAGGATGTGTTGCGCAGATGCAATAGCGCGGTCACTGCAAAACCGGCAAAGTTCTATGGTGCCTTTCCACCTTATGCCAACGCCCCGTTGTTTCAAATGATTTGACAGCATTAAACTGAATGCGTAGATAGACCCATACTAGATGGTTACCAAATTCTGTAAATACTTTGGGGTGAATTGTCTGTCCTCGATGTATGGGGAAAAAGCACTCTGCTGTTGTTTACAATGCTAAATCAATTGTCATCTGATCATGGCTATAAGTGTCCAACAATGTCCTTATAGTTGGTTTAAACTGGCCAACGATCATTGCCATTGGGTCCCTTCTAGGTTTCCCAAACCATAGATCAGATAGTTGTTTAAGTGCACCAAGTGAGGAGTATTTCTTATAGGCAGGTTTTGTGGAGAAGACTTCATTCAGAAGGCCCATGAGAGTATGACTCGCAGCATGGGCAAGCTTCCAGTAGAAGATCTGACTCGCAGCATGGGCAAGCTTCCAGTAGAAGATCAGAAGGCCCATCAGAGTAATACTTGCAGCATGGCCAAGCTTCCAGTAGAAGATCAGAAGGCCCATGAGAGTATGACTCGCAGCGTGGGCGAGCTTCCAGTAGAAGATCTGACTCGCAGCATGGGCAAGCTTCCAGTAGAAGAGCAGAAGGCCCATCAGAGTAATACTTGCAGCATGGGCAAGCTTCCAGTAGAAGATTAGAAGGCCCATGAGAGTATTACTTGCAGCATGGGCAAGCTTCCAGTAGAAGATCAGAAGGCCCATGAGAGTATGACTCGCAGAGTGGGCGAGCTTCCAGTAGACGATCAGAAGACCCATGCGAGTATGACCCGCAGTGTGGGCGAGCTTCCAGTAGAAGATCAGACTCATCAACATGATTCCTTTGCCTCTAGGTGTAAGGCCAAATTCCACATAGAGCATTTCTAGTAGTACGTCCAGTGGTAATCGTAGTAGCCGCTTAAGTGTCGTTGACTCCATTCTAGCAATGGCTTCTGTTGACCCAGATGCCCATGCCTCAGTGGCATAACCGATAATCGGCTTAGTTTTGCACTCCGGGCTTGTAAAAGGATCCCCATTATTTTTTCTAATATTTTAAACTCTATTTGATAAAGACAACATACCACTTCACGGGAAGAAATGGGTATAACTTTTTATGTCTCCAGCAAGCACACCTTCCCTGCAAAGATGGATCTGATAGGCCTGTACGGGTCAGGTGACTCTTAATAAACTCACTGTAAAAACCATTCCACGAGTGATCGTGCCATGCATTCTTCTGGCAAGTTGTCTCCCTCACCTAGCAGCCAATCAATGATTTAAATCCCTGAGGCCAGTGATGACGTCGTCTTGGGGTCTTATCCTGATTTTAGGGTTCTCTCCTCATGTTTTGAGGCCATTCTGGAATCAGCAATTCCGCCTGTGTAGTTCAATTGTTCTCTCCTGTATTTGTTTCATAGAAACGGAACTGTGAGAGCTGCGCTGATGTCGCTGCCGCCCGTCCTGATGTAGGGAGAATGGCCTCCTGTTGGAAGTTCTGCCTGGAGGCTGGACTTATCCACTTTATTTTCAATTGTTTTCAGCTGTGTTTGGTGCATAAACATGCAACTGTGAGGCCTGTGCTTATGTGGGGGCCCTGATGCCAGGCATGAGAGTCTGTTCTCTTTCCTGTCCCCCTCGGAGAGAGCCAACCGTCTTTCATCAGACACCCCTGAAATCCTCATACTGGCCTCGCTATCTCCCTCTTCCCCATATGGTAAGCCGTCTCATCTAGCTCTGTAAAGCGGGTATTTACAATGTTAGCATAGATATGTGTGTAGTAAACCCCCCAATAAGGTAAGGTGGTCTTTGAATGGTAGATATTGTCTCTGTGTTATATCCAACTAAAATCTAAGTAAGCGACTTTAATCAGAAATGTGGCATCATGAAGAGAAACACAAAAACATTACATTTAGATTTGCTTTCTAAAGCAGGTATACGTTGGCATAATCAATGGTGGAGAGAAAGTGGGAGGAGTCGCTTAAGGTATACGTTGACATAAGCAATGGTGGGGAGAAAGTGGGAGGAGTCGCTTAAGGTATACATTGACATAAGCAATGGTGGGGAGAAAGTGGGAGGAGTCGCTTAAGGTATACGTTGGCATAAGCAATGGTGGGGAGAAAGTGGGAGGAGTCGCTTAAGGTATACGTTGGCATAAGCAATGGTGGGGAGAAAGTGGGAGGAGTCGCTTAAGGTATACGTTGGCATAAGCAATGGTGGGGAGAAAGTGGGAGGAGTCGCTTAATGATTTGCTGCCACTTGGAGTCTGGGGTGAAATGTTGAGATATTATTTTTATGAACTGACATTATATGTGTCTATGATAATAATAAAATCATTTGATACAATATTGTGACATTTATTGGTATAATTAAAAAGATAAATGTATAAAGAGTGCCATTCCCTTTGCCAGGGGTCCATCGTTGTGCATTTTCAAAGTATTTAGCCTGGAGGACCAGGGCTATATACCAGGCACCCCTTTGTTTATAACTATAACCAGGAGCTACATAGCTCCCAACCGCTGTTGATTTGGAACCCTGGATCAAGAGAGTAGTTTCCATGCTGCTCGAGCTTGGAAGGTTGGTCTGGTGACCCGTATGATGCAGTTTGCTAAAATGAATGGATTGGAGCGAGAGGCAATGTGCTGCACTATAGAGTCAGCGAACATGTCATTGAATGCATTGGCAGCCTCAGTTGGTTGGTGCATGGCCAGTTTATAAAGAGTGAGAAATGTAGAGGTGCAGCAGTGAATCAGCAGGCTTTTGGGAAGAGCTTTGAGTGATATGATATGGCATTTATAACGCGCCTATACACAGGTGTTTCAAGGCGCGACGAGGCAAGGGAGGGGGAACAGAGGGAAGACAGACAACGATCTTACTAGGCCAGGTGTCATTCAGATCGTGCAAATGCAAGGGAGGGGGAAAAAGAAAAGTGCGAGGGGGAGGAGGGGAAAGTGCAGTACATGGGATAATAATAAACAAGATAAATAAAAGAGCGGCCAGCAGGTGGCAAGTGCAGGGTGAGTGCTGAAATAAGTGCTGGTGGGTGGACTGTAGGGATACAGAAAACAGTCCCCAGGTGCAGGGGTTGCCACGGAGGCAGTGCAGGTGTGCAACTGGCAGGGCTTGGGCTCGAGATCAAAAGGGGCCAGGTAACCAGTGCAGTCTGAATATCAGCCAGGAATTAAGCAGGGGATAGGGGGAGAGAAAGCAGAAGCAAAGAGGAAGGTTTTAAGGTGCTTCTGGAACCAAAGGTGGTTCTCCTTAAGTTTCAGGGAGGCAGGGAGGCTGTTCCAGAGGGAGGCCCCAGCCGAAGAGAGATATCTACCACCAACTCGTTGCTTGGAGAAGCGACTGACCCTGAGGGAGTTGGAGTGGGGACATCAAGGGTGAAGAAAAGGGGACACTTTTTGTGAATGTAGACCTCCTCTTCTGGTTTGTCTGTTTTCAGACATCATTTGGGGGTGACATTTTCAAAAGATTGCCATTGGACGTCAGAGCTAAAGGCAAAGAAACAGGCAGAACATTGAGATCAAAATACAATAGTTCACTAGATATGCTCCTATGTACCCCTGAAAACCATTCTAAGAACAGCAGTTCAACTTCCTCAATTTTCTTTAATAAGGAGCTAGTCCAAACCCCTGTCGCATGCCTGAGAATGCTTATTGACATTGCCTTATAGAAGTTTAAAGGGTATATGGTAATATTATCCCCACCAATAATATCGCCATTGGTCGTGGGGTAAGGCCATAGGCGATATTATTAGTGTGGATAATTTATGGGGTTATTGGGACCGGGGGTTGCGGGTGTAGCCCGCGGTTCAAAGAAAAGATTATGGGGGTTAGGGGGTTCCCCCGCAGGTTTTGTAGCTAAATATGGTGATATTTTTGTATGGCGATATATTTGTATGGCAATATTTTTGCGGGGATATTAACACATGGAAACATTTAAAGCTGATAAATCACTTTCCCACCATGATTGGCCGACAACATAAAAATGTGGGATCACTGAACCAGCTCAAAAAAGACTTCATTTGAAAGTTTTCGAGCTGATTACACAGATACGAGCATTTCATAGTTTAACTTGGCTCAAATACAGATCTTTGGTGATATTGAGTTCTAGGATACTAGTCCAGTTTCATAGAATTCAGTATTGCTGATGGATAAGGAAATTACACAATGGGAACATAAAAGTGAACGCAAGTGAGAAAAGCAAAAAGGATGCATTTTTCTATTTGCATTCATTAGCAGAATGCGCAGATCACCTTATCAACATGCATAACCTTCAGATTTCAGGAGGGTGGTGGGGCAGACCCACATGATGTACAGGCCCGCCTCCTTGCATACATTAGTGTCGTGAGTGCGCTCCCGGCACTACTGTATGATAGGTTATGCTCATTTCACTGTGACGGATTTTAAAGGGCCTGTTATTGTGAAATGTATAAAAGATTTAAAAAAACATTTCTTTCCATGTTTGAGGTATAGAAATGCAAATGTGACAGCAGCAGTTCACCCATTTTCTGTCCCAAATGTACAAGGGGGGGAGAAACAAGGGATCTGAATCTAATGAGCCCATTCAGACGCCCTTTGAGGATAGGGTTCAAGTTTTTTTGCCACATCTCATCACTTGCACCAAAAATGTTTTGAGAATCTGCCCCATACTTTCTTAAAATCCACATGAATTTGAAAAGTTTTTATTGCAATTTTAGCCGAATCTGACAATTACCGTATCAGTTCGAATCAACTTGCGAGCCATCTCTATGGCGACTCGATTGGCTCCAGTGATTCATATCTTTTCTCCAAAGGTCTGAACCGGCACTCGAGTCAAGCACTTTAATACTCGCCCATTCCAAATCGAAAATTCCTCCAATTTACTGACAGCTCATAGAGTGAACCATGTCAACTTGAGCCCGCCAAATAGGAAAAGATGAAAAACTAAAACCTAAATAATCAAATGTAAAAACGCGGTTAGCTCTGTTTCCTTGGCAAACAATGCATCCTTTCTCTTTGTCTTACATGATGAAGAAACTATTACTTGAGAGTTTGCTTAAATGATTGTAATTTTGCGATATATCATAAAATCTAAATACCCATTAATTAAATGTTGGAGAAGATGGCATCCGGGCTGGCAGAACTGCATTCCTAGCTAACATTAGAAGAGGAGTTGGGCCAAAGAAATGAGATGTGATCTAAATCACTTACATATGAATTATAAAGTAGGGGAGCTGTAACTCACCCCTGCTTCATGCCACGTGCCATGTTATATGTTCAGTGTTGAAACTGCTATGTTTGGTTTTTAAATGTATTCACGATCTCGCTCCTGCCTATCTAATATCTAAAATCATAAAGTATAAACCTTCCCGATCACTTCACTCGATGCACAAAAGTCTGCTGGTGGTTCCTCCCTCTAGAGCTACCACTTGGGGGTACAGACGTTGTTCTGTCGTAGGCCCTCGAGCCTGGAATTGTCTGCCGATACACCTTCATCAAAGAAATTCTCCAATCATCTTCCGTAAACACCTGAATATGTATCTGTTTGCACAGTGCTCTGGTTGATTGGCTTTTTTAGGTTACCAACACTATATTAATCATCTCCTATAGATGCAGTTCGCTGCCAGGTTTTCTTTGAGACATGCGCACCATAAATGCAAAATCAGATCAAATCCAATTATATGAAGGGCTGACTCGCCGTTGGGCCTCAATGAACCCACAAGCGGATATGGTGGTGCAAAATTGAGCTATCAAGTTCAGCAAGTTCATTTCTTACCCCCTCCCCCAATTCCAGTGTTCAGCAGATTCGTTGTTCATAAATATTTTATTAAAGGTTTTCTTGCCAACACAGCATAAGTAATAACAACATTCACAACAATATTTAAAGATACTCAAATACATACAATATTACATAATAACTTTGTGCAAATAGATATACATAGTTCCATAGTTCCACAATCCATTGATAAGAAGGAAAATAAAAATAAAGGGGGTAGGGGGCAGGAACAAGAGATAGTTCAGCACTTTTTAAAATAATTCTTGAGTTCACTCTGGTGACAGTTTCAGTGAAGACCCCTTTCCCTTGTAGTATCCTCTTCATTGCCATTAAAACATTAGTGCTGCGTAATGCAGCCAGCAACGTTTGAGTCAGCAATATATCAATAACTATGTGAAGAGGAGAGCGGTTACATGTCGGGGTATATAGCGTGAAGGTTTACATGGTCCAAGGTCTTCATTGTGAACTGAGCACCTCATTATGAGAATGGTGGTGATGGACAACACCATGTGGTATTAGAAATACCTCCTCTTTTTTAAATTATTCCCTAAGTATGAGTTGGGATTGCACGTGATGTTTGTGACGCGGGGAACATAGAATGTACTGCATGGGGTAAATAGCTGTAATTTACTCCACTGAGTACATTCTGTGTGTTGCATTTGAGGAATAGCCCAGGGAATTCAAATTCATAAAAATGTGTTATTTTTAAAGTAGGAGGTATTTCAGAACCCACTGTAACGCTTACCTGGACCCTGCGGGGACGCTCCTGGAGCTCCAGAATATTCTTGCAGTGAACAGTGAATTTCTGTAGAGACAAATACAGTAACCTTTCTTAACAATGACCTCCCTCTAGCGATCTCAACTCTACTAAACAATACAGAAGCATTGTAACTAGTAATTCCTCTGGCTCACCTGATGTTTTATTTTTTAGAGCTCTCCATCCTGTTTTCACACAGGGCCGCTAGTCCTGAAGAAAAGGTGATGGGCTGAGGCAGGAAAACTAAATGATGTCTAACAGGTTCGCGTTGAGGAAACCATAATGAGGAAAAACCCTGCAATGCAATGTTAACTGCTGCCGAACTACACATGAAAGGGGAAGAAAGTTCCTTAATCCTGATGAAAACAACTATACATGCACCTCACTTGTTCCTAAGAAAAGGAATACAATTCTAACAGTAACAGTGAATGCTACCATCTTCTCAAAACCCTTTTAAAAAGGAACACATAGGACTAACTACTGATTAGCCTGCGTGTATACATGCACTTAATCTAATTGGGCAGTGAAGGAACCTTTACTAACAAAAGCGCCTAATAGGGTAATTCATAGAATGTCGCAGAAAAGTGTCGCAAGAGGCTGGCGCAGAGTGTCCGCGTGCGATTGTCTGCGCCAGGCACGTGCGCTAAAACCGATTTCCGCGCACAGCGTATTCATGGATTTTAGGCTCCCAAACCAGCCGTGGCGCAGAGTATCGCAGCGACCCTGCAGCAGCGCCAGTAACGCCCCCAAGAACGCCCTCGCGCAAGGAAAAGCCATCAAAATCGCTAAATCATCGCAAAGGGCTGCGCTAACCCTGGACCAGTTTACAGGGCTGCCAAACAAGGAACGCAAAGCGGGTAACGTGCATATCAGGGGTACGCGTGAAGTTATACACGCGATTAGTCAGGGTGCCAGGGTACGTGTATTTCAGGGGTGCGCGGGAAGTTCAACACGCGATAGTCCAGGGAACGTGTATTACAGGGGTACGCGGGAAGTTCAACACCCGATAGTCCAGGGAACGTGAATTACAGGGGTACGCGGGAAGTTCAACACGCGATTGTCCAGGGAACGTGTATTACAGGGGTACGCGGGAAGTTCAACACGCGATAGTCCAGGGAACGTGAATTACAAGGGGTACGCGGGAAGTTCAACACGCGATTGTCCAGGGAACGTGTATTACAGGGGTACGCGGGAAGTTCAACACGCGATTGTCCAGGGAACGTGTATTACAGGGGTACGCGGGAAGTTCAACACGCGATTGTCCAGGGAACGTGTATTACAGGGGTACGCGGGAAGTCTTACATGCGATTAGCCAGGGCACGTGTAATACGGGGTACGCGGGAATTATCACACGCGATTTGGCAGGGTACGTGAATTACAGGGGTGCGTGGGAATTATCACACGCCAATTTGCTGGGTACGTGTATTACAGGGGTGCGTGGGAATTATCACACGCGATTAGGCTGGGTGGGTCCTCACAGGTGTTCCCTGTACACCCTCCACGGCCCCTGCAGGCAGCCCACAAAACAGGGGACTACCCTGCACACCTGCTCATGTCCCCCTGCACCCCCACCCCCCAGCCACCAGGGGCACCCACCACCAGGCCCCCACCCATGTCTCCTACCACCCCCACCCCCCAGCAGTGCAGGGGCAGCCTCCACCAGGCCCCCACTCATGCCCGACTCATGTCTCCCACCACCCCCACCCCCCAGCACTGTGGGGCACCTGCCAGCAGGCCCCAACCCATGTCACCCACCACCCCCACCCCCCAGCAGTGCAGGGGCATCCTCCAACAGGCCCACACTCATGTCCCCTATCACCCCCCCCCGCCACCAGGGGCACCCTCCACCAGGCCCCCACTCATGTCTCCCAGCGTGCTACGTGTATTTCAGGGGTGCGCGGGAAGTCCCACTCGCGAATAGCCTGGGCGCGTGTATTTCAGGGGTGCGCGGGAAGTTCCACTCGCGAATAGCCTGGGCGCGTGTATTTCAGGGGTGCGCGGGAAGTTCCACACGCGAATAGCCTGGGCGCATGCATTTCAGGGGTGCGCGGGAAGTTTTACACGCGACTTCAGCAGGGTACGTGTATTTCAGGGGTGCGCGGGAATTCTCACACGCGATTTGGCTTGGTACGTGTATTACAGGGGTGCGTGGGAAGTTACACACGCGATTAGGCTGGGTGGGTCCTCACAGGTGTTCCCTGTACACCCTCCACGGCCCCTGCAGGCAGCCCACAAAACAGGGGACTACCCTGCACAACTGCTCATGTCACCCACCAGCCCCACCCCCCACCATCCAGGGGCACCCTCCACCAGGCCCCCACCCATGTCTCCCACCACCCCCACCCCCCCAGTCACCAGGGGCAGCCTCCACCAGGCCCCCACTCATGTCTCCCACCACCCCCACCCCCCAGCAGTGCAGGGGCAGCCTCCACCAGGCCCCCACCCATGTCTCCCACCACCCCCACCCCCCAGCAGTGCAGGGGCAGCCCCCACCAGGCCCCCACTCATGTCCCCTATCACCCCCACAGTCACCAGGGGCACCCTCCACCAGGCCCCCACTCACGTCTCCCACCACCCCCACCCCCCAGTCACCAGGGGCATCCTCCACCAGGCCCCCACTCATGTCTCCCACCACCCCCATCCCCCAGCAGTGCAGGGGCAGCCCCCACCAGGCCCCCACTCATGTCTCCCACCACCCCCACACCCCAGCAGTGCAGGGGCACCCTCCACCAGGCCCCCACTCATGTCTCCCACCACCCCCACCCCCCCAGTCACCAGGGGCAGCCCCCACCAGGCCCCCACTCATGTCCCCTATCACCCCCACCACCCAGTCACCAGGGGCACCCTCCACCAGGCCCCCACTCATGTCTCCCACCACCCCACCCCCCCTAGTCACCAGGGGCACCCTCCACCAGGCCCCCACTCATGTCTCCCACCACCCCCACCCCCCAGCAGTGCAGGGTCACCCTCCACCAGGCCCCCACTCATGTCTCCCACCACCCCCACCCCCCCAGTCACCAGGGGCAGCCCCCACCAGGCCCCCACTCATGTCTCCCACCACCCCCACCCCCCAGCAGTGCAGGGGCAGCCTCCACCAGGCCCCCACCCATGTCTCCCACCACCCCCACCCCCCAGCAGTGCAGGGGCAGCCTCCACCAGGCCCCCACCCATGTCTCCCACCACCCCCCCCCCCAGTCACCAGGGGCACCCTCCACCAGGCCCCCACTCATGTCTCCCACCACCCCCACCCCCCCAGTCACCAGGGGCAGCCCCCACCAGGCCCCCACTCATGTCCCCTATCACCCCCACCCCCCCAGTCACCAGGGGCACCCTCCACCAGGCCCCCACTCATGTCTCCCACCACCCCCACCCCCCCAGTCACCAGGGGCACCCTCCACCAGGCCCCCACTCATGTCTCCCACCACCCCCACCCCCCCAGTCACCAGGGGCACCCTCCACCAGGCCCCCACTCATGTCTCCCACCACCCCCACCCCCCAGCAGTGCAGGGTCACCCTCCACCAGGCCCCCACTCATGTCTCCCACCACCCCCACACCCCAGCAGTGCAGGGGCAGCCTCCACCAGGCCCCCACTCATGTCTCCCACCACCCCCACCACCCCAGTCACCAGGGGCACCCTCCACCAGGCCCCCACTCATGTCTCCCACCACCCCCACCCCCCAGCAGTGCAGGGGCAGCAGGCAGTCAGGCAGCAGCAGGTGGGAGCGTGCTCGGGCTCTGGGGGGCAGTAGTTCGGCCTTCCGGGCAGGAGCGTGGTATTCCGTGTGCGTACGCGTGGCCAGCTTGGTACGGAGTGATTTTGCACGTGAAAATCCTGCACGTCAGCGTGAAAACTGAGGAAGGCCCAAAGCGCGTAAGCGCGTCTGTGACGTGACCCGCACACGTGTTTCCCACACAGCGCGTGATGACAGAGCACACGTGGAAAGACTGCACGTCAGAGTGTAATCGCGTGTGATTGGTGGAAATGGCCCTACACGCAGAAGTGACAAAGCGTGTGATTGGTGGAAATGGCCCTACACGCAGAAGTGACAAAGCGTGTAATTGGTGGAAATGGCCCTACACGCAGAAGTGACAAAGCATGTAATAGGTGGAAATGGCCCTAGCGCGTACACGCCGCGTAAGTGACGCTGGACGTGTGGGCCTGTATAAAAGGTACGTGTAGAACACGTTTTCCTTGTACGTGCTTTTCGTGGAGAGCGAGTGGGTGAATTCTGTACTTCTTGTCGTTTCACACGCGATTTACTTCACGGCGTTTCAAGTTCGTATTCCCTGTTACCTCTGACAGCTTTTTCTCTTTTTTCTCTTTTACTGGTTTACCTTGGCCTGTTCCCTCAAACAGTGTTCCCTTCTACTGTTGTCCTGACTCCTCAGACAGCGTACAAATCTTCTTTTGGCGGGGGTGTTGCCAACCAAACGTGCTCCTTTTACACGCTCGTTTACCAGGCAGACGGTGAGTCACGCACGTATCTAACATCAGTGCTTGCCCCGTGTGTAGCCTACCCCTTCAGAGGTCATTCTAGGCTGCGTGTGACACGCATACGTTCATTCTTGTGTTACTGGGTGCCACAGCGTAGTGCAGGTTTTTCTTTCTGCACACGTGGTCTAGGAGGGGTTGCGTGCACGTCATCTCCCTTTTTTGGGCCTCCTGTGCGTTGCGTGACCCGTCATCTTTCCCCAGGGGTTACAATCAGCCTTGATAGAGCACTAGGGTACAATTACCATCTGGTACCCAACCCCTTTGACCCCCAATTGCCCAGGACAATAGTCTACATCCACTCCCATACGCACATTAACATCAGTGCCATGGCTGGGAGGCGAGGATTCCGTAAGGGTGGCAAAGGTGGAAGAGCCACAAGTGGTGGCCGTGGTGTATCCGGTAGGGGACGTGGTCGTAACCTGCAGGGTGAGCCTGTCCCCCCATGTGTGGAGGACCAGTCACGGGCACCCATAACCCCCCCTCCCCCCCTCCCATTGAGGCTGATGTGGCTGACACCATCCATGCTCAGCCCTTGTTGGACCAGCCCATTGTGGCACCAGACCTGGCTGACTCCATGGCTGACTTCCAGGTCAGCAGGGCTACGACACGTGCGCTGGTGCACGTTGATGCCATCATGCCACGTGGATCTGGGGCAGCAAGGTCATCTGCTGCACCAAGGAGGCAGGGCGGAGAGGCTGCAAGGGCAGCTGCGGCTCCATCCACCCCAGCCCTCACACACCCAGCCAGGACAGTGTCGGTCCTAGTCCATGCTGCTGACATTCCCCCTGACACCATCACACTAGAGCCAATGCCTGCACCAACTCCCATGCTGAGTGTGCAATCCCACACTCCTGATACAGAGTCCACCAGGGCTCCTGCCCCTAGTGTCCAGAGTGGCGCAGGACACTCAGGATCACCACCACCTTCCAAGCGGAAGAGGAAGAGTGCTCGTCCGGCACAGGCTGATGCCCCAGACACGGCTACACAGTCCGGCCCGTCCAGGAAGCCCAGCTTCACGGATGACGAACTGAATGCACTTGTCGAGTATGTGTCCGGACATGACAACGAGGTGGTCATTGTTGCAGGATCCAAGACCACACCTGCACAACGCCAGGCACACTGGCAGACCGTTGCGGACATCGTAAGTGCCCTTGGAATCGTGAGGCGCACAGCCAATGATTGCTATAAGCGCTGGAATGACCTAAAGCACAGGGCAAAGAGTAAGCTGGCCTCAAGTCATGCCGCAACTCTAGTGACTGGAGGTGGGTCTCCAGTAGTAGACATGGAACTCACTCCACATGAGTCAGTCGCTGGGACCTACGTCACGGAGGAACAGATCCAAGGCGTGGGAGATCTGGCTGATTACGAGGCATTGTCCGGTGAGTGCACATGCATGTGTGTGTCATCCATGTGCATGGTGTGTGTGTGAGGGCTTCTGCCAGGTGAGAGTGTGTGCGCCTGAGTCGTATGGGTCAGCCATGTGCTTCATGCAATCCTTCCTGCGCAGCTGCATTTGGCCATAGCAGTATCCCTTCTGCCAACAGTAGACATCTAGCCCAACTGCACGCCAGTTGCCCTTGAAGTGTCACCTTGCCACAACATATTTGCTTATTTTTCACTGTTCATTCAGTCAGTTTGTTTGCATTCCACCACTTTCACTAGGCATGTCGCTGTCCACTAGTCACATGTCTGACATGGGTATGGTAAAGTGGAGTGACTTTGTTACCTGGATATCATTTGTACACACATGTCCCTGTGCAATTGGACCATTTCAGACTGGCAGCTCCAGGTGAAAAATCTGACCTGTTAGAATTAGAAAAGCAATTACATGCGGGAACTGGACTGAATGAATAGGTGCTGCCCTCCTCTCCATCTTCACTCAATAGCAATGGTACATGCCATCTGTGTGATGGCATGTGTGTTTCACCTGGCAATCACAGGCCAATGTGTGATGCCACTGCCAGGCAGCATGCAGAAAATGTGTTCATCTTCCATCTTGGTGTCATCAGTGTGTGCCATTTGCCTGCACTTCATACGCAGTGAGGGTGCATGCATGGGAGGGTTTTAGTCATGTGGGATATGTGTCAATCAAGTACTGGTTCTCTTGCTTCTCAGCCCTCATTGTGTGCCATGGTGCTAATGCCTGTTTCCATTTCTTTGTTTTCATGTCTTTGCAGGGGAAGACGCACCTGATACTGCTGGGGTTGTGGAGATGGTGCAGAACCAGGAGGGGTCCGAGGGCCGACCAACCACCAGTGAGGGACGTGGTGTGGTGGTGGGGGAGAACCCACAAGTGCTGCAGGTCGTGCTCTCAAGGGGTGTCTCTGGCTGCACCTCCCCCGAGCTGTACTCAGGTGTTGATTCGGATGAGACCTACGTGCCGTCGCAGGTGAGTGTTCCAGGGAGGGATTCTGTTCTGTCTCACCCACCTGCACCAGGGTCAGAACCCTCCATGGGGATGTCAGTGTTGGCAGCTACGCCTTTGGTGGTTACGGATGCAGGGTCACACTCCGCGACATCTGATCCTGTTCCTGGGCCAGCAGATCAGAGGGGGAATGCAGTCCTGCAGCCTCAGGCAGTGCCGGCACAGCAAGGCGCAGTTCGCCTTGCCCCAGACAGGTGTGGTGCCCGCCGACGTGGTGGCCGTACGCCACCCGGCAATACCGCATGGGAGCAATCCATTTACGGTATGGCAACCCAACAGGCTGCATCATCCGAGATGATGGCTCAGGCCATGGATAGGGTGGGCACTTCCATTGTCCCCCCAGAAAGGCTGATGGAGCGACTAGAGCAGGCAACCGACTCCATCTGCCAGTCACACAGGGAGGACATGTTGGGGTCCAACAGGGACAGGCGGGCGGCACTGGCGACTCTGCAGGAGGCCATCTCCATTGAGTCCCAGGGCCACAGGGAAGCCCTGAGGCAGGAGCTCCTTCACCTCAGGACGACTCTTGTTGAGCTTGAGGCTTCAACACACCAAAGGACAGAACAGCAGCTGGAACGTCTCACCCGTACGCTCTCAGCTGAGATGCAGGCAACGAGGGCGGAGGTCCGGGCATCCCATGAGTTGTTGCATGGGGACCTCCGCACACTCATCCTCCAGAACCAGACCTACCACACCCGCATGCTTGCAGCCATGGAGGAGCAGACTAGGGCCTTGCGTGGGCTGCCTCCCATAGTGCAACCACCTCCGGATGCAGCTGCACAGGGTGATAATAGCGACAGCAGTGATACTCCCACAGTAGGGTAGCCGTGTGGGCCATGAGCCCATGGAGGTGTTTTATCTTCCCAGGATCCACGCAGGTGGGTTCTGGTGTGCATCCTGTCCTCGGACCTCCTGGGTGGCCTCCCCAACCCCCCCGGGCCCATCAATGGCCATTTTTGATTGTTTCTTATTTTTATTTTTATTTTGATTTCTTTTATTCCCAATTTTTTTGGGACGATCTGTTGGCTTCCGTGGTTCCTGTGGGCATACGCTGCATTGTGGCTGGGCACATGCAGGCTTGTAATGTATTTGGTTCCGATGCTTGGGTTTGAGTCACACACACCCCTCCTGCTTCCCGTTTCCATGGGCTTGCAAAGGGTGTGCCCAAGTGACAGTGAATTACACAGTGACGTTGGACTCCCATGAGCTGTGTGGGCAGTCTGTAGTCAATACTGTGTATACATTCCTAGTGCATATTGCTGTTGTGTTGTACACTGCATGTTGCATTGATGTGTAACTCTTCTTCTGTGTCTACCTCCCAATTTGCAGGTCCCTTCCTCATGTCTACACAAGGACCTCTAGTCTGGAGATGGGGTCCATGTTGGCAGCAGTGCACCTACAACTCTACATGGCGCCAACACTGCACAGTTGGTAGTGGTGGGAGTGCAGGCATTTCCAGGTGGTGAGACTACTAATATGTAACATTTGTGATGTCATGTTAATGGTAGTACGTGCTCAAGTATGCTGTTGGTCCGGCATTGCTGTGAGCATTTCAGGTGTTGCAGGTTTCTAATAGGGACACTGTACATAGTGAGACTGATGTCATGTTGTGGGGATTACTTTGTTTACCTGCAATTAGCATGACATGGCACGGTGTGTCGTGTGGCGGTGCTGGGGTTGTGTTGGCTGACATGGCACTGTCCTCTTGTTGCATTTTGCAAGTGGGTATTCATTTTAGCTGCTTCAATGTGTAACTTCACAAAACTGCATTGGTGGTGTCTGTGTGGGTAGGGATGCACACATTGTGACACTTCCAGGTGAACAATCTCAGGCTGATATGGTATTCACGGTTCATTCTCCAGACATTCAGGATCAGTGTCAGGTTGAGTCATCATTGATTGTCAGATGGAATGTGCCAGGGCAGTGTGCACTCCACCGGGGTGTGATTTCTATGTGAAGTAATTAGCCACTAGCTGTGTACGGGCTGCCTCCCCCCGTGCCCTTTCCCCTCCCATGCGCAGCGGTTGTGCATGTGGTTGGGGATGTGGGGCCACCACCATGTCCACGGCCAGGCCCCGGCGTGTTGCAACGTTGTGCAGGACTCATGCTGCCACTATGATCCTGCACACTACTGGGGGAGCGTATAACAGCTGCCCGCCAGAACGGTCAAGGGAGCGAAAGCGTGACTTTAGCACTCCGAATGTGCGCTCCACTATGCCCCTGGTTGTAATGTGGGCTGTGTTATATCTTACCTGGGGTGGCGTGGTGGGGTTCCGAATTGGCATCATCATGTGGGGGCTGAGAGGGTAGGCACTGTCCCCTGTGGAGGTGGTGATTGGTATCATTGCTGGGGTTGTGACCTTGCTCAGTATCCAACATGCATGCATGTGCAGTGGCATACATACTCACCAAGCAGCCATGTATCGCCATGCCGCCCAGCTTCTAGGTCCCGGCTTAGGGTGGACATTCGGTAAATGAAGCTGTCGTGGGTGGACCCGGGATAGTTGGCATATACTGAGGTGATGATTCCCTTGGCATTACATGCTACCTGCACGTTGATGGAATGCCAGTGCTTGCGGTTCCTATAGATGTGCTCAGATGCCCTGGGGGGACGTAGAGCCACATGGGTGCAGTCGATGGCACCTAGCACTTTGGGGAATCGTGCCACAGCGTAAAAATCCAGGGCGGCAGCATGCCTTTCTGCAGGTGTTCTGGGCAGGTATATGTGCCTGCGGACTGATGGGCGTGCAGTGATGATGTTCAAGACCTGGTGTAGGCAGCGTGACTGGGTGGCCTGTGACACCCCACCCACTATGGCACTTGTCCGCTGAAATGATCCAGTGGCTAAGAAGTGCAGTACATTGAGGACCTTCTCCAGGGGGCTGAGTGCTTGGGAGCACAGGGTGGGTGATGTGAGGTCATCCTCCCACTCACTCACCAGGTCCAGTATAATGTGTGGTGGAAACCTGTACCTCCCATACACCTGGTCATCAGGCATCCCGAAAAGGCTGGTTCTGGGTGTGAATATTCTGGCCCTGACTATCCTCCTCCTCCTCCTTTGGTAGCCCACTGCCACTGCTGCTAGGAACGGTATGTTCATCCTGGCGTCTGAGCTTGTTATTGTTAAAGTCCGCAAATTTATGCTTTGCGCGTGTTCTAGGCGAGCGTGTGACCCGCGCACCCCTGGAATCCAGTTCCCAGTCCAATAGCGTGTGGAAATTCACACGCACCACGGGATACAGCGTGTGACCCGCGCACCCCTGGAATCCAGTTCCCAGTCCAATAGCGTGTGGAAATTCACACGCACCACGGGATACAGGTTCGCTGACGTACTTGCGTGTGTAAGTGCCCGCGCACCCATTAAATACACGTACATAGGCCAATCGCGTGTACGCTCACTTTTGTCCAATTACACGCGATGACACTCTGACGTGCAGTATTTCCACGTGTGCCCCGTCATCACGTGATGAGTGGGGAACACCCGTGCGGGTCACGTCACAGACGCGCTTACGCGCTGAGGGACTCTGGTCCAATAGAATCGCGTATGCGTGCTGACGCGCTTACGCGCTAAGGGCCTTTCCTCAGATTTCACGCTGACGTGCAGGATTTTCACGTGCCAAATCACTCCGTATCAAGCTGGCCACGCGAAAACACATGGAAGGCCACGCTCCTGCCCAGAAGGCCGAGTTACTGCCCCCCAGTGCCCCAAGCAGCCTCCCACGTGCCATCTGCTGCTGCCTGCCTGCCTGCCTGCTTGCTGCCACCGTGCCCTGCCATTTGGTGCCTGCACATCAGCCATCTGCAGGGGTCCAGTTGCTGTGTCCACCCCTGCTGGAACTGAAGACTCCCGACTGGGATTACATCGCTCCACAGCCCAGCCCCAGGACCCAGTTGCCCACCCACACCTGCCTCTGGGGTTGCCATGTCGGGCACTTCCACATCTGGCACCAGTGGCAACCCCAGGCCAGAGGGGCAGAGGGGCACCAGCTTCACTGCCACCGAAGTTGGTGTCCTGGTGGAGCATGTCCTGGGGCAGTATGATGCCCTCTTTGGATCGTCCCGCGCCAGCAAGGAAGGACGGCAGAGGATCTGGGCCGACTGTGTGGTTGCCATCAACGCGGAGGGGGTGGCAACCCGCGACGTCCTGAAGATCAAGAAGCGCTGGGAGGACTTGAGGTCCAGGACCCTTGTGAAGGCCCGGCGCCTCGTGGAGGGGGGCCGGGGCCGCATGAGTTCCATCCAGATGAGGGTCCTGGAACGCGTACGCCCAGCGCTCCACGCCCAGATCCTTGAGAGGGAGGCCCGTCTGGAGTTGAGCGGTAAGTGTCCAAGCATTACTGTGTGAGACAGGGCATGTTGCGGTGTGCTGGTTCTATGATACTTGCCTGTATGTGTGCCATAGGCCATGTATGCATGTATGTGTGCAGGGACATCATGGTAATGCATGTGCGACCAGTGATGTGTGACCCACATGGTTGTTGCATGTGTTCAAATGCCGCATGGGGAGCCCTATGCAGATTTTGAACATGAGAGCATGCCAGTCTCTGTACCTGGACATGGGTGGGGGTGAGGGATGGGTGCTGATGCCAGGTACATATATGGTAGCCATGTCTGTGTGCCTGACCTGCGTGTCTGTGACTTGTGCATGCCATGGATGCATGACACATGTGTGTGACAAGGCACAGATTCAGTGAAGCAGCCAAATTACCCTTGTATCCGCTGTGTTTGGTGTGTTTGGGGCCAGATGGATGTGACTGAGGTGAAGTGTGTGCATGTGATAGGCATGAGCCATGATGCATGTGAGTTACATATCATTGAATGTTTCAAGAGTCCATTGGACATGCATGGAAATGTCCATGGCATGCACCATGCCTGTTACTGTGTGTGTTTTGCCTGGACTGACCCATGTGTTGTGGAGGGACATGATGGAAGTGTACTTTGACAGTGGTGCTCATCTGCTATTGCTTCCTGTCTAGGGGACCATTGTACAGTGCCCTGATGCTTGTGTTCTTTGTCTCCCTCTATGCAGCGGCTAGTGAAGAAGAGGGCGGAGACGGCGCTGTGGAGCAAGGCGGCGGGGATGCCCCCACGGCTGCAGCGGAAGGGGTGGGTGAGCCCCCACAGGGGCCTGCTACGGTGGGAGACGGTGAGGAGCCATCCAGGTTGGTGGTTTGCACAGAGGAGGAGGAGGCCGCGACTGGGGCACACATGGGGCCTGGTGGGGGCATCCCTGCTGGTGCAAGTGGTGCAGTCCAGGGCCAGGGGCAGGAGGCAGCACAGGTCACCGTGGAGGGGCCTGTGCATGTCGCTGTCCCTGACCCTGTGAGTGCACCACCATGCACCAGCAGGGATGCCCCGTCCCAGGCCCGTCCGCAGGTAGAGGGGATGTCCATGTCACCTGACTCCCCTCCACCTGCGGACGTGGGAACCCCTGGCCGTGCGGAGAAGGTCCTGATTGGGGTCGCAATGCGCACGGCTGTGATTCGTGATGCCGTGCGTGCTTCCCGGGAGGAGCACGCACGTCATCACGAAGTGCACCGTGCCGACGTGGCCCAATTGGGATCGGCCATGTTCGGGGGTTTCCTGCATGTGTTGGCCAATGTGGCGGCCCTCTCCTCCTCTGTGCAGGCTATCCACCAGTCGTTCTCCTTGCCGTCTTCCAGCCCAGATGCCACCAGGGCCCCCTGTGGACCTGCCCCGACCAATGCAGCCAGCTCGGTGGGGATCCCATCCCTGCCACAGTTGGGAGTCGGAGGTCCAGCAGGGGTGGACAACACAGCAACTGGACCCCAGCAGATGGAAGATGTGACAGCATCATCAGGCAGGGCACGTGCACGACGGCGTCGGTGGTTTCCATCAGCCTGGATGCCGTCGTGCTGGCAAAGGCAGTGGCGTCGGAGGCAGCAGCGGGCTCGACGTGGGAGGCATCATGGCTCGGGGCCATCAAGATCAGAGGGGCAGGCATCGGCCGGAGGGCAGGGCAACCCTGGGATGGTGGTGTCTTCCGTGTGGGAGCAGTTGGTCCAGCGGATAGGTGCGGAGCGGCAGCGGGCAGAAGAGGAGCGGCTCGCCATGGTCAGGGCGGAGTTCTCCATGCGTCGGGCGTTGAGGCGGGCTGAGTGCCTCGAGGAAGCTCGCAGGGAGTTTGAGCTGGACATGGGGTTATCCCTGCGAGACCTCGGGGCCAGGACAGAGTCCCGCCTCCAGGACATCGACATGGAGTTCGATGATGCCCTGGCCAGCAACATCAACAAGTGAGCCGCAGGACTTGCCCGCTGCCTTTGTATATAGTTATATAGTTAGTTAGTGTTAGGTTTCCTTTATTTGTTTTTATTATTTTGGACCACTCGGACAATGGCCACTTTTTTGTATATATTTTTTTCATTAGGTAGTAGTAGGTTTCCTTTATGGTGTTGGGCTCATGGACCCTGGTACATTCCTGTATTTAGTTTGTTTTTTGATGGAACATTTTCTTTCTTTCATTATTGTGTTCACCATGTGGAAATGGTTTTTCATTCTTTTGCTTCTACTTGATATTGCTTTGGTCAACATTTGTTTTTGTATTCCTTTTTCGGTTTTTGATTTTTACTTTTGTTCTCCAACATGGACCATTTATTTTGTTATCCACATAGTTGTATGTTTTATTTGTTTACTTATTTTTAATCTTTAATACATTTTTTATTTTTACTTCCACTTGTGTTATTTTGTCTTTGGTTTCATACATGTCATGATATGGGTTTTGACATTCACTTGCAGCCATTGTCTATGTGTGTGTGACGGACATGTGTTCATTTACATACTTGCCATTGGGGTTGTGTCATGTAATTGCATTCACTATGTGGGTGGATGCAATCCTTGCCTCGGTGTTTGTGCTGGGTATGCTGCCCATTACTGCCATGATTGTGTATCGTCAGGACCTGTGGGCAGGGGGACATCGGTGGGGGCCTGGTGGAGGCTGCACCTGGTGACTGGGGGGGTGGGGGTGGTGGGAGACATGAGTGGGGGCCTGGTGGAGGGTGACCCTGCACTGCTGGGGTGTGGGGGTGGTGGGAGACATGAGTGGGGGCCTGGTGGAGGGTGACCCTGCACTGCTGGGGTGTGGGGGTGGTGGGAGACATGAGTGGGGGCCTGGTGGAGGGTGCCCCTGCACTGCTGGGGTGTGGGGGTGGTGGGAGACATGAGTGGGGGCCTGGTGGAGGGTGACCCTGCACTGCTGGGGTGTGGGGGTGGTGGGAGACATGAGTGGGGGCCTGGTGGAGGCTGCACCTGGTGACTGGGGGGGTGGGGGGGGTGGGAGACATGAGTGGGGGCCTGGTGGAGGGTGCCCCTGCACTGCTGGGGTGTGGGGGTGGTGGGAGACATGAGTGGGGGCCTGGTGGAGGGTGCCCCTGCACTGCTGGGGTGTGGGGGTGGTGGGAGACATGGGTGGGGGCCTGGTGGAGGCTGCACCTGGTGACTGGGGGGGTGGGGGTGGTGGGAGACATGAGTGGGGGCCTGGTGGAGGGTGACCCTGCACTGCTGGGGTGTGGGGGTGGTGGGAGATATGAGTGGGGGCCTGGTGGAGGGTGACCCTGCACTGCTGGGGTGTGGGGGTGGTGGGAGACATGAGTGGGGGCCTGGTGGAGGCTGCCCCTGCACTGCTGGGGTGTGGGGGTGGTGGGAGACATGAGTGGGGGCCTGGTGGAGGCTGCCCCTGCACTGCTGGGGGGTGGGGGTGGTGGGAGACATGAGTGGGGGCCTGGTGGAGGCTGCACCTGGTGACTGGGGGGGTGGGGGTGGTGGGAGACATGAGTGGGGGCCTGGTGGAGGGTGCCCCTGCACTGCTGGGGGGTGGGGGTGATAGGGGACATGGGTGGGGGCCTGGTGGAGGGTGCAACTGGTGGCTGGGGGTGGGGGTGGTGGGAGACATGAGTGGGGGCCTGGTGGAGGCTGCACCTGGTGACTGGGGAGGTGGGGGTGGTGGGAGACATGAGTGGGGGCCTGGTGGAGGGTGCCCCTGCACTGCTGGGGGGTGGGGGTGATAGGGGACATGGGTGGGGGCCTGGTGGAGGGTGCCCCTGGTGGCTGGGGGGTGGGGGTGGTGGGAGACATGAGTGGGGGCCTGGTGGAGGCTGCACCTGGTGACTGGGGGGGTGGGGGTGGTGGGAGACATGAGTGGGGGCCTGGTGGAGGGTGACCTTGCACTGCTGGGGTGTGGGGGTGGTGGGAGACATGAGTGGGGGCCTGGTGGAGGCTGCACCTGGTGACTGGGGGGGTGGGGGTGGTGGGAGACATGAGTGGGGGCCTGGTGGAGGGTGACCCTGCACTGCTGGGGTGTGGGGGTGGTGGGAGACATGAGTGGGGGCCTGGTGGAGGCTGCACCTGGTGACTGGGGGGGTGGGGGTGGTGGGAGACATGAGTGGGGGCCTGGTGGAGGGTGACCCTGCACTGCTGGGGTGTGGGGGTGGTGGGAGACATGAGTGGGGGCCTGGTGGAGGGTGACCCTGCACTGCTGGTGTGTGGGGGTGGTGGGAGACATGAGTGGGGGCCTGGTGGAGGGTGACCCTGCACTGCTGGGGTGTGGGGGTGGTGGGAGACATGAGTGGGGGCCTGGTGGAGGCTGCCCCTGCACTGCTGGGGGGTGGGGGTGGTGGGAGACATGAGTGGGGGCCTGGTGGAGGCTGCCCCTGCACTGCCGGGGGGTGGGGGTGGTGGGAGACATGAGTGGGGGCCTGGTGGAGGCTGCACCTGGTGACTGGGGGGGTGGGGGTGGTGGGAGACATGAGTGGGGGCGTGGTGGAGGGTGCCCCTGCACTGCTGGGGGGTGGGGGTGATAGGGGACATGGGTGGGGGCCTGGTGGAGGGTGCCCCTGGTGGCTGGGGGGTGGGGGTGGTGGGAGACATGAGTGGGGGCCTGGTGGAGGCTGCACCTGGTGACTGGGGGGGGTGGGGGTGGTGGGAGACATGAGTGGGGGCCTGGTGGAGGGTGCCCCTGCACTGCTGGGGGGTGGGGGTGATAGGGGACATGGGTGGGGGCCTGGTGGAGGGTGCCCCTGGTGGCTGGGGGGTGGGGGGGGTGGGAGACATGAGTGGGGGCCTGGTGGAGGGTGACCCTGCACTGCTGGGGGGTGGGGGTGATAGGGGACATGGGTGGGGGCCTGGTGGAGGGTGCCCCTGGTGGCTGGGGGGTGGGGGTGGTGGGAGACATGAGTGGGGGCCTGGTGGAGGGTGACCCTGCACTGCTGGGGTGTGGGGGTGGTGGGAGACATGAGTGGGGGCCTGGTGGAGGCTGCACCTGGTGACTGGGGGGGTGGGGGTGGTGGGAGACATGAGTGGGGGCCTGGTGGAGGGTGCCCCTGCACTGCTGGGGTGTGGGGGTGGTGGGAGACATGAGTGGGGGCCTGGTGGAGGGTGCCCCTGCACTGCTGGGGTGTGGGGGTGGTGGGAGACATGGGTGGGGGCCTGGTGGAGGCTGCACCTGGTGACTGGGGGGGTGGGGGTGGTGGGAGACATGAGTGGGGGCCTGGTGGAGGCTGCACCTGGTGATTGGGGGGGTGGGGGTGGTGGGAGACATGAGTGGGGGCCTGGTGGAGGCTGCACCTGGTGACTGGGGGGGTGGGGGTGGTGGGAGACATGAGTGGGGGCCTGGTGGAGGGTGCCCCTGGTCGCTGGGGGGTGGGGGTGGTGGGTGACATGAGTGGGGGCCTGGTGGAGGCTGCCCCTGCACTGCTGGGGTGTGGGGGTGGTGGGAGACATGAGTGGGGGCCTGGTGGAGGGTGCCCCTGCACTGCTGGGGTGTGGGGGTGGTGGGAGACATGAGTGGGGGCCTGGTGGAGGGTGACCCTGCACTGCTGGGGTGTGGGGGTGGTGGGAGACATGAGTGGGGGCCTGGTGGAGGCTGCCCCTGCACTGCTGGGGTGTGGGGGTGGTGGGAGACATGAGTGGGGGCCTGGTGGAGGATGCCCCTGCACTGCTGGGGTGTGGGGGTGGTGGGGGACATGAGTTGGACATGGGTGGGGGCCTGCTGGCAGGTGCCCCACAGTGCTGGGGGGTGGGGGTGCAAGGGGACATGTGTTGGTGTTCATTAGTTCAAGGAGACATGTGCCTTTGCTGGGGGGCATGCCCATGTTGGGTGGGCTGCCTGCGGGACATGACCAGGGACGCAGGGTAGTCCCCTGTGGTGTGGGCTGCCTGCAGGGGCCGTGGAGGGTGTACAGGGTACACCTGGGAGGACCCACACTGTCAAATCACATGTGGGACTCCCCGGCACCCCTGAAATACACGTACCGTGCAGAAATCGCGTGTAAAACTTCCCGCGCACCCCTCAAATTCACGCGCCAAGGCTATTCGCGTGTGGGACTTCCCGCGCACCCCTGAAATACACGCGCCCAGGCTATTCGCGTGTGGGACTTCCCGCGCACCCCTCAAATTCACGCGCCCAGGCTATTCGCGTGTGGAACTTCCCGCGCACCCCTGTAATACACGCGCCCAGGCTATTCGCGTGTGGGACTTCCCGCGCACCCCTGAAATACACGCGCCCAGGCTATTCGCGTGTAAAACTTCCCGCGCACCCCTGAAATACACGCGCCCAGGCTATTCGCGTGTGGAACTTCCCGCGCACCCCTGAAATACACGCGCCCAGGCTATTCGCGTGTGGAACTTCCCGCGCACCCCTGAAATACACGCGCCCAGGCTATTCGCGTGTGGAACTTCCCCCGCACCCCTCAAATTCACGCGCCCAGGCTATTCGCGTGTGGAACTTCCCGCGCACCCCTGAAATACACGCACCCAGGCTATTCGCGTGTGGGACTTCCCGCGCACCCCTGAAATACACGCGCCCAGGCTATTCGCGTGTGGAACTTCCCGCGCACCCCTCAAATTCACGCGCCCAGGCTATTCGCGTGTGGAACTTCCCGCGCACCCCTGTAATACACGCGCCCAGGCTATTCGCGTGTGGGACTTCCCGCGCACCCCTGAAATACACGCGCCCAGGCTATTCGCGTGTGGAACTTCCCGCGCACCCCTCAAATTCACGCGCCCAGGCTATTCGCGTGTGGAACTTCCCGCGCACCCCTGTAATACACACGCCCAGGCTATTCGCGTGTGGGGCTTCCCGTGCACCTCTGAAATACACGCGCCCAGGCTATTCGCGTGTGGAACTTCCCGCGCACCCCTCAAATTCACGCGCCCAGGCTATTCGCGTGAGGAACTTCCCGTGCACCCCTGTAATACACGTAGCCCGCTCCCCCAGGCCCGATCGCGTGAGGAACTTCACGCGAACCCCTGTAATACACTTAGCCCGCTCCCCCAGGCCCGATCGCGTGAGGAACTTCACGCGAACCCCTGAAATACACGTAGCCCGCTCCCCCAGGCCCGATCGCGTGAGGAACTTCACGCGAACCCCTGTAATACACGTAGCCCGCTCCCCCAGGCCCGATCGCATGTGAAACTTCACGCGAACCCCTGTAATACACGTAGCCCGCTCCCCCAGGCCCGATCGCGTGAGGAACTTCCCCCGAACCCCTGTAATACACGTAGCCCGCTCCCCCAGGCCCGATCGCGTGAGGAACTTCACGCGAACCCCTGTAATACACGTAGCCCGCTCCCCCAGGCCCGATCGCGTTAGGAACTTCACGCGAACCCCTGAAATACACGTAGCCCGCTCCCCCAGGCCCGATCGCGTGAATAACTTCACGCGAACCCCTGTGATGCACGTACCCTGCAAATCGCGTGTGACACTTCCCGCGCACCCCGGTATACATGCACACGTATTTTTTGTCAGCGGGTGTCCGTGTTTGTGGGTACCCCTTTGGACGTCATTTTTCCTGGAGGGCCACAGTATGGGACATTCATCATGGCAGTATATAGGTGCTATTTGTTGGCGCACCTTTTGGCACACATTTCTTACAGCCGCAGAGACGCTACCGCCTCCTTTCTTGTGGCGGTCGTGTTTGTGCCTGTGCGCTGGTTTGAGCGTGCGCTTTTTTCCCCTATTCTATTCCATGAATACGTGTTGTAGGCGAGCGTGTGGGCGTTCCGCGCACTTGTGCCCTGTACTTCCCCCGTGCCGCCCACGTTTTGGCAAGTTGTTCCCCATTCCGAGTGTTACGCCCGTGTTCCGCCTACTTTTGTTGCGTGCGCCGCGCTATGTGCGAATTTCGCTGTGGCCTGTGCGATTTTCGCTGTGACCTGGCGCACGCTGTTAGATGGCCTCTGCGCCAACGTGCGCCAACGTGCGCCGCGCACTTTTTTATCGCACATCCGCTGGTTTTCTCGCGCACGGCCTTCCATGAATCGACGTGCGCTGCTTTTCGTGCGATTTTCGCACTTGCACTGCGATTTTCGCTATTTCACTGCGATTCGCACGTTTTTGCCCACTTGCGCCGCGCTAATTATTCCATGAATCTGGCCGATTCATGGAATAATTAGCATAAGTACCAGTATTTCAGGGGTTCGCGTGAAGTTCCTAACGCGATCGGGCCTGGGGGAGCGGGCTACGTGTATTACAGGGGTTCGCGTGAAGTTCCTCACGCGATCGGGCCTGGGGGAGCGGGCTACGTGTGTTACAGGGGTTCGCGTGAAGTTCCTCACGCGATCGGGCCTGGGGGAGCGGGCTACGTGTATTACAGGGGTTCGGGGGAAGTTCCTCACGCGATCGGGCCTGGGGGAGCGGGCTACGTGTATTACAGGGGTTCGCGTGAAGTTTCACACGCGATCGGGCCTGGGGGAGCGGGCTACGTGTATTACAGGGATTCGCGTGAAGTTCCTCACGCGATCGGGCCTGGGGGAGCGGGCTACGTGTATTTCAGGGGTTCGCGTGAAGTTCCTCACGCGATCGGGCCTGGGGGAGCGGGCTACGTGTATTACAGGGGGGTGCGCGGGAAGTTCCACACGCGAATAGCCTGGGCGCGTGAATTTGAGGGGTGCGCGGGAAGTTCCACACGCGAATAGCCTGGGCGCGTGTATTTCAGGGGTGCGCGGGAAGTCCCACACGCGAATAGCCTGGGCGCGTGTGTTACAGGGGTGCGCGGGAAGTTCCACACGCGAATAGCCTGGGCGCGTGAATTTGAGGGGTGCGCGGGAAGTTCCACACGCGAATAGCCTGGGCGCGTGTATTTCAGGGGTGTGCGGGAAGTCCCACACGCGAATAGCCTGGGCGCGTGTATTACAGGGGTGCGCGGGAAGTTCCACACGCGAATAGCCTGGGCACGTGAATTTGAGGGGTGCGTGGGAAGTTCCACACGCGAATAGCCTGGGCGCGTGTATTTCAGGGGTGCGTGGGAAGTCCCACACGCGAATAGCCTGGGCGCGTGTATTTCAGGGGTGCGCGGGAAGTTCCACACGCGAATAGCCTGGGCGCGTGAATTTGAGGGGTGCGCGGGAAGTTCCACACGCGAATAGCCTGGGCGCGTGTATTTCAGGGGTGCGCGGGAAGTTCCACACGCGAATAGCCTGGGCGCGTGTATTTCAGGGGTGCGCGGGAAGTTCCACACGCGAATAGCCTGGGCGCGTGTATTTCAGGGGTGCGCGGGAAGTTTTACACGCGAATAGCCTGGGCGCGTGTATTTCAGGGGTGCGCGGGAAGTCCCACACGCGAATAGCCTGGGCGCGTGAATTTGAGGGGTGCGCGGGAAGTTCCACACGCGAATAGCCTGGGCGCGTGTATTTCAGGGGTGCGCGGGAAGTCCCACACGCGAATAGCCTGGGCGCGTGTATTTCAGGGGTGCGCGGGAAGTCCCACACGCGAATAGCCTGGGCGCGTGAATTTGAGGGGTGCGCGGGAAGTTCCACACGCGAATAGCCTGGGCGCGTGTATTTCAGGGGTGCGCGGGAAGTTCCACACGCGAATAGCCTGGGCGTGTGTATTTCAGGGGTGCGCGGGAAGTTCCACACGCGAATAGCCTGGGCGCGTGTATTTCAGGGGTGCGCGGGAAGTTTTACATGCGAATAGCCTGGGCGCGTGTATTTCAGGGGTGCGCGGGAAGTTCCACACGCGAATAGCCTGGGCGCGTGAATTTGAGGGGTGCGCGGGAAGTTCCACACGCGAATAGCCTGGGCGCGTGTATTTCAGGGGTGCGCGGGAAGTTCCACACGCGAATAGCCTGGGCGCGTGTATTTCAGGGGTGCGCGGGGAGTTCCACACGCGAATAGCCTGGGCGCGTGTATTTCAGGGGTGCGCGTGAAGTTCCACACGCGAATAGCCTGGGCGCGTGTATTTCAGGGGTGCGCGGGAAGTTCCACACGCGAATAGCCTGGGCGCGTGTATTTCAGGGGTGCGCGGGAAGTTTTACACGCGAATAGCCTGGGCGCGTGTATTATTTCTGCACGGTACGTGTATTTCAGGGGTGCCGGGGAGTCCCACATGTGATTTGACAGTGTGGGTCCTCCCAGGTGTACCCTGTACACCCTCCACGGCCCCTGCAGGCAGCCCACACCACAGGGGACTACCCTGCATCCCTGGTCATGTCCCGCAGGCAGCCCACCCAACATGGGCATGCCCCCCAGCAAAGGCACATGTCTCCTTGAACTAATGAACACCAACACATGTCCCCTTGCACCCCCCCCCCCCAGCACTGTGGGGCACCTGCCAGCAGGCCCCACCCATGTCCAACTCATGTCCCCCACCACCCCCACACCCCAGCAGTGCAGGGGCATCCTCCACCAGGCCCCCACTCATGTCTCCCACCACCCCCACACCCCAGCAGTGCAGGGGCAGCCTCCACCAGGCCCCCACTCATGTCTCCCACCACCCCCACACACCAGCAGTGCAGGGTCACCCTCCACCAGGCCCCCACTCATGTCTCCCACCACCCCCACACCCCAGCAGTGCAGGGGCACCCTCCACCAGGCCCCCACTCATGTCTCCCACCACCCCCACACCCCAGCAGTGCAGGGGCAGCCTCCACCAGGCCCCCACTCATGTCACCCACCACCCCCACCCCCCAGCGACCAGGGGCACCCTCCACCAGGCCCCCACTCATGTCTCCCACCACCCCCACCCCCCCAGTCACCAGGTGCAGCCTCCACCAGGCCCCCACTCATGTCTCCCACCACCCCCACCCCCCAGTCACCAGGTGCAGCCTCCACCAGGCCCCCACTCATGTCTCCCACCACCCCCACCCCCCAGTCACCAGGTGCAGCCTCCACCAGGCCCCCACCAATGTCTCCCACCACCCCCACACCCCAGCAGTGCAGGGGCACCCTCCACCAGGCCCCCACTCATGTCTCCCACCACCCCCACACCCCAGCAGTGCAGGGGCACCCTCCACCAGGCCCCCACTCATGTCTCCCACCACCCCCACCCCCCCAGTCACCAGGTGCAGCCTCCACCAGGCCCCCACTCATGTCTCCCACCACCCCCACACCCCAGCAGTGCAGGGTCACCCTCCACCAGGCCCCCACTCATGTATCCCACCACCCCCACCCCCCCAGTCACCAGGTGCAGCCTCCACCAGGCCCCCACTCATGTCTCCCACCACCCCCACCCCCCAGCCACCAGGGGCACCCTCCACCAGGCCCCCACCCATGTCCCCTATCACCCCACCCCCCAGCAGTGCAGGGGCACCCTCCACCAGGCCCCCACTCATGTCTCCCACCACCCCCACCCCCCCAGTCACCAGGTGCAGCCTCCACCAGGCCCCCACTCATGTCTCCCACCACCCCCACCCCCCAGCAGTGCAGGGGCAGCCTCCACCAGGCCCCCACTCATGTCCCCCACCACCCCCACACCCCAGCAGTGCAGGGGCAGCCTCCACCAGGCCCCCACTCATGTCTCCCACCACCCCCACACCCCAGCAGTGCAGGGTCACCCTCCACCAGGCCCCCACTCATGTCTCCCACCACCCCCACACCCCAGCAGTGCAGGGTCACCCTCCACCAGGCCCCCACTCATGTCTCCCACCACCCCCACACCCCAGCAGTGCAGGGTCACCCTCCACCAGGCCCCCACTCATGTCTCCCACCACCCCCACCCCCCAGTCACCAGGTGCAGCCTCCACCAGGCCCCCACTCATGTCTCCCACCACCCCCACACCCCAGCAGTGCAGGGTCACCCTCCACCAGGCCCCCACTCATGTCTCCCACCACCCCCACCCCCCCAGTCACCAGGTGCAGCCTCCACCAGGCCCCCACTCATGTCTCCCACCACCCCCACCCCCCAGCCACCAGGGGCACCCTCCAAAAGGCCCCCACCCATGTCCCCTATCACCCCCACCCCCCAGCAGTGCAGGGGCACCCTCCACCAGGCCCCCACTCATGTCTCCCACCACCCCCACCCCCCCAGTCACCAGGTGCAGCCTCCACCAGGCCCCCACTCATGTCTCCCACCACCCCCACCCCCCAGCCACCAGAGGCACCCTCCACCAGGCCCCCACCCATGTCCCCTATCACCCCCACCCCCCAGCAGTGCAGGGGCACCCTCCACCAGGCCCCCACTCATGTCTCCCACCACCCCCACCCCCCCAGTCACCAGGTGCAGCCTCCACCAGGCCCCCACTCATGTCTCCCACCACCCCCACCCCCCAGCAGTGCAGGGGCAGCCTCCACCAGGCCCCCACTCATGTCTCCCACCACCCCCACACCCCAGCAGTGCAGGGGCAGCCTCCACCAGGCCCCCACTCATGTCTCCCACCACCCCCACACCCCAGCAGTGCAGGGTCACCCTCCACCAGGCCCCCACTCATGTCTCCCACCACCCCCACACCCCAGCAGTGCAGGGTCACCCTCCACCAGGCCCCCACTCATGTCTCCCACCACCCCCACACCCCAGCAGTGCAGGGTCACCCTCCACCAGGCCCCCACTCATGTCTCCCACCACCCCCACCCCCCCAGTCACCAGGTGCAGCCTCCACCAGGCCCCCACCCATGTCTCCCACCACCCCCACACCCCAGCAGTGCAGGGGCACCCTCCACCAGGCCCCCACTCATGTCTCCCACCACCCCCACACCCCAGCAGTGCAGGGGCACCCTCCACCAGGCCCCCACTCATGTCTCCCACCACCCCCACCCCCCCAGTCACCAGGTGCAGCCTCCACCAGGCCCCCACTCATGTCTCCCACCACCCCCACACCCCAGCAGTGCAGGGTCACCCTCCACCAGGCCCCCACTCATGTCTCCCACCACCCCCACACCCCAGCAGTGCAGGGGCACCCTCCACCAGGCCCCCACTCATGTCTCCCACACCCCCACACCCCAGCAGTGCAGGGTCACCCTCCACCAGGCCCCCACTCATGTCTCCCACCACCCCCACACCCCAGCAGTGCAGGGTCACCCTCCACCAGGCCCCCACTCATGTCTCCCACCACCCCCACCCCCCCAGTCACCAGGTGCAGCCTCCACCAGACCCCCACCCATGTCCCCCTGCCCACAGGTCCTGACGATACACAATCATGGCAGTAATGGGCAGCATACCCAGCACAAACACCCAGGCAAGGATTGCATCCACCCACATAGTGAATGCAATTACATGACACAACCCCAATGGCAAGTATGTAAATGAACACATGTCCGTCACACACATATACACAATGGCTGCAAGTGAATGTCAAAACCCATATCATGACATGTATGAAACCAAAGACAAAATAACACAAGTGGAAGTAAAAATAAAAAATGTATTAAAGATTAAAAATAAGTAAACAAATAAAACATACAACTATGTGGATAACAAAATAAATGGTCCATGTTGGAGAACAAAAGTAAAAATCAAAAAACGAAAAAGGAATACAAAAACAAATGTTGACCAAAGCAATATCAAGTAGAAGCAAAAGAATGAAAAACCATTTCCACATGGTGAACACAATAATGAAAAAAGAAAATGTTCCATCAAAAAACAAACTAAATACAGGAATGTACCAGGGTCCATGAGCCCAACACCATAAAGGAAACCTACTACTACCTAATGAAAAAAATATATACAACCATGGCGAGCCGCTCCTCTTCCGCCCGCTGCCGCTCCGCACCTATCCGCTGGACCAACTGCTCCCACACGGAAGACACCACCATCCCAGGGTTGCCCTGCCCTCCGGCCGATGCCTGCCCCTCTGATCTTGATGGCCCCGAGCCATGATGCCTCCCACGTCGAGCCCGCTGCTGCCTCCGACGCCACTGCCTCTGCCAGCACGACGGCATCCAGGCTGATGGAAACCACCGAAGCCGTCGTGCACGTGCCCTGCCTGATGATGCTGTCACATCTTCCATCTGCTGGGGTCCAGTTGCTGTGTTGTCCACCCCTGCTGGACCTCCGACTCCCAACTGTGGCAGTGATGGGATCCCCACCGAGCTGGCTGCATTGGTCGGGGCAGGTCCACAGGGGGCCCTGGTGGCATCTGGGCTGGAAGACGGCAAGGAGAACGACTGGTGGATAGCCTGCACAGAGGAGGAGAGGGCCGCCACATTGGCCAACACATGCAGGAAACCCCCGAACATGGCCGATCCCAATTGGGCCACGTCGGCACGGTGCACTTCGTGATGACGTGCGTGCTCCTCCCGGGAAGCACGCACGGCATCACGAATCACAGCCGTGCGCATCGCGACCCCAATCAGGACCTTCTCCGCACGGCCAGGGGTTCCCACGTCCGCAGGTGGAGGGGAGTCAGGTGACATGGACATCCCCTCTACCTGCGGACGGGCCTGGGACGGGGCATCCCTGCTGGTGCATGGTGGTGCACTCACAGGGTCAGGGACAGTGACATGCACAGGCCCCTCCACGGTGACCTGTGCTGCCTCCTGCCCCTGGCCCTGGACTGCACCACTTGCACCAGCAGGGATGCCCCCACCAGGCCCCATGTGTGCCCCAGTCACGGCCTCCTCCTCCTCTGTGCAAACCACCAACCTGGATGGCTCCTCACCGTCTCCCACCGTAGCAGGCCCCTGTGGGGGCTCACCCACCCCTTCCGCTGCAGCCGTGGGGGCATCCCCGCCGCCTTGCTCCACAGCGCCGTCTCCGCCCTCTTCTTCACTAGCCGCTGCGTAGAGGGAGACAAAGAACACAAGCATCAGGGCACTGTACAATGGTCCCCTAGACAGGAAGCAATAGCAGATGAGCACCACTGTCAAAGTACACTTCCATCATGTCCCTCCACAACACATGGGTCAGTCCAGGCAAAACACACACAGTAACAGGCATGGTGCATGCCATGGACATTTCCATGCATGTCCAATGGACTCTTGAAACATTCAATGATATGTAACTCACATGCATCATGGCTCATGCCTATCACATGCACACACTTCACCTCAGTCACATCCATCTGGCCCCAAACACACCAAACACAGCGGATACAAGGGTAATTTGGCTGCTTCGCTGAATCTGTGCATTGTCATACACATGTGTCATGCATCCATGGCATGCACAAGTCACAGACACGCAGGTCAGGCACACAGACATGGCTACCATATATGTACCTGGCATCAGCACCCATCCCTCACCCCCACCCATGTCCAGGTACAGAGACTGGCATGCTCTCATGTTCAAAATCTGCATAGGGCTCCCCATGCGGCATTTGAACACATGCAACAACCATGTGGGTCACACATCACTGGTCGCACATGCATTACCATGATGTCCCTGCACACATACATGCATACATGGCCTATGGCACACATACAGGCAAGTATCATAGAACCAGCACACCGCAACATGCCCTGTCTCACACAGTAATGCTTGGACACTTACCGCTCAACTCCAGACGGGCCTCCCTCTCAAGGATCTGGGCGTGGAGCGCTGGGCGTACGCGTTCCAGGACCCTCATCTGGATGGAACTCATGCGGCCCCGGCCCCCCTCCACGAGGCGCCGGGCCTTCACAAGGGTCCTGGACCTCAAGTCCTCCCAGCGCTTCTTGATCTTCAGGACGTCGCGGGTTGCCACCCCCTCCGCGTTGATGGCAACCACACAGTCGGCCCAGATCCTCTGCCGTCCTTCCTTGCTGGCGCGGGACGATCCAAAGAGGGCATCATACTGCCCCAGGACATGCTCCACCAGGACACCAACTTCGGTGGCAGTGAAGCTGGTGCCCCTCTGCCCCTCTGGCCTGGGGTTGCCACTGGTGCCAGATGTGGAAGTGCCCGACATGGCAACCCCAGAGGCAGGTGTGGGTGGGCAACTGGGTCCTGGGGCTGGGCTGTGGAGCGATGTAATCCCAGTCGGGAGTCTTCAGTTCCAGCAGGGGTGGACACAGCAACTGGACCCCTGCAGATGGCTGATGTGCAGGCACCAAATGGCAGGGCACGGTGGCAGCAGGCAGGCAGGCAGGCAGCAGCAGATGGCATGTGGGAGGCTGCTCGGGGCACTGGGGGGCAGTAACTCTGCCTTCTGGGCAGGAGCGTGGTCTTCCGTGTGTTTTCGCGTGGCCAGCTTGATACGGAGTGATTTGGCACGTGAAAATCCTGCACGTCAGCGTGAAATCCGAGAAAAGGCCCTTAGCGCGTAAGCGCGTCAGCACGCATACGCGATTCTATTGGACCAGAGTCCCTCAGCGCGTAAGCGCGTCTGTGACGTGACCCGCACGGGTGTTCCCCACTCAGCACGTGATGACGGGCACACGTGGAAATACTGCACGTCAGAGTGTCATCGCGTGTAATTGGACAAAAGTGCGCGTACACGCGATTGGCCTATGTACGTGTATTTAATGGGTGCGCGGGCACTTACACACGCAAGTACGTCAGCGAACCTGTATCCCGTGGTGCATGTGAATTTCCACACGCTATTGGACTGGGAACTGGATTCCAGGGGTGCGCGGGTCACACGCTGTATCCCGTGGTGCGTGTGAATTTCCACACGCTATTGGACTGGGAACTGGATTCCAGGGGTGCGCGGGTCACACGCTCGCCTAGAACACGCGCAAAGCATAAATTTGCGGACTTTAACAATAACAAGCTCAGACGCCAGGATGAACATACCGTTCCTAGCAGCAGTGGCAGTGGGCTACCAAAGGAGGAGGAGGAGGATAGTCAGGGCCAGAATATTCACACCCAGAACCAGCCTTTTCGGGATGCCTGATGACCAGGTGTATGGGAGGTACAGGTTTCCACCACACATTATACTGGACCTGGTGAGTGAGTGGGAGGATGACCTCACATCACCCACCCTGTGCTCCCAAGCACTCAGCCCCCTGGAGAAGGTCCTCAATGTACTGCACTTCTTAGCCACTGGATCATTTCAGCGGACAAGTGCCATAGTGGGTGGGGTGTCACAGGCCACCCAGTCATGCTGCCTACACCAGGTCTTGAACATCATCACTGCACGCCCATCAGTCCGCAGGCACATATACCTGCCCAGAACACCTGCAGAAAGGCATGCTGCCGCCCTGGATTTTTACGCTGTGGCACAATTCCCCAAAGTGCTAGGTGCCATCGACTGCACCCATGTGGCTCTACGTCCCCCCAGGGCATCTGAGCACATCTATAGGAACCGCAAGCACTGGCATTCCATCAACGTGCAGGTAGCATGTAATGCCAAGGGAATCATCACCTCAGTATATGCCAACTATCCCGGGTCCACCCACGACAGCTTCATTTACCGAATGTCCACCCTAAGCCGGGACCTAGAAGCTGGGCGGCATGGCGATACATGGCTGCTTGGTGAGTATGTATGCCACTGCACATGCATGCATGTTGGATACTGAGCAAGGTCACAACCCCAGCAATGATACCAATCGCCACCTCCACAGGGGACAGTGCCTACCCTCTCAGCCCCCACATGATGACGCCAATTCGGAACCCCACCACGCCACCCCAGGTAAGATATAACACAGCCCACATTACAACCAGGGGCATAGTGGAGCGCACATTCGGAGTGCTAAAGTCACGCTTTCGCTCCCTTGACCGTTCTGGCGGGCAGCTGTTATACGCTCCCCCAGTAGTGTGCAGGATCATAGTGGCAGCATGTGTCCTGCACAACGTTGCAACACGCCGGGGCCTGGCCGTGGACATGGTGGTGGCCCCACATCCCCAACCACATGCACAGCCGCTGCGCATGGGAGGGGAAAGGGCACGGGGGGAGGCAGCCCGTACACAGCTAGTGGCTAATTACTTCACATAGAAATCACACCCCGGTGGAGTGCACACTGCCCTGGCACATTCCATCTGACAATCAATGATGACTCAACCTGACACTGATCCTGAATGTCTGGAGAATGAACCGTGAATACCATATCAGCCTGAGATTGTTCACCTGGAAGTGTCACAATGTGTGCATCCCTACCCACACAGACACCACCAATGCAGTTTTGTGAAGTTACACATTGAAGCAGCTAAAATGAATACCCACTTGCAAAATGCAACAAGAGGACAGTGCCATGTCAGCCAACACAACCCCAGCACCGCCACACGACACACCGTGCCATGTCATGCTAATTGCAGGTAAACAAAGTAATCCCCACAACATGACATCAGTCTCACTATGTACAGTGTCCCTATTAGAAACCTGCAACACCTGAAATGCTCACAGCAATGCCGGACCAACAACATACTTGAGCACGTACTACCATTAACATGACATCACAAATGTTACATATTAGTAGTCTCACCACCTGGAAATGCCTGCACTCCCACCACTACCAACTGTGCAGTGTTGGCGCCATGTAGAGTTGTAGGTGCACTGCTGCCAACATGGACCCCATCTCCAGACTAGAGGTCCTTGTGTGGACATGAGGAAGGGACCTGCAAATTGGGAGGTAGACACAGAAGAAGAGTTACACATCAATGCAACATGCAGTGTACAACACAACAGCAATATGCACTAGGAATGTATACACAGTATTGACTACAGACTGCCCACACAGCTCATGGGAGTCCAACGTCACTGTGTAATTCACTGTCACTTGGGCACACCCTTTGCAAGCCCATGGAAACGGGAAGCAGGAGGGGTGTGTGTGACTCAAACCCAAGCATCGGAACCAAATACATTACAAGCCTGCATGTGCCCAGCCACAATGCAGCGTATGCCCACAGGAACCACGGAAGCCAACAGATCGTCCCAAAAAAATTGGGAATAAAAGAAATCAAAATAAAAATAAAAATAAGAAACAATCAAAAATTGCCATTGATGGGCCCGGGGGGGTTGGGGAGGCCACCCAGGAGGTCCGAGGACAGGATGCACACCAGAACCCACCTGCGTGGATCCTGGGAAGATAAAACACCTCCATGGGCTCATGGCCCACACGGCTACCCTACTGTGGGAGTATCACTGCTGTCGCTATTATCACCCTGTGCAGCTGCATCCGGAGGTGGTTGCACTATGGGAGGCAGCCCACGCAAGGCCCTAGTCTGCTCCTCCATGGCTGCAAGCATGCGGGTGTGGTAGGTCTGGTTCTGGAGGATGAGTGTGCGGAGGTCCCCATGCAACAACTCACGGGATGCCCGGACCTCCGCCCTCGTTGCCTGCATCTCAGCTGAGAGCGTACGGGTGAGACGCTCCAGCTGCTGTTCTGTCCTTTGGTGTGTTGAAGCCTCAAGCTCAACAAGAGTCGTCCTGAGGTGAAGGAGCTCCTGCCTCAGGGCTTCCCTGTGGCCCTGGGACTCAATGGAGATGGCCTCCTGCAGAGTCGCTAGTGCCGCCCGCCTGTCCCTGTTGGACCCCAACATGTCCTCCCTGTGTGACTGGCAGATGGAGTCGGTTGCCTGCTCTAGTCGCTCCATCAGCCTTTCTGGGGGGACAATGGAAGTGGCCACCCTATCCATGGCCTGAGCCATCATCTCGGATGATGCAGCCTGTTGGGTTGCCATACCGTAAATGGATTGCTCCCATGCGGTATTGCCGGGTGGCGTACGGCCACCACGTCGGCGGGCACCACACCTGTCTGGGGCAAGGCGAACTGCGCCTTGCTGTGCCGGCACTGCCTGAGGCTGCAGGACTGCATTCCCCCTCTGATCTGCTGGCCCAGGAACAGGATCAGATGTCGCGGAGTGTGACCCTGCATCCGTAACCACCAAAGGCGTAGCTGCCAACACTGACATCCCCATGGAGGGTTCTGACCCTGGTGCAGGTGGGTGAGACAGAACAGAATCCCTCCCTGGAACACTCACCTGCGACGGCACGTAGGTCTCATCCGAATCAACACCTGAGTACAGCTCGGGGGAGGTGCAGCCAGAGACACCCCTTGAGAGCACGACCTGCAGCACTTGTGGGTTCTCCCCCACCACCACACCACGTCCCTCACTGGTGGTTGGTCGGCCCTCGGACCCCTCCTGGGTCTGCACCATCTCCACAACCCCAGCAGTATCAGGTGCGTCTTCCCCTGCAAAGACATGAAAACAAAGAAATGGAAACAGGCATTAGCACCATGGCACACAATGAGGGCTGAGAAGCAAGAGAACCAGTACTTGATTGACACATATCCCACATGACTAAAACCCTCCCATGCATGCACCCTCACTGCGTATGAAGTGCAGGCAAATGGCACACACTGATGACACCAAGATGGAAGATGAACACATTTTCTGCATGCTGCCTGGCAGTGGCATCACACATTGGCCTGTGATTGCCAGGTGAAACACACATGCCATCACACAGATGGCATGTACCATTGCTATTGAGTGAAGATGGAGAGGAGGGCAGCACCTATTCATTCAGTCCAGTTCCCGCATGTAATTGCTTTTCTAATTCTAACAGGTCAGATTTTTCACCTGGAGCTGCCAGTCTGAAATGGTCCAATTGCACAGGGACATGTGTGTACAAATGATATCCAGGTAACAAAGTCACTCCACTTTACCATACCCATGTCAGACATGTGACTAGTGGACAGCGACATGCCTAGTGAAAGTGGTGGAATGCAAACAAACTGACTGAATGAACAGTGAAAAATAAGCAAATATGTTGTGGCAAGGTGACACTTCAAGGGCAACTGGCGTGCAGTTGGGCTAGATGTCTACTGTTGGCAGAAGGGATACTGCTATGGCCAAATGCAGCTGCGCAGGAAGGATTGCATGAAGCACATGGCTGACCCATACGACTCAGGCGCACACACTCTCACCTGGCAGAAGCCCTCACACACACACCATGCACATGGATGACACACACATGCATGTGCACTCACCGGACAATGCCTCGTAATCAGCCAGATCTCCCACGCCTTGGATCTGTTCCTCCGTGACGTAGGTCCCAGCGACTGACTCATGTGGAGTGAGTTCCATGTCTACTACTGGAGACCCACCTCCAGCTCCAGTCACTAGAGTTGCGGCATGACTTGAGGCCAGCTTACTCTTTGCCCTGTGCTTTAGGTCATTCCAGCGCTTATAGCAATCATTGGCTGTGCGCCTCACGATTCCAAGGGCACTTACGATGTCCGCAACGGTCTGCCAGTGTGCCTGGCATTGTGCAGGTGTGGTCTTGGATCCTGCAACAATGACCATCTCGTTGTCATGTCCGGACACATACTCGACAAGTGCATTCAGTTCGTCATCCGTGAAGCTGGGCTTCCTGGACGGGCCGGACTGTGTAGCCGTGTCTGGGGCATCAGCCTGTGCCGGACGAGCACTCTTCCTCTTCCGCTTGGAAGGTGGTGGTGATCCTGAGTGTCCTGCGCCGCTCTGGACACTAGGGGCAGGAGCCCTGGTGGACTCTGTATCAGGAGTGTGGGATTGCACACTCAGCATGGGAGTTGGTGCAGGCATTGGCTCTAGTGTGATGGTGTCAGGGGGAATGTCAGCAGCATGGACTAGGACCGACAGTGTCCTGGCTGGGTGTGTGAGGGCTGGGGTGGATGGAGCCGCAGCTGCCCTGCAGCCTCTCCGCCCTGCCTCCTTGGTGCAGCAGATGACCTTGCTGCCCCAGATCCACGTGGCATGATGGCATCAACGTGCACCAGCGCACGTGTCGTAGCCCTGCTGACCTGGAAGTCAGCCATGGAGTCAGCCAGGTCTGGTGCCACAATGGGCTGGTCCAACAAGGGCTGAGCATGGATGGTGTCAGCCACATCAGCCTCAATGGGAGGGGAGGAGGGGGGCGGGGATTATGGGTGCCCGTGACTGGTCCTCCACACATGGGGGGACAGGCTCACCCTGCAAGTTACGACCACGTCCCCTACCGGATCCACCACGGCCACCACTTGTGGCTCTTCCACCTTTGCCACCCTTACGGAATCCTCGCCTCCCAGCCATGGCACTGATGTTAATGTGCGTATGGGAGTGGATGTAGACTATTGTCCTGGGCAATTGGGGGTCAAAGGGGTTGGGTACCAGATGGTAATTGTACCCTAGTGCTCTAGCAAGGCTGATTGTAACCCCTGGGGAAAGATGACGGGTCACGCAACGCACAGGAGGCCCAAAAAAGGGAGATGACGTGCACGCAACCCCTCCTAGACCATGTGTGCAGAAAGAAAAGCCTGCACTACGCTGTGGCACCCAGTAACACAAGAATGAACGTATGCGTGTCACACGCAGCCTAGAATGACCTCTGAAGGGGTAGGCTACACACGGGGCAAGCACTGATGTTAGATACGTGCGTGACTCACCGTCTGCCTGGTAAACGAGCGTGTAAAAGGAGCACGTTTGGTTGGCAACACCCCCGCCAAAAGAAGATTTGTACGCTGTCCGAGGAGACAGGACAACAGTAGAAGGGAACACTGTTTGAGGGAACGGGCCCAGGTAAACCAGTAAAAGAGAAAAAAGAGAAAAAGCTGTCAGAGGTAACAGGGAATACGAACTTGAAACGCCGTGAAGTAAATCGCGTGTGAAACGACAAGAAGTACAGAATTCACCCAGTCGCTCTCCACGAAAAGCACGTACAAGGAAAACGTGTTCTACACGTACCTTTTATACAGGCCCACACGTCCAGCGTCACTTACGCGGCGTGTACGCGCTAGGGCCATTTCCACCTATTACACGCTTTGTCACTTCTGCGTGTAGGGCCATTTCCACCAATCACACGCTTTGTCACTTCTGCGTGTAGGGCCATTTCCACCAATTATACGCGATTACACTCTGACGTGCAGTCTTTCCACGTGTGCTCTGTCATCACGCGCTGTGTGGGAAACACCTGTGCGGGTCACGTCACAGACGCGCTTACGCGCTTTGGGCCTTTCCTCAGTTTTCACGCTGACGTGCAGGATTTTCACGTGCAAAATCACTCCGTACCAAGCTGGCCACGCGTACGCACACGGAATACCACGCTCCTGCCCGGAAGGCCGAACTACTGCCCCCCAGAGCCCGAGCACGCTCCCACCTGCTGCTGCCTGACTGCCTGCTGCCCCTGCACTGCTGGGGGGTGGGGGTGGTGGGAGACATGGGTGGGGGCCTGGTGGAGGGTGCCCCTGGTGACTGGGGGGGTGGGGGTGGTGGGAGACATGAGTGGGGGCCTGGTGGAGGGCGCCCCTGGTGACTGGGGTGGTGGGGGTGGTGGGAGACATGAGTGGGGGCCTGGTGGAGGCTGCCCCTGCACTGCTGGGGTGTGGGGGTGGTGGGAGACATGAGTGGGGGCCTGGTGGAGGGTGCCCCTGCACTGCTGGGGGGTGGGGGTGGTGGGAGACATGAGTGGGGGCCTGGTGGAGGGTGCCCCTGGTGACTGGGGGGGTGGGGGTGGTGGGAGACATGAGTGGGGGCCTGGTGGAGGGTGCCCCTGGTGACTGGGGGGGTGGGGGTGGTGGGAGACATGAGTGGGGGCCTGGTGGAGGGTGCCCCTGGTGACTGGGGGGGTGGGGGTGATAGGGGACATGAGTGGGGGCCTGGTGGGGGCTGCCCCTGGTGACTGGGGGGGTGGGGGTGGTGGGAGACATGAGTGGGGGCCTGGTGGAGGGTGTCCCTGCACTGCTGGGGTGTGGGGGTGGTGGGAGACATGAGTGGGGGCCTGGTGGAGGCTGCCCCTGCACTGCTGGGGTGTGGGGGTGGTGGGAGACATGAGTGGGGGCCTGGTGGAGGGTGACCCTGCACTGCTGGGGGGTGGGGGTGGTGGGAGACATGAGTGGGGGCCTGGTGGAGGGTGCCCCTGGTGACTGGGGGGGTGGGGGTGGTGGGAGACATGAGTGGGGGCCTGGTGGAGGGTGCCCCTGGTGACTGGGGGGGTGGGGGTGATAGGGGACATGAGTGGGTGCCTGGTGGAGGCTGCCCCTGCACTGCTGGGGGGTGGGGGTGGTGGGAGACATGGGTGGGGGCCTGGTGGAGGCTGCCCCTGCACTGCTGGGGGGTGGGGGTGGTGGGAGACATGGGTGGGGGCCTGGTGGAGGCTGCCCCTGCACTGCTGGGGGGTGGGGGTGGTGGGAGACATGAGTGGGGGCCTGGTGGGGGTGGTGGGAGACATGAGTGGGGGCCTGGTGGAGGGTGACCCTGCACTGCTGGGGTGTGGGGGTGGTGGGAGACATGAGTGGGGGCCTGGTGGAGGGTGACCCTGCACTGCTGGGGGGTGGGGGTGGTGGGAGACATGAGTGGGGGCCTGGTGGAGGGTGCCCCTGGTGACTGGGGGGGTGGGGGTGGTGGGAGACATGAGTGGGGGCCTGGTGGAGGGTGCCCCTGGTGACTGGGGGGTGGGGGTGATAGGGGACATGAGTGGGGGCCTGGTGGGGGCTGCCCCTGGTGCCTGGGGGGGTGGGGGTGGTGGCAGACATGAGTGGGGGCCTGGTGGAGGGTGCCCCTGCACTGCTGGGGTGTGGGGGTGGTGGGAGACATGAGTGGGGGCCTGGTGGGGGCTGCCCCTGCACTGCTGGGGTGGGGGGGTGGTGGGAGACATGAGTGGGGGCCTGGTGGAGGGTGACCCTGCACTGCTGGGGGGTGGGGGTGGTGGGAGACATGAGTGGGGGCCTGGTGGAGGGTGCCCCTGGTGACTGGGGGGGTGGGGGTGGTGGGAGACATGAGTGGGGGCCTGGTGGAGGGTGCCCCTGGTGACTGGGGGGGTGGGGGTGATAGGGGACATGAGTGGGGGCCTGGTGGGGGCTGCCCCTGCACTGCTGGGGGGTGGGGGTGGTGGGAGACATGGGTGGGGGCCTGGTGGAGGCTGCCCCTGCACTGCTCGGGGGTGGGGGTGGTGGGAGACATGAGTGGGGGCCTGGTGGAGGCTGCCCCTGGTGACTGGGGGGGTGGGGGTGGTGGGAGACATGGGTGGGGGCCTGGTGGAGGGTGCCCCTGGATGGTGGGGGGTGGGGCTGGTGGGTGACATGAGCAGGTGTGCAGGGTAGTCCCCTGTTTTGTGGGCTGCCTGCAGGGGCCGTGGAGGGTGTACAGGGAACACCTGTGAGGACCCACCCAGCCTAATCGCGTGTGTAACTTCCCGCGCACCCCTGAAATACACGTACCCTGCTGAAGTCGCGTGTAAAACTTCCCGCGCACCCCTGAAATGCATGCGCCCAGGCTATTCGCGTGTGGAACTTCCCGCGCACCCCTGAAATACACGCGCCCAGGCTATTCGCGAGTGGAACTTCCCGCGCACCCCTGAAATACACGCGCCCAGGCTATTCGCGAGTGGGACTTCCCGCGCACCCCTGAAATACACGTAGCACGCTGGGAGACATGAGTGGGGGCCTGGTGGAGGGTGCCCCTGGTGGCGGGGGGGGGGGGTGGGGGTGATAGGGGACATGAGTGTGGGCCTGGTGGAGGATGCCCCTGCACTGCTGGGGGGTGGGTGTGGTGGGTGACATGGGTTGGGGCCTGCTGGCAGGTGCCCCACAGTGCTGGGGGGTGGGGGTGGTGGGAGACATGAGTCGGGCATGAGTGGGGGCCTGGTGGAGGCTGCCCCTGCACTGCTGGGGGGTGGGGGTGGTAGGAGACATGGGTGGGGGCCTGGTGGTGGGTGCCCCTGGTGGCTGGGGGGTGGGGGTGCAGGGGGACATGAGCAGGTGTGCAGGGTAGTCCCCTGTTTTGTGGGCTGCCTGCAGGGGCCGTGGAGGGTGTACAGGGAACACCTGTGAGGACCCACCCAGCCTAATCGCGTGTGATAATTCCCACGCACCCCTGTAATACACGTACCCAGCAAATTGGCGTGTGATAATTCCCACGCACCCCTGTAATTCACGTACCCTGCCAAATCGCGTGTGATAATTCCCGCGTACCCCTGTATTACACGTGCCCTGGCTAATCGCATGTAAGACTTCCCGCGTACCCCTGTAATACACGTTCCCTGGACAATCGCGTGTTGAACTTCCCGCGTACCCCTGTAATACACGTTCCCTGGACAATCGCGTGTTGAACTTCCCGCGTACCCCTGTAATACACGTTCCCTGGACAATCGCGTGTTGAACTTCCCGCGTACCCCTGTAATTCACGTTCCCTGGACTATCGCGTGTTGAACTTCCCGCGTACCCCTGTAATACACGTTCCCTGGACTATCGCGTGTTGAACTTCCCGCGCACCCCTGAAATACACGTACCCTGGCACCCTGGCTAATCGCGTGTATAACTTCACGCGTACCCCTGATATGCACGTTACCCGCTTTGCGTTCCTTGTTTGGCAGCCCTGTAAACTGGTCCAGGGTTAGCGCAGCCCTTTGCGATGATTTAGCGATTTTGATGGCTTTTCCTTGCGCGAGGGCGTTCTTGGGGGCGTTACTGGCGCTGCTGCAGGGTCGCTGCGATACTCTGCGCCACGGCTGGTTTGGGAGCCTAAAATCCATGAATACGCTGTGCGCGGAAATCGGTTTTAGCGCACGTGCCTGGCGCAGACAATCGCACGCGGACACTCTGCGCCAGCCGCTTGCGACACTTTTCTGCGAAATTCTATGAATTACCCTGTGAGTGTGCACTAGCGCAGAGCGGTCTTCACAATGACAGGAAACAAATGAGGAATCCGTTTGAACCGCCAAGCGCAATGACAATAAAATGCGCACGAGCGGAGAAACGGTTTTTCCACACAAGAAATGTACAAAATGAAGCGGATGGCAAGCCGCTACAGATATCACTACAGTCCCAAGGGTCAACTAAATAATAATCATAAAACACTACACAACCACAAAAGGTACTTGCGTGAAGTCGGACAACGCTCTCTGGAATTCTGAGGGGAGAACCCGTCGCCGACGGAAATTATTCCTGAAGGGAAAATCAGGAATGGGCCAGAATGGGCAGGGACTACGGACGGGCAAAGGGGGCAAAAACTGTGGAGGCTAAAAGAATTAGAGAATGACTGGTGAAGTGACTGGAACAGCTGTGAGGGAAATCCAAGGAACAGCGCTAAGCGTCACTACTGCAGAGAAGTCAAACGACACGAAGTGCGCTTCTCCAGGTGGGCTGTCATTATATAAAGTGACACTGCCAAAGACTAGACCTGTAAGGTTAGTCAATAGTGGCACAATAAGGCGGCCATTAAGGAAAGAGGAAGTCCCAATGATTTTACAAGAATTAACTATCAACGATATGGGCCTCATTACACGGACGGCGGTGGACCAAGGTGCTATTAGCACCTTGGTCCAGGCCGGTAAAATACCGGCACCGCCTTGGTGGAAAGGGGAATTACCGCCCTATTCCAAGGTTGGTGGGGCAGTAATTCCCCCTTCCCCATTCCCATTTTTGCCCCATAGGGCATAATGGGAATGGGGAAGGTGCTAATTACGGCACCGCAAATTGCGGTACCGTAATTAGCTCCCTGGTCCCTTTGCGGGTTGGTTTTTAACGCCTGCAAAAAGCAGGCATTAAATTCTCCAACCTGCAAAAGGACCTCGTAGTAAGGCGGTAAGGGTTAACGGTCACTGGTACCATTAACGGTGACCATTAACCTTTACCGCCGTCCGTGTAATGAGGCCCTATGTAACACCCTTTTCCATCAAGTGTTAACCCTTACATGTTTTCCATTGAACTAAAACCTGGGAACTAGCCTGTGGTCATGACACCCACCTGTTTGTACCATTGCCATTATTTTCATAAGGAGGCACTTAGCTGTGCTCAACTTTTCAACCTCCATCAAAATCAGTGATCGGGAACGGTCGGAAGCGGTGTTCCACTACTATGATTTTTTTCTGTTGACCGTTTACGACCATATTCGCCATTCTATATAGAGGATTTGTCCCTTCATCTCCTTGTGCAAGTGTAAAGTTGTAATAGAAGCCTTATCTACGAATCACTAAGGCTATTGGATCTACTCGGCCACAACACTTGTCATATGTTGCACTATGCTTCCACCTACGCCCCCCCCCCCTCCTGCCTAGAGCACAGTTTCGCGACTTTTTTCGGTACACTCTTAACACTGATCAAAATTCAGAGCGAGCTGTGCCAGGATTCGAACCTATCACATGCAGCCATCACTGGCCCCAGGAACAAGCACTCAACCTACTGACCTATCTCAAAAGATTTGGGCTGAATGGTACAAATAGCTCTCAAGTCCTGCCTCTATTCCCTCAAGTCCTGCCTCTATTCCCTCAAGTCCTGCCTCTATTCCCTCAAGACCTACCTCTTTTTCCTCAAGATCTACCTTTTTTCCCTCCAAACTCTCTCCCATTCACCCCATCACACGCCATCTTGGTGTTGTGCTCAGAGGCTCATTGCTATGCATTCCAACATGACTAATTCGAGTTGAAAGATGCTAATCCATTCCTGGTTCTAAATTTGCATTCTGGGACTTGTAGTGCTGGGTTTATAATGGGAAAATATGGGTCGACAAGTCCTGGAATTCAAATTTTAAACCGGAAGTGGCCTAGCATCTCCTGAATGGAACAGGGCATGTTCACACGTCTTCCTCGTTGCTGTGTCGAGTTCTGTACAATGTCCAAATAAATAAAGACTGGCAATCATTAATCTGCATCGAGAATTTAAGGTGACAATTAATAAAACGTAGGATCTATGTATAATACATCACATATTTTGCTTACCCTTTACGTTCAGTACAGTGGTCGCAGTAGGTCAGAATGGATTGCTTTCCTGTTTCCATGGAGATGAGGCTCCTGGCTTGCTTGCATTGGCTTTCACTGATTGGAATCCTGCGTTGGGCGCCTGCGCCCCCATCAACAAAATGGCACCGCCTGCATGAGTTAGGGAACTCTCTGGCGTGCAGAAATGAGGAGATCAGTCAAAACAAAGACACCTGAGATAACCCAGACCCTGCAAGTGAGTAAAAGCCCCTGTGGGCAAGGAAAGAGGAGATTCCCATCAGAGAAGCAGTAGTCAAGAGGGGCTCGCGCTCACAAGCGCAAAGATTGGAGGCCTGCCCGGGCATTCCTGGGATAGCCCGCTAAACATTACTTAAGGACGCTGCTTTTAGAAACAGACGACAAAAGGAAATAAGGGTGTGCAGTTTCCTTTTTTTGAATTCCAGCAACTTTTCTGAAATATATGTTTATTTTTTGATCCTAGAGTGCAAGCCTAGCAATAACACGGGACAGTAAAATTGACGTATGAGTCGTTAATGTAAGTATGTTCCATCGCTCTCTGGTCCTGCTGCCAATCACCACTTCCTGGAGGTGTGCACAAAAAGGGAATCATGAAGTCATGGAAGAAGTACCTGGCAGTATAGCTCAGAGGTTTGAGTGCCTGCTGTGGTGAACTAATTGAAAGGGATATACATTTGGGGCCACCCCTACACTGATCTCCTTGGTAGACTTTAAAGGAAAGGTGTCCAACAGACAAGGAGAAAGATGGTTACAATGTATGACAACAAATAATGTATGTGCGCTGACATCAGAGGACATATCAGGTCTGTACACCTAGTCTATCGGAAAGAGGAAGTCCACTTTGCGCTATTTCTTTATTGGCTGGAAGGTTTATCATAAGGCCAAAGCATTTAAGCATGAGATATCTACAACTTAGAGACCATGCCTTGGTCTCCCTAACAGTGTCCATATATGCCAACCCCCATATTAAAGGGACAATCGGGGGTTTGGACATTAACACTAAAGGTAATTGAATCAGCTGGGGGAAGCACAATATTCAGAGAATCAACTTGTACATTAATATCGGGTATGATAGCTCAGCAGGTTGAGCTCTCATTGCAGCAATCTGTGTTTGGGCTGCAGTTCACATTTTTGAATCGCAGGAAGTGTGGGGTGCATTCAAAGGCCCCACACAGAAGTCCCTTTCACATGAACCGCAGGATTGTAAACACTCAAACCAAAAACGGCTTGCCCTGTGTTTCCTTTTCAAGTAAAATTGAAGAGCCATGTGGAAAAGGGGCCCGCCCGTCATTACCAAAGGAAAAGCAGCATTTTAATTCACAAACGAAGGAGGAATCAAAGATCCCTTTCACATGGAAAATAGGATCTTAAAACAGTGACACAAAAACGTTTTGCATAGGTGTGTGCAAGTCAAAGCAGTTTAAATGTGAAAATGTATCACTGCTCACAGAAAAATGTCAGGGAAAAGACATGGGACCTGATTCACAGAGTGTTTTCCTATGGCATTGCACCATTATAAAACACTTCCATGAATCAGGCCCATGATGTGCGGGTTGACAAAAAGCAATGGGCCTCATTACGAGGAAGGGGGCCGCGGAATGAACGGTGACGGCAAGGGACCAGCACCGTTCATTCCGGGCCGCCCTATTACAAGGTCTGCAGCGGGTCCCGCTAAGGATGTGTGGTCAGATCAGGCGTCCTTAGGGGGACCCGCTAGCAGACCAGGATGCTAACAACGGGCCCGTCATTAACAGGCCCGTTGTTAGCATCCTCCCCATTCCCATTGAGCCCTATGGGAGCTCAATGGGAATGGGGATGTACCGGGTCCGGGTCCCGTGAATGGGAATTACCGCGCCCTCCAAGGTTGGAATGGCCCGATAATTCCCTATTTTTGGGACCGGGTACCCGGTACCTGGTTTGGGGGTAGCCATGCCGAGAAAAACAGCATGGCTACCTCCAAACTAGTAATGAGGCCCAATGTATATTATGTTTCACATAACAAATACCACTGACATTTGAAAAGCCACCTTGTTTTCATGGTAAAATGTCAGCCCAAGGCAAAACCAGGGCAAACTTCACAAGGACATCTCCCACTGCCAGTCTGGATGTCACATCTCCCATCTAATTACCAACTGCAATAAAGTGTTCGGCTAAAGGTGCTGAAATTCAGTGTTCTCCAGACCTGCTGGCTTTGAAGGCATTGACTGTGGCGAAAGGATCGGTGTCCACTTCATCGCGGACATGAGGGAAACTACTATATCAAAATACAAGGGGATAATATGTTACATGGAACTCCACAAAAAAATTATATTTTGTAAATATTTAACAGATTTCAAATGAATGGCTGAGAGGAGAGCAAGGTCAGAGCATAACACCAAACATATAATCAATTATCAAAACGTTTTGTAATGATCAAACAGATAATAACACATTGATCTGAAAATTCAGCCCATAATACATACATAATGGAAAAAGTGACACAAATAAATGAATGCCAATTCATTCTTAGTATGGACCTGATAAATAGTCGGTATCAATAAGTAAGAAAACAGGACTCACGCCAAGTGAAGGGGATCACATGGAAGGAGGCTGTGACTCACAAATTGGTAATGAACTAGCAAAAAAGAGTTTTCATTCAATGGTAAAATACATAGAATAAATGTAAAGATGCAAAACCAACTAAAATGCACCTAATGCATCAAAAAGTGATTCATAAAGTTTGGTAATGTCAAGTCTAAAGGTGATTTAAAGTTCAGAAAATCACTTAATTGCATACAAGATGGACATCATAAAATCCAAAACCAAATTGAGATGCAAGGAGATGAGTCTATAACTCTATACAGAGGCCTTCTATGTAAGTAGAACTGAGCCCTGGGAAATCAAAAGGTGGGGGAGTCTGCCTGTCTTGAATGCTTTCCCTTTATAGTGGCCTGGGGGCAAAACTGTGTAGATCCTTAGCCTATTTAGCTAAAACATTAATTTAATGAATCCCCCATTTGGCAGAACACTACGAGGTGAATTTTGTTAGAATTTGAAATTAACAAGGCTCACTTCCCAGTGTGAGCTGAAAACTATAGCCTATGATTTAATTGGCTAATCATTTTCTTCTGCTGACCCCGACTTCTTTAAGGACGAGGTGCGCCTTTGTCCTAAAACAGTCCAACCTTTTTATCCAGCTTCCCCAACACAGTGAAGGCAGGGTCTGAAATCCAAAATTCCCCAAAACATTCCAGGTTTTCTGTCCGACTTTCCCAACAGAGGCATTTCAGTGGAGAGGGGTCTGAAATCCAAAATTCCCCAAATCATTCTAACTTTTCTCTCCAACTTACCCAACACACACCAAAGTATGTGGGGTCTGAAAAAAAACTGCTACATCACCCTGTGTTTATTTTAAACCAAAAGGGTGGGCAAATTCATAACTGCTATTTGTATTTGTACCAATCTTATCATTGCTGTCTTGCTGAACAGTTTATGTTCCTTTGGAATGTCTACATAGGCCTTTATTGATTTTGACAAGAAGTATTTCTCCTTTTTCAGCTGGCAAAGGATAAGCGACCTGTAGACAGAGGGGCCAAATCTGACCCTCATGCCCCCACACAACTCTCAACATGAAGGCAGCGAAATAACAGATGTTCCTCACATTTAGGCCCATCACTGCAATCCTCGATGTATAGCAGGTGTGAGAAGCATTTTTCTCTCAGACAGCCGTTCAGACCATACACAATCAATGATTTGGACGATATGGAAATTACATAGATTGAGCAAGTCGACTAACTCTGAAGCTATAAATCAATGACATCATCATTGACATCACAATGTAGTCGCATTATACATGAAGTACATATTCATCCTTTCACAAAGCTACACGAACATGCACTCGTTTATTGCATATAGGCACGAAGAACATACTTATGAGTCACTTAGGTAGAGGATGGAGACACGAACATATTTCTTTTTATCCATATTCTTCATCAAAGCTGAAACCACAAGATGCAAAGAGTTCATACATTTAGCTTGCACATGCTTGACTGCCACTGACATAGAGAAGCTATAGGGAATGGTATGGCAGCTAGAGGTCTTTGAAATGGATGGCAAAGGAGAGACAGGCTTTAAGTACATGGACAAACCGACATGTTCAAGGCAGCCAGAGGCGAGCAGAAACAAGGCACCCAGCCAAGGACAAGTGTAGAAGGGAAAATTCCAGTTACCAAGACAATGAGCCACCTGCGAAAACTCAGGCTCATATCCTTATAATTACAAGCAGGACAGCTTCATTTTGTGGTCTCCACACATGTGACACAGCCGAACAGGACAATACCCATTCAGCCAAGGTAGACGAAGAGGACTATTCTCATCAAACCAGAGGGGAAAAAGCTACAAGTGTTGCCCACTAACTGCTAACTGAATGTACTCTCCCAGGCTTAGGTGATCAGAGAACCTTGTGGGTAGTTTACCGGTTGTAATTGAAAATCCGTGTTAAGCCATTTGGTTGAGGCTTGAGGAGCTTACAAGTACAATTGTGATTTCAGCATTCAGGGCGGGAAAACCACAAGAGGGGTAGTGTGCGGAGCATGCCTCTGTTTTTGGTGGTGAGCCAGAGAGGCTAAATAAAAGATTTGTTATATTGTATTGATTACAATTGGATGTGTCGAAATCCCAATTTGAGGTCAAGTAAGTATTGATATAGCATTACATAAGGTGACGGAAATGAGGGCCACACCACTTCAGCATTTATGCAAGTCCCCCCATGGTATCAACACAAAATACACAAGTATAGCATTGAAGAGGAAAAATCTGAGCAGACATTCAGTCCTTGACATCTCCTTAACAGGTAGAAGCACCAGCAACAACATGGCCACCGATCTTACGAGTTTGTGCCAATCCCCACTGCCCCAGCCATTGACAACTATTGCAAAAGGTACCCCGCCGGCCGACCATATGCCCCTGCTACAACACAAACTCTGCCTAGAGTGGACGAAGTAAGGCAGGACCAAGTTGGGGGGAACCACATGGATTGACTTGACTAAAAGCATTGAACTCAGCCGGCATAATGCAGGTCGTTAGAGACATCTCAACGATGTAGCCCTCTTAGACACGAAGCACACACGCAACCCACGCAACTCACACACACACACCAATCTACACGAAGAACATGTACAGATCATGAGATAGAGGACTGTGACACATACACTATCAGCACGATTATTATTTTGTCATTAGGCTCGCTATAGTTCCGCAGAAATGCAAGAAGCAAGAAGCTTGTGTATACTCTTGCAGAATGCTTACACGCAACTAACCCTATGGAAGGACAGGATACCTAAGGGACCTGACCAACTGTGAAGCTTTCACTAACCTATGGACATTACGACAACTCCTTAACGGAAGCCATAACGGAAGCCAGAGCAGGCCTCAGGAGAGTACAGTAGGTAGCAATGATCACACAGAAATTCCAAACCATAAGGTACTGTGCAAGCAGAGCAGCAGACTGCCAAGGACACCATGTTGAGAAGCGACATTCCATATCCTGAGCCAAGGTGACATTGGCAGCAGCAACCAGTATTCCATGTCTAATTCAAGGCAATTGAGCTTGCAAGAGTGGTCTCTGACCACGTGACCCAGCCAAGTTGTGAACGAGCCAAGGCGCAGAGGCTGAGAACGAGCAGCTGCCCCACGGCTGGACAGCAACTTTCAACATAATTGTTACCTCCAGACACCTTACACGATGGGAATGGAGCGCTCTCATGGCATTAATTGTCTTCACACTATTGTAGTACGCAGACACATAGTTGCAAATTGCTAAGACATAGTAGACATATACTAAGAACAGGTGACTCACGGGCTGGGAACAAAGTTTGTCGCAGACTTGAGGGCCAGCAACCTGACCAATCAGGACACAGGGTTTTGTGGGTAGATGGCGGGGGTTGCCAACCAATCACCAGGATTTCTCACAGTAACCTTTCAAAAGTAGCAACTTTCGGGAATGATCCAAGTACGCCACCTGACGCAGTACAGTCCACTCATGATCCTCTTGTATAGGGTCTTATACTGGACCTACCAGTCAGGGGTTAATACTGGGCCTTGATAGGGTTAGGAGGGAGTCTGCCAAGTGATGAAGGTTATGTAGACACAGCAGCGGAAAGCAAGGGATTTTATCCCATGAAGGAATTAAAAGCAGCAGCGGGATACACCAATTAAGCAATATGACCCGAGCAGCGGGGGCATAACAGACTCAGGTAAGGCCCCGGGGCATTACCTGAGTCAGTAATGCCCCCGCCGCTCGGGTCATATTGCTATTAGTACCCCGGCCCACAATATATGCGTGACCGGGGCACTAAGAGCATTTTTTTATGTCCCGAAAGCTGCTGCGATTCGGGACAGAAAAAAAAAAAACGACCAAGAAAATGAGAAAATGGCCACCGGGAAAGGGAAAACGGGAGTCCATTTTCTCTTTCCATGGCAGCCCTCGGGGGGAAAAAAAGAAGCAGAAGGTAAGTGGGGTTGGGAGGGCGGGAGGGAGGAGAAGGGGGTAGAGAAAAAAAAAAACGTACCTGCGTCCCTGGCAGGGGACGATGGAAGCCTCCACCTGTGTGGAGGCGTGGAGTCTCCACACTGCTGAAGGCTGCCATCGTCCCCCACCAGGGACGCAGCAGCAAGAAGGTAAGTGGGGTGGGATAGGGAGGAGGGAGGGAAGGGGAAAAAAAAGAAAAAAAAAAGCTTACCCCAGCGTGGGGCGAAGGCAGCCTCTCAGCCGTGGGGAGGCTCAGAGCGGGGATGGCCCCGCTTCGAGCCTCCTCATTGGCTGAGGGGCTGCCACGCCCCCTGCCAAGGACAATGCTGCTGGAATCCCGGTCGAGAATCAAAGGATTCTCGGCCGGGTAAGGACCTGGTGAGAGCCAATCAGCATGTGTGTTGCATTCTGCTTGACTCTCGCCAGGTACTAATCCCACTTTCACACCTCCAGCGCACTTGATGGCACAGGGCAAGCAAATAGAACAGGTCGAGACAGTAGCCGCAAACATAAGGAGCGCAGCGAGATGCAAGCAAAGCTAAACCTGAATGACTCGGAGAAAAACAAGGCTTAGTGAACACCAAGAATTGGTAATACCAAATGAGTAGATAGGCAGGCAAATATTGCTCAAACTGGATGAGAAAACATTAAATGAGAAAGGGCACGCAGGGAAGGAATTGCAAAGTAGCAAACACGATGAGGAGGAAGCTAAAGAATGGGCAGAGATGATGGAGGAAGTACATAGAAGGGAAAGGGAAGAGAAGGAGGAAAGTGAAAGACTGTGAAAAGAAAGAGAGCGTACAGAAGCACGAGAGAGGAAAGGGAGAGAACAAAACATAGAGAGTTAGAAGACAAAGCAAGAAGAACAGCAGAAGAAGAGCGGGAAAGGCAATTGTAAATAAATAAGGAGAAAAGGAGGTTAGAAGTCAATTGGCTCGTTAAAGAATGCCGACGCAAGGAATGAGCGGAGCGCAGAAGCAATTTCAAAGCTTTTATTCAGTGTACACCATTAAGCACAATTTGATTCATTCAATACAAGAAACACATGTAATACATTTCATATAAATATTGGAAATGGATTGCCTTAAAAATAATCACTAGATAAAATGGTTAAAAATATAAACGTAGCAAGTCATAATCTAATCAGAAAAAACCCATAGAGGAGAGGAAGCTTGCAGCCTCTAAGATGACCCTCTATCTGCTCATTCTACAACTAGATGCTACTAACCAATCAACTACTTATCCCTGGTGAGCACAGGGCACTTATTTACCAGGGTCAGTCTAGAGCTTGGGCTGCTAACACTATTGGGCCCATTTTTCAAGGCCTTCTTTCTTTGCAGTCAATCGCTGTGAGTATTTATCGCAGTAGCAAAGACAACCTTTCTTTTAACTGTTTGTATCAAAAAGAACATTGCATCCTGTGCTTGTGAGATGTCTTTTTCCATCAAGAGCAGCCTTAAATACATATATTTCAAATTCCGTGTTACAGAATAGATTTACAGATAATGTAGGATAGTTTCACTTGCCACTCTTCACAGTGGACAGAGTTCCGAATTCTGGGGTGACCATGTCCGGAGATACCAAGCTGTGTGTAACATGCCAAATCTGAGGCGAATGTACAAAGATTGCTCCTATGCTGGAACTATTTTGTTCAGAAATGCTTTACTGTTACCCAATAAATTGACAGGTAGGTACTCTGGTTTTTCCTCCAAGAGGGCCAACCTGTCAACCAATCATGCTTTGTACTTCATTTGGGCATTTACTTTCAAACATGTAACAGAGGAGGGCCCACAGCTATCAGCTGGATCATCCCATAAAACACCAGTGCCCAGCTCGATCAACATAAGTTTGACATGAACAGACCAGCTACAGCTCTTAACCCCCTCCAGAAACAAAACATTTTCCAGTGCCTCGCTGTATAATACCAGCCCCTTGGAGTGCCAAAGCCTAATCAAGTATAGGACAGGCTTTAGAGAAATCTGGTCAGCTATTGGGAAGACACTTAGATCTAGGAATATTGGGGCAGTGGGTGCACCATTTGGCAATAGGAGCAATTTCTTAATAAACTTGTTTTTTTGTGTGGCCTATGACCCTACATTGGAAAGCCCCAGACCTCTGACCCATAAAGGGTTGCTGGCAATGCTTGGTTCCTATACAGGCCCGGAGCCGGGGAAATTGCCCCACTGCCCTGATGAACAAAAAAGGATTGAGTTACCCCATTGTATTTTTCTAAATTTATTTTGGCTTTAAGCAGCTGCTTCAACAAACCACCTGATTCCTGGAATCTAATCCCTAAATAGTCAAAGTAAGTGACCTGTTCTAACCTGGCATTGTCAATTTCAATTTTTCAGCCGACTACACTTGGCAAACCTTGGTTTCAAAACCATCACTTTGGTCTTGTTGATATTCAACACTAGTTGGAGTTCCTTACATTTATTAATAAAGATGTCTTATGAGTTCTTCAGACCTTTGGGGGTGGTTGCCAAAAATATTGCATCATCCACATAGAGGAGGGCGGGCCATTTCCTTCCCGCTAGCCATGGGGCGTCTGAACAACCCAGCACAAGTGCATCCACCATTCTCTGAATGTAAATACAGAATAGAGAATACAGAATAGGAGGGGTCCCCCAACCCAAGGCATACAGACGCAGAGTTCTCTGGGTACCGCAATTTCTCTAGTTCCACCATTTGATTGGGGATTTCCTACTAGACAGAATTTACCAAAGAATTGTTCTAGATACCGAATCAAAAGCAGTTTTCAAGTCCAAGAATATTGCGTATAATTTCATCCTGGACTGTGTAATATACCTTTGAATCAGCAGAAACAACAAAAAGCAATGGTGAACAGTTTCTTTACCATTGCGGAAGCCAGCCTGTGAATCTGTGATTACTAGGTTATCATCAGTCCATGTTTGTAGGTGGCTCAGAATCACTTTGCCAAAAATCTTCCCAGCCCTATCGAGGAACGAGATGGGGCGATAATTTGCTGAACTATCTCTACCTCCCTTTTAATAAATCGGAACTATGGTAGCATTCTGCCATGGTTTTGGGACAGTACCTGATGTGAGGACAGTGTTAAACAATTTCCAGAGAACTGGCACCCAGATCGAGACCTCATCCCTTTAGAAATGTACTCGGTTGCCATTGGGTCCTGCAGCCTTCCCAACTCTCTGCAAGGCCAACGGCATCACTACTTCGCTGGAGCTGATATACCAGATCCATTTTTGGCCAGCATTCTTTGGGACGTTGCTGTGAATATCCCCCATTGGTTGGGCTGAGTGGTCGTATAGCTGAAAGAAATAAGCCACCCCATGCATCCTCAGGGATGCAGCAATGCTTGTGGTTACCCCCATCAAGGTCTTTTTCTGGGTCCAGTTTCCAGAAACTGACAGTATCCCCCTCCTATATGGCCAGTTGCAGAAGTCTCCATCTCTCCCGAACATAGGCATTTTTTTTCTTAGTTCTTAGAAATCAGTTTTTTAAATTCATATCTAAGTGGCCAGAATTTGATCTTATCTGTGTCAACAGTAGATTTTGATAAGAGAATAAGTTCTTTCTTGGATTTCCTGTAACCCTCATCATACCAGGGATTAACCACCCTAGCCTTTTATTTGAGCTTTACAGAGGAATGTGTCAGGCAGGGAAATAAGAATTTCTACCCAACACCTCAAATTCAACAATAGTCTCTATGTCAGTCATGTCGATGCTACAAAAATTCCCCAGATTTCACAAAATTGAGGACCCTTCAACACTCCTGAATGTAATTTTGGCTGGGGAATCTTTTGGGAGTCTTCCATTATGAGCCCTCAAATTCAAGTTACTTAAGATACAAGCCAATAAAGATGGACTTGCCACATTAAGATGATGAGGATGGGGAAGGTATAGTTCCTGCTTTCCCTTAAAAGCAGGAAAGTAACTAGCCATCCTAATAACTTGTGGTTCTCTGATGACTTAAAAGTATTAAGAGTGGGCAAGAGGAAATACTTCTACCAGTGGGAAAAGTCTAAAATGGAGGAGGATGAGTTATCTTACCAGAAGTCCGCTAGGAAATTTAAACTGGCTATTATTAAAGCCAAGAAAGACTCTTATGAGTCACGTATAGAGGAAGCTCAATACGACTCCAAAGAGAGGTTCACTATTCTGAAGGAATTAGAGAAACCAGATATCAAATTCCAAGAAACTATCTGTAAAGATCAGGAGTGGCGCGTGCATATTCAAAAGGTCATGCTGGATAAAACTGAAAAGATTAAAGGTAATATTAAAAAGGCTAACTGTTGTGAGCTCCTCAAGCCCAACAAGGGCAATTTGAAAGAAGATGCCCCTGCATTGCAGTCCGTAGAGCATTGCAGCCGTAACAGCATAACGGAAGAGGAACCTCGTATTACACTGGCCATACTTAAAGCATCTGCATGTATAGGGGCCATTTTTCCAGCCTCAGCTATCAAGGCCTCTTCAGAGTTACTGGTCAGCTCCATAACTAAAATAGTCAATGCATCCTTTAAAGAAGGATTGGTTCCAACTAGACTGAAGGGTGCCTGGATCACACCATTACTTAAAAAACAAGGGCAGGATCTCAAAGCTGCCACTAATTATTGACCCATATCTATCTCGCCATTTCTGTTACAAATATTGGACAGAGGGGCCTATGAAGAAATACTTAGCCACAGAAAAGACCATCCAATTCTGAATGGGGGTCAGTCGGGTATCAGACCAGGATTCAGCACGGAATCAGCACTATTGGAACTTAAGTGCAATTTGATGTGGAACATTAATAAAAAGGAAAACTAAGTTGCTGATGTTGTAGGACTTGTCGGCCGCGTTTGATTTGGTGGACCACCCATTGCTACTGACCAGATTGCAGGAGATGGCTAACTTTAGTGATCAAGCAATGGAGTGGATGAAAGTCCTTCTTAGGTAACAGAGCAATGCAGATATGCAGCAAGCAAGTGGAGGCCTTTCCTACTCCACTCTGCTATGGCGTTCTACAGGGGGCATCATTATCCCCTGTTTTGTACAATATATTTACGGCTCCTCTTTTTCAGATATTGGACCAAAAAAGGATATGTTTCTCTAACTATGCTAATGATTCTCAATGTCTGATCCCTCTATCAGGTAATTGTGAGAAGGATTCCAAAATTGGTGAGAAGGACTCCAAAATTGGTGCAAGATACTTACAAACTTATACAAGAATGGATGGATATGAGTAGGTTGGCCTTGAATCACGAGAAAACTGACCTTATAGTCGTAGGTTCTAGGATTAGAATATTGAAGCTTAATGCGGAATACGATACTTTCCACATTGCTAATCATGGCATTCCTACAAAAGACAAACAAAAAAAAATTAGATGTTGTATTTCATCATACATTAAGTATGACACCACAGGTGAATAGCCTTGCCTCGTCTTCATCCTATTATATAAGGCTACTCTCACACATTCGTCCATTTCTCTCCCAGAAAGTGCTGCGAAACAGTTGCCTGGGCCATTATTTGATCCACAATTGGTTATTGCAGTTCTCTACTTGTGGGCATTGGTAAGGGAGACTTATCCAAACTCCAGGTAGTGCAAAATAGCACTGTTAGAGCTATAATAGGGACGAGGAAGTGTGAGCATGTATCGGAAGTGCACAGAAGTTTTCACTGGCTGCCTATAGCAGCCAGGATAGAATTCAGGTTACTGACTATCACTTATAAAACTTTGGCAGGGCTATTTCCTGCTTATATATCCTGTAGACTCAAAAACAAACCTGAATCACACACACTACCCTCAAGCAGCCTCAAACTTTTGCATATACCTAAAGCTAATTTAGAATTAGTTTTTAAAAAGTGCCTTCTGGCTGGCTGCCCCCTTCCAGTTGAATGCCCTACATTCGGAACTAAGAAGCTACTCCTCTTTGGAGGACTTTAAGAAACATCTTAAAACGCACTTGTTTAGATACCTTTGGGCACTGATTGCCTGTTTCTATGCTACCCTATTGTGTTATCTTCTAATTGCCATTGATGCCTGTATGCCCCTGGACCACATTGGATTGTGCCTTACAAATAACTTAAAGTAAAGTAAAAGAAGGATAGGGGATCTCTATAGGAGCAGGAGGAGCAGCACAGTTGCCTCATGGGCAGACAGGAGTGCTGAACCCTCGGTGAGAAGGGGGCGCAAAGTTACAGACCGAAACAAAGGGGAAACAGCGGGAAGACACAGCATTAAGCAGACTTAGCTTTGATGAAGACAGAGAAGGGGACAGTGACAGTAGTATTGGGACCATGGAGTCAGACAGGGGAGCAGAGACATGAAGAGCAGGAGACCATATTGATGCTTCTGGGAAACAAGCCCAGATAGAGACACAGTATGGGGAGGGGAAGAGAATATGGTAAGAGGAGAGGAGGACATTGAAGGGCGACTACCGCATTTCGAGGGTGGGTTGCAGAATGTGGACAATATCACTGCATATGTGCAACGGCTCAGGGCCAGGATGGAAAAGGACAGAGATGGCAAGAGCGTTCACCACCGCTAAAGACATGGGAAGACTGGATGCAGGGACGACACTGATGCAGGTCCCATTACTGGAAAAGGGTGGAGGGTGACCTTAGTATTTACCATTGCAGCAGATGGACAAAGACAATTTATGATGTAAGCTGCCTTTGTTAAACGGGGTTGCTTGCAAGTGGATTTATGAGATCGAAAGACTGACAGCAGGGACAACATTAGCAGTAGGGGACATGAAGCGCATACCCTCAGCTAATCTTGGGGAGGTTGCTAACGATGTATGGAGAAGAGTAGTATATCCTGAAGTTATGGCACAGAACACGGCACACAATGATGTGCCGTTCAACAACTGTCGAGTGGCTATATGGCAAACTCTAAGGGTGCAATACCCAGACAATTCGGACATAAGTGCGATTATGGCATGCAAAATGTGTGAGGACGAAGACCCACTTCTTTATTTTAAACAAATTCAAGAGAAATGGTGCCTAGAGACGAGAGAACCGTGGGATAAAACACTGGGGTTATTTTACCACATATTATGTCAGAGGTTACCCAATCAAGAACAAAAGTAGTTTAAGAAATTAGTGGTTATGGAGGCTAAACTGTAGTCAGAAATCCAGTCAACTATAGTGTACTATTGCAAGCTAATGCTAGAGAATGCGAGAAAGAGGCAGGAGGAGAGGAAACAAGAAGAAGAGAAGTTAGGGCAAAAGAAACTATCTAAATATACAATGGATGGGGCGATGTTAACTAGCGGAGAAAGAGTATTTGCAGAACCAACCACAGATGACAGAGGGAGGTTTTGCAGGATGAGGGGATATGAATCAGTGGTCAAGGGGACAAGGAAGGATACCTTGAAGAAGAGAGTTTGGACACCCAATGCAGCAGAACGCAGGAGGGCTCCATGGGGGACAGCAAAGACTTATTGGGGGTCCCACACAATGATGGGTGTGCGGACAAATTGGCCACATATCGCAAGTATGCAGATACAGGGGTGGGATACCTCAGAATGGGGGAATGCAGCAACAGCCCACATACCAGAAAGAGCTGACTGACTATTATGCCCAAGATCACACGCAAATGCAGATGTACGCACCACAACAGACGCATACCCAAGACATGCAATCGTAGAAACTCAGCCCCTGACACATGCATAATAGATGCAGGCACACATGCAGCAATAACAACCAGTACAGCATTCACCAGTTCAACAGAACATCCTAACCACAGCACATGCGGGCTCTCCGATGTCGGCTTCCCTGAGAACGGTGGGAGGGGTGACTGTTGTAGGAGGCAATCCATTTACAGGGACGGGAATATCATTCCCGTCTACAATAGGAGCGCCCACAGACAGACCTGATGTGTTCAATCCTATCTGTTACTCCCAATCCGGCTGAGTAACCACATATAGGAGTGGCTATATGTAACACAACGTTTTCCTTTCTCATGGATCCTGGGGCATCTAGATCCTGTTTAAGGGAGGTGAGATGCCCAATGTCAGGTATTGCCATGAATGCGCAGGGATTCTCTGGGGCCACGGACTTGGTTTCTTTTACTGACGAACTACCACTCTTTGTGGCAGAACATGACTTGACCATGCCACTGTTATATTCCTGACCGACACAAGTGAATATAATGGATAGATACATGATGAGCCAACTTAACATGACCCTCTCATTCACAGACCAAGGGATAGTGTGCTCAATGCCAGGGATTCATTACATGAATGTGAGGGAATTCCTCCAAACTTATTGTGGCCTGGCGGTACAGAGGGGTGTGCCACTAGACATTGAACTGTTTTGATATGGGGTAGTGTTAATCGCATGGCTTCCAGGGATACAGGTTAGACTGTTACACATACCCAATTAATTTCTATTCAGACCAGATGTTCCCTTAGATGAGAAAAAAAAAACTATCCCAATAGAACTCGAGGCAGCAATAGTAAGAGACGAGAGAATAGTACTTCATGGGACTGACGATACGGGACGACCATGGAGAACTGTAATCCCAGTGGCGGCAAGATATAGGTTGACTGACATGACAGATGAGGAGTTATTCCAAGACGATCGATTGGAAAATGAATTGGGGTTTGACATAAGCATTACACATTGGGTGGAAGTACATTACAGGCAAGTGCCACAGAGAATGGCTGTCTTGCAAAAACCGCCACCAGCATTTCTCGATGAAGACTTAGGGTGAGTACCCAGTGTCTTATGGAACAATAGACCCTATGACATGGGTCTGCTAAAAGCGATAGGAGCGGTCAAGATAAAGCTTCAACCAAGGGCAAGACAGTGGGCCTCATTATAAGTTTGCTGGTCTGCGAACTACCGTATCAATAAGCTTGCCGGTACTGCATTTCCCAGACCGGCAAACTACCAGTTCTGTGGGTGGGTGCCTTCTTACCCGCCAGGTCTGACCTGGTGGGCGGAACGGCACCTGCTCGCAGACCATTTCAGATGCACCGGGCACCGTTATAAGCGGGCCGGTGCATCCGACCTCCCCATTCCCATTGAGCCCTTTGGGGCTCAAATGGGAATGTGGAGAATTTTTTTCCTGCGACTGTGAAAGGGCAATTACTGGGTCCGGCAGGGCCGTAATTACCCAGTAATTGGCAATTTGCGGGTGGCGGAAAAAAAAAAATTATACCGGCTGCAGCCATGCCTGTATTGTAGGCACAGCTACTGCCAGTCTTGTAATGAGGCCCAGTATCTCCTATCGAGGAAATCAGATGAGAGCATATATGAGACGATTGCTCCATTAGTGAAGCAAGGCATTCTGGTACCTTCAGAATCACAATGTAACATTGCAGTGTATCCATTGAAAAAGGTGATAGGGGGATCATGGCGTTTCACCCAGGATTTGCACCTTTTGAACCAAATTGTTGAAGCAGAATTCCTGTTAGTTCCAAATCCACTGACAATTATGTGCTGCATCCCAATAGACGCTGTGCACGTCATGGTAAGAAACTTAAAGAATGCCTTCTTTTCTATACCACTTCACAAAGAGTCACAAGACATAACCTCCTTCCTATATAGAAAAAGTAGAAACACATGAGACCCCCACAGGGTTACTGTGAGCACCTTCCATCTTTAATAGGGTCCTTCATATGGATCTGTGCAACATACAGAGAGCGAGCACAGTCATACAATACGTGGATTACATTTGAATTTGTAGTAAGTCAGAGGAACAATGTTGAAATGACTCGATATATTGGCTGACAGTATTGGCAGAAAACGTTTGCAAGGTGGACAAGGCAAAACTACAATATTGCCAGAGAGAAGTGCTATATATAGGGCAACTGATATCACAAGAAGGGTGAAAAGTGACTCCAGAAAGGGCTGAGGTGATCAGTAAAACTCTAATGCCAAAGGCAGTGAGAGAAATGAAGCAATTTTTGGGCCTTTGCAATTATTGGAGAGCATGGGTGTTTGACTATAGCACATACACAAGACGCTTGTTGTACAGGCTTGGGGAGGCACAGAGAGGGAATGGTAAGTTGGTATGGACACATAAAATGACTGAAATCTTCAAAGAGTTGAAGAAAGCAATATGCACAGCTCCAGTACTCGGGATCCAAGATTATCACAGCGAAATGTATTTGTTCTCCCACTCCAATGGAGAAGTGATGACTGCGGTACACACGCAGAAGACTACCCTAAGGCACAAGCCATTAGTTTATTATAGTGGACGTTTATAACCAGCGATGAGTGGACATTATCCTTTTGAGCAAGCACTGGCTGCTACTGCATTCACGGTAGAGAAGTCAGCGAGTATCACCATAGGGTGTAGCACAACACTTTACGTGGAGCACGCCTTCTTTGCAGTTCTCCAAAGATCGAAGAGAGCTTCTGGATACAAGGTGATTATCTCAAATTCAGCAAACAAGATAGTGAGGTGCAGGACTGTCAATCCGGCAACATTTTTTACTGTGCCAGTAGAAGACGGAGACTATGTACATGACTGCACTACATACATGGAACAGTATGACATGGAAATGCACCCAAATGTCACCTCCAGAATTCTGACTCCCTTAAATTTCAACTTTTTTTTTCCGACCCCCCCTTATACCAAATATATATGTGGGGGGTATGGGATATAATAGTAGTATGGGGGTGCTGCGGGGGTCTCCCCTTGCATATGTATGTGGTGTAAAGAGGGTTGGGGAAAGAAAAGTACACATTTTCGGCTGTCGGAATTCTGTGGTTCGTAGTAATCACATAGATCCATATGACAACCTTACCAAAGTGGGTAAAAAGCCACATGAGGAGGGAGAAGTGCTTTATATTGATGGGTCATCAACAATAGACGAGACAATGGGGAAAGACATACAGGGACGGCAGTGGTGAGAATAAAAGCAGACAGTACTGCTGAAGTAATAGCAAGTGTGAGATCGCGTTCACATTTTTCAGAACAAGCGGCAGAATTGGTGGCTCTCATAATGGCATTAGAAGCACACAGGGACCAGGGCATTACAGTGTATTCAGATTCAGCCTATGTGACGTCTACAGTGCACTCTGAGCTGTCACGGTGGCAGCGGAGGGGCTTCAGATGTGCAGACGGCACACCAGTGCAGCACGTGCCCCTATTGGGTAGGCTCATAGATGCGCTTCAACTCCAAGCAGCATTAGCAGTCGTAAAGTGCCAGGGAGGATGGAGTCCCCCTGGGAAACAAAGCCACAGATGCAGAAGCAAAGCATGCAGCATATTTTCCAGGAATAACAGACTTTGATATCCCATCAAACACATGGATTTGTGTGCTTAATTTGATTCTAAAGGAAGGCTATAATATGTTACCACCCACACAGATAATGGAGTTTCAGGGAAGGGCTCTGATAGAGGAGAAGCATGTATGGGTGAGAAGGGGATGTTCAATATCTCTTACAGCTGTTTTGTGGCTACAGGAAAGCACAGGCAAGTTAGTACTCGCAACAGCATCATTGCAGATTGCAGGCAGCAGCATTAATCTACTCATATGGGCAATTAAGTACTTGCTGCTCACAATGGGGAAGGTTGATTCTGTATGAATATATTGGAGCATATAGCAGCGTTCATGGAAAACTGTACCACCTGTAAAAAGTTCACTACAGGACATAATTTGCGTGTAGTGAGAGGAGCCATACCCCGCCAAATCAGGCCTTTCCAACACCTCCACATTGATTATGTCAATATGAACCAGCTGTGCCAGGGCTACCACTATATGATAGTGGTTGTGTACCGTTCACCCGGTGGATCCAAGCTGGTCCCTGTTCTCTCCCCTACGCCCTCATGCAAAATTCCTTATTAGTGAGGTATTCCCAAAATGGGGGATGTGTGAGGTCCTATGCTCAGACAATGGACCTCATTTCGTGAATGAGACTTTTGAGAACATCACCACCCAACTGGAGATACAGCACAAATTCTCCTGTGCTTATCACCCACAAGAGAACGGAATGTGTGAGCGCCTCAATGGCCTGCTCAAAGAAAAGATTGCAAAAATAAAAGCCACTTTGAAAAAGGGTTGGCTACACTGTTTGCCCTTAGCATTGTTTGCACTGCGCAATAAGCCCGGATCTGACCACCACTTAATGCCCCATGAGGTGGTAACAGGACACCATATGTGACTGCCCCTGGTGGCTCCCACTAGAGCATTGACAGATGCAAATGCAGCTTCTGATGTGTTAGAAAATGAAACGTACACATATGTGGCTTCTTTGTTGGCTAGTGCGTCTTTTACTTCTCGTCAACTGCAGGCGCAGGAGGAGAGGTTGAAGAACAGTGTGGAAGATATCATCTCAGCTGCTACTGAAAAACTCCTTAAGCAACCACTACTTTACCCGGGGTACACGGTCATACTCAGGAATTTTGTAAGGCCCTAATTTAAACCCAGATTCGAGGGCACCTGTTAAGGAAGCCACAGAGCATACAGTAAAACTGAATGAAAAAAAGCATGGAACTACATTGGAGATGTTAAGCCCTGCCGAGGTGAGACCTCTTCTTGTCTAAAAAAAAATGGGCCTCATTACACGGATGGCGGTAGGGATTTACCGGTACCGGTAAAATACCGGTACCAGTAAATCCTTACCGCCTTACTACGAGGTCCCTTTGCGGGTTGGGGGATTTAACGCCTGCTTTTTGCAAAATTGCGGTGCCGTAATTAGCGCCTTCCCCATTCCCACAGAGCCCTATGGGGCAGAAATGGGAATGGGGAAGGGCAATGGTGGAAGGGGGATTTACCGCCCCTCCAACCTTGGAATGGGGCGGTAAATCCCCTTTCCACCAAGGCGGTGCCGGTATTTTACCGGCATGAGCCATGGCGCTAATAGCGCCATGGCTCACCGCCTACCGTGTAATGAGGCCCAGTGACTTGATGCAACAAGAAGACAAAGAAGAACAACAACCATGGGTAATACGGTCCAGAGCAAGAGAGCTAGGGAAATACAATACGCAAACCTGGAATATACACATTGCGTTTTTCCACAATAGGTATTCATCGTGAAAGTTAGGACAGTTCAAGCTACATGGTCCTCAATAGGCGTAACCCATTTCAGGAATGCTTTATCCGCTTTACAGACAGAAACTGAACAAATGGTTCCTCCATGATTATTTGGTCATGCCTTTCTACTTTATGTAGGAAATCGTTCTATCATTACTCTGCTTGGTGATTCGAGAATCTGTAAAGTATGGGAGCGATTGTTCTTCGCAGCACTCGCCCACTACTATAGGCAAAGAGCTTGATCTAACATAAACTAACACAACAATAATGCATTTCGCATGCTTTGCAGGTGAGTTGAACAAACCCTTGGATCAATACAAAGAAGCACCCAAGAACAACAACATGGGAAATGTAATTCGTAATATCGTAATGATGTTTTGTGCAGTCTGTTGTCTCTACCGCTTTACACTTCTTGTTCTAAGAATATTGTTGTTTTCCCAAGCACAAGCTTTGGACCTTACTAACGTAACCCTGATCCATGCTGTAATGGAAGCCATATCTAGGCAGACAACAAGCACTGCTAAAGAAGTAAAGGGATTTAGGCACAGTGCAGAGGTAGATTTTAACCAGAGCAATTCCTGCATAGCTGATTTGGCCCATATATCAAACATGTGGTATAGCCACATGGCCAAAGTGGGCAGACAAACAACAAAAGAGAGCTTTTATGTCTGCTCTTTTATCCCCTATATCATGTGTGCGTCCAGAACGTTTGTGGCAACTGAAATCCCAGCAGCAAGAGCAGAGTGCCTCATGCATTTATCGCTCTGCACCACAAGAGGACGATTTCTGGGGAAGCATGCTACACTGAGGTGGAAGTCCAAGAAGATGTTCCTGTACGAAGATAGCTACATACAGGCTCAGGAAATGTTGGCCGATTACTGGAATACAGACAAAGGTATAGAGTACATCACAGAAGGTCAGCGTAAAGGAGAAGTACAGACAGTGACACAGAAGGAGTTACAGTGTCCCAAGAAAGGACCCGTTGAGATAGAAGAAATGCCAGGATGTTGGGAAAGGCCACAGATGCTGGTGTATGAACAAGTATACACAACAGACGGGTGGAAAGAAGGAGTTGTTGGAAGCAAAGCACATGCTCTCCTAACAGTCCCAGTGGAAGTAGTACAGCAAGAAAATGACAAGTGCTTCAAGGAATGGGGAGCAAGTGCCAAACTGTTTACATGGGTAGAAACCAAAGCAGGGCCCACGCCCATCATAAAGCTCAAGGAAGCAGCTTTATATTTCCAGAAAGATGGCAAAGTTGAGGTTGGGAAAAATTAAGGATTCAAGCAGATTTTGAAGCTACCAGGCATGAAGGTCGGTACAGCAGTGCTCATGGACCACTATTGGGCCTGCAGATCGAAGACAGACCCACAGCTGCCACCCAACTGGGGAGGAATATGTTCACTCATACCCCTGAACTCCCCAGCACTAGTATTGCCTAGGAAGGACATACAAATAGAAGGATTCCTTAAAATGGATGCGAGTGCAAGGAACAAGAGATCTGTAGGGTTGAAAAGAGTGAAAAGGGGCAACTATTCCTCATTAGACATGGAAAAGGAATTGGATGTTATACCACCAGAGCACGGGCTGTTCAGGAGAACTGAGATGGTCTTTGCACCTATCGTTCCAGCAGTACAGACAAACACGAATGCCAAATGGCTCCAGATTACGCATTGGGAGCTGAAGCAAACAATAAACTCAAACGCCAAGGGGGTTCAACGCCATCAAGGAAGAGCCAAGAGCAGTTAGACTGATGGCCCTCCACAATAGATACGTTCTAGTTCTCCTCATAGCCATTTGGGCCAAGATTGTGTCTTCTTGCTGTACATTTGTTCCTGCCAATGATGAAGGCAACAGGATGCTGATCGAGGCCATCACCCAGCTCTCTGAAATGCAAACACAGATGGAGGCAGAAATGAAAAATGTAGGAAAGGATGAGGGTTGGCTGTCTTACATATTCTTATGGATACCAACATGGATGGTCAATGGACTGAAAGTATTGCCAGTAGTATTGGTATTAGTGTTACTGACATTTTGTGTCATAAGGATAATCTTCACGCAGTGTAAAACGACAAATAAGAAGACTTTAGAGATGAAAGTACTGATAAATGTAAAGACTGAAGAAGATGATGAGAAAAAGGCATGAAATGCACTGAAATCACAACTGACGCAGTGTCCTCTCTTCCCGGCAGGTACAATGTTCCAGTACCCAAACAACACCTGTGACTATTGGTGAAACTGGGTTTGGTGCAACCCTGATGGGAACTGCAGCTATATAAAGTGGAGCCTGGACAAATACTATGGACATCTTGGAGGGATAACAAAGGTTTGGTTTACGTAATTCCAGATAAACTGTCGTGTAGGTAATGTGGTCGACGGGTGGACCAGAGCGGGGTTTGTAGAGGGGGGTTCGAATCTGACCCTCATGCCCCCACATAACTCTCAACATGAAGGCAGAGAAACAACAAATGTGCCTCACTTTTAGGCTCATAATTGCAATCCTCAATGTATCACAGGTGCGAGAAGTGTTATTGTTTCAGACAGCCACTCAGACCGTACCCAATTGATGATTTGGACGATATGCAAATGACATTGTTTGAGCAAGTCGCCTAACTCCAAAGCAAGAAATCAATTACATCATCACTGACATCATGACGTTGCTGCATTATACATGTAATACATATTCATCCATTCGTGAAGCTACATGAACATGAACTACTTTATTGCATATAGGCACAAAGCATTGCCTGTCATTTTGTTCACTAATGAAAGACAGTAACTTTGCCCCATGGCTAAGTCTTCCGTTCTTGTGGCGGGAAGTCTTTGATGGGCCCAAGTGTTCTCTTCTGACAATTGGGGTGACTGCTAGACAGCCCCTGCCACACCTATACAGACCTCTTCCTCCTCTGGTGTTCGTTCATTTTTGGAAATTCATCAATATTGAGATCACTTTGAGCAATCACTAATGCTGGAACATGTGTGAATACAATGGTACATACTCCTCCCCAATGTGTAGGCAACTGCATGTAACCTCTGCGTCCACAGGCCCAATATCGGTCCATCAATACTGCAGTTCCTCCATTCATTCCTGGGACTTCGAGCACCTGCTAACATCCTTTATTTTCTCCAACCAAACCTCTATTCCTGAAACATGTTGTTGCATTCTTCAATGGTATTATGGATACTGGTACTGCTTCATTGCCGACCAAGGTTAGTAACTTGGAAAACTTGGCCCATCATTCTAGGCATCTGCAGTCACTATTTACACTATGCCTACTGGTCTTTTCTTCAATAAATGGACCGGGCAAGATAATAGCCCTTCCTCCCATCCAGTACTGGGGCAACGCATCTATAGACCAATAGCTGAAGTCTCTCCCAGCATCCTGGTTCTCCTGCTCGTTCAGTCAAATCTGAGCATCCCATCCTCTTCATCTTGACAGCTTTTATTTTCTCTCCAATCTGGGAAGGATGCATGAGTTTTTTGCTTGTCCACCCCATCCCATTTTCCATCCAGTTTGTCTTCACATAAGAATCTTCATATGGAAATGTTCCTCTTGATCACCATTGTAAATTTGCCAATTTTCCTTCAAATTGCCCTTTGGTTGTACATGCTGCTAGATGACTCGGACATATAGCATCATGTGCAGGCACCTCATTAGCAATACATTTCCTTGCTGCATTCATGGCATAAGGTATTAAGGACCAGTCGTAGCAGCTTTCATCTGACATTCTCTCTGCCACCTCCTTCATGTGCTGATAACATAGATTATTTTTTAAATGAGCCAAATTATCAAGATATGTGTTTATATCTTCATGATCCTCCCCAACATCCCTTTTAAATTCGAATAAATGCCTAGTAATATTATAAAGGATACTGTTCATGCTTGCAATCATGTCTACATTGTCTTTTGTAACATGTCCTAATGCCATAATAATCATGAGGAAAGCACAAAACATAACCCTGAAGGATATAACAATTATTATTTCATGAAAGTGCATTGATTTTCTTGATGGCAATGAACTTCTCATATTCTGAAGCCTCCTCATTTTGTTTTAATCCTGAATATGCACCTCTGTAAATCTTTATGGATCACACTTTTAGATCAAGAACTGTAAGATCATTGCTATAATTATTCAGAAAATAACATAATTGTTCTTAGGATTGCCAAAACACTTTACTATATTCACGTGTCTTCGTACTAAAGCTGGATAAGAATGTAATATATATGTAAAAACAGCAAACAAGAATGAGTGTATCGTTATTATAATGGGTAACATAAAATGAAATGTGCTTCTCTTCTTTCAGCTCTGGTACGTTAGAACCATTGTCCCTTTAGCCTATCTAAAAAGTTCCAGGATAACTGCAAGTCGATTTATTCCTTATTGAATGTTGAAAGATATTGGTCTCTATTTTAAGATGCTGCTGTGCTCTTCATTTTCCTTGTCTATGCTTTTGGTCATGGAACGTGTCACCATGCGCGGAACTTCTTCTCTTGCTTCACTGTTGGTATTTGCAGGAGGGGTTGAGGTTTCTCCTTTATATGGTTTGATATCATGCAAATGCAGCCAAGCTCTTTTTGTTTTTAACTTGGCAGCTGTGGGGGTAACTTCTTCCTCCTCATATGATCCTTCAAAGCGGGACGTGCTCAAGTGCCTACAAACATTCTTACCAGCACCTGGTCCCCTGGGTAAGGGCTGGGTTGTTTTAACAAATCTTCTGTCTCAATGGGTTGATCGTCTTTGTCGCTTCTCATTGACCCCTCCCTTTGTTTTTTGACCCATTGAGACATGAAAGAAACACTTGCAGTCATTGTTGTTAGGTGACCATGCATCTTGTCACCTAACACCTTCGCTGCACTGTGGGCATCCGTTATTAAACTAGTTGGAGGAGCAAGGGGGTTCTCATATGGCATCCATTTACCAATTCATGAGGAGTTAGATGGTGATCTGAGTCAGACTGATGTTTTAGGGCGTATAAGGCAATGGGTAGGCAATGTAGCCATCCCTTCTATAAGGGCATCTTATCTTTGAAATCCTTTCCTTTATTAATCCATTTAATCATTCATAGATGCCATTCACCTTTATGTGATTAGCTGAGGGAAATCTATGCTTAATGCCTAATAGGAGAGCTCTTTGTTCAAAAAGTTAATTTCCAAAATGTGGACCATTGTCAGACCACAAAACCTCACACACCCCATCTTGGGAACACTTCACATACAAGGAATGTGGCATCATGGTGTGTGCATGGATCTCCCTCGATTCATCTAGACAAAGGACATACCACAACCAGCATATATATATAGCCATTGCATGTCTGCAGCATATTTTCATAATCTGTATGTAGATGCTCAAATCGTCCGTTGTGTCTAGGAATTGCTCCTCACTTTGTTTGCAAAGTGTGCCCTGTAGTACATTTCTGGCACATGATGCAATATACAATAAACTGTGCCACATGCACTAACAGATTTGCCGAGAACCAATCTTTTGCAATTGTAGCAGCTATACTCTCTCTAGTCAGAAGTGTGAGGTAGTGGAGTTGCTCCAATGCTACCCTCAATAATGCTAAAGGCATAACTGGATTTCCAGTACTAACCTGTCTTCAAATTGCCTCTGTGGGGTATAAAGAACACTTGTGTTTCTTCCATAAATCCATCTCTTCTTGTGGTGTTCGGCCTTGTATCTCAATTAGCTGAGCAATTGACAGCATGCTAAAACCCTCCTTTACGAATATGCATTATCCTGTCATCTGTTTAACACTTTCTATTTCAAAATTAGAAATTGTTGTTGAATAGCTTGCCATGTTTTGCTTCTAAATCTGCGGCTTCATTTCTGCAGGAATGTACATCTTCTCTTTTAATACCTTTGTCCTTTTAGTATGGGCTGAGCATTTTATAACTGCTAGAGTCAGTGGGAGTGCTAATACATTCATATGTTTATCCAATAGGGCTGCATGTTGTAATGGAGTGCCATCTACATAGAGATAACCCATCCTTTTCCAGCATGATAAACCTGCATGTACAGGTGACGTCAATCGGCAGAATCAGAGTACACCGTCACTTCCTCATCTTCTAATCTTTGGAGCACTGTGATAAGCGCCATCGATTCTGCAGCCTGTGCTGATTAATGCAAAGGCAATTTCGTGCTTGTCACTACCTCAAATTCACCCTCTCGGTTCAGCTTTACTACCGCTGATCCAGTATGCTTTTCGCCAGTCGTTTCATCAATGTTTGTAGAACCTTCAATAAAAACAACTTCCCTCTTCCTGAGAGTATTTTCTCTAACTTGGGGAATTTCATTATAGTTTTCAGTATCTGTTGTGCAATCATGTACATAATCATCCGCCCCTACTGGTTCTGCTGTGATCGTTGATGCGTTCACTGTCTTGCATCTAACAATTTTGCTCTCAGGATTCAATATAATGACCTCTTATCCTGATGTTCTTCATGTGGTCAATGTACTTTTGGGCTTCTCTAGAATCGCAAATAGAGCGTGCTCTACAAATAGTGTTACTGAACACACTGGTGTTATACTTGTAGCTTTTTCAATCACAATTGCTGCAGCAGCTAAAGACTGCTCAGAGGGATAATGACCTTTCATAACTGGATCTAAATTCCCACTATAGTAAGCCAATGGTTTATGTCCATGTCCTAAAGTCGGTTTCTGTGTAAGGTCTGCTGTCATGAATTCTCCATTTGAATGAGAAAATAAGTAAAACTTTTCATGATAATCTGCAATTCCCAACATAGGGCCTGTACTGATTGCCTTATCAAATTTCTTAAATCCTTCAGTCATCTCATCTGTCCATGTTATTTTACTTTTACTCACTTATGCTTCTGTAAGCCCTTTTGAAAGTGGTCGAATATGTACTGTAATCGAAAGCCCAGGCCCTACAAGAGTTACATAGGCCTAGACATTTTTGCATTTCCCTCACTGTTTTAGGTTCTGAGGTCTTCATAATTGCTTCTGCTCTTCCAGGTGTCAGTTTCCTCCTTTCATGAGAAATCAACTGTCCTATATACAAGACCTCTTTCTGGCAATATTGTAACTTCTCTTTGTCCACCTTGTACCCATTGTCTAAGAGTATAGTCATGAGCTTAACTGAATCTTCTCTGCATCTTTCTTCTGTCTCACTACACACCAAAATGTCATCCACATAGTGAACTATTGTACTTTCAAGCTGGACATTACCCAGGTCCATCTGAAGGACTATGCTAAAGATTGAAGGGGACTCACAATACCCCTGGGACAAACGTGTGTGTTTCAGGGAAATATTTCTATACAAAAAGGAAGTCAAATCTTGTGAATCTTCGTCAAATCTTGTGAATCTTCATGAAGGGGAATTGAAAAGAATGTGTTTTTTAAGTCTATATATGTGAAATACTCAGCCTTAAAAGGGGTTTTACGCAATATTGTTGCAGGTTTTGGAACTAAAGGAATCTCAGCTTTGACTATATTGTTTAGGGGGAGAAGGTTCTGTATAAACCTACATGACCCTCCTGTTGATTTTGCCACTGGGTACACAGTGGTGCTACATGGAGAATAGGATGGCATCAATGTTCCCTGCTTCATTAAAGTGGAAGTGGTCTCAAATAATCTGTCACCTGGCTCTCTGGACATGGGGTATTGCTTTGCATGTGGCAAAAGGAATCCTGGTTTAAGCTTGATTTTAACTGCTCCTAATTCTTTTAATAGACCCACGTCATATGGACTTGTGGTTCATAAAATATTTAATACCTTCTCTTAATCTTCCTGGAGAAATGACAGTGTCCCTTTTACCACCACTATTCTCTGTGATATTTCATTATTCTCTATTTTAATCCAATAAGTGAGACCTATGAAAAATACTAACTCATCATCTGAGTATTCATCCTTAAACAACTCCCCATCCATCATATCTGTCAACTTGTATCCTTCACTGAGGGCTATCACTGTTCTCCATCCTCTTCCCTCATCATCTGTCCCATGAAGAACCACCCTTTCCTCTCTGACCACTGCTGCTTCTAACTCCAAGGGAATAATATGCCCTTCTTCATCATCCATAGGAATTTCTGGTCTAAACAAAAACTCATCAGGTATTCCTAATAGTTTACCTTTCAATCTGAATAACCATGTTAATAAAACAGTCACTCCATACAAGAATATGTCTATATATAAGGGAGCTTGTCGTTATGCCTTCTGGCCTGTGAAGTCTAATATAAGCTCTCTCACATTCATATAATGTATCCCTGGGGTGGAAAACCCCATTCCTTCGTCAGTAAAAGAAATCGTCATGTTAAGGTTCGTCATCAAGTCACGCACTAATATGTTAACTGGGTTCTGCCTAGAATATTATAATGGCATTGATATATTGTGTTCTCCAATAGAGATTGGTAATTCATCTGTAAAAAGAACTAAGCTCATCACCCCAGAGAATCCCTGTGCATTCATGGCAATACCTGACATTGGATATTTTCCCTCACAGACGCAAGAATGAGTTGCTCCAGTGTATACAAGAAATGAAAATGTCTTCCCTCCTATCGTCACTGTGACCCTTGGTTCCTCTTGGGGTCTGGTGTCAGTGATAGTACTAAACACATCAGGTCATTCTGTGGGCTGTCCTATTGTGGATATAAATTCATCCCTCTGCCTGTGAAAGGCTTCCCTCCTACCACAGTCACACTCCCTAATTTAGGTGCGGGTGCTTGCTGCACTCCTGTGTTCAACAGTACCATGGCCTGTTGTGTCTGCACTTGCTGGGGTTGTACCTGTTCTGTTGCATGGGCACTTGCTGTGATTGCCCTTGTGGCGATTGCATTTGTAATGGTGCTTGCTGTATTTGCTGTGGTTGCAGTCCATATGTCTGAGCCTGCATATGATATTGGGCATAATACTCATGTGATTCTGTATTATATTGTGGAATATAGCTCATTCCCCCTCTTTGAGCTTGCCAATTTTGCTGCATGTCTCCTCTGCTTCTACATGTTCTGGCTATGTGTCTCATTCTTTCGCAATTCCAACATTGTTGTGGCTGTCCACCATAAAATCCTCCTCTTCCCTGAGGGTTTTGAAATCCACCCCTTCCTCCTCCTCTAGGCCATTACCTCCTCCTCTTGGCCAAATGTTTTACCCACTCTGATCTGTGGGATACATTACATTGTTTTGCTGTGCTGGTTGCATCTCCTGTGTCACACCACCTTCATAGCTTGTCAATATCGCACCCTCAACGGCTATTTTTGACAATTCTTTCAGGACTAACTTTGCCTCTTCCTGCGTTCTACTCTCATCTTTCTTCTTTTCTTCTTCTTTTTCTCCTGCATTAATCAGCAGTGATGCACAATCGTCCATTGTATTTCTCGCCATGGTTTTGCTTCCATTCCCATCTGTTTCTTCATCTGTCATTGCACGGACTCAGGCAGTGCCTGACATAAAATGTGGTAAATAATGTTTTATCCCACAGTTCACGCGTCTCAAGGTGCCATTTCTCTTGAATATCTTGAATAAAGGCGACAGGGTCTTCATCCTCCCCCATTTACCTTGTCATAATTGCACCCATTTCTGATGTATGGGAATATTGTACTCTAAGCGCCCACCATATATCTGCTCTGCAATTATTAAATGATGCTCCATCATGTGTCATGTTTTGTGCAGTCACACCTGCGTATCCTGCTAGTTTCCAAATGTCATCAGCTCTCTCTGCTATGATGGCTGCTAACAAGCCTTTTATGTCACCTACGGGTAACATCATTCCTGATGTCCTTCTTTCTAATTCATAAATCCATTTTCTCGTACCAGAAGTTAAACTCAGTAATTTATATCTTAGTATGTCTTTATCCATTAGTGACCATGAAATATACTGTGATTGTCCTCCTCTTTTCTCAAATAATGGGAATTGTGAAAATCCTGGTTCGTAATCATGTCTGCCTACACTCCGTGACTTCCAGGCGGGGCTAATCTCTCCTGTTTGTCTCCATCCTGGCAGTGCTCTTATTTTGCTTGCATAAGGTGCTGATGCACCCTCTGTACTGTGTGATCGTGCTTGTGGTCGCTCAGTATATGGTGTCGATTCTGGTGTTCTCTCTTTCAGGTCCTCTAAATCTGACCATTTTAATCCCTTTTATTTCACTCAATTCTTTTGAAAATCCACATGCACTCTCCCTTTGCGCTCTCTCATTTTCTTCCCTTTCTTCATCTGACATCATTATGTCCCAACTTGTATGGCTATTATCCTTTTCCACATAATCAAGATGTATTTAAAGACAGCTTTCTGTGCTTGTTTGTCATGGCGTCATCTGATCTTCCTCCCGTTTCCCTCGATAGAGATCCTTCTACATTCTCTTGGGTTTTATACCCTTCTTTATCCCTCATTTGCCTATATAAATCCCCAGGTCTTCTCTCTACATCAGCCCATGCTGGCATTCTTGGTATCACTTGCAGCTCCCTGCGGGACTGTTGTGACCCTCTTTTTTCCTCAAGTCGTTCTGGTGCTTCTATCAGCACTATGCTTCCATGACATAGTTACTCTATCTTGTCATCTTTTAGGCCCCTAGTTCTGTTCTTTTCTTCTTCCCTTCTCCTCATCTTCCTTAATTCTTCTTACTCTTGCCTTCTTTGCAACCTATGTACTTTCATTCTTTGTGCTTCTTCCTCCTCTCGCCTCTTCTCTTCTAGCCTTTCCTTTTCCTTCTTTGCCTCGTATCTTCTTCGTTCTTCTGTTTGCTTACATTCTATTTCTTTCCTTTCTTTATATGCTCTCTCTTCTTTCTTCTCCCGGTCTTCTCTCTCTTCTCTTTCTCTGACCGAATTGATACCCTTATCATCCAGCTTGAGTAATATGTGTCCTCCCATCCATTCATCCTGTACTATTGTCATTCCCTTAGCTTTGCCCTTCTTTTCCTTCTGTTTCTTTGCTTTTTCCTCTATTTCCATCTGTCTATCTTGTCTAGTCATTCTCTCATCATGCTGTTTACTTTTATCACGTGTCGATATATATTTGCACTCTCTGCTTTTGCTCTCTTCCATGCTATCCTCACTGTTATAAGCAGGGGACTCATATGTCGGATTAATGTACTCGCCACTGCTTTCAATTCCTTTAAGGGATAAAATACCTTCTCCTCTGTGTCTGCACCATTTTTCCAGGAGGGGAAAGGGGAGCCGAAGGCTTTACATCCTCCCCTTAATGCTGATTAAGAATCCCCTCCTTCTCGGCTGGATCTTCTTTCTCTCTTTGATACATTTTCCATGACTCTAAAATAGCCAGCCTTTTCTGTCACTTGTTTCCCAAGTACGTGGCATGCAAATATGTCGTCATATGTAAGACTGTTTTTGATAACACACCCTCCTGAGTTCACGGCATACGCGTCTTATTGGTTGTGCCTTGACCCCACTCTGAATGATACTTCCTTATTTTAGCTGTGTACCTTGGCAATGTCCTGCATAGGTGTAGAAGTGGAATGTCCCCCATGGTGACAAGTCGGTCTCAACTGTCTATACTTACCCAAACTTTTATTCTTTATCTTTATTTGATCAAATATACCACACTGATCAAATTGATAGGGCACCATCAATCACCACTTATTTATCTGAAAATCAAAATATTGTATCCGCTTTTAAGACTCTTTGCAACAATGTTCTTTTTGTTCCTTCGTTTACACTTTCCATCAATTTTTAGTATCTCATTGTTTTATCATTGATATTTTAAGTGTCTCTTCTTTACTTATTTATTAGTTTCCTTTAATTGTTATTCTTCTGATTGACATCAATCTCTTAATTAAAAAATCTGATAATCACCTTAATTGTTTACTATCATTTTATATTTACTAGTTTAAATACAATAAAAGCTTTACACTGACATATTTATATCCCCACACATGTGCACTTTAATACATTTTCACCTGCGTACGACTTCCTTTATTATCTTAGGTAAATATATCTTGTCTCATTTTTACCCAATCTTGGAGTTTGATTCGCACTCTTCTTGTGCTCCTTGCCTCAGGAATCCTTAACACCTCTATTTTGAGTCTTTTTAGTGCGTATCCTTCCGTCCCCTTGGAACTAGGAATCAAGCTATCTACTTCTCTTCTTTATAATCCCCAAAAATCCTGTCACTTATATATCTACATATATTATTTACAAACAGTCCCACCCCCCTATTCTGTCACCTTCAAAGTTCTACTTACATCGTGGCTCAGCTCGAGTCCATTCGCATCAAATCTCCCTCAAATGACCAGTTCGCCTTCCATCCACGGGGCACCAGCGGGGACCAGACAGAAATTTTGTCAAAGGGGGACCAGTCAACCACATCTTCTTAAAAGTGATTTTGCACGCTGCTCTCCACAGGAAGCTCTGCGTCTTCTGGCTAATGGCGGGATCAGTCAAGTGTCTGGGGACCTGGGCCTAGGTCGATTAGACGTGAACCATCCGCACTGCTACCAGAATTTGCTCCGGCAACTTGAAGCGTCTCATGTGCTAGATGGGATTACCAATAAAGATCTCAGACCAAATATCCAGACTCAAAGAATATGGCAAAGTGCTACTTTATTTTCAATTTAAAAAAGCTGGGTAAACTGGCAGACCTTGGGCTGATGCTCGCACACTCACAAACAAGTTTAATTACAAAGAGGTCTTATACCCCAATTTTCATCATCTATGACATCATCCTACATGGCAAACTGTAAAACCCGTTGACAGTAGTGATTGGTTTGGGGAACATATCTACTTATTGAATACATTTGGGTTAATATTTTATTTGCTGTACCTTATCTGTGGAACATACCTCACACTACCTCTAAATATGTATAATACTGATTATAGCGGACAAAATGGCAGCGGAATGGTCTGTGCAACATTGTATGGCAGGTTGCCCCATAGACACACTGGTTGGCATTCCCACCCAACCTTGGACTTTCCGCTCGGCTAGCAACAAGTAAGGAAACCGAAACACAGGTGCTTGAGTCACATCAGATTACTCCCCACTTTCCCAATTAGTTCACCATCTCTCATCAGTCTGACCATAAGCCAAAGTTTCCCGTCTGTAGTTGAACTTGTAGTCTTCTCTCTGTCTGTTCTGGGACATTCAAGGGAGTATAAGCACATCACTATCTTCATCCACAGCTTAATGAATAGTCCCCATTTTTCAACTTCTGCATCACATGTGAGGAGACCGCAAATTATGCTGGGTGTTCTTGCTCTTCTGGCCTTTAGAGACTTGCTCACTCCATCTTGTAGGAGCCTCATCCATTGCTAATTGACCAATACTTGGCTCTTGTAAATGTTTTCCTCTTCTTTAATCTAAGTGAAATATGTCTCACGTTCATGGTTTATCCATCTGCCTTTCTTTGTGCTTTGCAGCTATTCCTTAAAATAGCATCCTTGATCCCAGGCAAACCTAAACTCCTCTTTATTCTGTACACAAAGCTTTTTTCCAGTGTCTCCTGACTCTGCAGCTCTGATCTGTTTCTGAGGTGCTGGAATTAATCTTTGCAAGAGCCGACATCCATCTTCCTATCATGGCCGTCCTTGCCACGTTATATTTTCCTCTACAGCAAGATTCTATATTTCTCATCTACCTTGCATTACTGTGTAATTACAATTATTGGTGAGCAAGTTACTTTATCTTCTTTTTGCATATATGACTACTTTATCATTTTGTACATGTTTCTCTTGTCATTTCAGTTACATTGTCACTCTTAAGTATTTTCATATTGTTTCATTACGTTCTCATATATCATCATCATGACATCACTCTGCCCTTGTCAGATGTTGCTCGGCACTACCTGATGTCCAGTGGTGCATGCAGACATCCTTCCAATCTCTTAGTATGAGGGTACATTCAATACGGTTGTCTGTGTGCATATCATCCCTCACACACTTGATGCGGTATAGGGACAACACAAGGGGTCCCACACACAGCTCTACTCCTGCTGTTCCAGTATGACAGCAGTGAGGGGTTGCGAGTTAAGGTATACGTGTCTACCTGCTACTTTACACAACTATGGTGAGGAAGGGCACATGAGTGATGTGCCTCTCTTGTTTCTTTGTCTTCGGGCTGAGAATTGAGTGGAGGTCATGAGGGCCACGCTCTGGTTCCCCTTTTCTGGATCTCAGATACACTGCATTACCAAAGTGTGTGTTCCTTGGCACATAGTTTAATCTCACTGGGCTTTGCCTTCAAGCAACAGGGTGGGCCTAAAAGGGACCTGTGCCCAAGGTGCTGCGCTGCAACGGTCAGCGTCGAAAGTGCTGCGCCGGAATGTCTGGCTTCGTAGCTTGGTGAGTACATACAATTATTTTTTTCATTTAAAGCACTGTCCCCCACAGTGTGAAATGTTGTGTTCTGTGTGGAATACATGTTGGTCATCAAAGCGTTTCGAGGTCTGCAGGATATTAGGTCACTTTACAGTACCTTCAATCCTATGTGTTGGGTCAAAGGGCAGCCTCACACAGCAAAAGCAAAGGGAATTTCACGCAACATAGGGAGGTTTTTGTGCTTCCTCGAGTGTGGGCCCTGAAATATGGAATGGACTTACACCTGCTCTAAGATGGACGCTAACTTTCTCCCTGGTCTGGTCCTGTTGCATAAACAATTTTTTCTCTTTCCCCTTTTTCTCTTGATGTTGTATATTTGCTTTTAATTGACAAGCTAGCTGGGGGAGTTAAGTGCTCCCCCAAGGCATATGTTTTCAACCTGCATCGTTTCCACGGCTGATCAATTGAGTACCATTACATTGCTTCATAATAACACCCATTATTACTGTGCTTAAAAGCAGGTTGTATCAGGCATGCAGCACTAAAAAGGCCATACTATTGCCATGATTATAGTGTTGTGTAGGCCCCTTAAGAGGGGGGAGTCATAACACTGGAAAAAAAGAAGCTTGCATTTTAGTGCAAAACATACAAAATCACTTGTCCCGAAGCATCGGGGAGCGAACCCTGTCCTTCCCTGAGCCGTTCCTCCAAAAATTCTCTAAAAACGAAATTATTTTAGCGCATTTGATATTGTTTGCATTTCATATAATCCTTGTTTTGCCATTTGCCATGCAGGTAGGCCTCTGATGTCTTGTGATGGTTTCAGACGACTCACTACTTTTTGTGTGCGTGTTTTGTGCAAACAGAAACAGATGTGCATGTGTCCTCCGGGGGTGTCTGCACCAGCCTTTGGACGCCGAACAAAAGCCAGTCTTTCCAGATCCTTCCATAATCCGAGGACAATGCATTCCCCATGCCGGGACCCTGAGACACCAGACATGAACACGCCGTCTGCACTGACTCACATGGGCTCCTTCTTTACCTGACCACTTATCTCACAGGTGTTGCGATTCACTCCCTCCTAGACAGTGGGCGTAAAAGTAAAAACAACCAAAACAGCCTTGAAAACCTCACAATGACTCGGCGCGCGTCCTGCGTAGGTGGTGAGTCATCATGTGCAGACTGTCTACCAAGTCACCCAGAGAAATCCCTACACTGCGCTTTTGGGACTTGCTTAACCAGTTAACTGCAAAGGATATATCCCCCCACGTAGCGTGCAAGCACCCTCTATGTTACAGTTTAGCCCAACGCTTGCGATTGGGCTGGCTCTCGCCGGATCCGAGATCCGGCACCAGTTATGTAGCCGAATCTCGGGATCCGGCCAGAGTCAGCGCTGGGGAAAAAAAAACGCCCACGAGCAAACTATAACCTCCTCTGGTGACCCTGTGCAAGGGATCACAAGTGGAAGTTACAGTGCTCAGCCAGGACCCGGTCCTCAGTCTCGACCAGTGTATTTATTTATTTATGCAATGTGTGTTAGATACATGGACCCGGATTATTTATTTATGGATACAGGTATCTGACAAACATTGCATGAATAAGTAAATACCCCTGCTATTAACATTGAAACTATCACACAGGATGCAGACACCCAACTGCTTTCAGAGGGAAGCTACAGGAGCTGTGCCAGGTGTGTTTCAAGTAAAAGAAAATGTTGCTTATGGCAAACTCAAATCACCCTGTTTGAATAGTACCGATGGGGGAGTTTTTTTTATAAAATGGGATGCAAATTGTGCATTTTAAAGAATATTTACTCAGCAACACTGGTCAAAACTATTATCCGCAGAGTGAAGTAACTCATCACCAGTGCCATGGAAGTGGTTTAAATTGTAATTGATATATAGTTTGGAAAAGAAGCAGCATGAAAGAAATAGCGCTGTTTTAAACTATTAATTTGGACAGTACCTTAAATCGGAGGTCAACTGCCAGCTCTGGCCCCCTAAATCCTGGCTCCTCGGGCACCGCCCCTCCCATGGGCGTAATTTTAGGGGGAGACGGGGGTGTTTGTCCCCCCCAACTTTCATGGCACACTATTTCGTCCCCATTCATTTGAATGGGGCACCTTTTCTTCAGACGTCATGTCCCCCCCAACATTTTCAGCTAAGTTTCTCCACTGGCCCCTCCACCCCGGCCCTTGTGGGAGCCCCCACCAATTTTATTCCATTTCCACCACTGGTTTAGCCACGTCCTCGAGGCACCATCTATTATTTTGGGCGCCACAATCTAGCCATTTTGTCTTCCTCTTTTAAGTGGATATACTGCAGAGCTATTTGTGACGCAAATATTGTAAACCGTAAAACTAAACTGATGACGTAGATCTGGTGACTCATTTTGTAGTATGAACTACTGCATTTCAAACAAACGTACTGAGAAAATAAAGAGATATTCTTTCATCTTCTTGGTGCCGCACCTGAACGCTGATTTGTCTTTGGAGGAGTGGTCTTCTTTCTGTGAAGGCGTGCCTTTGCACTGAGTACCCCAAACACGATGGAGAAAGTGTCATCCACTGGTGATACATGTGCCCCAGGAGACAGAGCTAGCCCTGAGGATGGAAGGGAAGTCTGCAATGCATCGGCTTCTGATTCTGCCACTTCAGTTGTAAATAAGGCACTGAATGCGCCATTGATATGATATGATATGGCATTTTTAACACGCCTGTACAGAAGTGTTTATAGGCGCGACAAGACAAGGAGGGGGAAACAAAACAACGATCTTACTAGGCTTCGCGCAAGTGCAGGGAAGAAGAAGGGGAGACGTGCTGAGGGCGGGAGGGAGAAGTGCAGGTAACTCAATAAGTGCAGCCAGCGGGAGGCTCATAAGTGCAGAGCGAGGGGATTGTAAGGTTTCATATATAGACCAAAAGTGCTGGGGTGCCAAGAGGCAATGCAAAGGGCAACTGGACATGCAAGGTGCCTGGGCCCAAGTTCAGAGGGTAGCCAGGTGACCAGTGCATGAAGCAGTCAGGAGATCAGCAGGGGAGAGGTTGAGAGAAATTGGAAGTGAAAAGGAAGGTCTTGAGTTGCTACTGGAACCGGAGGTGGTTCTTCTCAAGTTTGAGAGAGGCAGGGAGGCTGTTCCAGAGGGAGGCCCCAGCCGAAGAGAGAGATCTGCCCCCAACTCTCTTCTTGGAAAAGCGACTGACCTTCAGAGAGTTGGTGGTGGATGAGGGAGAGCTCGAGAAGATAGATGTTTAGAAAGAGAGAGTTAAAGGTAGTGCGGTCCCAGGTCCCAGAAAGCCTTGTGAGCGATGCAAAGGGTCTTGAACTTGATCCTTGCCGCCACGGGGGGCCAGTGAAGAGATTTCAGAGCTGGAGAGATACGATCTCTGGGCTTGAGGCCAAGGACAAGTCTTGCAGTCCTGTTCTAGTTGTAGCAGTCAGAGATTAGAGGCAGGAAGATTTTAGAAAGAGGCTGTTGCAGTAGTCCAGCCTAGAGGGAACCGGTGCTCTGGAGACAGTGAGCTTCTGGGGGAAAGTGAGGAAAAGAAGAATACCTCTGAGGAGGTGCAGATGATAGTTTGACTTCTTAGAGATGTCAGAGATGTGAGGTGAGAAGGAGAGGGTGAGTCAAAGATGACCCCAAGGTTCTTAGCCTCACATGTAGGAGCAGGAAGAGGGTCCAAAGTGGGCAGTCAGAGAGAGAGAGGAAAGGAGGGTGCTGATGTTCCGATGTGGAGGATCTCAGTCTCACTGGCATTAAGGCAGAGATCATTGGTGGCACACCATTCCTGAATTGCAACCGGACAGTCTCGTATGAGTGAAGAAGAAGAGGCAGCTGAGGAGAGCCTGAAAGAGAGCTGGGTGTCATCTGCAGAACACTGAAGGTTGGAACAGAAAGTAGCGATACAGTGGGCAAGAGGTGCCAGGTAGTGGTTAAAGAATGCCACCATGTCATTACGTTTGTTTGAAATCCAGCAGTACATACTACAGAGGGAGTCACCAGATCTGATGATGTATATCATCACTTTAGTTTCACCCGTTCTATTGCCTGGAGTAGTGCATTTCAGGTCTCTGATAGACACCATATACTGAATTAGTATTTATAATTTATTTTTGAGACACAAGCCCGCTCAAGTAACTAACCTTCGAAACATTGTAAACCCCATTTTTGGCCAGTACATTGTACATGACTTGGGTACATCTCCTTCTTAAGCCTCTAGTGAAGCCCTTGCAGAGTATTTGAGATTCAGCCATTGCCCAGGACAAGAAATTGATCACTGAATCAGAGTAGGTCAGGATCAATCTACAGTAGTGGCTGATCCCAGGAAATGCGTAAAAAGGATTCTGATTAGACCCTATTTTGGCTGACAAGTGAATTGAGGCACCGGGTCTATGGCACAACAATTTGCCCAGGATCTGATAATTTGGTCAGATATGAAGGCCCAGATTTTGATGATTAACTTTCACTTTGATTTGTGGAAATTTGGCGACGAGATCACATCACATCCTGACAACAGATGAAAGCATCTTTAATGCTTATTAGCACCCGACGAGGGCGCAATCCGAATGAAAGGACCATTCTGATTGGCCCTCGCTGAGGCAATACCCGGCCGGGAATACCTCGGCCGCGATTCCATGCCTTTATCCCCAACAGGGGGCGTGACAGCCCCTCAGCCAATGAGGAGGCTCGAAGCAGGGCCATCCCTGCTCCGAGCCTCCACACGGCTGGGGGCTGCCTTCGTCCCCCGCCGGGGATTCAGGTATGTTTTTTTTCTTTCCCCTCCCTGCCCTCCCATCTTCACTTACCTTCTGGCTGCTTTGTCCCCAGTGGGGTACGATGGCAGCCTCCAGCCGCGTGGAGACTCGAAGTGGGGACATCCCCACTCCAAGCCTCCACACGTCTGGAGGCTTCCATCATCCCCCACTAGGGACTCAGGTACCTTTTTTTTTTCTTCATTTTATCTTCCCCACCCTCCCAACTTGACTTACCTTCTTCTCTCTCGTCTTTCGGGAACGGACGCGCTGGGAACACTTCTGCTCCCAGCTCGTCCGCTCCCAATGTCCGCCATGGAATCCCAGGCCCAAGACAACTCAGACCATTAAAGGTTTGAATCCCAGGACGGTGCTTCGGTACAGGTCTCCGGAAGACCAGTATCTAAGCGTGGGCTTTTTCCCGTTTTCCCTTTCCCGGTGGCCATTTTCTTGGTCTTTTTTTTTTCTGTCCCAAAAATGCTTTTAGTGCCCGGTCACGCAGATCTTGCGGGCTGGGGTACTAATAGCTATATGCCCCTTGTGGAGGGGGCATTACCGACTCTGGTAATTCCCCAGGGCCCCGGTGCATGAGTCGGTAATGACCCCGCCACTCGGGGCATATTGCTTAAATGTGAAGTTAGTACCTCATTTGGCAAGAGCTTAAGTCTGTCTGGTTGAGATTAACTTACAAAGTAGCTGTAGGCAAGTTCCGGATAATGCCAATTGTTGTCAGAGAAGGATTAGATTAATTGTCAATCTTTACTGGTTCTTCTAAATAAACAAATACATAAAGATTGCATCTTATTTTGTAAAGTTGCTCCCCAGACAAACTACATGGTTTTTAACCAGAGTAACATTGATTAATGGTGTGATAAAATCACTCTTGCCACATTGGTTTCAGAGAGCAATTCTGTATTGCCTTTTAGTGGGGACTGTCTTAATTGCTCTCCTGCTTGCTGTGGGATAAATTAATTAATCGTTTATAACACACTTAATACCGGAGACCAGTACCTGAGCGCGGGCCTGGGATTCAAACCTGTAATGATCTGAGTTGTCTTGATTCAAAGACAGACATGTTGCTCCTTAGCTATCCTCCCGGCCCTCCCTCCTGCGATTGTGGTCATTATAGCAGAGATGCCGGTCTACCATGGGGAACACGGGTGCAATGTGGAAAGCTACATTTTATGGCCTGGGTAGCTTTATGGACTATGGTGATACAATTCATAGTCTAGGAACAGCAAATGCAGAAAGGAAGCTTAATTCAAGTCATACTGTGTACTGTTCAGAGAGAGGAACCCCCTCACTCCCCATGCCCCACTACCTGCCTCCACTTCACACAACATGGAAACAAGTACTGCCACCATAACATTTCTACAGCCACAAGTTTTTCTGAACGAACGAGAGCCAGAGCATTGTACAGAAGGCGACACTATTTGTACCACCACATGATAGTGGCATTGATTTGAACATTTTTCTGCAAGAAAACGGAAATATTGATGCAAACATGTCCACATGATGTGTTATTAATGCTGAATTGATAGAATAACAAGTAGCTTCTAAACTTAGCAGAATCCCATCGCTGATGGCTACATTGTGCCTCCATGCTGACCACGTGCTCTTACGTAGGCAAGAAGTCCAGTTAAATGACGAGTGGGGCTTGGGAACCCTGGCAATGAGCCCCTCGGATATGAGAAATTGACATTGACGTGTCCTTCTGGCTAATGAAATTGAGTGACAGATGGGTAACATATGAAACTTTGCGAGTTTATAGAGACATTGCACAAATGTTGAACAATGTGTTCATTGCCATTTCAAAATCTCTACGAGCTGGATAATTTGTTTAATAGATTTCTGATCAAATTGTTGACTAAATAGAAGCTGTAGGCGTTACTATATAAGTATTCTAATCCTCCCCATCAGCTTCTAAAAAGTGATCTGGACATACTCTAAGAAGAGCACAATCAATTTGCTAATCAATGAATGGTTGCTTATCAGGGATATTTCTTAGGCCCCATTCCAAGTGCTTGGATCCATACCCTGCATATGGAAGTAATCAGCAAAATAGTCAACCCTAGAAGGAAAGATTTTTTTTATTGTGGTAACCCTCTTCATCTTACATTTGACTGCAGTATATTTAGTCAAGCAGCGATGTATATCAATTTCAAAAGTCTTTGTGGCTATCAATTTTCATGAGTGAGAAGAGGCGTTTTTATCTCAAAGGAGCAGTGCGCAAAATGAAAATTCCTCAGTGTAGTGGAATTGTGCGAAACCCATGATGTTTCACTTCACAAAATTGCAAAATTATTTATTTTTCAATTACACCTCTGGCAAAATGAAAGGAACAAATGCTGGCAAAGCTAACTTGCAGGATAATGTTACTCTAAAAGGCACACGTTAAGTTTGCTTCGAAATTCACCAGAAAAGGTTCCTCTGCAGATTTGTATTGTTAGGTTTCTTTGCAGGTTGGTCTTTTAGTGATTCAATTTGTATTTGTCAACAGTGAAGCTGCTGAGCTTCATGTTCTGATCCGCACTATTTTCTTCCCGCGCATGTGAAAAGCCTTCTCGCCATTGGTTTCAATGGGAAAAGGACAGATCCTCTGGGCGGATGAATCCCATTGTGAAGAGGCTGTATACAAGCTCTGGGGAAGGATGTACTAGCTGCTGTGTGCCCAGGTAATTCATGTACAGATAAACAAGGGTGGGTGTGTTTAAAGGTTAGTGTTTGAAAACAATTGCTTTAAGCAGGCACAATTAAAAAGATATCCGCTCAACCTTGGTGAATGGACTTCGCTTTACTATGCTTGATGTAATTGTGTGTAAATCTTAACCTGCACACGTTTCTGAGCCTTCAAAGACATTTACTAGGTGTAGAGGCATTTTTTTTAATTTCTCTTTGTTATAAAAAAAATGGATATAAAAAAAGGAAATGCAAACATCATTAATGCCTTTGTTATAAGACTGAGAACAATAAACATAACAGTGGAATGATGTATGACATGGCAAACACAACTCAGTGTAGGAAACACGACAGCATATATGGCATTGACGTCACATAATTGAAGAAATGGTCAGCAACATATACAACATCAGTAACATTGCCGGCCAGATAGCACAGCGAGTAGAGCGCTCGCTTTGACATCAGTGCAGAGCCTGCTGATGCAGGTTTGAATCCCGGCAGGGCCAAACTCATCCTTCCGAGGTCGATAAATGAGCACCGCTCAGATGCCTGAGGTTTCGTAGTGCTATATAAAATGAAAAATTATTATTATTAATATATGAGCAGGTACAAGGGGCAGTCCATCCAGTGGCACAACAATCATAGCGTAGGGCAGCACGTCCAGTTTAACCACTCTATGGTGGATACGTACCAAGTGTGATAAGTAGTGTCGATACATTTTAGCCATCAGTCCATAGAGTTATATCCTTCAACCCCCATTAAAGTTGCTCCATCGCTGTTCAACTGTGGCCCAAACAGTCATCTCTTGCAACCAATAAAAAAGGGACAATGGTATAGATGACATCCACTCCAGGGCAATGGCTATGTTTGCAAGCAGAGAGATACAATTGTTACATTAGAAAACTACTTTCCCCTTCTTGGACATAGTTGTTATCCCCAGTAGACACAACCTGGGGTTTGTCAGACCAGACTTCCCCGTCGCCCTCTCCACCCCCCTGCAATATCTAGCCGTAGCATACTTCCTTTGCTCTGCATCTTATGGAACATGGAATCATGGTGCCTGACTGCTTTTATTACGCCTCAGGGTCTTTTTCAAGGTATGCGCGTGCCATTCAGGTTAGTTTCAGTGGCAGCTGTGTTTCAACGAATAATGTATCCGCTTTTTCCTAGATGAACAGGGAATCATTTGCTTTCAAGATGATGTACTTGTGTGTGTGAAACGCGTTGGGGAACATAATAGAAGACTTGTGAGTGTGTTAAACATCCCTGAGACAGCTGGTATGATACTTAGAATGCAAGTTACATACAGAGTCCATACAGTATTTAGGACATCAAGTTTTAAATGGGGGATTAAGCCCAAAGCTGAGTTAGTAAACAGTATCAGTGGTTTTGAGGGTCCCCAGAACAAGCAACCACTATGATCGTTACTGGGTATGGCTGAGTACTATACGAAATGTATTCCAGCATTTATAAGTAAGAGCTTTCATATGAGGAAACTTGCAAAGAAGGCAGTGCGTTTTGCGTGGGATAGCCATTGTGAAATGGAATTTAGAGAAATCAACAAGGCGCTCAATCAGGCAACCCGTTCAGAGTAATTATGCTGCGTCCAGTGTGAATGTTGTGACCACGGATGCCAGCAACAAAGGTTTGGGTGCAGTTCTATCACAAAGAAAGAGGGACCAGGAATTTGCAATGGCGTTCGCATCTAGAGTTTTGAAGCAATCGGATGTGAACTATTCATTGAGAAGGAGTTGCTCAAGGAGTTGCTGGCAATCAAATGGGCTGTGGAGATGTTCAGGCCATTCTTATGGGGATAAACCTTTGTGCTATGGTCAGATCATAAACCGTTAAAGGAGATCTTGACTTCCAAAAGATTGGACAAACTTGCCGGAGCATACCCGCAATGTAGAATATGTGCCAGGCATTCAGAATAAGGTGGCAGATTGTTTGTCGAGGCTCACTAATGTGATTGATGACAGTGTAGATGATGATAAGGATCAATTTCTTAGTGTAGAACATGGGACGTGACCAAGGGTGAGTGGAAAGCAGCCATGGATTCGGATGAAATGTTGAAGGGATTAAAGGATGCTGTGGAAAGGGGGCGCATGAATGCGGAAGCATGTAGAGGGCTTCCATCAGATGCCATTAAGATGGTACGTAATGATATGATATGATGTGGTATTTATAACACGCCTGCACACAAGTGTTTCTAGGCGCGACAAGACAAAGAGGGGGAAACATAGGGAGGACACATAATGATCGTACTAGGCCTTGTGCCATTCAGATCGTGCAAGTGCAGGGAAGAGGGAAGAGGTGAGGGGAAGGGGGAAGTGCAGTTAACTCACAAGTGCAGCCAGCGGGTGGCTCATAAGTGCAGAGAGAAGCGACTGTAGGGTTGCTGATACAGACCCTTAAGTGCCCAGAAGCAGTGTGAGGGCAACTGGACATGCAGGAGCCTGGGCCCAAGTTCAGAGTGTGACCAGGTGACCAGTTCGCAGAGCAGTCAGGTGCTTCAGCAGGGGAGAGGAAGAGAGAAAACGGAAGAGAAAAGGAAGGTCTTGAGTTGCTTCCGGAACCAGAGGTGGTTCTGCCCAAGTTTGAGAGATGCATGGAGGCTGTTCCAGAGGGAGGGACCAGCCAAGGAGATAGATCTGCCCCCAATTCTCTGCTTGGAGAAGCGTCTGACCTTCAGATAGTTGGAGGTGGATGTGCAGAGAGCTCAAGAAGGAAGATGTTTTGGAAGAGAAAGTTGGAGGTAGAGTGGTCACAAGCCATAGAAAGCCTTGTGGATGATGCATGTCTGGGGTTTCTGTTGGTACTCTTGTTCAGAGGAGAATTGCCTAGCATTTCGGTGTTGGACTGCACCAGGGCAGGACAAAGACTGATGTGTTTGGGATATTTCTTCTCTGTGAAAGATAGTGAGCTAAAGACTCTGGGTAAGTCTCTCGTAACCAGGACTAATGTCTGGCAGAGGGTCTCCCAGGACCCCCTTGTTAATTTGCATATTTAAGTAACTTTGGGTCTCACCCTAAGTTACTAGGGGAATCCAGATGTGGACCCCTTGCTAACTATTGTTAGAGAGGCACAGATCCACCCTACTGATGAGGTCCAACCAGACCGAAACACGTGGCTGGGGTTTCTGTTGGTACTCTTGTTCAGAGGAGAATTGCCTAGCATTTCGGTGCTGGACTGCTCCAGGGCAGAACAAAGGCTGATATGTTTGGGATATTTCTTCTCTGTGAAAGATAGTGAGCTAAAGACTCTGGGTAAGTCTCTCTTAACCAGGACTAATGTCTGGCAGAGGGACTCCCAGGACCCCCCCTTGTTAATTTGCATATTTAAGTAACTTTGGGTCTCACCCTAAGTTACTAGGGGAATCCAGAAGTGGACCCCTTGCTCACTATTCTTAGAGAGGCACAGATCCACCCTACTGATGAGGTCCAACCAGACCGAAACACATGTCTGGGGTTTCTGTTGGTACTCCTGTTCAGAGGAGAATTGCCTAGCATTTCGGTGCTGGACTGCCCCAGGGCAGGACAAAGACTGATATGTTTGGGATATTTCTTCTCTGTGAAAGATAGTGAGCTAAAGACTCTGGGTAAGTCTCTCATAACCAGGACTAATGTCTGGCAGAGGGACTCCCAGGACCCCCCTTGTTAATTTGCATATTTAATTAACTTTGTGTCTCACCCTAAGTTACTAGGGGAATCCAGACGTGGACCCCTTGCTCACTATTCTTAGAGAGTCACAGATCCACCCTACTGATGAGGTCCAACCAGACCGAAACACGTGTTTGGGGTTTCTGTTGGTACTCTTGTTCAGAGGAGAATTGCCTAGCATATCGGTGCTGGACTACCTCAGGGCAGGACAAAAACTGATATGTTTGGGATATTTCTTCTCTGTGAAAGATAATGAGCTAAAGACTGTGGGTAAGTCTCTCGTAACCAGGACTAATGTCTGGCAGAGGGATTCCCAGGACCCCCCTTGTTAATTCACAAGCCCTAGAAAGCCTTGTGGATGATGCAGAGGGTCTTGAACTTGAACCCTGCAGTCACGGGGGGCCAGTGAAGAGATTTCAGAGCTAGAGAGATACAATAGCTGGGCTTGAGGCCAGGGACAGGTCTTGCAGTCCTGTTCTGGATAAGTTGTAAAGGTCGACAAGTGGAGGCAGGAAAATTTATAAAGAGGCTGTTAGCAAGCCCCGCCCACCTGGTCCCTTCCTGCTTGCTGCTCCTTTTCCTACCTAAGGCGATTCCAGCCTCTTCCTTTGCAGCTGGGGAGCAGCTGTAAGTGGATCTAGGTCACCTAGCCTAAGCCCCTCCCACCTAGTGCCTTCCTGGTTGCCGCTCTTTTTCACCACTTAGCAAGCCCCGCCCACCTGGTGCTTTCCTGCTTGCCGCTCTTTTCCCTACTGAAGGAGCCCTCCAGCCTCTTTTCCTTTGCAGCTGGGGAGCAGGTGTAGGTGGATCTAGGTCACCTGGCCTAACCACCACCCACCTTCTTAGCCCTGCCTCTTCCTTCCTGCTCTTAACTCTTAGATCAAGGGCATCTCTTGCCCGGGCATCCAAAGAGAAGGGCAATTCCTGTTTGGACCTGTTCGGACCAGGAGGATCCAGGGTCCGACCCCCTGCTAAGAGAGCAGGTAAGCATGCACCAACATGTGTTTACACCCTTACTCCCCACGGGCCATCCCCACCCTCTCTGGTCCCTTAGTGTTGTTCCCTTGTCCCCCCCCTTCCTGTTCACAGGAGCCTGTCCTGATACATTCTGGTTTCACCATCACCATCTTGTGGCCAATGCTGGATTTGACTTTTATTGACTTTATTGATTCACGGTGTGTCACCCTTTCTCAACTCTCATGCTGGACTTCCTTTGCATCTTGTACTCATGGTGGCCCTGAATCATGCTGTTCCCATCTTCATCTTGTATCCTGGCTTGCAACATTATGTGTTACTACTGACTTCTGCAATTGTATTCGCTCTCCCCTCTTGCTTCTCCACTCTTTTTGAATGCTTACTCTCTGTTCTCTCCTCCCCTTGCCTCCCCTCTCCCTTTTCCTATCTCCTCCTTTCCTCCCCTTAATTTCTTCTATGCACTTACTCTATCAGAATTGTCCCTGGACTTAGTATGATAGCAACCTCGTCTGTCGCCCCTCCATCCCCTTACTGTCCTCCCCCCCTCCAGCACTAGCTGCGACGTTGTCAAGCCAAGTACGATAGTCGCTTGTTTTGTTCCTCCCCTCCCTTTCTGCACCCCTCTCCCTCACCTTTTGTTTTCCTCCTGCTCTACCAGAAATGTCGTCAGGCCTACTACGGTAGTCACCTGTCTGTTTCCATTTCCTTCCCACTCTCCCCCTCCCTTCCTTATCTATTTCTTAGCACTTGCACTATCTGAAATGTCGTCAGGCTGAGTACGATAGTTGATTTCACATCCTTACTGTTCATGGCCTGTAAGAATGTCGTTGTATTTTCCCTTGTTCCCTCCCTTGCCTTGAAGCGCTTTGAAACTCATTGTGTATAGGCGCTATATAAATAAACTATCATATCATATCATATCATATCATATCAATAGTCTAGCCTAGAGGGGACCAGAGCTCTGGAGACAGTGAGCTTCTGCTGGAAAGTGACAAAAGAAAGAATACCTCTGAGGAGGTGCAGCTGATAGTTTGACTTCTTAGAGACTTCAGAGATATGAGGAGAGAAGGAGAGGGCAGAGTCAAAGATGACAACAAGGTTCTTAGCCTCCCAGCAAGGAGCAGGAAGAGTGCCCAGAGTGGGTGGGCAGAGAGAGAGAGAGAGAGAGAGAGAGAGGAAAGGAGGGAGCGGGTGTCCCAATGAGGACGATCTCAGTTTTACTGGCAATAAAGCAGAGGTCATTGGCGGCACACCATTCCGGAATTGCAGCCAGACCATCTGGTTGCAAATTGAAAATTGGATCAAATTGTTCCACTGATTGGGGTGAGAGAAATACTATTGTTGGTTGCCCATGAGGGGCATCAAGGAATGTAAAACAGAGGGTGAGCCAAGACTATTAGTGGGCAGGTGTTGATTTGCAAGTTGAACGGATGGTTAGGGGGTGCAATACCTGTGAACATTCAGAAAAAAGTTGTGTCAGTAGGTCTAGTCCCATGACTGTTATGAAATGTTCCATAGTTCCATGCGAAAGAGTTGACTTTGGTATTGTGGGTCCTGTGAGGAGTCAAGGAAAACAAGTTTATTTTATGGTGTTGGTTGATTTCTGTCTGAGTGGGTTGAGGTACAGTGGACACAGAATATATGTTCCAGTGATGTCAAAACATTTTTGGATGTTTTTTTCCAGAGAGTGGGTTATCCCACAATTTTGATGACCGATAATGACGTACAGCTTGCATTGTGTGAGATAGACGACTTTATCAAGACGAATGGGACTGAGCATTGCATGTGTTCTATGTACCATCCTGAGACTAATGGGTTGGTTGAAAGATTGAATTGTGTCTTAAAGCACAGTACCCAGGGTGCTATACGTTGAAACAGGGACTGGAGGAAAGCTGTTATTGAGACTGTGGAGGCAGACAGATTCACTCCACATTCCACAACCGGGGTATCTCCATTTCTGATTCACTGAGGCAGGAAGCCAACACCAGGGTGTGTCGGGCATGGATCAGTAGATCGAATGTGAGTACAAAGTTGTGTATGACATTCGCACTGCCCCAGTGAATCAGAAATGGAGATACCCCGGTGTGATGTTGTAGAGGATGATTATGTGTTAAATCGCCTGTTGCATTACAGAAGCAAGGTAGCTCCTGGTCTAAACCAATAATGGTGTTAGAAGTGATGCATGGAGCCGTAACCAAGGACGATGGAAAGGTATGGAATATGGACAGGGTAAATAGATTTAAGAAACCGTCATTTTGGTTGAGAACCAGTGGCAGAGGGGACGTTGGTAGGAAATGCACACATGACCAATGTAATCAGAGAAGGTATGGAGATGCAGGTCACTGATAGGGCCAGTAGGGAAAAGAAGAGGCCTCTGTACCTGGATGAGTATGTGATTGATCCAGTGAACCACCATCTGCAGGGTTTTCCACCAGTGTAAAGTGCACATTCTGCTGGAGTTTTGTGTTTTGATATATGTTTCAGCATCTTGAACAAATTATCTGTGCATGTATCTATTGCACATTTTTTTGCATGTAATTATTGTGCATGTATCCATTTTCTCCAGTATGGTTTGTTTTATTTTGGTTGTGTACTATGTTTTTTGCAAGTTGTTATTTATCTATTACTATTTATAAGGAAGTTAGATGTGTAGCATTCTTCCTTTCTGTGTATCTTATAGAACATGGAATCATGATGCCTTACCTGATTCCATGTTCCATAGAGAACAAGTGTCAGTTGGAAAGGAGCCAGTGGGGCATAAGGAGCAAAATAAAATAAACGACTGATTTACATTCCCGTGTGGAGCAACTTTATTGCACTAGCCAATTCTTCTGTATCTGAGGGCAAACCCAAATGATATGCGTTAATGAGGCACCCACCTGATGGCATTCAGGCATATATTTTTCACAGATGGGTCAATTTGTTGCAATAGCCTGGGGGTGATATGCTCTCTATATAATGTATTATATTGGATTAGGTTAAATCTCGAGCTACGTGCAACTTTTTGGGGGTGGACGAAGGCCGGGTGCAATTTTCTTTGTCAGTTCACCGCTCAAGTTCTGTTCACAACTATATTGTATGTGGAGGTGGGCCAGTGGGAGGCATGCCGGCAATGGTGGCTATGAGTAGTGTGGATACTGGCCAAAAGTCGATTGTTGTGTGAACTTTGGCGCTCGTAAATGTAATTCACTAACCTGAGCCTCAGCGAGAAAATCTGTCAATTTTTCCTGTCCCTCTTTACTAAGACTCGCAACTTGTAAAAAGTAACAGCAGAATATCATATTGAGATTTCTTATCCCCAAAGCTCATAAAGGATTTTCCCAGATAGAGGTCAGTGCAGTGAATACAACCAGCATCTTTCCACCTCTACAAATATGTAGTGCCTGCAGCTTTAGTGAACCAGGCAATGAAGAGATAGACCAGCTGGTACTATTACATTTTAAGTTGCTATTCCTTGAGGTGCCATGGAGACAGTCCATCTCCCAGCAAGGCATGATCTCTGTGGCGTAGAGGACCATTGCACCAGGAATTGTAACTGAGGGGCAAGAAAGTAGGTCTCCAGCTCCCAAAGCTCGCCTGGCCCCTTCCTCAGCTAATCTCTTGAACAGCTTTTCCACTATCTGGTGCCTCCTCGAGCGCCATGCCAGGCTCACCAGTAGTCTTATCTATTTCTTTGAATAAACTCAAATATACGCCTCAGTGCCAGAGAAAACATATATCAATGTGGGTAATAGGATCATCCCACTTAATGCAACCCTGCCCAGTATGTTCAGAGGCGACCACAGACAGAATTCCACAGATGGCTTGATCCCCTTCACAACTATAGAGACATTGGGCCTCATTACGAGCATGGCGGTAGCCGTGTCTGTATGGCAGGCACGGCTACCGCCATGCTCGCTACCGGCACTGTCTCCCGCGATTGGGCAATAGCCGGCCCATTACGAGATGAATGGGCCGGTAATTGCCCATTTGCGGGTGGCGGTTTTGCCAGGCTCCCGATCCCGATTCTGCCCCATAGGGCAGATGGGGGTGGGGAGCATGGATGCGCCAGCACCGTTGATAACGGTGCCGGCACAATTAGGAGTTCTGATCGTGGGTGCCGCACAGCCTGCCAGGTAAGACCTGGCGGGCTGTCAGGAACCCGCGAGCAGAACTCGTAATGTGGCGGCACGGTATGGACGGTGCCGGTGCCTTATTGACACTGTTCAGACCGTGGCCTGTAAGTGATTTCAATCCGGCATACACCCAAGTCAACACCTAGCATGTAGTGCACAACTGAAATCATTATTTATTTTTGTCTAAAAGTTCTTTATTCTGAAGGATATACCACTTATATCACACCCTTCTCCTGGAACCCCCCTGGTCACACTGAGCCAGGAATCAGGCTGGTTTGCAAAGGTAAACATTTATTTATGTATTTAAAATGTTATAACAATTTGTCTTAATAGGTACACAACAATCACCAATGGGTGATGTAACACTAAATGATCTCTTTAATACACATGGAGTAAGTAGTGAGCAAAACAATTCAGCACAGAAAATAATACTTGTGTGTAGTTCCAGATCGGATAGCACTGTGGTTAAAGTTAAAGGCTTCCCCTGCACATGCCTCAACCCCCCAATAGGCAATGTAAAGAGATAGGAGGAGAGAGCAGGTATTCAGGAAAAGCTGTCAGAATGGCTTTTAAAGTTATCTTAAAATGGACTGGGCAAAAACACCAAATATGGTCTAAATTGCTGAAAATGTTATACATTCTTATGGGAGCCGCTTTGGATAGTTGCACACAAACACAAGCAATGATTTAATACCAAGAAACAATTTGAAATCTTAATTGGAATGTGGTCTTAGATGGATTTAAAGCTGTGGATGTTAGCTACAAGCAGATGTTGAAAGTTTCTAGCACAAAAACTGAGGGAGTTATAGGCATTTTAGTAGAGGTCATTTTTTCGAGATAGGCGCAAGAATGGAAAACAGGAATTCACTTTTAAAATGACAAAAGGGTTTCTTACACTAGAGGATGACTATGAACAAAACTAATACCACACAGGAACACAGTCACTTGATCAGAATGACTGCCTGTGGAGGAACTCGCCTTCTTCAGATGGGAAAAGATAAGCGCACACATAGTTTTCACAATACTTGTACAGGGGAAAGATAGGATGGTTTGGATAGAGAGTTCAGACAATTCAAAAATACTCCTAACAATACAGGTTCTGTATACAATAGGATGGGTTTAAGATAGGGATTGAGACTATGCAAAATACATATGCCAGTGACACAATTCTTTCTATAGATACTCACTGGATATGTTTTTAAATGGAACCGTCGGTTCTGGTCAGTCAAGATTCTGGTCAGGGAATTGGATCTGGTTTTGGACCGACGGCTGGGCACATCGGACTGGGCAGAATTGTCAAGGCGCTCTGGTCACCACACGGCACAGTACTGCACTAGATCTACAAGGCCATATTTACACATGTGCAACCTCTATAAACCTCTATAACCTCTATAACAATCACTTATACGGATAACATGTTTTACATAGCAGCTACTCCTCAAAACCCCGTAGCTGTGGTATCTTGTCTCTGCTTTTCACAGAATTGTGCCCTTTTCACTAGGAACACAATGTCCAATTTATAAGCACATTTCTACAAGTGTGCTCGTTTAACATGGGCATAAGTGTATAAAGTTTCATACTTCTAGCGGAAATAGATTTTACGAAAAATCACATTTCTTGCATTTCTTTCCAGAATATGTCACACGATTTTGCCACCTCTTGAAACGTACAGCCAAAATTTAGATTCACAAATCTGTTACTTTTATATTTTTCACAATTTTAACTGGCAAATTATAAGTCTTTTAAAAGAAATGTTCTTTGTTAATGTTCAGCCACAGATGGTTGTTTGGGTCTGCCTCTTTTTGTCTCCCTGCAGTCCAGAAGCAGTCTCCTCCCTGTTTGCTCCTGGCAGAGACCATTTACGACTATCTTCACACCTCGCATTTCCTTAGTTGCAGCTGGTCATTGTTCCTCATGCCTCTGTAGACCAGGTTTTTTCCAACCCCATAATTAGAGCTTTTGTGTGATTTCCTGCTGGGGGGAAAGACCTTCCTTCTGTGAGAAAACCAGTTATTCCAGTTTGGTAGCTTCAGCTAGGATTCATTTTAATTGGTACTTCTGTTGATTTTTTTTCTTAGCTTAAAACCAACTTGTTGTATCACATCACAGCAAAAATTCTCATTCAAGATTTTACACCATGGGATCAAAACAATTACAATATGGGTTACTATCAGTAACAGGCCTCTTAGATTGCAAACATTTGATTTTAGTTTATACATGTTAAGGTTTAATCAGGCAGGTTCCTGACAGCTGTCATTCAGGCGGCCCAGGGTACTGCACCCAGAGATTTTTGACAGATCCACAGACAGGCTACTGGTGCTGTGGAAGTCTCTTTATGCTCTCAGCTTTTTAGGACTTTGTAAGTTCCCAATGATTTCTTAAACTAAGTGAATTGTAGCACCCAGCAAGAATTTTGGATATTTGAAAGTGTTCTGTACCGGCATTCTGCAGTCTCAGCAACAAAGAAAAAGGGATTTAAAGCAAGATTTGGGGGTTTCATTTAGCAAAGCACTGCTTTTTCTTTCTGCACTCCACTTTCAATTGTTTTGGGGCCCAGTGACACATTCCGGTAGTGAGAGCTCTGTTCCACCACTGACAATATGCGTGGCAGATTGGACAGCCATCTTTTTGTGCGTTGCAAAGCACGATTTTCCGAGTTTTTGGCGCGCACAAGGGTTTTGCGGCCAGTTTGCTATTTTCTGGCACCATCATAACACAGTGATGCAGCATAGCAGAGCAAAAGCGGGTCAATACATCCCACAGGCCACCACCCGTATAATGAGGCTCATTATGTTCCAGCAGATCAAAGGGTTAACGTTATAGTATATTTATGTTGCTCCATAAGGAAACATTTTCGGGGTCCACTGCAAGGGCGCTGTTGAGTTAGAAGCTTCCCGTGCACCATCAGGGCATCCAATTGGAATATATGTGAATTGTTGCAATGTATCCGTCTTTCAACTTGTAATGTGACATTTACAAAATGGAGCAAAAAAGAAAACAGTCTCGTTTGCAATGGGCAGTAAATGAGGGCGTGCATGCACACTGTACTGCTTTTATGCTTGAATTTACTTCTAAAAGACCTCCACTGCGCATCCCTCCTGCATCTTGTCAGTGCGTTCTTTTTCATGCCTGCATGAGAAGTTCTTGCAGGCATTAATCAAATGGCTTCCTATGCAATACGCCTTGGTTTAGCACCTGCTGAGGACCAGGCAGACTCCATACAAATCCATTGAATAAACGCTGTGAATGATAATTTGAAAGCAACATTAATTTCTTCACAAGACAGAGAGGAACGCTGAAGCGTAAACAGGAGTACGCTTGATTTAGTTCTATTTTACTCTCTAGTGTGCCACTCCATCTTGTGAACCTTTAAAATTGCATCTAGGGGACTCAGCTGCACAGAAGTGCTAACATTGCTGGTCCCCTGCAAGCAATTTATGAGCCTGAAAGAGTAAGGGCAGTTTTTACTCTTTTCTTTAGTGCTCCCATTTGTAAAAAGGTGAAAACTGCATGCAGGGGACCCAACCCGATGTAAGTTATAAGGGGTCTGGGAAATGGACCTTCAGTTTCTGGTGCCTGATATCCCGGTATTACAGGTGCCAGCAACAGCGCTGGCAAATGATCATAGGACTCCATGCAGGGAATTGCCAGTATTTCTGGCACCAGTAATACCGGTTCAACAAATACTGGCTGTTTTTTGATGGTGGGGGGGCCTAATTTATCTCCAGCTCTCAGTGGAAGTAAGTCAGTTAAACCCCACCGGAAAACTTGTAGTTGGACGGTGCGGGAAAGGTGGCAGTAACAGAATTACCGCCACCTTTTTCCCGCACCGCCAATCTTGCAAGGACCCACATAATAGGGGGAGTCTATTGGATGCAATAAGTATTTTTTTAAATATAACCCCCAAAGATCAAAAACAAGGAAATCGACTATACAATGCATTTGTATGGAATATGCCTTCTTTTACTAGGCGATAGATGCAGGCAGAATCAATGGGAATTCATTTGTTTTGTACCTGGATGAAAATCCCATTCGGGTGTAAAACCAGGAGTCATTTGAAAGTCGAGGAGATATGTACGGTGTTTTGTTCCTCTACTCCCCCTTCAAATGCATTGAAAATCCCCTGGAGTGCAAAAGTAAGGCAAACTCAGCTTACTTCTTGCTTGTACACCTTGCTTTCACAATCCGTCCCTCGTAAAGTGACACCCTTTGAGCGGCTCAACCCCTTAGGAGCTTGTTTTGCTCCATGGCTGAATTTGGTGGCGGGGAGCCATTTCGTGTAGATATAAACAAATCTTGGTCATTTGCAATGTGGAGCGCACGCCGCCTTTTTCCCTGCACATTTGCACTCTACATGCAAATGAGTAAATGCGGCCTACCATGCTTGCATGGCAGGCAGCATTTGCAATTACAATAAAACGCTGCCTGTGATGCAAATCCCTCTGGAGTCCGCTGGCTTTATTCTGCTGCATAAAGCCAGTGGGCTCCATAGGGATCCCCAACATTTGTGCCAGCATGAAAATGCATACCGGCACAAATGTTGTGGACCTTTGTTTGGCTGGGAGGAAGGGAGCCGTCGGAAAAATACAAGTTGTGTTCGTCCCAATCCTCTCCATCAAAGAAATGGTTGAAAATGAGCAGTGAAGTAAATCACACGTGCACAAGTCTTACACTGTACGAATGTGATTTAATTTGCGGCTCATTGAAAATGAGCTGCTTATTGTTTAGGTAGGTTCGAGTCAGAATATGACCAGTTTGCATTTCCCTCTTCGTACTTATGCCACTGATCTGAATTCCTCAACACACAGACCAGGTTGAATCAAGGGACACTAATACATCCATGCTAGTCCCTATTACTATGTTGGGATTATTGATCTGATTTATTTGAATTCTGGTATCATGTTTTTATTTTTCTCTTCTGCTGGGAGGAAGTAAAATATATTTACTTAAAGCCTAATTCGCAAAGCAGGTACTATGACTTACCATTGACCTAAACCTGAATAGGGCTATTTGCTTCACAAATAATTTACTATGTAATTTACTCTTGATGTACTCCTGATTTACCAGGTGTAAGGTGTGAGTCAGAGTTACTCATAGTAACTTTTTGTGTATCAGATAGCCTTCTCTAGGTTGAAGTCCAGGGGAAGTCTGAGGCACTCCTTTGTGACTCACAACCCCCCTCGCACTCCGCCGCCTAAGCTTCTGTGAATATATTTTCTTTTTCATTGCAGTTCTGACACACAGTATTCCGCTTATCTTCTGCCCAGAGGTGAAACTGACAAGACTGGGCGAATGAAAATGGTGTCAGTAGTGGCGTTGGCAGAGAGCCAGTGCTGCACCTAATTTCCTATCAGTACTGCTGGTGGGGCTTTCTGATGTGGGCTGGGCCGATAGCTTAGGGTCCACTTGTTTTTTTTGGATAACGTAGAACAACACAGGTTTGAAACACGGTCGAGCACATAGAAACTGGCCTTTGGTATTGAGCACGTCATGAAAGACGAATGAATCAATGTGTAAAGAATTTGGCTTGAAGTTAGGAGGAGGCTTTAGTGGGTCGGAGACAGTCCGCTCCGGCCTTTCCCAAAGCAGCGAGCCTGCCATCCGTCTCAATCCAAACGAGTTTTGCTGGCTACACGGGTGATAAAATGCCTGGATACCCCCTGCCCCCCAAATTGAGTTTGGGTCAAACACACCCCGTCACCTAAAACAATATTACAAAATGGGTAATAAAACCAACAGCAGAACTGTGGTGTATTAAATCGTTGTAACATCTCATGATCAAAATAGGTGAAGATAGATTTGTACTGTTGGCCTCAGAACCAGAGTTCAAAGTGGACTGGAACTAAAGGGTACACTGTTTCCCTGATTTTTGGGGAAATCATTAATCATTCCCTTATTTTATTGGACCCTGTGCACGGCAGTGAAGGACACCATTCTTTATAACTAACCGCTCCCCTACTGGGGATTTGAACCTGTGCAGCGCTCTTTCCACTCCAGTGTCACACTATGCAGTGCTGTCTTGTAGGTGCTGGGCTGCATTTGTTCATATGTATAGACTGCCTGGGACATAGCGCTCATTTCAGAACAGTCACACAGCCCTGCGCAGAACTGATCTGTGTCTTCTGCAATTAACCATGGATTGTTGCAGACACAATCATTACAAGTATGGCGGTAAGGCAACAACGGCGCCGGTATCGCTACCGGCACTGTTGCTACCGTACCGCCATACTAGGAGTTCTGCTCGTGGGTGCCCTTGCAGCTACCAGGTCTGACCTTGTGGCAGTACCGGCACCCGCGAGCAGAACATGATGGTAGTACTGGTACAGTACCGGTGCTACCACCCTCCCCATTCCCATTGAGCCCTGTGGGGCTCACGTGGGAATGGGGATGTACTGGGACCGGCATCCACAAAAGGGCAATTACCGGGCCCGGCTGGGCCGGAATAGCCTAGTAATTACCTATTCGTGGGTGCCGGACCTGGATGCAAGTTTCAAGGTAGCCGATAAAACCAGCAAGGCTACCTCCAACCTCATAATGAGGCCCAGTGTCTGTACAGATAACGGATAGGTGTGTGTGGCTATAGCCCTAGACGTGTCTCTTAAGTGGTGGGAACGGTAGGTGATCGGAAGGGGCGGCTGCTTAAAGCTGCATGCTGCAGGGGTCAATGACCAACTAATGGTGGTTCTTTAAATGCATTTTCTTTCGTAGTGCTTTCGTTGGTCTTGAGTGTACTGTTGTAAACACAGCAGGGTGGCGTGGAATGGAGAAAAAGAACGTATGGTGTGTGAATTGTGGGGGAGGTTGAGAACAGGGCCAGTGGGGAGTGCGAGAGGAGGGGATTTGGGGGCTTAGGGGGCGTAGAATGTGGCGGGGCTGGGAAAACATAGTTCCACTACTTTTTTTTTTACTCTTCGCCCACTGCTCACAACGCAAGTCTGAAAGAGTTTGCCACTGAGCTAGAGGCCCTGTTGAAATTAATCCTCTCATCGAGTTTACAACCCCTGGTAGAGTGGAAGAGTCTTGCAGACTCACTCGGACATTTTTAAAGGTATATGTATCAATGATTATGTTTCCTATTAATTAGCAAGCGGCAAGTGTGTAGTCAGAGAGCGTGAGCAACCAAAGTTTTTTTTAAAACAATTTTATTGATTTATTAACAACAGTGTAACTTACAGACTGATATACACGTTCATATGACAATATACAATCGATTGTGTCTGTTTGTTCCATTACCCCCATCTCCCCCCCCAATTCCCAGCCTATTCCACCTCCGTTAACTCCTTACACAGTGCAACTGACTGTGCCAAGTATATACATGTCTCTAGTCCATCAATTGCGACGGTGCATGCACCCCCCTTGGGTACCATTGTGTGTGGAGGCCGTCGGTTCTTGCAACATATGCTTCAGGAGTCTAAGTCTACATTTTGTTCTCCTCTGCCCCGGTGTGCCTGCCTCTTGCCACACTGAGGTTTCTGCCTGTGTCCTCTTCTGGAGGTCCCTCCACCACAGGTGTACTTCCCGACCCTTGTATGCTTTCCAACCCATCACTATTCTTCATGTCGCCAGTATGTATGCAAGGTCTTACAACTTACTAACGTGCCTTGCTTGCTTCGGTCTTGCAGAAATACCAAGCAAACAGGCAGTAGGAGATCTAATGTCTAATGTTATACCTGTCTTGGCTAATGACTGGGCTATCTCTTCCCAGTATCGTTGGATCTTCGTACAAGCCCAGAACATGTGTATGAGGTCCGTATTAATCAGTCCACATTTCGGGCATGATTGTTCAGTTGCCTTACTGAATGTGGCTATTTTCTTTGGGGTTAGATATGCCCTATGCATTACATATAATTGGATCAACTGAAGCTTAGCATTTCTAGACACTTTTTATGATAAGGCATCACTCTGCCCCAGGCCTCATCTGTCAATTGCTCCTGTAAGTCTCCTTCCTAGCTACACCTGGTCTGCACAAGCATATCCCCCGGCCTTGACATTAACAACTCGGATATTCTTGATACCGCATGCCCTCCTTCTGATATATATATAAAGTATTTTCTTTTGTTTCATCGTCCTGCAGTACCCTGTCTGTTTCTGGCCATTTCTGCATTAGTTTAGTGAGGAGTCTGGCATAAATTGTATTTCGGCCTCTCTGTACGCCTGTTCCTAAGGTAAGCGCACTGAAGTTCATCGGTCTCCCTTCTCGTAGCACGTCTCCCACCATCACCACCCCCATGGGTTCCCAATACTTCCTTACATTTGTTCTATGTTGTGAATCTTCCCCCTTTAGCGTTACCAATGGGATCTGGGGGGAGTATGGTGCTTCTTTTCCTAAAAAACGACAAGCTCTATGCCATATTGTCCTGCCCAGCATCAGCAGCAGTCCATATCACCTCTTTTAAAAAGGATGGGGTGCATGCTGGCTGTAGCAACCAACTATCCTGGGTCTGCTTGTCTGACAGCTAGTTTGTGGGGCACTTTTCTACCCCCTTGATTGTACGGGCTCTGAAATTTCATTAGTGCCATCCTGCATCTCAAGTTGTGCCACAGCAAGGTAAGACATGTAGTATCAAGTTTCCTACAAAAGGCTTTAGGTATGTCATATGGGAAATTAGTGAAGTAATGAAGGAGCCTCGGGAGCACCACCATCTTCAATAGGGCAGCTCTCCCCATCAGTGAGAGCGGCAATCTGGCCCAGAAAGTCAATGTTATCTACCGCTTTTAGTGTGTTTTGTATGTGTTGTCTTAGGATCGTGGTAAATGGCTACTACCAGGTATCTAAATGTGTTCACCTCCCATTTAATTGGTAGCACTGGTAATGTATTCAGGGGTTTCCATCTATACCCCGCTAGGGGGAACAAACACGACTGCGCATTAATCGTGATACCAGATAGGTCTGCATAGCGCTCAGACACATCTAAGATATACTGCAAGTTGGTTCCTGGGTGTTGTAGGTATAGAAGCATATCATCAGCATCCAGGGAAATCAGGTTCCTGCTGCCCTGTGTAACTATGCCTACATCTTGGTATTCCTTCCGGAGATACACTGCTAATGGTTCTAAGGCCAGTATAAATAACAATGGAGACCATGGGCAGCCCTGTTATGTGCCTTTACCTAACGACCATTGTTCTGAGATATGGGAGCCCATCTTGACTCTTGCTACTGGATTACTATAAAGCATCCATACCCATTTTATATATGTGGGCACTATGCCGAAGCTTTTCCGCACCGCCAGCAACCATGGCCATCTGACTGAGCCGAATGCCTTGACTGCGTTGAGTGAGGCCACAGCTAAATGATGTGTACTGTCATGGGTGTTGTCTATGATATGGTGTAACCTCCTCAGGTTACATGTAAGATTTCTGTCCGGAACATATCCGGACTGGTCTGGGTGTATAAGCTTGGATATTGCTGGCTTAAGCCTGTTGGCCATTAGAGCTGTGATTATTTTCCCATCTTGATTAAGCAACAAAGGGGGTCTGTAAGATCCGCAGTCGGTGTCAGGTTTATTGGGCTTCAATAATGGGATAATAATTGACTCTCTCAACAACATATGTAGATTACCTGTGTCTAGCGCTTCATTAATCATTGCTAGCAATGGGGGCGTGACATCTGCAATTAATTCTTTATAAAATTCACTAGGTAATCCGTCTGCCCTGGGGGCTTTACCAGTCAGCAACCCTCTTATAGTGTATTGTAATGCCTCTATGGTTATGGGGGCCTCTAACCTGTCAGCAGCCTCTACATCCAGCTTCGGGAAATCTATCTGTGCTAGGGCCTCATCTATCGCAGACAACCGGATTACTGATGTCTCTGCATATGACTCGATATAATAATCGTGAAACCATTTAATTATGCCTTCCTGCATCCCACACACCACCCCATTTCTCCCTACAATCTCTTGTATCATATCCCGCTCGGATTCACTTTTATATAGCCAGGCCAATAAGCATCCCAGCTTGTCCCCTTCGGCATGTAGTCTTTTTTTAGGTATTTCTTATAACTCAGCATGCCCCATCTTCCCCAGTGCTCTAAGCATTCCTGCTGCAGACGGGCAACTTTGCAGGCTCATTCTTTGGACATGTCACCTGAGCAATCTATGGCTTTTACTTTAGTTTCCGCCTTATGTAGGTATCTTTCTATCGTGGCTTGTATTCCTTTTGCTTTAGCTATTGCTTTTCCCCTAATCACTACTTTGAAGGCTTCCCATAGTGTACCCACTGATTCTACACTCCCTGTATTGTTTTTAAAGTAGTCCTTAACGCCCTCTCTTAGGTGTCCTCAGGGATTCGCCTCCAGGTCGGGATGGGTGCCCTGGGGGGGTGTTCTTCCATGTGACCACCAGGGGGGCATGGTCGGATAATACCTGTGCTTTGTATTCTGCCATTTTGAATTTGTTCCCTGTAAAGACATAGGGCCTCATCACAAGCTTGCCGGTCCGGATACAATGGTACCGGTAAGCTTGCCGGTACTGTTGTATCCGGACTGGCAAACTCTGAGTTGTGATCGTGGGTATCTTTCATTCCACCAGGTCTGACCTGACGGAATTAAATGCACCCGCGAGCAAAGAATGTCGGATGCACAGCCACCGTTACAAACGGTGCCTGTGCACCCGGCTTCCCCATTCCCATTGAGCCCTATGGGGCTCAAATGGGAGTGGGGAAGAATTTTTTCCGGCACCCAGGAATGGGAAAATACTGGGTCCGGCAAGGCTGTGATGACATGGTAATTGCCCATTTCTGGGCACTGGAAAAAAATGAATACCGGTGGCAGCCGTGCCTGTGTTACAGGCACGGCTACCACCAGCCTCGTAATGAGGCCCATAGTCCAGTCTCGTGTATAGATCTTTGGGGGCCGTGTTATGTGGATATATCCCCGGGCCTACAGGTGTAGGGTTCTCCATATATCGGACAATTTGAATTCTCGTAAGAGTGTATTCAAGGCCTTGGCCGAAGGGGCTGGGTGTATGAATTTATCGTCTGATCCATCCATTGGCGGGTTAAGCGTGCAGTTAAAGTCTCCTCCCCATATAAATGTGCCGTCTCTGTATGGGCTGATTTGGGGATATAGCGAACGGAAGTAGACTGCTGTATCATGATTTGGTACGTAAGTGTTGATGATGCAAATTTCTCTCTGTTCCACCAGTCCCTGTACTACAATCATCGTACCATATTTATCTTTAAAAGTCTTGAGAACTCTGAATGGCACAGACGGTGCCACCCATATCAGAACCCCTCTAGCATATGCCGAATATGACGAGTCCAGGGTTGTGCCACTCCACTTTTTTCCTAGGGCGATTTGTTTCTCCCCTGTGAGGTGCGTTTCCTGAAGGAGTGCTTTGTCAATTCTTTGGCGTTTCAAAAATGTCATTATTAAATTTCACTTGATATAACTGTTTAATCCCCTGCCATTCCAGGATGCTATTTTAAGTTCCCCCATTGCACGTGGAAGTTCTGACATACCCTAACAGTCTGATGCGCATAGTATATACCCTGTGTGGATCTATAGGCTAACTCCCAAATAACTACCCCAACTCCCCTACCCCCCCAACAATTGCCCAGCTCAATACCTTGTTCTCAGGCATCCCCGCTTCTCACTCCCACCCCAGTTGCTTGTCCAGGTGCCCGGAGTGCAGCAGGCGGATACCTAACTGCTAGTATCCGAATAACAAATCCAGTCTTAGTTGAAGGCCACTACCTCGCAGTGCGTTTCTAGATGGACACTACACTGCCGGCTCCTGCAGTTCGCTGAGGTTTTAGTGCCTGAGTCTTTTTGCGTAGAGGTCGCACCCAATTGTAGTCAGATGGTTGTGCCCATCCATATCCTCACAGCTCCCCCATAGGTCTTTAGCATGTGTCACCTTTGCTGCTCATTTGGTTGTCTGTTTCCGGTTGGCAAGTTTTCCATGTCCATCCATTTATGTGCATCTTCAGGGGTGTCAAAGGAGGTGGCTCGGCCTTTGTTTATGATTTTATGTTTAGCCAGATATATCAACATGTACTTAAGGTTGACCCCCCGCAGCCTATTCTTGACCGATGTGAAGTTCATTCTCTGTTTTTGCACCTGTAAGGTGTAGTCGGGGTTTTCAGTAATGTCGGCTGATGCTCGCTGAATCGTTCCTCCTTTACAGAAGTGTTTGAGAATCTTTTCTCTATCTTTATAAATTAATATCTGGGCTATTATGGGCTGTGGTGGGGCTCTCAGCAGTGGTTTCCTCACAGGAACCTGTGTGCCCTTTCTACTGTGAAACCCTGAGTGATGGTACCTGGGCGGATTTCTTGTAGCAGCATATTTTCTATGAAGTTGGTTGGGTTTGCCCCTTCCTCACCTTCGGGGAGCACGATAGTGTTTACGTTATTGCGTCTGGCCCGCCCTTCCGCATCCCTCAAGATTCTGCATCTGTTGCTGCAGTACCGTTACTTCTCTTGAGCTGTCTTACAATTTGCTAGTGTTCATTGCCACTTGATTTTCAAGTGCACCTGTGCGTTCTGCAAGCGACCTAACATCCTGTCTCAGGAGGTTCACATCTAGGATGATAGCATCCATTTTAGATTCCAATGTGATCTTCAATGCAGCTATAGCGTCCAGGACCTGTTGGCTCCCTTTCATTTGGACCTGCTCTCCTTGTGGTGATGTGGTCACTGGCGTGGTGCCCTCAGTTGAATTAATGGGTTTCAACGTCCCCTTTCAGTCGAATAGACATATTGTAACATGTCTATTCTGCTGGAAGCCTCCTGGTGCCAGATGATCCCACACTTGCTTAATGTCTATTCTGCTGGTAGCTAGCACTTGTCAGACGGAGGCTGCTTACTGTGTTCTGAGGCTGCAGTGTTGATGCCTCGGCATCCCCAATATGCTCAACTGATAGGCGACAACCACAAATACTGACTTGATGGTTAGCGTCAGTATGCCGCAGTAGAAGTGGCCTCCTGCTCTCCCGTATGTTGTACCCATTGTAATGTCCAGTGTGTTCAACAACTGGTCAAGTTGGTGATGGCCAGTGTGCGCTCCCATTCCTATGTGGTCACTTGCGTGTAGGTCATTCCACTCTCTGTTCGGGAACCTCCTGTGCTTGTGGAGGCTGGCAGTCATCTCCTTAGCCACCTTCATTATTGCGACCTTGGGCTTAGCATGGATAAGTCTTTTCTCGTTGTGTTGCGTTGCCAAATTGTGCATGTGTGTCCTCACTCCTTTCTTCACTGCCTTAAGTACCCCATCAAGGTGCTTGCCATGCCAGGGCAGCCGCCTCCTCTTTGCAGCACCGCAATGTTGCTTGGGGTTCTTGATTGACCGGCGTTGATTCATGTCATGCTTCTGACCTTGTCTGACTCTTACGTTGAGATGCTCATGTGTGCACCAATGTTTCTGGTTTTTACATGGACCCCGCTCAAGGGATGTGCTTGTATGTATGTTGGATTGCACTTTTTTCAGTGTAATGCGCACCCTGGAGATTGGTGCGGCGTGTGTCTGCGCCTTCTTCAGCCTGCTATGGCTTGGGTCTGGCTCCAGGGTGGCGAGTGCTATTAAGGGCGCTGCCTCAATTTCTGTGCTCTCTGGTGCCTGCTCGGCGCCCAAACTTTATTCAAGTCCCCACTGCTGTACCCCAAAGCAGAGCGATCCTGGGAACCGTGACACCGCCACTCACCGTTGGTTGGGTTCTTCCATCCTCCACAGCAGTGCAGCTGTTTGTATTGTGGCGTATGACTTGCCTTCCTCCGGCGCTCCGCTGAGTGGGTCCAGCAGGATCCCATTGGCCTACTGTAGTGCTTGGCTACCTTTCCGAAATGTCATAATGCAGCGGTGCTCCGAACATACGCGGGACCCTGCCTTGCGGCCACCGCCATTTTATATTCACCGCCGCTTCCCTAGTCGCGATCTTTCGGAAGGGCTCGTTCTCCGCAATCTTCTCACCCCCCACTTTCTGCTAGCAGACACCTGCCCTTTTCATTAATCCGGTGATGTGCTCACAGGCGTCAACGCACACTGTAGCCTGCGTTTCAGGCTAGGATCATTTCGGATCGGCAGGAACAACAGGAACCACGTCCTTACTGCTTGGCTTCTTAGCCACACCTCTAGCAAAGGATGTTTGTGGGGTAGGGTCTGGGGATAAAAGGGTGCATTTCACCACACGTCTTTTGTTAAAAATTGCCGTGCCTTCTATAATCTGTGCTGCAGGGCAACACAAAACATGCCATCGGTGCCAGGTCAGCAACAGTACACAGGAGGCACCAAAGGCATTCACTCACTTTAGGGAACATGTGAACAATTAGGAAGACCCAGTGAAACAAAACAATGGAAAACCCGGATGCACTCCCCGGGGATGTATCCCAATGTTATATTAAAACAATTTAAAAATAATTGATCAATATTATCCAAAGAACTGAGTGAAGAACTTCAATTAATAGTGTACTATAATCAGATCAAGTAAAAGATCATAATACAAATTGAAAATAAAAAAATTACATAAATCGGGCTTTATAACCTCGCACCACAAAAGGCCTCGTTTTTACCGGCATGGCTACCCCCAAACTTGGGTCCGGGTCCCATAAAATGGGAATAACCGGGCCATTCTGACCTTTGCGGGCCCGGTAATTCCCATTTGCGGGACCCGGACCCGGTACGTCCCCATTCCAATTTGAGCCCGCATACAGCTCAATGGGAATGGGGAGGATGGTAACAACGGACCCGTTCGTAATGGGACCATTGCTACCATCCTGTACTGCTAGTGGGTGCCGCTCTGCACATCTGGTCTGACCAGGCGTGAAGAGCGGCCCCGCGAGCAGAACTCGTAATGTGGCGGTAGAGTGATAACAGCGCCGGCAGGACTACCGGCGCCGTTATCAAATGAGGCCCAATGTGTATGTATACACTTTGCCACAATAATAGTACATAGGGCAGATTTCAACAATCCACTACTCCATAGAGGTATCTATGTATCCCAGAGGAACACTAACCTCATAAAGCTTCAATGCAGCATTAATTCACAGATACCTGCAATAGAGGAAGATTTCAATCGGTCTCCCACTAAATTCAATACAAAAATAAATCGAGCATCAGACCGTGGCATCTGAGCGACACGCTTACCCCACTCAATAGGATTCATCACCAGATGTGATGGCTCTCTCAAGGTTCACAAAGTGTAACACCTTTGAATTACTGGTGCACTTTTGGATTAGGTTGAAGGTATCAATAACTCACTTTATGGGATACCTTCATGTGCAGGGGAGAAGAATGCAGCTCTGGCACACTAAGATGTCACTGTGTATTGAGAAGAAAGTAGTGTCCTAAATTGGAGGGCACTCCCGTCCCCTGCAAACTCTCTATACTGAGAAACTCAGTCAGTACTTGTAGTTTGTTATAAACATTTATCAAACAATTTGGTACACTTCAACCGATTTCCATGATACTGAGGAATGCCAGTCTTATTTTAATACTCAAGTAGTAAACAAAATGTCACAATAAACATAAGCAATGATGAGCTCTCCACGTTTCTGGAATAAGTTCCCTTCATCAGGAGCGGAAAATCTTTTTCAATAGTAGTCTAAAATAAATCTTCAACCTTCATGTGTCTACAAGGTAAGGAGAAAGACGTCAATGAGTAAAGGATGATGGTGTGAATGTATTTATGGCATAATCTCAATGGGTGGATCTGGGTTATCCGTTGTTTTAATGGGTCTTCCTACGCGTCACTGCTCAATTCTGCAGTGCCGATACCTCAGGTGATACGTGCGTTTAATCACAAATCCAAATCCAGTGTACCTGTCCACCAGGGGAATGGAGCAGAGCCTTGGCGCGGGCACACTCCGGTGAACGTGCAGGTGTATATATGCTGGAAGGGTAGCTCGGGGCAAGGCGTTTGCAGTGAAAACAAGCCAATGCAGAGCAGCACAGGTTCAAATCCCGGCCCTGTGCTTAGAGACTGGTATGTGGTGTTAAGCATGTAATAAAAGACTAATTCATTATATTTGGGCTCGGGTGCAGTCGGAAAGCTTGACGAGGGAGAACACATGTGCAGGAATTTAGCCACAGATGTCTAATAAATGAATAAATGTGGTAGACAGCATTTTTTTTACAATAAAAATCAATCCTGACACAATGGATGACAATATTGTGGTAAAGGCGTGGTAAAAACTAGAGACAAGAAAGGGAGGGGGTCGCTAGGCACTACAGTAGGTTGATAAATTCACTCCCAAGGTGGGAGGTCATTTGAATAGATGCATTTTATACGCATACACTCACTCCAAAGTAATCTTATTGGGGCACGGGGCTATACAAATTAACCCTACACATATAGCTATTTATGCCATTTGATGCTCACCTATGACTGGACTATCAAATGAGGATCTACCAGTTAGGGTCTGCCTATGGCATGCTGTTTGAAACCCATTGTTGGATCAGATAATTTGCACTTATTATTAGGCTTCTGGTGTTTGATCAACAAAGTCTAAAGCTGTCACGTATTCAGGATTACAGAATATATTGTAATCGCCAGACTGGCTGATGCTTACCAATCTCTAAACTGCCTGATGCTGATCCATCCGTAGACTGGGATATGCTGATCGATCTCAAGACTGGATGATGCTGACCCATCTCTAGACTGGATGATGCTGACCCTTCTCTTGAATGGATGTGGCTGACCAATCCGTAGACTGCGTGATGCTGACCCATCCCTAGACTGCATGATGCTGACCCATCCCTAGACTGTGTGATGCTGACCCATCTCTAGACTGCGTGATACTTACCAATCTCTAGACTGCCTGATGCTGACCCATGTCTAGACTTTATGATGCTTACCAATCTCTAGGCTGCCTGATGCTGATTCATCTCTAGACTGGGTTATTCCGATTCATCTCTAGACTGGATGATGCTGCCCCTTCAGTTGAATGGATGAAGCTGACCCATCCCTAGACTGGATGATGCTGACCCATCCCTAGACTGTGTGATGCTGACCCATCCCTAGACTGTGTGATGCTGATCCATCCCTAGACTGCCTGATGCTGAACAATCTCTAGACTGCCTGACACTGTCCCATCCCTAGACTGGATGCTGCTGCTGACCCATCCCTAGACTGGCTGATGCTGACCCAACCCTGGAATGGATGGTGCGGACCCATCTCTAGACTGCCTTTTGCTGATCCACCTCTAGACTGGGTTATGCTGACCCATCTCTAGACTGTCTCATGCTAATGCACACATATTGAGTGGCTATATACCTATCAACTATCTGCTCCATATATATCATATGGCAGAGTGATAGATACGTTGTCAAGTGTTTTCCATGAAGCTGATGTACAGGTATAACGTAGACTACTGACAGAGGTAGGACAGGTGTTTCTTAATCTGTGTTTGTCACACTTATTGGGCACAAACCTAGCCAAGCACTAATGCGGTTAGTTGGCTAGACAAGAACACAAGGTAACACGTTAATACTTTGAATATAGGAATGTTCACATATGGAGGTATCTTTATATTCTTAATAACCAGATGCAAGGGATATAGGTCATTATTTATGTCCAGTTAAAGCTAAGGAAATATGTTGGAAGTACCAATTTCCTAGCTGGCAGCACTCACTACTTTGTATCAGTTGGGGTTCGATTCACCTCAAGTCATGGTGTTTTTAGCTTTAATTCGGGTTCGGTATTATTGGGAGGCAGATGAATATGTCATCCATAACTTGTGCCCCTCCCCGGCCCAATACTGTACAGGTGAGGAACTTTACTCACTAAGACACATGTACCACCCTTATCCCGGGCAGGCGCAGCAGTACTTAGAGACAATTCAAACTGAAGATTGCAAAAGTAGTCAAATAGCGTTATAATCTTACATGTCCAATCATTAGACAAAAAACAAATGTGCACTCAACATGAAAAACACGTACAATAGGTAATATATACACGAAGAATACTAACATTGCATACACCGCTGAGCCCTCGCCAGTCACTTGCGGGGTACCACAAGGATCGTATGTTTCGCTGACACTCTACAATGTATTTATGAAGCCACTCTTCGATATCTTGTATTATCTGGTTGTCACATACATTAATTATGCGGATGACAACCAGATACTCATCCCTATTACAGGTGACCACCAAACTGATACTATAGCAGTTAACGCTGTCTACCAAGTCATCCAGGCCTGGATGGCGCAACATGAACTTTGCCTGAACGACGAAAAGACCAAGCTTCTCATCTTAGGCTCTCACCAAAGACTCAGTAAACTAGACCTGTAATTTAAATCCTTCGTCATTGATGGTAATACTAACAAGGTCGCTAAGGAAACAAAGACTCTTGGCATATATATTGACTCCACCCTGTCTCTGACCAGACAAACTAACGCAGTATCATCTGCGGCAGCATACACTTGCAAGCTCATTACAGCGGGTCGTCCATTCCTATCACCAGCCAATTGCACCACTCTAGCTAGGACTTTGGTTATGTCCAAAATTGACTATTTTAATGCCCTCTATCTGGGCACTAACCAAGGCAATATTAATAAACTTCAAGTCATCCAAAATAATGCTATCAGAGCGGCACTAAACATACCTAGGAACATTCACATATCGGACACCAGCCAGAGTATTCGATGGCTCTCAGTATCCCAAAGAGTATCTCCTAAAGCGCTAGCGCTAACACATAAAAGCCTCGCTAAGCAAGCACCTAGCTATCTGGCCAGCAGATTTACTATCCACACTACTAAAAGACCACTCAGAAGTGCTCAAACCAATTGCATTTCCATACCGCGCTTTAATCTTCAGAGATTCGGTGGGTGTAGCTTCCCAGTCTTGGCAGCGAAACTGTGGAACTCATCACCGAATCTTCTCAGAGCAGAACCCTCCTTCTTGGTCTTCAAGCGTAAAGCCAAAGCCTGGTTATCTGACCAAGACCTGCCCTGAATCCCCTCCTCAGAACACTTGTGCTAATTTTGTAAGTAGTTATCTTCTGATTGTTAACCTGTATATAACCTGTATATTATCCTAATCTGTCTTTACTGGTTGTATGGTACCCTTGACTTGCTATGCATTTGATGTATGTCTGTAACCTAAGTGATACGCCCGGATGCCCTTGGGCCTGGTGTTCTATATAAATAATAAAAATACAAAATACTAGACATGAAGAACACTAACATAACCAGTGTATAAGCTGGATGCACCATGAAAGACATATGAATAGTGCTCATTAACATAGAACAACAAGTACAATGGGACAGCCATCTTCTCCAAAATGGAAGCCGTGGCATGCTTTTAAATAAACGAAGGCCCCAAGACTTCTAGAGAACTCAAAATGCAAAATTCACAGAAATATAGATCCATGCAGTGCTCAAACAGTAGATAACCACTCAAGCGAAGGTTACAGTGGAATAAGAGAATATAGGAACGGCAGAGAGAATGTATGAGATAGCAATTCCCAGGATGCAAGCAGTATACTCCCAGATTAATTAAAGGTTATAAAAAGCAGAGCCGGCTTTTGTTAGCCAGGTGCAGTCAAACTATAAGCCAAAAGACTCCATTAACAATAACTCAAGAGTGTCTCAAGTGGCAACAGAAAACATGACACTTACATTAATATTAGCTATATTCTTAATAAATACAGGATAAATCTATTCCCAACACAGTGCCATCACACGTGACCTATAATTGGAGAACACTGTCTATTCATTGGACTGCTTTCCTACGTGCCTAGAAACACTTGTGTACAGGTACATTATAAATGCCATATCATATCATAACATATCAAGTTAATACAGGTAGGACACGTGCCGTACTCCCTGCATGTACACACAGACATGAGACGTTGCACAAGGCCAAATACAAAGAGATCCCACTGGCCCATGGTCTAGGAATAAGGAATGATAACCTTTTTGATTGGAAGAAAAGCAATCCATGGACCTCTCTCCCTCTACTCCCTGTTTGGCTCATGTCTTGAGGAACTGTCAATTGTCCAAGATTGGATAGTAGAAAGCCAACCTATCAGAGTGCTTAGTGTTGTGCCACCCATCCAGTTATGTGCCAACCAACCTCTTGTCACAGAAATGACATAGTTTAACCTTTATCAATATAAGGGCAGTCTAAGGAGGAGCCATCAGAGAAGTATAACCCAATTAGATGTTTGAACCCTATAGAGTGTATATGTAGCCACCACTACTAACGAATCCCCATTCCCCATAGGGTTTTGTAAACTGATAAAAATGTGATGACCTCATTTATGATGAAGTTAACTACATAAATCGTTGTTTGTAATAGATCCACTGAGAGCGGCCAGATATGAATGCTTTCACGCCGTTCCTGCTTTGTTTGACTGATAATAAAGCTGGATTTTGCCCCGTACATGGTCTACTTCGTCTTTGAGTACAGTTTGGATTGTCTGGTAGGTGTAACCATGCAGTACTTCAAAGCTGTTTCTGTGACATTGAGAAATGGCTGCCAATGAACAGTAGAGACCTCACAGGTAGTGGTGTAAGGTTATTTGCACAGGTAAAACAGAATACATGGTGTACCAAACCATGAGATACTTAGGGTCTCTCAGGGCACACCAAAGGTATTCAAGCCTCTGTCGAGTTCTTGAATTAGAACCTTTCAGGGACAAGGTCATACAAAATTGAACAATACGGGAGCACCATGTCAGAGTGACACTGCACATATGTATCTAAGTGCAACATAGGCCAGAGTGGTAGATATTCACAAAGTGACAGTTGGTTACTTATCATAGAAATGTGTGAAACATACAGCGCAACCAGGTAAGTTCTATGTATGTAAAGTGTCTGTCTGGTGCAGACATACAATAGAACACTATAATACATTTTAACTGACACCCCCGGGCAGCCCCCATGCCTAAGGCCCCTAGGCAAAGGGCAGCTCCCACAGAGGTGGCTCCTGGCTGTGTCTGCAGGTGTCCGCAGGGGAAGCCAGTTACCACCCTCCCACCAGGGATGACCCACACGCTTCTCTGCTGACTATTGTCTACCGAGCAGACTCTCAAACGTAGGTGTGTTTTTCTCCTGTTTTTAAAATTGCATTGTGAAAATGTTTAAAATTGCATTGTGAAACCTAGGCCTTTTCCCCCCTATTCAGGACTCTCAAACTTAGGTGTGTTTTCTCCTGTTTTTAAAATTACATTGTGATAGTCTCTTCAAATCTGAGCGTCTGTCGTCTTTTTCAACTTTCTCGCCTCTCTCTTTCTCGTCTGCTTGCACCCTGCCCTGTGTCCTTCTCTATTGTTCTCCCCTTCCCTCTCCCTTCCTCTTCTCCCTATCCCTACCTACTCATTGGTGCTCTCTGTCTCTCCTATCTTTTCTAACTGCTACTCTATCGACTATCTTGCTCTCCTCACTAAATCTGGTAGGAAGAACTTTAAAAGGACATCCTGGTCTCCAACCCAGGACTCCCTATCGCTGACACATATACCAGTGCCTCCTCCAGGCAAACTTTTACCGACATCCTCTTTGTCATCCCCTCGCCAGATCTATGGACTCTACATATGGTCTCAGTGCTCTCTCCTTTCTCTTCTTTTCCCATTAATGGTGGCACACAGTGGGAGGCCCTCCTGTCCTCCTTCCACTCCTCTAAGGTAATCATTAATGTTTACTCGAATGGTACCGCCTTGGTCCAAGGCTCTCAAGCCAACCTTATCCTCTTTGATAGAAGCTTCCCACACCTCATCAATTTCCTTTCTTCTCCTGCTGTCCCCTCTCTTCCCTCCACAGCTTCCTCGCCTCCCCCTGCTGTCTCCTCCTAGGCTACCTTGCCCTCTCCTCCTTCCCTTGCTGCACCCCCCTCGGGCTTCCTCTACACCTCTGCAGAGTGTACCTCTGATCTGTACCCCTCCCCGGAAGTCTTTCAAGGACGGCAACATTCTCCATATTGCCACTCTCGCTCAGCTGTCAAACACTCTTCCGACATCTGCCGCCTTCTGGAGGAACTTGACCTTGATGTCCTCGGTCTCACTGAGACATGGTTCACGACCAGCTCTGTCACAAGCTTTGACACTCGGCTTTCTGACGGCTACAAGATCCTCTCAGTACCCAAGTCCAACCGTTCCAGAGGGGGTGTAGCCCTGATCTTCCACAAGTGATTTCCTGCCTCTGTCATTCCTACGCAGGCCTACCCCTCTTCGAATGCCTCCTCTGTAGGCTCTCTCTCTCTCCTAGTCATTCCCTTACCATGGCGACTATTTATCAGCCATCTGGTCAGATCTCCTCCTTCCTCTCTGAGTGAGCGGACCTCTCCTCTTCACTCCTGGTCTCAACGACTCAACTCCTCCTTCTTGGAGACTTCAACATCCACCTGGATGCCTCCTGTCCTTCCTCTGGACTCTTTTGGGACCTTTGTGACTCTCTCTCACTCTCTATTCTCCCCTCTGGCCTGACTCACTCTGCAGGGCACACTCTGGATGTTCTGGTCTCTTCAGACCTTACCCTTTCTGTCCCTCTCACCACTTCTCTCTCCTGGAGTGATCACTTTCTCCTCTCCTCCCAGCTCCCCCTCTCTACCCTTCAGGCCAAGCCAACTCCATCACTGCTACCCACCTTCTCGGTCATCCGACCCATGAAGCGCGTGTCAGTTGAGGCTTTTGCCACTTTCTCACCACCCTCCCCCTTTGGCTGACTCTCACCCGGACACAGCTCTTTCCATGCTCCACTCTGCTATATCCAATACTCTTGATATTCTTGCCCCCGTCATGAGAATCTGCCTGAAGCCCAAAGCCAAGTGCAACTCCCAGTACGACTCAGACCTCATCACCCTTAAACTCAAGTGCAGGGTGGCCAAGAGGAAATGGCGTGCTTCGTGTACATCCTCTGACAAACTGGTCTGCCGCCTGCTCCAAAGGCAATACAGCCTCTCTGTCCTCACCAAGAAGAGAGCTCTCATACAAGCCCCCGTCTCTGTGGCATCTAACAATTCAACTGAACTCTTTAAATTCTGCAAGGAACTTGCCAATCCTGCTGCAGTCCCTACCTCTCCTGTCCCTTCCCTGTCCCTCTGCACGGCACTGGCTTCTTATTTCATCTTTAAAACTCAGGACATACTGTCATTTCACTCCTCCTCTTCCCTTCCTCCCTCTACTCCCTGCTCTTCCTCTGGCTCTTCTGCAGCCACCTCTCTTCCCTCCTTCCCTGGCTTTACCCTGTTCTCCCCAAATGAGGTTTCTAGACAAGTCCGATCTATGAAAGTCTTGTCTAAACAGGTTCACCCCTGTTCCTCCAAAACCACCATGGACCACATTGACTCCCTGGCTCCTGCCCTGGTTGACTTCTGCAACTACTCCTTCGCCACTGAGTCTTCCCGTCCCCCCTGAAGTACTCCCTTGTGCACCCCCTTCTTAAGAAACCCTCTGCTGACCCTTCCTGTCCGGCTAACTATCGCCATCAATCCATTCCTGGGCAAACTCCTGGAAAAGCTGGCCATCTCCCAGCTCAACCTTCACACTGAATCTGTTGGTTGTCTCCATGACCATCAGTCTGGCTTCAGAGCCACGAGAAGCACGGAAACTGCTCTCCTGAATATCCGTGAAGACCTGCTCTCCAACCTTTTTCCAACACCCCCTGTGTCCCCATTTGACTTGATCTCTCCTCGGCCTTTGACACAGTTAACCATGCCATCCTGCTGACAATCTGGGGATCACCCGCCAGGACCTGGCATGGCTGACTTCTTTCCATTCTGACCGACCCTCCCAGGTTCAACTTGAGTCCTTCCTCTGCTCTATCTTTATATGTACCTGTGGTGTTCCCCAGTGCTCTAACCTCTCTCCCTGGCTGTTCAACCATTATCTGGCACTTCTTTCCCACTGCATTGCCACGCTCTGCCCCAACTTCCAGTGCTATGCGGATGAAACTCAGCTCATTTTCAGGCTACCCTCAGCCACCTCTTTTCCCTCTCTCATCTCTGTCTGTCTGCTATCCAGGTGTGGTGTGCCACCAATGATCTCTGCCTTAATGCCAGTAAGACCAAGATTCTCCTCATCGGCACACCAGCTCCCTCATTTCCTGTCACTCTCTGGCCGGCCTCTCTTGGCACCCTTCCTGCTCCCACCTGTGAGGCTGAAAACCTCAGGGTCATCTTCGACTCCACACTCTCCTTCGCTCCTCACATCTCTAGCATCTCTAAGAAGTCACACTACCATCTGCACCTCCTTAGAGGTATTCTTCCTTTCCTCTCCTTACCCCAGAAGCTCACTGTCTCCAGAACTCTGGTTCTCTGTCGGCTGGACTATTGCAACAGCCTCTTTCTGAATCTGCCTGCTACTGCTCTCTGCCCTCTGCAACTCATCCAGAACAGGACTGCGAGACTTGTCCTTGGCCTCAAGCCCAGGGATCGTATCTCTCCAGGACAGAAATCTCTGCCAGGCTCCCAGTGGCTGCAAAGATCAAGTTCAAAAACCTCTGCATTGTCCACAAGGCCTTCTGGGGCCTGGGGCCTCAATACCTTCAACTCTCTCTTCCTAAATATCTTTCTTCTCGAGCTCTTCGCTCAGCTGCCTCCAACTCCCTCAGGGTCAGTCTCTTCTCCAAGCAACGAGTTGGTGGTAGATCTCTTTCTTTGGCTGGGCCTCCCCCTGGAACAGCCTCCCTGCCTCCCAGAAACTTGAGTAGAACCATCTCTGGTTCCGGAAGCACCTAAAAACCTTTCTCTTTGCTTCTGCTTTTTCTCCCCCTCTCCTGCTGACCTCCTGGCTGAAACTGAAACTGCACTGGTTACCTGGCCACCCTCTGATCTCGTGCTGAGGTCCCTCCCCGCCAGTCACACACACCCGCACTGCCTTCATGGCAACCCCCACACTTGGGGACTGTTTCTGTATCCCCACAGTCCCACTAGAAGCATTTGACACCTGATGTCTGCACTTAACATGGCACTTGCCACCTGCTGGTCGTACTTTTACTTATTGCTTATTTATTCTATTATCCCATGTACTGCACTGGCCTCCCCCCGCACTTCCTCCCTTACTACTTCCCATGCACTTGCGCGATCTGAATGACACCTGGCCTAGTAGGATTGTTGTCTGTCTTCCCTCTTTTCCCCCTCACTTGCCTCGTCGCGCCTTGAAACACTTGTGTATATGCGCGTTAGAAATGCTATATCATATCATATCATATCACGCAAGTCATAGGAAAACATGATACCTCGCATAGGACAGGGTACCTCGCACGGATATTCAGAAGCTGCCGTATCAAGCCACTGTATGTTGCTCATGTATCGTGCTACAGTCTGTTATACGGCTATGCTGGCCTATCATGCAGCCATCAATGCACACACATCAAGTGATGCAATTTTATATGCCCACCGGTCAAAAGACTGCCTGAAACTCAAACATCACAGCAATGTCTTCTATCAAAAACGGCTGTCCAACTCCAAGCCTGAAGGTTTTTCAGCTTACCCCTCATTAATAATTATGAGATACATTTGCATGCAATGATTCTAAATGTATGCACATTTTTCCTGATGAAAATGAATGTGGGATATCCTGAAACCCTGTCAGGATTCCAGCCCCCGAGGCATGGAGTTGCTGCTCCATCACCATGTGATGGCAAGATAGCAAAGAATTTCTTATGATTTATTTTCGACTGAATGAGGGCACCCAGGGATTGTACATTTGCAGGAAGCTGGCACCTGACACCTTAAAGAAAATATGTTCCTGCACTCAGCAATCACTTCCAAAGTATGGCTGTATATTTTTATTTTCTGCATTTCTCAACTCCAGATGATATCCATTTTTTCTCGCCGCCTTCCTTGTGCATCCGAACATATGTACCTCTCTCTTTTTCCATTATACGTGGTGTCAAGATGTGCGAGTGAGAAGGCAATAACTGCGCGGTGTTGATCCTGGACCGCCGAGCCCCGCGCTGATCTCTGCCTGAATAAACTGCAAGAATTGGCTGTGAGAATTCCTTCCAGCTCAATCGCCTTCCCAGAGGCAAGCTGGCGCGGAGGCTTGCTTAGCTCGTCTATAGGGCGGCGGGACGAGCCAGACCGTTCTGCTTATTGCGATTCTGCACCTGCAACAAAAAATACACAAAATGTGTCATTTTTGGATGCAAAGCAAAACCTTCTCAAATGTCGTAAAGTAGGTGCAAAATATAGTATTTTAGCCACCTGCCACTTATTATTATTAGTCTGATCGACACATCCATGTCAATTTCTGATATCCAGTCCCCACAGCACCAGTGACCTCATCCCTCACATGTCACTTACACGAAAGAACCCCCTTTGGGAGAGATTGTGTTCAGTGCAAATGCACAAAAAGGGCATCGAAATGGAATACCATAAATTTACTATGTACGTAGAATTACTTTGATTAGGCATAAATGCTGCTGAATGTACATATGTATGCCCCAAATATGTCCTTTTTCTTGCCTCAGAACGTGGAACAGCGTCACTTTACCCTGCAACATCTGCCTAGAAAGGACGTACTGTTGTGAACTCGTGGTTCAGTTTTATGCACTATATGAAGTCACACTTGCCACCAAATATGCTCAAAGGGCATTATATTGCCGTCCTGTGAAGACAAGTTACACTTTATCGTAGCACCTAGAAACTGCCAAAACTGCAGAAGATGCACCATAAACGACCACTTTACATTACAATTCATGTCATCCTGATGATGAATTAAACTGGGAGATGTTGTATGATGATACATCACACTTGGGATGTCACAGTTAACTGCAAGCAAGGTCCACATTTTGTGTACATCAGCGGCCAGATTATCAAAGAGTTACACAGGTGCACAAAAGGGGAGCAAATTAATTTGGCACTCATTTTTCTGCGTAGATAATTGGGAATGGGGCAAAGAGATTTAGCCCCAATTTGTATTATGTAAAAAGAAAGTCACACGGGCAAAAAGGAAATAGACTGTTTTATTTACTATGTTTGATGAGTAAAATGAAAGGGAATGTAGCAAACACATTTCTTTTTAGATTATGCAGGAAACAGCACGAAATAACAGTATGATTTATTTTTTGCCCCGGTGCAACTGTTTTTGATAATATGAATTGCAACAAAACCTGTTTGTTCCATTCTATATTATCAAAGCATTTGCTCACTTTTTAGAACTTGTGCAAATGTTTGATAATCTGGGCCCAGTTCTGAATTAGAATGTTGAGTTTATTTCACCACTAGTTCGTTTGTTTGTTTGTTAATTTATTTGTATGGCGCACCCGATCTGGGGGCTTTTGCACAGTGAATGACAAGAAGGCTTTCGGCTTAGTTACAATAATTACATTCGAAGGAATAACAGCAATAAAGACAAGGAATACAGTAAGAAACGCAGGAAAACAAGGAAGACAGTGAGAAGTGCAAGATAAACACATCAAGAGTATATATACATATTTACAAAATGAGGCAAGTTACTTCATAGTCATCATGGGTGGCTAGGTGTAGTCAGAGCGGGTGGAGGGGATCATTGTCCTTATATATGACTGGCCAGGGCTGACCATGGGTGTCATTGGTGACGGGCCATTTTATAGCGTTGCGCTGAACATGTAAAAGTGCACACAAGGAATGAGCAGAACGCAAACTACGGTGTCTGGCCTCTCAGCTCATCAAAAACAATAAAAACGTGACTGCGGGGAATGCACCTGACACAAATATGGATTGCCAATAAATACGGCATCCAGAATACACCAGCAATGTCTCATATCAAGCTAACACAAGCACAGACACGTCAACACCCGGCTCAGTGACGATGTGAACAGCCCTGCGGACTGACCACCTTTTGCAAGTCCAATCACCCGGGTGGTGAGAAGCTACCAAACCATCCTGGCAGTAGGTAGAGTCCCAGTTGGGCTGCTGAACTGGTCTAAGCAGTGCTAGTGTACTTTAAGGAGCCCACCTTCTATGCTAAAACACACCTCCGATCTGAAGAAATGATCTAATATTAAAGTATATGTTTCTTCTGAGTATCCATTCAACTTTAATTCTGCATGCATTGTCTTGTAGAAAAGAATAAAAAGGTTCTGGCGATACCTATAATGGTATATATATACTGGTATATACCCTACACATGAGGCACTCCACAGAAATCCCTGGTATCTGCCCTGTAAGTAGTGTCACAGCGGGGGATGAACAGACAACTCGAAGTCAAAGGCAAAGGTCAACACAGTTTATTAGAATCCACAGACAATAAGGGATTAGGTTTAACTGAGGCCACGGGGTGGGACTGTTGAAGGAAGAGCAAATTTGGTAGGCTTTGTTAGGACTGTGGAAGCCAGTCCTTTCGTCGCTCCCCCAAAAACAACTCTGCCCTCTGGCAGAAAAGTAGTCACCATAGTATCTATGGTTTTGAGGGACCCGTACTTCGTTCTTTTTTTAAAAACAGTTTTTTATTGATATTTATGGCATTAACAACAGACAATGACGTATTTGTAATTAGGCAAAGAAACAGGTGTTTGGGGAGAGGGAATATTTGAGCATGATATTTTATATAAGGTAGATGCCAGCTTTCCTTTACATAATTGTGTAGTGATGTACGTCATGATAGGAGAGGGTGCGGGGGCATTTGGGTAAGCGGGCCCCCTGGTTCGCAGTACTTCCTGCAGTCAGTAATATAGGAATAGAGTTATGGGAGTCCACTCTCCCCTCCCTTTGAGTTTGTGCCAGGATATGAATCTACCTTCTGTCTTCAGGTCTTCCAATGTGAGTATATGCATATTTGTGAAATGTGACCTGAAGAATTCCTCATGTGTGAGTGGGATACCCCTGACGTAGTAAATAGCCAAATGTGGGGAATACCACTGTTCCAGGCCAGCCCTATGCGCCAAGCGGTCCCAAGCCTTTAGTGTAAGCTCCAGGGGCTGCACCTCTGACCTGTCACACCGCTCACGAGTGCCCCATATTAGACCCCTCACCTCGTTGGGGCGTATCATTGCTTTTTCTAAGAGCGTGTGCAGTAAGGCGGTTGTGAGGGACGACCACCAAATGGTTCGTACTTTGTTCTTAACTTTCGTGTAGAGTCTTTCTTTACGTTTGGTGCTTCCGGTGTACCTGACGCAAACACCACCACCCCTGGTGGCCTGAGTCATCTGTAGGGGGTCGGGCATCAGGCTCTTAAGCTAAGAGTTTACAGGCTTAAACCTCTGAACCCTTTTAGACTATTCTGACCTTTTATTAATTGACACCTCAACCATCTTATAACTTTAACCCAGAACCTTGAATCTTGGCCTGGTCTATGTCTTGGGACAAATCTCTCTCTCCTCTTTATTACAGCTATTTCTACTTTCCTCCTTTCTGGTCTCGATACATCCTCTCTTCCCTTCTCCTTCACACTCCTCCTTCCCTCCTTGATGGTCTGCCATGTGGTAACCATCTCCTTTTCCACTCTCACCTCTGCTCTTTGTTCTCCCTGTCATCCCCACACCCTCTTACCTTTCCCTCTCCCCTTTCACCATTTTGGAATCATGCTCTGCCTTTGTCACTATGCCACTATCACTGGGGAGAAAATGCCAGACTCATTTCCTCATTACGTGTTCTGTTCCATGTACTTTAATTATAGAAGTGCAAATAAATTGAGAAAATCCACTCATGGTAATGTAGAGTAGCAAAGACGCTTTCCTTTTCAAGACCTGCCATGCTATTCACCCAACAACCAAAAAGGTGATGGGTGGAAGGTTTTGAATACATCTGAACCACTGGCATTGCTCTGGGCAACCTTCCACACCACTGTGTTTTTTTCTATCCCACCTGCACCATTACAAAAGGGGTCCCGCCATATGCAAATCAGTCAGGTACTGCCACCAATGGTAGCAGCCCAGCCCGAACTGCTATGCCAGGTCCCCTCTGCACAGAAACACAAGCAACCCCAGACATGTTTCGGCCTTGATGCGCCTCCTCATTGAGAGGCAGCTTGGTTCCCTATGGTGCAGCGAGCAAGGGACCCATCTTTGGGCTATCCATCCAGCAGGTTAGCCTTAGAATCAATGCACAGAAAAAAGCTATGGGTATGTCATTTTCACTGGGAAACGCCCTTTTCCTTAGCTTCAGCAATTTCAATTAAAACTTAATTCATATGCAGGGGGTTTCAGATAATACACAAGTGAGTAAAGTTTATTTGTGATCAGTATAACTGACATAGTGCTGCCTTCTTTTGTTATTATATTGTATACACTTAAAAGCTCTCCCTCTCCTTTTCTTTTCAATGCATTTATTCATACAGAAATACAAGATAACAAGTAACAATAAACCAACTGCAAAACAAATTGAATCAAGGTACTTTACAAAATTCCCGAACCCATTTACAATTCCATATAATAAGTTGAACAACTAGTAAACCTCAAGAAATCTTCCCCAAATTCTGTATTCGGGCTAACCTAGTAATCATTCAGGGCGCCAGGAGCGATGCTACTAGGAGCCAGTAAAAAAAGTAAATGGACTAGGTTTGCCACTGGGCGGATTCTAGGGAGATTGACCCGCTTATCTGCACGTTGGACTATGTACTATCCTTCTCTGCACACCTCGCACATTCAGGAGTGCAAATAGACACAATGCCGTACATACCTGGTGGCCATAGGAGCCTACTGGAACTCAGTGGAGGACGTTTTCTCTTCCTCCAACCGTGTGGTTAAGCGACATCTGGCAGACCTCACCAGGCTTTACCCGCCTATCAAGAAGCCACACCCGGTGGGGACCTCAACCTAGTGTTGGGCGTCTTGGCGCACAAACCTTTCAAATCAATGGTGCCTGCAGACATCAGGCTGGCCACCATTAAAACAGCTCTCTTGGTGGGTCTTGCGTCTGCACGTAGAGTGTGCGAAATTCGGGCACTGGTGGCGTCAGAACCATACTCTACTTTTCAGAGTGATAAGGTGGTCCTGAGAACTCATCCAGCATTTTTGCCTAAAGTCTCTTCTTTCCATCTAAATTGGGAGATTGTGTTGCCTACTTTCTTTGCGGACGATGCTTAAAGGGTCTTGCACTGTCTGGATGTCAGGCGTGCTCTGAATTTCTATCTGGACAGGACCAAGAGCTTCCCCAAGTCGGATGATGTCACTTTCGGTGGTGGGGGGAGGGGGGAGCAGTTCAAGGCCAGGTTATCGGGCATCCAAGGCCTCCATAGCAAGGTGGATGGTTTTGGCCATCAAGGAGGCCTATGAGGGGCAGTGCAAACCACTTCCAGTGAACACGCATGCCCACGCTGTTGAAGCCAAGGCCACTGCAGTTGCGTTCCAGAGGCACGTTCCCTGGCAGGTCATCAGCAGGGCGACCATGTGGGCCACTCTTTCGGCCTTCTGCAAAAACTGTTTGGATGCAAGCTCCAGTCAGACACGGCATTTGGGCAAGCAAGAAACTTGCTTTCTTAAGGAGGGTCACCGCTCCACCTTGGGGCTGCATTCAGTTGTAATCGCCCGTACAATATGGAGGCAAGGGGAAGGGACTTAAGAGTAATTATAAGTTACTCACCGTAGTCAAGAACATACTCCCAGTCCATAGTCCCATTTCCTCCCATACATCCCACCCTCACCTCCCACCCAACCCCCAATAAAACCTAAAACTGGCGTCATTGGGCAATGTTAATATTGTCAACTTGTCAATGGGGGATAATTGGTGCCGGTGGGCGTAGTCAGGGGAGCGCATGCATCTAAATTAGTGCCTCAAGATTTAAAGGGGGCGTTTTTTTTTTTCTGGTGAACAAGGTTGTCTCCCGTCCCTAGCGAGGAACGCCCATTCCAGTATGCAGGAAAGGGGGACTATGGACTAGGAGTACATTAGTCACTATGGTGAGTAACTTATAATATCCACAATACTGGTCCCAGATGTCTGGTATGCCTGCGGATGTGAGCGCCTCAGTGGTCCCTGATTGGACAACTGCTGGCGTGCATGAGGTGGCAGATCTCATTGGCCAGCTGTGTGCAAGCATGCCTTGGACAAAGTATATGTGGAGGGGTCCAGGACCGCAGATCATCCATAGGTCCGAATCATCAATTTATACACTGAGCCAAGTATCCAGAGAAGCAAAGCAGATCCAAGCACTATCCGGAACCGCGCAGAGAAGTTGTGGCACCCCGCGCCCACTGTTGTCCTGGTAGAGCCCTGCTTTGCGATCAATCTCCAAAGGCCTGCAAAGGTGCTTCAACCCCTTAGAGTGGTGGGACCAATCGCCTTTGACGGGTCCTTGGTGCCCTGCAAACGATCCTTCTCGGAAGTGTCCCTGGGCCCTCCAGTGGACTGACCAGGTTGTACCTTGGCCCCCGTGCTGGAGCATTGCTTCGAGCATTGGCTCGAGCTTTGGGGGAATCCTAGTGAGAGATGTGTCAATCCGCAAGACTTGGGTAGCCCTGCGTCACTGTGAGACAGTGTTGGTTGGTTCTGGTGACTTTCCTGCCTTTCTTAATGTGTCCTGAGACCAGCTGCATCAGTGCTTTCTTTGTTCTGCAGTCGTGACGAAAGATCCAGCTCCAGTTGTAAACCGGATCCGCGCCTGTGCATCTTGAAGCTTAATCCAGGAGGGGATTTCGTACTGTAGGCGACCTTCAAACCTGCCTAGCTTGAGCCCGCAGTGAGTAATCCTACCACTTACCGGTAAATATATTTTACATAGTGTGTGTTTAAGTAGTGCTATTACTGTGTTCTTCATTATTTACTTGTATTTGTTTTGGGCCTAATAAATTGTGTATATCTGATATGCTACTGTCTACGGGTAACTCTTGTCATCCTACTATGTGCGCTCCTCCAAGACCTCTGATCACCCCCAATACTCCTGAGATTCAGCCTTGGCTGCTCTCCAAGCTACCTTGAATTTTCCTGGCTTACTTCACAGAAATGTTCCCTGTTTCACTAACAAGGATGGCCTCTTGAACATCTGTTCACCAGAGCAGATTTCAGAAATCCATTCTTCAATTCTAACAGTAGGCTCCAGCCACTACCAATTCCAAGCCATGCCGTTCAGTCTTCAGCACCCAGGGCCTCCAAGCTACTGGCAGTGGTTGCGGCTGGACTCAAGAGGGAGCATTCATGTGTTCATACATGGTCTGGCTCGTCCGAGCTCACTGGCCATGTGTTGGCACATCTGTACCACATGTTCAGCCTATTGCACAGTTTAGGCTTCTCAATGAACTTTAAAAAGTCTCAATTTTCGCTGTCCCAATCCCTCTGTCAATAGTGCGGGTTTGGACACCCATTTTGGCTAGGCTTTCCTGCCCGAGAACCGTGTGGCCAACATCTTTCAGATGGCCCAAGTCCTCTAACCTCATGGACAATTTCCAGCCATAGTTTTTCTGCAATTAAGTCACATGGCTTCATCCATTCTCATGAAGCCTGAGGCCCGGTTGTGCTTTAGATCACTTCAGTGGCTACTCCACTACAAGTGGGCCCATTTCCAGGGAACTATGTCAAATCTGTTGCAATTTTCAGGCTGTGCCTCTCCAGATCATGTGTCCTTATGAGACAACCTAGTGAAAAAAGTGTTGCTTTGGCAACCTCGGCCACAACTGACAGTGGTTACTGCCTCTTTGGAAGGTGGGGGTGCTACCTGCAGGACCTGAATGTGAGTGGTCTGTGGTGTCCGTCGGAGTCTCGGGGACACCTCAATTTGCTGGAATCGATTGCGATGAGGCTGGTTGTCTTCCTTCCCGCTGAAGGGCAAAGGCATGTTGATCCTGTTGCACAACACTTACCCATGTACTACCTCCCCAATCAAGGTGTTGACAGTTCGTTCCTTCCCCTCTATGCAAAGAAGCAATGTGACAGTTTCTAGGTTCCGGGGAACGACATCTCTGACGGCAGCTCCTGTCGCCAGCGCTAAAAATGCCTTTGTGAATACATTGGGCAGTCAGACTTGGGCCTCCCACGAGTGGTAGCTCTGTCTGAATGTTCTGGAAGAGATCTGCTACTGGAGGACTAGTCAGGTGGGCCTCTTGCTTTCTCCACTGCTAGCAGGACGTGCAGGTTGCTCTGCTCCCGGGAATTCCCTGACCAGGAGTCTTTAGCAGAGGCATTTACGGTAGAATGGACATCCAATCTCCTTTGTGTGCCCTCAGGTTTCAGTCACCCTGCTAGTCTTCAGGAGGCTGCTGTTAGGGGAGTTTTCCGAAAGTCCACTTTGGAGTTAGACTTTCTAAAACGATCCCTATGGTTTTTAGATCCCCCAACTCTTAGTAGCAGTTTGTACTACTCATGGAATCTTGGCCGAGTGCCAGAGCAGTCGGGCTGATCCTAAGAGGAAGATGTGAGCTATAGGTAAGTACACTGAACCCAGTCAGTAATGCAATTCTAAAACGCTTACACAATACATTTATATGTACATGCGGAGGGCGGATGACTGCGGAGGGCGGATGACTGCGGATGACTGCGGAGGGCGGATGACTGCGGAGGGCGGATGACTGCGGAGGGCGGATGCCTTTGGAAGATGAGTGTGGAGGGCGGATGACTGTGGAGGGCGGATGACTGTGGAGGGCGGATGACTGTGGAGGGCGGATGACTGTGGAGGGCGGATGACTGTGGAGGGCGGTGAGCGTACAAAGCGAACGAATATGAAGAGCCAATAAATGTGGTGGACAGACAAATGTGGAGAACACATGAATGTAGAATGCGGCTGAATGAATATGGAGAACACATGAATGTAGAAAACGGTTGAGTGTAATGGATTTAGAAGTATTCCCAATAGCCTCGCTGAAAAATTGATTTTATAGTGCGCCCAGTAGCCTCTCTGTAGAAAATTGAATTTAGATACGAGTCCAATATCTTCTGTGAAAGCTGCATTTAGAAGTGCTGATGAAATGAATTTAGAAGTGTTCCCAATAGACTCTGTATGGAAAATTGTACTTAGAAGTTCGCCCAGTTCCCTCTCTGGGAAAGTTGCATTTAGAAATTTGCACACTGAAAGAGCATATGACCCATCACACCACACCCCACGCTTACTCTCTCCTTACATCACCACTCAACTAGAACACAGAGATACTATGACACCATTCGGTATAACTGTTCTCATACGAACATCCACCGCTTACTCCACATCATTCTATGTAAACACTGCTGGTCCCACACCCCCAGCCAGGCGTTTTCCTCAGGCCTAACGCAGCCACATCCGTTCCGGATAAATCCTGCCAGAACTAACACATTCTCCTGATCTCTCAACCACCACACCTACCGATAAGAAGCAGCTATTACACGTGTACCGCACAAGCTGCACACATATCCGGTGCTCACACGCACCTTTTGACTCTCCCTACTCTCTCTACTGATCTGAACTTCGGTTCCCAAGGGCGTTCAACCTACCAGCGCCTTCAGACCATACCAATGGTATATAAGGCGCTATATAAGTGCAAAATAACAATAACAATAACAATAACAATAAAATGTTCATCTTTTTATGTCCCCTGACAATGTTATTCTCCAGAGTTGCAAGGGAATGCATTTGCATAATCCAGTCTGATGATAGCGGTACAATATGTGATTTCCAGTTGCGCAGTATCAACATTTTACCTATTGATGCACTTCTAAACAAGAACTTATTTTTCTAAACTGTAATATCATCCAATAAATCATCACAAGCGAATTTCATTGTTTTGAAATCCAGGTCAATTAATGTGTTAAAAACACATATGCACATATTGCAGTTATCAGTCCAAAACCCTTGAATACAAGAGCAATGCCATAACATATGGTCCAATGTACCAACATCGTTCAAACATTTCCAGCATTCATCTGTTTCAGTCATCCCCCGCTTCATCATTCTCTCTGGTGTCCAATATACTCTGTTAAGGATCTTAATTTGTCTCCATCTTTCGTATAAATTCAATGAACATAGTTTCATGTTCCCACACATATCCATCCATTGTCCCATTGAGATGTCAGATCCGATCCTCTGACTCCATTCCTTGCGTAACTTTACATTATCCTTGTACTTTAAAACAATTTCCCTGTATACTCTACTCGCCAACCCTCCCTCACCTTGTCCTCGCTTAGTAGTTAAGAGACTCAGACCCACCACGACCTCCCATTTCACCACTCCAATACTCTTCTTTAAACGTCTATAGTCATGATCCATGAAATTAACAATATTCCACTTCTGACGTACTTCCGTCCCAGAAATCCATCTCCCATTCTACCATAAGTCACCAATGCAACATACTCTACCAACAAACCAATCCACCCAGAACAGCTTTTTCCTTTCTCCTTAATTACTACATTCATCCAAATGGAAACACTTGGCGATCTCAAGGGATCCGATCCCAAAAAGGTATATAAACCATCTGTCATGATCACTGCTTCCAAGGAGCCAGGACCAGCCCAACGTCCTTGGAAGCAGGCCCCTAACCCTAATCCTAGGCACCAGCCGGTCCCCACTGGGACCTTTTGGACCTTGTCTTGGCGCCAGTGGCACCAGGCTCATCAAAACCATCGGTCCCGGCACTGGAAGCGCCGGGCTCATAATATGTGTGAAGATGCTTGGGTGGACTTACCTGCAGCAGACCATGCTGCTTACTTACCAGCCACTTAGAAGTCCTCTGTGAACAGGAACTACTTTCTTACCTGGGTGGGGCAAGCTCCACTCCCTGGATACAGCACTGGAACTCTTCTGGAACTGGAACTCTTTTCTTACCTAGGCGGGGCCGTGGAGGAAGACGCCTCATCACTCCAAGGCTATTTAAACCACACCCGATAGATGAAACGTGCTTCGCGTTATTCTGCATCTGCAGCAGAACGCTCACCGAGTCTGTTCCAGCCTTTCTTCTTTCGATCCTGAACCTGCAAGAATTATACTTACCATTCCTGTATCCAGTCAACAGCAGCACCTGCAAAGACAAGAAACAACAGGTTAGCAAGGCAACCTTTACTCGCAGTGCTTACTCACTTGATCCATCGGCTGCGGCCATTTCTTCACGCTGCACCTCCGCCTGTGAAGACAAAAGCATTGTTATTACTTACCGGCACTCCGCGAATTCTGGATTTCGTCACGCTGCATCGCCGCCTGTGAAGACAAAAGCATTGTTATTACTTACGGACATTCCGCGGACTCCGGCGCTGCAACCCAACTTCTGAAAGACAAAAGAAGAAACATTAGACAGGTATTTACTTACGCCCATCGCGCTCGTCGCAATAGAACGCCTGCAAATACTCCGGCGTCTCTTCAGCACGAATTAAGCTGCAAGGGAAAAAGACAGTTAGAGCACTTGCATTTACTTACGCATTTTCAGGTGCTCACTCCATCTTCCATCTCAAGAGTCCTGCAAGACAAAAAGGGAAAAGCATTATACAGAGTCCTGTTCAATATTAACGTGCCACGCACCTAAAGACTAAAAAGGTGTCTGGAAACTCACCGCTCGTGCAGTTAACGACGGTAACGATCCTCTGAGTTCAAGAGGCGTATGTTTCACCAGTGAAGGAACTGGCAACGGCACCCTGCACCACACGCAGATGGAGAGTCCAGCATTCACCTATCTAAGGTGAGCACGTTGACCTGGGGGCTCTACGGAGAAGCTAGGAAGAGAGAGAGAGAGAGGGACATTCAACAACCCAGACCATTAACCCCCATATTCTTTCACCTGCAGAAACCTCACCCTACGAGTTCGACACACAGTGCGAAGAGGTTCGACCCCAGAAGCCAATCGAGTCCTGCACATCACTTTTCGAGTCACAGACACCTTCCTGCCAAGACCAGCGCCTCCGTGGGAATCAGGTGAGCGTTACAGAACGCGAAGCCCACCGCAAAACTCCTACCCAGGCGCAATGGAAACCTCAGACACTGATCAATTAGCCCAGTTGCTCGGGGAATTAAGAGCAGAAGTACATGCAGCTCGTCAGGAAACAAACTCTCTAAGAAGAGAACTGATAATTTCCAAGGAGCGAACAGAGGACCTCGCTAGGCAATTGCTACAAACGCAGGCAGGACAGACACCTCTGCCCGCTCCAGGAGGAAGCTATCCTTCTGCATCATCTTTAAATCCAGTGCAAATCAATCTACCCGGTAATGTGCCCTTGGCTCCGCCCGAACGCTTTTCTGGTGACCCAAAGAAATTTGCAGTGTTCATCAACCAGTGTCGCCTACACTTCTTATGTCGACCAGCTGCATTCCCAACAGACCAGACCAAGGTGGCTTTCGTGCTTTCTTATCTCAGTGGCAGCGCAGCATGGAGAAACTGTTTGCAAGACATGCAGAAGGGCAGGCTTTGGACAATGAACTTCTTTCATTACGACAGGGTAATCAAGACCTCTTGACTTATATAGCCTCATTCAACAGACTTATAGTGGAAACTCAATGGCCCGAGGATAAGAGAATAACGCTTTTCTACAGAGGCCTGCGTGGAGAGCTCAAGGATGTGTTAGCTCAAGTTGTGAACCCTCCACAAGAATGCTCAGACTATATTGACTTAGTTGTCCAATTGGACCACAGATTACAGAACAGGAAGGCTGATCGTTCTAAATTTGATACCCGAGTGTTTTCTAAACCACGGACCTCTACTAAGGGAGCTGACACTGTGGAACCCATGCAAATAGGAGGCATGAAAGGTCCTTTAACCCAAAAGGAGCGGGAAAGAAGAAGACAGCTGCAATTATGCCTCTATTGCGGGAACTCAGGGCACTTTCTTCGAGACTGTCCAGTGAAACCAGCTAAGAAGGCTGTAGGAGCCGCAGATACCTGTACCACAAGTTTTGAGCAGGGAAACAACCTAGCCCGGCAAGTGTAGAGGTCCTCTTGTCGAGCGTTAAGATCTGTCCCGTGACCTTGCATTTCGTGGTGCCCATGGTCCTCATTAGTCCTGAACGTCCGAATCGTTTGCATGCAATTGAAGCTTACATCGACAGCGGAGCAATCGGTAATTATGTGGACCGTGAAATGGTATCAAGGATGAATCTACCCCTTGTCCCTAAGGCAGTAAAAGACGTCATTACTACAGTGGATGGCACGGAGATAGCCTCCGGACCAGTAACGCACGCCACCCAAGAAGTGACGCTAGTGAGCCAAGATGGACACCGGGAGAAAATCGTGTTCGATGTGATCAAGGCCCCTCAGTTCCAGATCATTCTGGGAATCCCTTGGTTAGAGAAGCACAATCCTCAGATCGATTGGCGAGCAAAGACGGTTCAGTTTCCAGAATGTTTTACCACTTGTTATCCTCGGCCTGATGTTTCACTGGCGGCAATCTCTTCTGAGGTTCCCAAATTACCTCCCGAATACCAGGAATTCCAAGATGTCTTTCGGAAGGATCAAGCTAACACCCTGCCTCCTCATAGGTCTTACGACTGTCAAATAGATCTGATACCCGGAACAACTCCTCCTTGCAGTAGGATTTATGCCCTCACCGAGCCAGAGAATCTTCACCTCAGACAATATCTGGACCAATACCTAGCTAACGGGTTTATCCGTCCTTCAAAATCTCCAGCTTCATCGGCTTTGTTCTTCGTTCCGAAAAAGGAAGGAGACCTTAGGACTTGTATAGATTACCGCGCCCTGAATCAAATCACCGTTAAAAACAGATACCCGTTACCTTTGATCCCTGAACTCCTGGACCAAGTCAAAGACGCATGTATATATACAAAGTTGGATCTCAGAGGAGCCTACCACTTGGTACGAATAAAAGAGGGCGATGAATGGAAGACGGCCTTCCGCACCAAGTATGGGCTATTCGAATATCAAGTGATGCCCTTTGGACTTTGTAACGCTCCTGCCGCTTTCCAGTATTTTATGAACGATGTCCTTAGAGAACTCATAGATGTGTGTGTTGTTGTCTACATTGATGACATCCTTGTCTATTCATCATCTGAAGAGGAACATCAGAGACATGTTAAAAAGGTTCTCGAGAGATTGCGTCAACATAACCTTTTTGCTAAGCTTGAAAAATGCGTTTTCAACGTAACTGAAGTTGAGTTCCTGGGATTCATATTGTCACCTAACGGAGTCCATATGGATTCAAAGAAAGTCGATGCAATCATCAAGTGGCCATCACCAACCTCTGTAAAAGGAGTTCAAAGCATGTTAGGCTTCGCTAACTTTTACCGCAGATTCATTCCTGAATTCTCTCGGATAGTCCAGCCCATCACCGCTCTGTTAAAGAAGAACAAACGTTTTGAGTGGTCTACTGAAGCAGAACAAGCTTTTCAGGACTTAAAAGCTAAATTCATTTCTGCACCTGTTCTAAAACATCCTCGCCCAGAACTCCCCTACATCGTGGAAACGGATGCTTCTAGTCTAGCTATGGGGGCAGTTTTATCACAAAGAGATCCGGTCACACACCAATTACATCCTGTAGCCTTTTGGTCCCGCAAATTCTCAGCTCCCGAGATCAACTATTCAATTACAGACAAGGAACTTTTAGCTATCAGATCGGCCTTTAAAGCCTGGCGGCATTATCTTTTGGGAGCCAGACACACAGTCACCGTAATGACTGATCACCGCAATTTACAATATCTGAAGACGGCCAAAGCTCAGTCTTCCAGACAGCTTCGCTGGGCTCTGTTTCTGGCTGAGTTTGACTTTATAATTACTTATCGACCAGGCAGCAAAAACGGAAAAGCAGATGCCCTCTCCCGGATGGGAGTAGATGAACATTTGACCAATCCAGAACCAATACCCATAATCCCAGAACAAAGGATTTTGGGTTTGGTCAGCGCTCAATCCTTTGAAGACATCAAGACTACAGTCAAATCACTCCTAACTCCGGCCGATTTGCAGGACTGGCAATTAAAGGGAAAAGAATTCTCAGTGGATCAAGACCTACCATATTTCCGAGGACGATTGTACTTGCCCTGTGAGAAAATACAAAAACAAGTAATCTCCTGTTATCACGACTCTCTAATGGAGGGTCACCCTGGCATTACCAAAACCATGGAAAAGATCAAAAGACATTTCTGGTGGCCATCATGGAAGAAGGATATTAGAGACTTTGTAATCTCCTGCGGTGTGTATGCCCAGAATAAAAGTCAGAAGGAGAAACCAGCCGGCCTATTACACCCTCTAGACATTCCTCCCTGTCCATGGCATACCCTGTCCATGGATTTCATCACGAACTTACCTCCATGCTCAGGGTATAATACCATTTTAGTAGTCGTGGATCTATTCTCCAAGATGGCTCACTTCATTCCCCTGAAGGGCCTACCTTCAGCTTCAGTATTGGCCCGAGAATTCTTAGAAAACATTGTTCGGTTACACGGTTTTCCCTCGGTTTTAGTCTACGATAGGGGAAGTCAATTCATCTCCCACTTTTGGCGAAGTTGCTGTCGTCTAGCTCAAATTGATGTAAGACTTTCAACCAGTCACCATCCCCAAACTGACGGACAAACCGAGAGGACAAATCAGACTCTAGAGCAATATCTACGTTGCATGCTCCAACAAACTGAAAACCCTTGGAAGGATATTCTTTGGATCGCTGAATACGCTTACAACAATTCGACTCATTCTGGAACCGGGAAGACTCCCTTCTTCCTATTATACGGACACCATCCTAGAACCTCTAACCTGGACCCTCCCCAAGAATTCGAAACACCTGCTGTGGATCACTTGCACTCGGAGATCACCCGTGCTTTTAAGGAAGCCACTGTCCATCTGCAAAGAGCTAAAGCTCAATTAAAAAAAAAGGAGCAGATTGACACCGTAAAGAAGCCCCTCACTACGCAGTAGGAGATCAGGTCTGGTTATCCACTAAGCACCTGCCTCTAAAAGGACCCCGCACCTTCATCCCGAGATACCTTGGACCCTATCTCATCTCTACCATAGTTAATCCGGTGGCTGTCAAATTGGAATTACCTGCGCATATGAAAATACATCCAGTATTCCATGTCTCCTTATTAAAACCAGTACAACCAGAAACCCGATTGACTGAACTCCCAGAACCTGTTTTGGTAGATGGAGAACTTGAATTCGAAGTAAAGAACATCTTAGACTCCAAAATCTCCAAATCTAAGTTATATTATCTGGTTGATTGGAAAGGATACGGCCCCCAGGAAAGGTCTTGGGAACCCTCAGAATATGTCCACGCACCTCGTCTGGTCAAGAAATTCCATCTGAATCACCCCGACAAGCCAGAACCCCCGGAGAAGACACGCTTAGGAGGGGCCTTGAGGGGGGGTGCTGTCATGATCACTGCTTCCAAGGTGCCAGGACCAGCCCAACGTCCTTGGAAGCAGGCCCCTAACCCTAATCCTAGGCACCAGCCGGTCCCCACTGGGACCTTTTGGACCTTGTCCTGGCGCCGGTGGCACCAGGCTCATCAAAACCATCGGTCCCGGCACTGGAAGCGCCGGGCTCATAATATGTGTGAAGATGCTTGGGTGGACTTACCTGCAGCAGACCATGCTGCTTACTTACCAGCCACTTAGAAGTCCTCTGTGAACAGGAACTACTTTCTTACCTGGGTGGGGCAAGCTCCACTCCCTGGATACAGCACTGGAACTCTTCTGGAACTGGAACTCTTTTCTTACCTAGGCGGGGCCGTGGAGGAAGACGCCTCATCACTCCAAGGCTATTTAAACCACACCCGATAGATGAAACGTGCTTCGGGTTATTCTGCATCTGCAGCAGAACGCTCACCGGGTCTGTTCCAGCCTTTCTTCTTTCGATCCTGAACCTGCAAGAATTATACTTACCATTCCTGTATCCAGTCAACAGCAGCACCTGCAAAGACAAGAAACAACAGGTTAGCAAGGCAACCTTTACTCGCAGTGCTTACTCACCTGATCCATCGGCTGCGGCCATTTCTTCACGCTGCACCTCCGCCTGTGAAGACAAAAGCATTGTTATTACTTACCGGCACTCCGCGAATTCTGGATTTCGTCACGCTGCATCGCCGCCTGTGAAGACAAAAGCATTGTTATTACTTACGGACATTCCGCGGACTCCGGCGCTGCAACCCAACTTCTGAAAGACAAAAGAAGAAACATTAGACAGGTATTTACTTACGCCCATCGCGCTCGTCGCAATAGAACGCCTGCAAATACTCCGGCGTCTCTTCAGCACGAATTAAGCTGCAAGGGAAAAAGACAGTTAGAGCGCTTGCATTTACTTACGCATTTTCAGGTGCTCACTCCATCTTCCATCTCAAGAGTCCTGCAAGACAAAAAGGGAAAAGCATTATACAGAGTCCTGTTCAATATTAACGTGCCACGCACCTAAAGACTAAAAAGGTGTCTGGAAACTCACCGCTCATGCAGTTAACGACGGTAACGATCCTCTGAGTTCAAGAGGCGTATGTTTCTCCAGTGAAGGAACTGGCAACGGCACCCTGCACCAGACGCGGATGGAGAGTCCAGCATTCACCTATCTAAGGTGAGCACGTTGACCTGGGGGCTCTACGGAGAAGCTAGGAAGAGAGAGAGAGAGAGAGGGACATTCAACAACCCAGACCATTAACCCCCATATTCTTTCACCTGCAGAAACCTCACCCTACGAGTTCGACACACAGTGCGAAGAGGTTCGAGCCCAGAAGCCAATCGAGTCCTGCACATCACTTTTCGAGTCACAGACACCTTCCTGCCAAGACCAGCGCCTCCGTGGGAATCAGGTGAGCGTTACACCATCCCAGCACTTCCTCAGATACTCAGTAATTGAATTGCTCATACTTTTAGCATTACTCATGGCAAGCTCTCTCTCTCATTCTATTCTCTCTCTCTCTTGCTCTTTATCTCTCTCCCTGGCTAACTCCTGTCACTCCCCCCTCTCTCTCTCGTTCTCTCTCTTCCTCTTATCTACACACACACTATTCACTTCTAGCAAAAATGTAAATGTAGTTTTGTACTCTACTTGACATTGGCATTTGCAATATCGTCCAAAATGTGATGCATCCTTTCCCACAATACAAGATGCGTTGTTTTGGAGAGGGATCTCTGGGGAAAGTATGTTTTCCCATCACCAACAGGCCGAAATAGAAAATAAGGGCTCATCTCCACTCTTGCCATTATTATTATGGTTATTATTATCATTATGGTATTTATCTAGGTTCGAGAAGAAATGGAGCGCTTTACAGAGGTATAAACACCAGTACAAATGCATAAAGGAGCACTTTACACAGATATGCAACGGTACAAATGCATACCAGAGCGCTTTTCAGAGGTAACAACAGAGCAGATATACAGCGGGGGTAGGATACAGAACAGCAAAGAGGTGGTGTACAGAGTGGCAGGGAGGAAAGGGGTGGATGGCCTGTAGCCCTGGTGTAACGTGAGATAGAAACCAAACTGCCTATATGGAGGATTTTGGACAAGTCCAATGTGACGTGCATAACACAGTGTGCTTGTCCTTTTGTTCGCTTGTTCAGACTACATGATTACAGTGCATGAACTGTAACTGTGGGGTTTCATGCTCATCTCTGAAAAGTGAGCAGACAGGGACAGTAGTCTACAATTTAAAGACTTTTAGCATGTGCGGATTACAATGACAATTATGAAAACGCTAATAATTAACTGCCAGCTTAATGGAGGAACTTTTTTGGATGGGGATGTTGAGGTGTACACTCGCGACCTGTAATGATGAGGCTAATGATATCTTCCCGATGTCGTGTTAGACTTAATTTTTCCTTGTTAAATTGATTAGTTGTCGCAGGGGTGTGGGTCCACACGGAGACATAGAGTTCCTCGACTCCGTTTGAAAATTAGACAGTAGTTTGTTTGTGCCTACACTCCTTTGCGCCACATTCTTATGACAGTCAGATAAATTTCCAGAGCCAAAATTTCTTTATACAAATAATTCTTGATTTATTTGTTATCTTATTCGCCCTTTAATGGATGACACGTGTTTCGGCTCATGCGCCTTTTTCAAATCCGGGCTGGTTATAAACACAAAGAAAAGAAATAAAAAACAAACAAAACAAAATAAAAAGATCATTTAGATTTACATTCTAACATAGTTTTAAATATATTTCATGAATACTATGGTGAATTTGAGTTAGTGCTTGTACCTAATATCATCCTTGGTTAAACATTACCACCAAAATGTTGTATTCTTCCAACACCTCGTGAAATAATAGATAGGTCCATCAACATACATGAAAAGTACTTTGAATGGTTAGTATAATTTTGAACGTTGTGGAGAAGTATTGATGGGGGCAGGATGGAGGAAAATGTGATTTATTTGATAGTACAAGTACGTCTCGGTTGGTATCTTACCCTTATATGCTTTAGTTGAAATCCCCCTAAGAACTAGATTGTCAACAAAAAACAAGAGCATTGCCAAAAACCTTACAACAAACGAAATCTTGGCTGTACGAAGGCTACAATCTAACACGAAAATAGTTATCAAGGAGGCAGACAAGGGTGGCAACATCATAGTAATGAATAGAGATGATTACATAAAAATGGCTATGAATCACCTGGAAAATCCACAATGCTATGAGAGACTAACAACTAATCCAACATCGGAAATAATACAAGATTTGACAAGCAACATAAATGCCTGGCACCAGCAAGGACTAATAACAGAAGAAGAGAAAGCACATCTACGAGTGACCCAACCGACAATTCCAACCATTTACTTTCTCCCGAAAGTTCACAAAAAATATAACACTATCCCGGAAGGAAGGCCCATAGTAAGTGGATTAGGATGGGCGACGGAACCAATAGCGCAATACATTGACAATGTAATAAGACCCGAAGTAACCAAAATCAAGGCATATCTAAAAGATACAACAGCAGCTATAAAAATCCTAGAAGAAATTCACTGGCAGGACACTTACCTATTAGCAACATGGGACGTTAAGGCTCTATATACATCTATTGAGTACAAATTGGCCCTGGAGGCGATTGATTACACCTTTAAAAACAAATCTGCGTCATATTTCAATTTTACATGCATGCTCAAAGAAATGCTCATGGCAACCCTAGAGAACAATATTTTCATTTTTGACAATCAATTCTTTCGTCAAATACGGGGGGTGGCAATGGGGGTTAAATATGCCCCGGCCCTTGCTAATATTGTGATGGGCATGATTGAGGTTTCTTTTATATACCAACTACCAGATTTTCAGACCAAAATAATCAAATGGCTCAGGTACATTGACGACGTACTAATTATTTGGAATGGAACAACAGAGGAACTGGATTCCTTACTATATCAAGTGGATGACAATGAATTCGGGTTGGAGTTTATTGGTGAAAGTAGCAAATCTGAAATTAATTTCTTGGATTTAACCATCTATGTATCCAACAAACAACTATATACCAAAACATTCAGAAAAGAAACAGAAGTTAATTCCACACTTCATGCGACCAGTTGCCATCATAAACCGGTGATTCATAATATTCCGAATGGAGAGTTTTTCAGAGCAAGACGCAATTGTACAGAATTAACGAACTTTGAGAGGGAATGCCACCTGTTGTCAGACAGATTCAAAGTCAGGGGATATTCCCATAAGTCAATCCAAACTGCTAGGAAGAAGGCAAGAAGTATGACTAGATAATCAACACTATCCCAAGATGACAAAGGTACACAACCAGACCGTATCATACATTTCATCACAGCATATTGTGTTAACAATAAGGAAATCAAGAAAGTTTTGAAAAGAAATTGGTACCTGCTTAAATTGGACCCACATATAGGGCAATATATACAAGATCATCCTACAATAATATACAGGAAAGCGAAAACTTTGAAGAATATATTGAGTCCATCCATGCTACCCGAAAAAGAGAAAGAAGAAAGGCAACCACAAACATGGTTACGTCAACCGCAAACAGGTTTTAGGAAATGTGGTTTTTGCTCAATGTGCCACTATGCGGTACAAGAAACAAGTACTTTCATACACCAAAAAGGTGTAAAAATAAAGATCCAGGAACAAATCAATTGCAGATCTAAATATGTGGTCTACGCAGTGATATGTGTCTGCAATCGGCTATACATTGGGAGCACTATCAGAGAGTTAAGAACAAGAATTAGGGAACACATTTCGGCTATTGGAAGCCAAGATAAGAACCTCCCACTGTCCGCACACTGGCAGAGTCAACATCAAATGCATAACAAAAAAGACATTAAATTCATAGGTCTGAGAAAAATCAAGATGGGCAAACGAGGAGGGAATCAAGAACTCCGTTTAAGACAAGAAGAAGCCAGACTAATTTGTCGTTGCAAAACAGTAGAAGAAGGATTAAATTCAGACAATGAAATGATTCATTTTTTGTGAAGATGATTAATGGATAGGCGGAAAATAATGAGTAACAGAAAACAATGGTTAAAAGAAGAAGAAGAAAAACTGGAAGAGTGAATATGTATAAGATATGCTTAATAGTGCGATTGCCTGTTAATTGCTTTAAATGTGAATTTCGGAACGTATGATATATATAACCATATATATTAGACCAAAGGTTCATGTAACAATCACGGTGTCAACGTGAGGATATAAATAAGAATAAGAAATATTATTATTATGTATATGCAATACCACTCAAATACACACCACCACCAAGGCCTGGTTCATGTAGAGACCCCTTAGTAGATTTACGGTAAAATGAATACCGAAAATAACAATACACGCAACTACGTCAACCATAATGCTTCACTCATAATATAGGGTTATATTGGAAAGCCCACATAATCGTTAGCAGTTAACCCACGGCTAACGAACACATTGCAAACATAGCTCTCTTATATTTAGAGAATTTCAAGAAATACAAGATTAGTATTAGTATCATGTAACTAATATAATAACACTTTTCTTTTACGTATTGGTAAACCACTGAGGTACTTAACCCAATGCAGGCGACAAATGTTAGACATGGCCGCCAAAGTATGTATTCAGTTGGCGTTCAACCCAAAATATGGCCGCCAAACTGAGAAGTAAGAGAAACGAAAAAGGGACTAGTAGCTTGAAACTCCTCTTGAACAAGGAGCCGCCTGTAGCTAAGACGGGACACCCGACGCGTGAGGCTTCAGCAGGAGAATTTGTAGGTAAGCCCTAAGAGAGGGTGGGAAGACCACCGTTTCAATGCATGCTTATTATGGGAACAAACACATTCTGTGTGGTGCGATACACACATTTATTTGTTGATTTTTCGAACTTGTGCGACATGACGCTATCGTAAACAAACAAGGGTTAGAAAAACACGTGTTTTCCCGGCTTTTTCCACAGGAATAGGAGTGTAAATAATTCAAGTTTGCTATTTCAAGCAAACAATACAAAAAAGGGGCTTTGCGAAATAGAACTTGTATGATAAAATGTGTGAACTGTTTAATAAAAAGTTGGGAAAGCGAAATATGTAAATAGAAGCAAATCCAGATATAGATAGGGAGGGAACCGAATGCCTGTTATTAATCTAACAGACCAATTGATCTGTTTTCCAGGTGGGATTGAACCCTAGAACTACGTTGAATTAATCCGACCATACATTTATTTCCCGGGAAAGGGGGATTTCAACTAAAGCATATAAGGGTAAGATACCAACCGAGACGTACTTGTACTATCAAATAAATCACATTTTCCTCCATCATGCCCCCATCAATACTTCTCCACAACGTTCAAAATTATACTAACCATTCAAAGTACTTTTCATGTATGTTGATGGACCTATCTATTATTTCACGAGCTGTTGGAAGAATACAACATTTTGGTGGTAATGTTTAACCAAGGATGATATTAGGTACAAGCACTAACTCAAATTCACCATAGTATTCATGAAATATGTTTAAAACTATGTTAGAATGTAAATCTAAATGATCTTTTTATTTTGTTTTGTTTGTTTTTTATTTCTTTTCTTTGTGTTTATAACCAGCCCAGATTTGAAAAAGTGCATGAGCCGAAACACGTGTCATCCATTAAAGGGCGAATAAGATAACAAATAAATCAAGAATTATTTGTATAAAGAAATTTTGGCTCTGGAAATGTATTTGACTGTCATAAGAATGTGGCGCAAAGGAGTGTAGGCACAAACAAACTACTGTCTAATAATTAACTGCGCCCGGGCACTGCAAGGTGAGTGTCCCCCTTGCTGCACTGTGTGTTCTCTGCTTCCCTTTTTTTCTGCTGTTTTCATTCTTTTTCTGACTTTCCCTTTTCTCCGGCCTCTGCCATACCTTGCTCTCATGTGCAACCTCTCCTGCCATCTTTCCTGCACCCACCTACCTCCCCTACCCCTGACTGTCCTTTCCTTCAGTGGAAACTGACCTTTAACTGTATCCCCCAGGGCAGCTTGGCCGGGCAGCCAGCCAAGGGCCACAGAAAATGGTGGCTCCTATTCTGGTGGCCCCATTTTGTGTTTGCCCTTGTTCACCTGGGGAGCCTGCCTCCGCCAACCAGCAGCGACTGACAAAGTAAGTGTGGTCTGGTTGGGGAGTACAGCAATTACTGTATTCCATTAAAGTCCTACCACTCTTAGTATTGTAAGGGTGGCCCTGATTACTCACCAGAATAAATACACCCCACTTGGGAAATAAGGCCAAGAGTCTATCTTGTAAGGATAACAAGTGTAATCTTATAAAAATGAGGATGGTAGCAAAGGACTGTGCTGCCTGAACGGTCTTCTCCTGTCCCTCTACCGTTCCTTCCCTGTTAAACTGGTGCCAGGCAGGAGTTTATATAGTCCAGTCTTGCTGTAGTGACATCACTAGATACGGGCCATGGCTCCATCCCAATCCATCCTTCTTCCATACAAGTGATGCTCAAAAGCCTTCCTTTCACATTGTCAGAGGTGTATTTCAGAACATGCTGCCTTACATTTTGCTACTTTACACAGAAAAACACTGCAGCTTTGCAGACTTTTACAAAACCTTCACAAGGCCTAGCCCCAGGAAAACCTAAACATTTATAAACAATTTCATTCATTCTATCCATATTCCACTCATTCTACTCATGTTATCTGAGCCTTGTAGGTTCCCCCCACTCTTAATACTCATAATATGTCATATTTCTGCATTTTGTGTACCGGCATGTAAATCACATTTTAGCCTGCATGGGCCCTCGACAGACAGTAGACAGCTGGCGAGTCACTTCATGTGTTGCCAGTGCTAGTGAACACCGCAGAAGTCTGTAGTTCATTTTTAGCACAAGCCACACTCTTTCCGGGAAGGAGGGGGAGTTTGCATCCACCGTACTAAGATTTTAGAATGCATAGGGTCTGACATTTACACATTTATTCAGCTAATAGTAAATTGTGCCATAGATTTAAACAATAACTACCTTCTTCGGTGCATGCCCATGTCCTTCTACAGTGCCTGCCCATGTTTGTGTGTGTGATTATATTTGCATGAGAGAGCCTTCCAATTGTCACTCCTCCCCCCTAGTCCATTATAACACCTAAAAGAGGTCTTGCATAACCCTAAATTGCTTATGGGTGCAGGAGGACCCTGGTTCCTTCCCAACAGTATCCTACATAACATAGAAACCCTTGTTAATCATCTAGTAATTAATTTCCAATCACTGCTCATGTATCTCAGATTTGGGCGTTTCTCCATGTACTGTTGAATCTCATATTTGGGTGTTTTCTCCCACTCCTCATGTGTCTCAATATTTGGTGTTTTCTACCAATGCTCATTTGTCTCAGGTTTGGGTATTTGTCCATGTACTGTTGAGTCTCAAATTTGGTTGTTTTCTCCCACTGCTCATGTATCTCAAGTTTTTGTATTTCTCCATGTACTGTTGATCTCAAATGTAGGTATTTTCTGCCACTGCTCATGTACCTCAAGTGAGCATTTGTCCATGTACTGTTGAGTCTCAAATGAAGGCATTTTCTCCCACTGCTCATGTACCTCAAGTGGGCATATGTCCATGTACTGTTGAGTCTCAAATGAGGGTCTTTTCTCAGTGTACTGTTCAGTCTCAAATTTGGGCATTTTCTCCCACTGTTCATGTATCTCAAGTGTATCTGTTCCTCTGTGTACTGTTGAATCTCAAATGTATGTGCTTCTTGATGTACTGCTGAATGTATGTCCCAAATGTGGGTGTTTCTCAATTTGATGCTATGTCTTAAATTTAGGCATTATCCTGTTTACTGTTGAGGCTCTTAGTTAGGCACTTTTTGCCACTGCTAGAGTATCCCGAATTTAGGTATTTCTCCATTCACTGTCTCCATTCTCCTCTCACTGCCTTGGTTGAATCTAGATATTTTTACAGCAGTGCCAGAGTTATTGCGCCCAAGGTTGGATAGAGGCCTTTCCCTCTAGCTGAACCACTTGAATCCAAGTGATTACACAGTAGCGGTCCTTTGTGCTGCAAAAGTCAAATCATGGTGTTACCATTGCAATGCCATGGTTGATTTGTGGTTGTGTTGATTGCACAATTATGCACCCAGGAAACCCCAGACAAATAAAGCATTAAATTGAAGCATCACCCAACATTTGCCCACACCCAAAACTAGGGTTGAATGGTCAAGCACCACTTACTCATTTTATTATAATACCAGCTGTCCACCCATTCAGCAGACTACCACACAACAGGCCAATTCCAACTGCTACGATTAAATCCCGCTGAACAATCAGGAGAAGACAGCCTCCATGCTCAGAGAGGAGGTGGTTCTGGCCGACGGGCCACAACCAAGAACATGGAAGTGTCATCGAGCAGCAACCACAGACGCACGACAGAGGTATTGCAATACTAACCGATCTACTAACTAATCTTCCCTTTTCTTGCTCCTCCAACATAACCAACTCCACCATACACAACTAGGGACTAGCCACACTACACGTAGACACACCGAAAACGAATCTAATGTTGACACCCAATGACTTCCCACATAGTCCATAAATCCTTCTCCTAGTCCACAAAACTATCAATGGTTTTGCTCCTCAGTATCTGTCTGATTATGTCTCAGTTCACTCAGCATCCCTTTCCCTCTGATCCTCCTCTGACTGCAAAATCACTTTCTTATATTCTCCCTGTGCCTTCTCTCGCTTCCACTCTTTGTACCTACTCTCCCTGCTCTAGTGGAACCCAATGCCCATAACAATCAAAGCCAGCCTAACGCTGGTTCTCTTAAAAGCTTGGCTTAAATGTCACTTATTTGCTAAAAAGGGATCTCCCTTTGCCCTTTCCCCCATCCTCCCTACTTGGCCCCACAACTGCCTACAGTGATGCTTAATAATGTAATTGTGTATATTTATTTAGTGCTCCTCTTTAATTTGAAGCAGTTGCCCCCTTAGGTTAATGTTACCTTTGTAAGTCACCTGTTTTCTTTTGCGTCCATTCAGTTTTTTCCCTTGTTCTCATCTTTATGCTATTGCACAGGCACCCTTTGTGGGAATGCTTCTGCCATCTGTAAATGTTTAATTGTAAGTCATTTCTGATCGAAATTGACATCCCTGTTCTTCAAATAAATACAAATACCAAAAGAAATGCATATGTTTTAATACACGTTCAATGAATTTGTTTAGGGTTTATACACCTGCACCGTGGATTAAATATACAAAGACACTAGTTACTTCATCTTCTCCTGCCAGTGGGCACCGAACGGAAATGCGCCAGCAACAAATATGTGATCCTCCATCAGAATGCTGAATCGAATGGACATTGGAGCTTTGGTTCAGAGGGGAGTGGCAGGGGTTTTTTGGGCACGTTTTACTTCACTGTCATGGTGATGGGGGGGACAAGTGAAATATTACTCTAGAAGATGCTAGAGATTAGTTGAGACTAAAATAAGCCTGTGCAGCAAATCATATGACAAAATAACTACAATAATTATAATAGGAGGCAATAGATCACAAATGAAAATTACAAATTGCAAAGTTGTGTCCCTCTGCATACTCACACACCGACACACGCACACCCTCTCACTCACAATGTAACGTTTTGTTATATGATTTATCGAAATATATTGACAAAACTTGAAACTCATTTTCAATAGTCTTCATAGATAATTGTATACTGTAAATCAATAGTTGCATACTTTACATCAGTTAGGGAGTATACATTGATTACAGATGTAAAAGGGATGATGGCTAATGACGCGTAGATGAAAAGAGTAGCAGGAGCACTGTCATTGATATGTGAGGGTGTTGGGATTGAAAGCAAGAAAGTCAGGAGTTGTTAATGTTGAAGTCATTGGCAGGCTTTCGAGTGGAGGCAAGAGGGCACTGGGATAACAGCTAGAGGCGTGCAGATGATCAGAGTGTGTATGGGCATGGGGAGAAGTAAAAGGCTTTATTTTGCCTCACACTTCTGCTTGAGCTATGCAGAGAGCTAGCCATGCTGTGTTTGGACAGTCTGAGCTATAAGACACACATTCTTTTTAGGAGGTGCAGATGAGTGTAGCTTAACCTCTGCAGTTAGGAGGACCTTGCTCTTCCTCTTGGCCTTGGCCTTTGAGGAGACATATTCTTTCTTGAGCTATTTGCACTCCATCAACATATTGAGTCTGGGCTCATACTGTGTTCAGACTTGAAGAACTGGAAGGAATGGCGGCACTTGCAATCCTTTCCTCGGTTAGAAGTGGTGCCAGGACTGTTGTCACATCTGCAGGATTTCTATTGTGCAAATTCATAGCTTTTCTCTCTGTGAATTGCTGGCAGACTATAGGAGAGGGTCAGGCAATGCAGCAAAAAGTACCCTTGATGGATGGGCCAAATACTGTAGCTCGTTGTAGTGAGTCTGATGAGGGTGAGTGGAGGGAGGTATTTTAGAGTGAGCAGCACTTTTTACTAACCTGCTGCAGTTGCTCCTCCCGAGGTGAGGGATGTGGTTCACCGAAAATGGGGCAAATTCTTAGGGTAAGGTGACCATTCTCTCTGTTTCTCTTGAAACTGTGTCCAAAATTGAGATTTTCAATGACACTAGGAATAGAAATGCTGGTCCAACGAGGACAATCCAGCCATTGACCAAAATAAATTAACCGGGATTGCGCAGACAGGGTTAACTGGCAGCTGAAACCTGGTAGGTTTTATACTGTATCTTTTAGTACTCACTTAACAGGCACTCCATTAACTTAGTGTAGAGTTAAGCCAGTGCACCTCGACTACTGACGCCCTGCTTGACTCAGCTGTATCTTTCTTGGAATCTGCATGGTACTTTCACACTAAGGGCGCATTCAAGTCCCAGCTTGCAAAGTAAAATACCTGGACTGGCTCAGGGATTAATCCATGAGCTGATTCCACTTAGCAGCATTGCAAATGAGGTTGCACGTTAAGTTATGCTATGTGGTATCTGTATAGCACCTGCTGCCATTGGTATGGCCTCAAAGCACTGTGAGGATGAACACCCTTTGGAAGACCATAGTCAGCAGTTCAGAAGTGATGAAACGAGTGGTAAAATGTGTGTGTGCATTTAGGTCGAGAGTGGCTAGGCCCCTGAGAGCAGCCCATATTATCAGGTGGGGGGATCGGTGCTGTGTCCAATTGTCAAAAGAATCAGAAGAGTCAAAAGAGTACATCTATGTGAATGGCTGGACTGGATTTTGCATAAGACTCTGCTGTACTCTATGGGAGGTGGCCTGCGTGCTGAGGGTGGTGTATGTTGTGTTTTTATGGTATGTGTAGTAAAATGGTTTGAATCACAGATGTATGCAGCTGTGTGGACTGAACCCCGGTGGGGCACAGCTGTATTTTGTGTGATGAAGAGCATGAGGGTCCGGTGAAGAAAGAATAAAGCATAATTATATTTGGTCATGCGGAGCGTATCATAAAGGCATGGGTAAAAAGTGCTATACTCCATCTAATAAACTCCCTTTTCTGTGTCTCATTTCTCCGAGGGGCGGGGTGCAGTCAGTGCACATGTTAGGTGTGCGATCCGGGCTAAGTGTATGAGAGTGGTGATGGGACGAGCCAGGTTTTGAGGACCTTCCTGAAGGTGCGGATTACCATGAAATGATTGAAAATAAAATACCTACTGCAAAATGAATTAATTTCTTTTGGTCTACTTTCTTTTTAAATACACACCTCCCCACTTGCCCCTATATTACCCTATTCCCTTACCCCAGTCCCCATCTATTTTGTACAAAAAATGTACAAAAATCCCTAACAAATTCGACCAAAGCAATTCGGTCATTTTGCAGCAGGTATTTTCGAATTCAATCCTTTCTGCAGATACCCCTCAGTGCGTTGGATGGTTAATGGGAGGGTGCTCCCGATGCCGATGGCGGGTGTGTGTACTGAGAAGGAGGAACCCCCTATACTGGTTGATTTTGTTGCTGAAATGACAAGAGGAAGTGCTGACCCTGATCTGAGTTTTCTGTTAGGGCTGTAGCATGTACATTTATACTGCAGGTATTCCGGTCCTCGATGGGTGATACACATCACTTTGAAGGTAGATTATCGCACAATCGGAAGCCAGGAAAGGACACAGAGGGTGGGGGTGATGGGTTCTCTGGGACCAATAGCTAGGAGGAACCTTACGGCTGTGTTTTGTACTTGTTGGAGTTTTCTTATCTGTGCTGCGAGGGCGTTAGTGTAGTCTATGCGTGAAAGGATGATAGCAAAGATCACATACAGTGTGTGGGAAGGCCAGGTAGGGAAAAAGGTGTCGAAGGATGTGTCGAAGGATGTGTCGGCACCAGCATTTTATCACGTAGTAGATGTGATGTGATGTGATAGGGTCAGGTTCTCGTCCATAATGCGTCTGAGATTTTTTACTGTGTTGGAGGTGGTGGGAGGTGACCTAGGGAGAGCGGCCATGGGATGGGTTGAGGAATGAGGGTGGTCTTCCTTCAAACCATGATCTCTCTTTTGCCCACATTGAGTAGGAGATTATTGGCCGTCATTCAGCATTCGATTTCTAAGAGACATGATGCAAGATCGGGGGAGGTGGACGTGGGGCCCTTTGGGTATTGCCCGCATAATTATAGCACAATAACCGTGGGACTGAGTGAGTGCGGAAAGAGGGCTCAGGTAGAGGTTAAAGATGAGTGGGATAGAGTGACGCACCCTGCGTCCCTCCATTTGCGACTGGGCGGGGAGCCGAGAAGAATAGATTCATGTGTACTATTTGGGATTTGTTGGAGTGGAAGGAGGATATCCAATTCAGAGCGGATTCCCTGTTGCCGAGTCGGTCAGTGAGGATGGAGTCGTCAATTGTGTCAAAGGCTGCAGAGAGGTCGAGTGTCAAATGTATTAACTCAAACATGAAAATATTAGCAACCGAAAAAAAAAGAAAGACAACCTATGAGCAAACTTAAGCCAATTCCAATACTCTTCCCGATCCACAAAATTGAAGATAACAAACAGGGCATAATGTGCTCAAATATAGAGGCAGTGTAGTTGAAATCCCTCTAAATGGATGACTCTCAAAAATTTTCACTTGGACACACATTCAGAAGATTCTGGATAGATCAGTGGGAAAGAAGCCATGGTTGGGTCAGAAGTCAAATGTGTAGGGAATTACCACATAATATTCTATTCTGGGTCCCAGAACATTCAGTGGCAGCCATCATTCACGTGGGAAAAAAGAATGTATCTGCTTAGTTATAACTTCATTTTGAACAACTACACTAGAACTTGGGTAACAATGTTTTCCATTAAATCAGCATCAAGTCAAAATGATGAGCCTGTTGAGAGGCAGATGAATACGTCATCCATTGCTTCTGTCCCTCCCCCAGCTCAATACCGCACAGGTGAGAAATGTTACTCATTAAGACAACTGCATCGCCATATCCCAGGCAGATACAACAGGAGATGGACATGATCTAAGCAGAAGATGGCACAAGTAACCAAGCTATTGTTGTGGCAATACACATTCATGCATTCGACACAAAGCAAATGTGCACTCAACATGAAGAACGCAGGCACTAGCTAACATATGCACTTATACATGAAGATTATTAACATAGCATCCATAGAATAGGAAGAATACTAACATAAGCAATGTATACGCTGAATGCAACATGAACGACATGGAAAATATAGCTCACTAACATAGAAACGCAAAAGTAATGTGCAGACATCTTTTCCAAAATGGAAGCCACAACATGCTTCTGATTAAACGAAAGGCCCCAAGGTTTCGCGAGAACTCAAAACACTGAAATCATAAAAGTACAGACCTGTGCACAGATCAGGAAGGGTGGCAAACACAGCAAATGTTACTGCGAAATTCAGGGATGACCGGAATGTTTCAGTAAAAGAACGAGATAGCAATTCCCAGGAAGCAATAAAGATAATCCCAGATTAATTAAAGTACAACCAGCCTTTATAAGTCAGGTGTAGGACAACTATAAGCCAAAAGACACTATGAAGAATAATTCAAGAGTGTCCCCTGAGGCAAGAGAAAACAGAAAACTCACATCAATATTAGCTAAATTCCCAATAAATGAAGGGTGAAATAAGTCTAAACATGCTTCCCATCACACGTGACTCATAATTGGAGAACACTGTCTATTCATTAGCAACGAACATAGATAGGACACCTGCCTTATGCCTTACACTTATCCCCAGACACGAGAGGCCACACAAGGCCAAATACAAAGAGATCACCCTGGCTCATGGCCTAGAAATGAGTGATAGTATCTTCTTTAATTGAAAGGAAAGTAGTGTGTGGACCTCTATCCCCCTGCTCATGTCTGGCTCATGTCTCGATCACCTGTCAGTTGTCCAGGGTTGGTTAGTAAGAAGCCAACCAATGAAAATCTCTAATGTTACACCTCACATGAAGCAAGGTGCGAGCCAATTACATATTGCTGGGACTTTGTCTTTTTACCATTATCAATTTAGCGGTGGTCGCAAGAGGAGCAATAAGACAAGCGTTACCCAATTATTTATTTTATTTATTTATTTTAACATTTGTGTAACACCCAGCCCAAAGGCAATAGATGAGCAACATACGATAGATGCAGTTATAAATGTAACCCCGATAACATGTATATGTAGTCACCACTATTAACCAATCCCTGTAGGTTTTGCTAAGTTAACAGTATGATGTCATCTATGACAAATGTTGAATATATAAATCATTTGTATTGATAAACATGTCGAGAGCGCTAATAAATCAATGTGTGTATGCTGTCCCTGCTTTATTTTGATGATAATTAAGCTCGGTTTTGCCTTGCACGTTGTCCATTTCCATTACTGAGTTTGGTTTGAACTAGCTCCAGAACCTCTGTGAAATATGGACTTACCAGGCCGTCTTAACAAGCCATTCAGGTTGTTCGTAATGCTGACTGAAAGGTGTACGGTAAAGGTCTGTATGCTGAGAAAACTCTAGGTTACTCTGCACAGCCCCTGCTCACTGCCTTCCTACTACACTCTACAACTGCAAATGAAAGACAACAATATTTATTTTGCTTACCTTCCTCCTCTACTACTTCTCTCTTGCATTACACCTCTTTCTTCACTTTATCCTGCTGCTATGGAAGTGGAAAAAAGACTCTTGACAGAGCTCTCTTTCTAATATCATTGGTGGCAATGTTGATTGCACTTTCTTTTTGGGAAAAAGCACTGTTTGCACCTAGTGTCTTTTTAATATTCCCAAGTGATGGTAACAGCCCAGGATGGACCTCTAAAGAACATATAATTGCCTAAATAATGCCATGCAGAACTTTTTGGTTAATTCTTTTCAGATTTTTACCTTCAAATTACAGAAGCTCCTGCACTTAGAATATGTCTTCAACACAATTATTTTTATTTATTTCATGCATCCAGTCTGACAAGCGAGTTCAGTGGGTACATACTTTAGCGCGCCTGGTGCAAGTGGTCTTCAAGTGGTCCTGTTAGCCGTGGCTGGAATTGAATTCTGCCTGATCTACTTTCTGTTTGCTGTGTCTACATGCAGAATTTGGTACTTCACTTCATAGAAAGGACTCAAACTGATTTTTAAATTAATTACTGCTGCCTACGAATATTTATAGTGTTGTAAAATAAGTTTTTTGTATTTTTTGTTAGACCACGCCCCTTTGACTTGTCACGTGTACATAAGGACTGGTGCGCGTGCTCCTGCGCGCGCGCTCCGAGCATGTGGTCCTCAAGTGGTCTTGTTAGCTGTTCGCTGCTCGCAGCGCAGCTTGCGCAGCAAGGGTCCCTGATTTGAGGACGCATCGTGTGTGTCTGCATAAATTCCTGACTCGAGCAGTGATTGCCGTGTGAGTAAGAGAGAGCTCTAATGTAAAAGATTCCACAGGTAACCTGGCAAAAGTAAGTCTGGATAAATGTGAGCATAATCGGTACTCATTATAAGTGATTGTAGGTAGGATTGTATTAATACTGTTCTACTTCTGGGCATACGCTGGATGGTGAAGTAAAAAGTAGTGCCGAGAGAGTGGAGTATCTTTAAGTACACAATTGTTGCGTGATCTGCGCAGATTGAGTAGTATGTAACTCATTCAAAACCAGCATTGTGATTATTGTGCTCCGTGAGGGGAATCCTTTTGAGCTGCGTTCGTAGTGCAACTCAAGTTATTTGTATCCACTGTGTTTATAATGCAGTTATCGGACTAATATCAATAACGGGCGGAGGTATCCGTGGTTTGAACCCTAAGTTATAGAACTAATGGGTAATTGAGACCCGATGCAGCTGATTATAAATAATTGCAAAACGTTGCTGTGATCCCTTTTTCTTTTCTTTTTAAATTGTTAAAAATAAAAAAGGAAACAAATAAATGAATAAGAAGAGCTCCCAAATCAAACGCGATAAGGTTCTGATGACGGTTAGGACAAGGCGTATGAGTCTAACAGCAGCTCAATCTTTGTCAAGGTCTTCTGACACTGACGAAGAACTTATGGAGTGTGCGCAACAGCAGTCAGCCGCAATCATTTCTGAGAGTGAGGACGTAGGTGTGCCTGATTCTTCGCAATCTTTATATTGCGAGGATCAGATTATACTGATTAACATCAGCGTAGATGACATTAACCAAGTGAGGGAGTGTGAACCTTCACATTCATTTATGGATACTGCACCAATTTTTGAATCAGGTGTAAAAACATTGTTGGCCTTATCAGAGCACTTTGATGCTTCAAGACAGTGCTTTATTCAACCTGACAGAATGCTCCCGCTTAAAACATTTAATGACAACAATGAGTTGCTACTTGAGAAGACTGAGGATATATTGATCCTGACAGAACTATAAAATCAATCACAAACACTAACTGAGATATTGGGGGTTTTAATAGCTATGTCTGAAGTATGTATTAAAGAATTACTAAAAATACAATCGGATGTGATAATGGCAAAACATCAGAAAAAAATACAGTGAAAGATACAGCTACACTAGATGTCATTGTTCTTGTGGATTCAATAAAAAGTGTTACTGAATCTGGTATTGACAATGTTGAACCTATGGCCACTGATGATGGAGAAACGAGTATAGAAGCCGGAAGGGTACCTATCTCTGTGACTGACTCTGTCTCACAGTATAATATAAAAATATCAACAACAAAAAACTAAGAAAAAATAAACGCAAACAAGCACAAGAGCAAAGGATATTGAATGTATCTTCTAGAAAGTTCTTGAGAGAAAATAATTTGTGTAAAGAAAAGGAAGAGACAGTAAAAGATGGTGCTGCCAAAATGATAGTGGACTGTTGGGAAAGAGTTTGCGTACCAAAAAAGACATCAGTTGGCCTGGTAAACACCAATAATAAGGAACAACTTGAGAATATGGGTTACACTGAGGGAGAAATGAATCTGTCAGATGCTCTTAAGAATAAAAACATAACAGATAGAATTTATATGAATTTAAAATCTATTGAAAACGGAATGCTAGATATTGTTGACACATTCAAGAATCCCGCTGCCCGTTCCCGTTCAAATTCTCTGATAAAAGGGATACCGGACAGTTCAGTTACATCCATCCCTATGGGGAAGGTAAAATATTCTGAGGTGACTCGTGGTATGACCAATACGTCTGAACAGTGCTCAAAAGTCACAAGTCAAACAAAGATTGACCCAGTGAGATGTGACATTGCTGACATCAACATGAGAAATTGGAGCCCTGTGAAAATGCAGTCATCTAATACTGGAAGCAATGATGTCCCCTTAGGGGGAGGTAGTCACAAAAATAATGAGAAAGAACTAAATATAGGTGCTTGTAGCGCTCTAATGTCACAAGTCCTTTCCAAAGATTTAGTGCGAAATATGATTAATGAAATACTGTATCAGAAAAATGTTGATAATTCGACAGAAAGGGTAGTACCTATAAAGAAAACTGAGGATCTGAACTCAGCACCCCAAGAAGCTGCTTGAGAAGATCGTGAATGCAATGAGACAGATCGAGATAATGGGAGAACAACTAAAATTGATGAAAATACGACTAAAGGGCACCTTTCTCAACCAATGTTTGGAGAGGAATATTATAATACTGTGACAAGCAATGGTTATTCAAATTATAGAGACAACCAAAAAGTAAGCCACCTGTTTCCAGTGTTTCCAAATGACCCTGGCTTGGTGCTGTATTTTGTATTTGATGTAGCGGGCCAAATGCTTTGAATAGGCCCTACATATTGAGTTTATTTGGGGACATTCCAGGCTTAAATCTGATAACATCCTCAGATATTAAACAAGTTGACTTCATACATTCTCGAAGATATGATTATGTGTGACTGGTGACACCATCTCAACTCGTACGATCATTGATCCTTAAAGAAGCAGGTTCTTTAAAGAAAAGAGGATTTGCTGTAAGTGTATACAAAGAAAATAGAAACATAGAAGATCAAAGGTATACTGAATCATCATTGAAGAATATAGGAACATTTCTAGGAAATGAATCTAGTGCCCAGACAAATGAAGAAGGAATAAGCCTGACAGAACTGTGCAAATGGCGAACACTAGCATTATCATTAAAAGATTCTATATCACAACTGAGAAATTTGAGTATGCCTCTTTAGCGATAGTAAGAAATTAGTGTCTTGGAATTCGAGAGGTCACATGCATTTGGTATTGATAACAATGTTTGTAAAAGTTTAGAGCACTTTGATTTTGTTCTTATTCAGGAATCTTGGGCATGTGGAAATTTGATGTGAGATGGTTATGTCATACTAAGTATTCCTGCCACTAGTTCATCTCGAGGTCGACCAAAGGGAGGAATTGTCATGGCATATCGAAATAATGGTGAAATTGTAATGATGAGTGAAAATCATTTGAATAAATCTGCTTTAATAGTTACCTTTCAATTTAAAACACGGAATGAATTAGTAGCCCTTATTATTATAAACATCTATTGGAATAGTGCCGATAATTCTGACAAAATGTTAGAAAAATTGATTGATGAATTAAATATTATGATTGAGGAGTGGCTAATTCAGTCTATAGGCGGCCTAATAATAGTAGCAGGAGACTTGAATGCTGACTGTAATCAAACCACTTGTAGTCTGAATGGGTAATATCCTCACTAGGTGATAATGAGAGCAAAAAAGGAAATAAAAAAAATATAGAGGTGCTCTATGGCTAATAGTTGCAACATCGTGGGGACTGGTAAAACAATTCAACGAGAACCCAACTTGGATGGCTAGAGGCAAGTCGTCAATCATAGATTATATGTTTATGAGTGAACAAACAAATAAAATAGCAGACAACTTGAATATCCAACTCAATCAATATAGTGACCATGCAATGTTGACTATAGACTTAAAACTAAAGAAAATGTGTAGTGAGGGTAATGCGTACTATGCGGATACAACTGTTAATGTAAGAGGCAACAGAGTAAAATGGAATTGCATAAAGACAGCTAAATTGAACAGCTGAATGATGCATGACTATTTACATAGAAAGTTGGAGTCAAAAATGTAAACATATTCAGTGGATACCTTTGGAGGCTTATTGGATAAGATGCTAACTAGGTTCTATGATTGCGAAATAAAGGGTCAGGTGAAAATAAATATTTAAACATGTCTACGATCTAGCCATCAAGCAATGAAGAGAGCAGATGCACAAAGAACTGAGGGAGATGAAAAAACGTAATCTCACTTCAGAAAATGCTAAAGAGTATATCAGGCGGTGCAAACAGTGGTTTAAGAACTGTAAGATCCAAAATCGTACTGCACAAGCACAAAAGGATGGGGAAGCTATGTTAGCTGCAATGTGGGAATCAAACTCAAGAAATTATCGGGCGTTAATTAATAGTAAGTACATTTGTGTAGAGCAAATGAATCTAAATCCGATAAGTGAAACTGTATGGTGTGAATATTTTGAGAAATTGTATTGTCCATCTTACTCCACTTGGTTGGATCCGGTGTATGAACACAAATCCTGGGCTCTAGATGTATCTGTTGAAAATATAAGCAGATGCATTGGGAGAACAAAGGTGTATTCAGCGCCAGGACCGAATCATTTATCGTATGCAACCCTCAAGCAGAATGTGTTTCTATGGTCCAGGATTCTAAGTCTAATATATAGAAATGTTGTTAATTTGAAAAGAATGCCTGACTCATGACAAATGTCACATGTAATCTTAATATTTAAAAAAGGAAATCACTTTAGCCCCACAAACTACCAACCAATTTCACTGATGAATGTGAAGGCAAAATATTTGTTTTCCTGGTCTTAGAACAGCTAATAGGCTGGTTAGACAAACAATAAAGGACATAAGGCAATTTGGGTTTAGAAAGGGGTTGGGGACTGATGCTGGTGGCCTTCTGGTCTCCATTCTTCAATTGCAGGCATGAACCTCAGGGCAACTTCCATTATATGCTGCCTCAATTTACCTTTCAGCGGCCTTTCACATGGTCGATAGGCCTCTACTCTGGCAAAGGCTGCTGGAATTAAAACTAGATAGAGGTTTGCTAGATATGTTGATCTATTTATACTCTAATAGTGAAAGTGAGATTATGGAACAATAGATTAATGTCGAAAGAAATAAGGTCAATGAACGGACTGAAACAGGGTTGTGCATTAGCGGCCATATTATTTAACCTACATGTATGTGGGGCCGGTGTGCCCTTGGATGCAAGTGGATTATTAGCTCCAAAACTTGGAGATACATCAATCAAATGGGTAGCATATGCTGACGATTTCTTGCTTTTCGACAAATCTAAAATTGGTTTGCAAAGATTAATAGACTCTTTTGCTATTTTCATAAGTAATCTGAAATTGAAAAAAAAATCTGTGTAAAACAATAATTATCAATCTGGGTTATGCAAATAAGAAATGCGTAAATTCGATTTGGAATGTCGGGGAGCAAGGATTCGTCTGCAGAAGTCGATTAGATATTTGGGATACTCATTTTCAAGTTCTATGTCAATGATTTTTTGTTAAAAAATTTTGAAAACAAAGGCAATTGAGGATTCCAAACAAATGAGAATGATCGAGCGGAGGTATGGTAAATTCACCATGAAACCCTGCAGGGACTTCTATGTTATGAAGGTCATGCCGAGACTGGCATATGGATTGGAATTTCTTCCAAATAACTTGAACCCATACCTTAGAACTATTGAAGCTGTAACATGGTGGAAAGTTTTGTTCTTTTTACCAAAATGTGTTCCAATGGAGGTAATTCGCTATGAATTTGGACTTGGCTCGCTTAAAAGTATTATGGAATGTAGAAGGATATCGTTATATAGGAAATGTATCTCGGGTGAAAGTAGCTCATTATACAATTTATTTTGTGTCAATGAATCTGAAGAATTTATGAAGAATTTGAAAACAGACATTGAAAGTATACTGTTTAATATTGGAGTGACAACTAAATGCTTTATTGACAAACCTCTGAAAGTAAAAATGCTAATTAAAGCCTTTGACTGGGTCGAAAACAATGTAGCTATATTGAACTTCAAATTATATAGTCATATTGTATCTGCATGGAAATGGTACCCTAAGCCTGAAAAATACATTGTAAAATATCCATCTCGATTGGTAATGAATAATGTGATGCGCTTTAGTTGCAATGTTTTAAGTACAAATGAAATTTGCTTTGTGCGTAACCAAATTTCAGAAGATAAACAAATGTGCAGATTATGTTTAGATCCTGGAGAAAATGAAACGTTGCTACATCTACTATTAATATGCCCCAAAGCTAACTAGGGAGAGATTGGAGTATTTTTCTAAGTTTGTTCATGATACTTCGAAAGTGCAAATAGATGTTATTTGGTATGACATGTTACATGGATCTCCAATGCCGCTAAAAATTGCTGTAATTAACTTTTTTAAGGTTGTCTGCAATGTGACGTAATAGGCTGCTTCCCAATGGGTAGGGCTGATTAGTGACTGTTGTATTGAATTTGAATACTTCTTAAAAGATTTTAAAGAAAGGAAGATTGAGGATTTTATATGAGCAAAGAAGTGAGTTGAAAGACGTTGTATATAATTTGTTTGTTGGATTTATTTGTTTATCTTGTTGTTTTATTGTATTATATCTATTTCTTTTTGCAAAGGTTTTTATAAACCAATAAACAAATAATAATAAAAAAAACATACTTTAGCCTGAGGAAAGTATATTTTAAAATATCTTCTGAAAAGAAGATCAAAAGAAATTAAGCAACCACAGCTATGTGCCAATGGGGCTTCAATGCCAATAAAACAGTACTCTGAAACCTTTGCTTGTCCTGATGTTTTTTACTACAACTGTCATGAGTCCTACCCAGTATGGACAGGGAGATGGATCATGGGAGTTCCAGTCCAAAACCCACTGGAGAGCCGCAGGTTGCAGGCTCCTGCAATAAAGGATGTTGTCCTCTACTCACCTTGGGCTCTCACAGTTGGTGCTACACTCAGCGACTTGATTGCATTCACCTCGAGGGGCAGCGAAAGTACAAATAACCTATATTACATAGGCTTAAGAAATATTTCAAATCAATGATAGTTGCATGCACAAAGGCGCATTAATTTTGGCAGTTTGAGCATCATGCTAGAATGGCTTTATTCAATTTAGGGGGAATCTAAAACATGGACACTGTGCTTTTTTTTAGGACATCATATAATACAGAAAATGTATTTTTCACAATTACTAAGGTCAAAAATCCCCAAACTAAAGGAATCAATGTTAATAATTATGTTGTGCTGTAATGATTTTTCAAAGTGAATTCAATTTGGAAAAACATTATGTGAACAAAACAAATTCAGTTGATCCAAGAAGAGTATGTAAATTGATGGACTTCAGTTTATCTACAAATGACATCCTCCAGAGTTTAAAGTCATCATGAAAAGATTCTTGCTTATTCAAGCATTGACTTTATGACAAAGGACCAAATAGTGACTACAACCTTTACTTTTTAATAATCATGTGGTTGTGTGTTGGCTGAAGACGCCCAAGAGTTATATAACCCATGCCTCGTGTCAAATGAAGATCCCTGAAAGTTATGTTGTCTCCAAACTCCAGCGATTTAGATTCCTCAAGGATTGTAGTTACTGCAATTGCTATTAATTGATCATCTCAATACTGTTATACAGAGTGCAATTCCCATAGATTGCTGATACCTCTACTCTTGCTTAGACTGTTCTCGCTTGTTGATTAAAGACTCACAAGATTTATAAAGACTGACATAGATTAAAGAACCCAAATTGTCCATGATTTCTGTTGGGTGTTGATTACTAAGTGTTGTAGTTTCAGATTTCATGTAACTGAAGATCTACAAGGATGGAATAGAACAGTTGTTTGAAGATCCTCACCTGTTCTGTAGACCATGGCATCTACTGACTGACTGTTCTATATAAACACATTGATTTAAGGATCCTGAATGGTTATCTAGACTTGTTACTTTAAAAAAATGTATTTAATGTGATTTGGTTGTAATATAAAACTTTACACATAAAAAGAAAAAAAAAGTTAGCAAGAAAGAATGAGTATAAAATCAGGATGAGAGTAAGTTAAAATAACAACATCAACATTGCATTACACTACATTACTCATTGTTCCATAATCATGTTCAACATGAATTCAAAATTCATTCTTCTTCCTCACATTCAATGAGTTAGAGAAAAATAATAAGATTAAAACACATGGTCATATCATTAAGCACTTAAAAGAAAAAAGAATGCATGATTAAAAGAAAGAAAATATCAACTTTATCAGTTAATAATCGTCATCGTAGTAGTACTACTCTAAGGAAAAAGTGGGGAAAATGTAAAAGGGAGATCTCTTTCTCATGTTACATTTTATTTCATTACATTTCATTTCACGCCACACTCCTTTCACTTAACAGCACGCTGCCAGTAAACCATAGACCACCCATAAGTCACAGCCAATCAGACAAACCATTGAGCCTGGTATACATATAGAGGTATCATAATGTTCAAACATTCTGATACTGTTCTACATTGCAGAAGATTGACACAATCAATGTTAGAAATGATGAAATCTACAAATACATGAATAATTGAAGTATTTAGGATCCAGATCCCTTGATGTTAAATGCTACTCGGGTTGTAGGAGCCCAGCCAATGTTTATGCTTAGCTAGAATGGCTACTACCATGGCGGCATTAGGTACCTTTCCCTGTTATCAATATTCACATTGATGGCATGTCAGTTCTTATTCCACTAATGAAATATACCTTTCTACTTCCTTCCATGTTCTGTATAGTGGCATATGAAGACCCTTTTTGTTGCTGTTGATACATTGTTTCCAAAATGAAGGGTCTTTAATCGTATCAAGTTGGTGCACAAATCTACCTAAATGCAAGATGTAAACTTTCCCTAAGCAAGGGAACTCGGTCATGACATGCTTTACCGTCTCCGATAGATCTTTGTTGCAGTAAATACGACAAAAGCGATCATGTGCAGGAACAGAAAGTACAGGAAGATGATTAATACGCAATAGAAGTATGAACCTTCTAAGGTGGGAAGAGGGACATATATTAAAATAAGGCTGGGCTTTTTGAACATGTACAAAATATCGGGGACGAATGAGTAACTTTTTAACAGCTTCAAATGATGTATGTTTTCATTCCTGTCCCAAAGATCAATACGATTCCCTAAAGAATATCTCATATTGGCGTAATCATCAGCCCAATTGGGGCACCAGCCTATATCATGAAACAGAATATTCATGCTCTTACTAAGAGGTGTTTTCAACTGTTGTCTGAGTTCTGCCTCACCCAGGGTGGTTAAGAGCGGGTTAGCAGACCCATTCAACATCTTGACATATATAAGTGCTCTCTTTTTAAGTACCAGGGAATTCAAAGACATGATTCCAAGTTCTAGCCTGATTATAGTCATGGGGACACAGTTGGGCAGCCTCAGGAACTTCCTCCAGAACTTCCCTTCAACTACCTATAGCCAATTCAAGTCAATCACAATAAGGGATTCAAGCCCGTAAATTACAGCAGGTACCAAGCACTGTAGATACAATTGTCTAGTTCCCATCAAAGAATGCCTGCCTCTTCTTTTAGAGAACTGGGCCACCAGGGTAGTCAGCTGTGCAGCCTTCCATCTCCGTGTCTCGATTTAAGATGTCCACAAGTTATACAGGCCACTATTCCTGGTGATTGAGGATCTCTGAGTTCTTTATAGGCTACAATCCCATTTGGCTAAGGTTCCCAATGAATTATATACAATTAATCTTGTTGATTGCTGACCATATTATGGTATATAGATCCTCATTCAGGTTTATTGAAGATTCCTTAGTAGTACATGAACTATAATCCCTGTTCATGTGTTAAGGATTCCAATCGAGCGTCACACACTAGACCAGGACACTTGGTTTTAGCCTGGAATGTGGTGCTCAATAGGAATGCTTTTTCTTTAATTTCAACGAATTCAAATTGACCCGGTATCCGACCCGTCTCACACCCCCTTTTACAAATACCCCGGGTCACAATGGCCATGAACCAGGCCGGTTGGTGAAAATACAATATTTTATTTATTTTTAAAATTCACAAAAATCCCACAATTTGAATATTATGAAGCAATCACCAATGGGGTGATAATGACAATGGAAATGAAAGCAATGCACTTGGTTAATTTTCTAGTAGAACATATCCAAAGCACAAATTAATAGTAGCACTTTTTGAATTAGGATCGATAGCACCCAAGTTAAGGTTTCCCCCTGCAATGTTGCCTCAACCCACAAATAATTATGAGTGGATAGATAGAAGCAGCAGGTAGTCAGGGATAAGAGGCAGCAAACAGAATCAAAATCCAACCTTACCTCACAAAATAAGAGGCAAAGGCCTAAAATGACACTAATTAATTATATGTGTGTTTAAATAATGATATGCATATGTTTTATCACAGTACTAGGGATGTTATCTCACTATCCACCATCAGGCAAAGTATCACAAAAGCATACAGTTCACAAAACAGATTGAAATTGGAAACCCAGTGCTGCCGGATTCACACGTGGACAAGTTGCATTTACATTTCTCAAAATAAATACATCTCCACTTGCGATTTCCCATTGTACTTTTATGTTATGGTAAGCGCCAAATAAATTTCCTTCACACCAGATTGCTTTTTCAAAAGTTGAGTGTTTTTATTCCAAATATAACTTCTTGTTTTCCACTCTCAACCTCTTATTAATACTCTCTACACATGTTTCACCCTTGTTTTTACAGGGGATCATCAGGAGAGATTTGACTGCAATAGTATTATCTTTTGAGCTTGTTGTGCCACATTTAAATCCTCTGACTTTTCCGTTAGGAAAAAAGCGTGAGAGTGACAAGCGGATCATTCTATTAAGGGTACAGAACCCAAGGGAAATTTAAAAGTCAGAGGATTTAAATGTGGCACAACAAGCTCAAAAGATAATACAATTGCAGTCAAATCTCTCCTGATGATCCCCTGTAAAAACAAGGGTGAAACACGTGTAGAGAGTATTAATAAGAGGTTGAGAGTGGAAAACAAAAAGTTATATTTGGAATAAAAACACTCAACTTTTGTAAAAGCAATCTGGTGTGAAGGAAATTTATTTGGCGCTTACCATAACATAAAAGTGCAATGGGAAATCGCAAGTGGAGATGTATTTATTTTGAGAAATGATTTAATCCTACCTATGGCAACCTAGGTTAAGATGCAATACCAAAGCTGATAAATCCCAACAACAAAAAATAAGCAAACAAGCAGTAATTCGCCAGGAATCAATTCCTGTAAAGGATGCAAATAGTGTGTTTAAAGTTGCATTTACACTTCTTCAGCTTTAAATGTTAAAAACGTTTTTTACAAAAAAAGGGTGAAAAACACTGAATCGGAATGTGGTTCTTTGGCAGTGGAACAGATGTATAGCACAGTGATAATGTAGAGGTGAAAGGAGGGGGATAGCTGGTGAATTGAGAGAGATTTGGAAGGTAGAATGAGGTTAGTTTTATGAAAATAAAGCAGTTAAAAATGAGAAAATCGGTTTTGAAAGAAAGACTACATTGTTAAAGAGGTACACAGTAAGATCCAAGGTTGATTCACGAGGTCAACCATGTCACCCCAGCATACAATTTTATGGGGAAATTAGTTTGATTACTCAAAATATGACTAAGGGCTTATGATCTACACAAGACAGAATTAATAGAGAGACGGCGCTAGCACTTAGAAAATCAAGGACAGGGTGCACAGAGAATTAGAACAGTCTATACAAGTTATCAGGATATGGATAGGGTTGCTTAGAGAGTGGAACAAAGACAAAAGTCAAGATGGGGTAGACTATGTGTCATGGGATGTGGGATACTCACAGTCCACTTTTGAATCTGGGATTTTGGACAGTCAACCGGTTCTGGTCACAAAAGATTCTGGTCACTTGATAGCGGACTCCCCTGGCAAAGACAGATGGGAAAGGGTCTGGTCACCTTATAATCAGGACAGCTGGATGGCAGGGTTGGAGCGGGCATGCAGTTAGTGGGCAAAAAGCCGGTCTGGTTTCAGGATGCTTCCCAAAAGAATGCCACAGCTACTCCCTTTTGGTATTGGGATTTTTAGTGGGGTTTCAGGATTGAGGCCTTGCTGGGATGGTCAGAAATGCTTTGGCCTTACTGGGATAGGATCAGCTATGCTTTGTTTTGCAGTTGGATCTGGAATCAGCTATGCTTTGGATTTGCAGTGGGATCTGGAGTCTGGCAAAATGAAGGTAGAAGATCAGGAACACAGGTGCAGGAAATTCAGGAAAGAGTCTGTCCAGAGTTCTGTCAGCCACTCTTTTTATAGAGCATGGTGAAATCATCGAATTATATGGCAGGGCAGGCTTAGCGAAGCATGCCTCTAAACAACTGGATTGGTCAGGGCTAATGGTTGATGCCTCTCTCTCAACTGGTTGGGTTTCAAGGGCATGATGTCAGATTTATGATGTGAGTTTTACAATGTCCAGAACCTCCCACAGTTACTTTAGCTAAAATCCAGTTTTGCCATAAATGGCACATTTGTACAGTTGGGGCATCTTAACAAACTACATAAGCTGGTTACATATTTTATGTAGAACATGCCAGTCCAACTCTGCAGTCTGTAAACATTGTTTCGCCCTTCTAATATTCTTTGGTTATTTTTAGTGTGAAATATTCGGGCTTAAAATTCTATAACTTTAGGTGTGTGCACATATTATCATGGGGCCTATTTCTGTTCATTTCTAACGTTCCATCATGTGTCCTTTCCCCATGATTCACATTCTTCTAGAGTTTTTTGTCCCATACATGCTATTGACAGCCAAGATATCTTATTTGAAAGCCACGAAAATCTTATTTAAACTGTATAACTTTTACATTTTTTTGCTAAGTCCTTTTGCAAAAATGAAAGTCTTACTAGTTTTATTAATAACATCGTTTTTCGAGGCAAATGGGCTGGCCTTTGTCCCTGACTGGAAACATTTTCTTTTCTTCAGCTACCGCCAACTGCCACTTCAGCCCATTGTGGAGGGGGGTTTTTGAGTTTGATTGAAGGTTTATGACTTCACAGGTTGGTGTCCAGAATTTCTATTATAAGAGGCCTCAGCCCAGACGAAGGTCTGATGAGTATGTGAACTTTCTTTGTCTTGGTCAGTCAAAGTTTTCCAACCTAGTAATTTTCAGCCAAGTGTCCTGGAAGTTTATGGTTGTTCTCTTTTGAGCGAAACCTTAGCTTTGCCAACAGGAAAAACCTGTTCTGGAGCTTGCAAAATCGAGCCAGCGCAGTTTAATTCCTTATTGTATTTATTTTTGTTATAAATCGGAATGAAGCCTGTTGAATAAGATCTCCCATATATCTTTCACAGCACAAACCCCATTTAGATTGCTAGACAAGGGTAGGGCCTTATCCTACATACACTTTTAAACAGGTATTTTCCTTTATTTGCAAAAGTACATTTGAACACAGTTTGAGGCCTGCTGGCATTTTCCTTTCAAAAAGGTTCCATCTGAATTTCCCACATTGTTCTGTATCCATAGTTATCTTCTTGTACACAACAGTCTGTACACGGGCATGGTCTCTTGAGATTGACATGTGCGTATAGTGCAAGAATTTCTTTTAAAGCAGTGATTTTTGACATTTTGTAGCAAAAGTCAAGCATTTTTCCATGCAGCTGAAGTAAAGCTTTTGTTCATTTTCCCAGATTTGGCCTGCACAGCCTGTTATTCAGGGATCATGCTTTCTTCTGCTGAAGCACAATGTGGATATGGATGGGCATGGCAAGGTCTTACTGATGAAAGTAGTGTGATGAGGAACAATGGAAAAGAGCATCAGAGTGGCATCATTTTAAAGGTGAAATGTTCCCTTTTTCAATGGGAACTTTGGGCTTGCAGCAAAGCAGCGCTGCTTTCTCACTGCCCTTATTTTGTACATGTAAGCAACACACTGGCAGGCTTTTTCAGTGTGCCCCCTTGTTCCATCCTGCCCAATATTTGCTTGGAAAGATGGTGCTGCCATCAAAAGGCAGTTTTGGTGTGAGGCAGTGATGCTCAAATGAGCCTGCACAGCCATTTTGCTGTTTCTGCTGAAAAGCAGCTTTTGTTATGGATGGGAGTACTGCTGAGTGGGTCAAAGTAGCCCACACACTGAAAATCTCCAAATTCCCACTTAAATGGATTCCCAGTGATTGAAGACCCTCAAGTCTTATAAAGCTAATGAGTCCTGATGTTTGACTACCTCACCTTCTTGTGTAGTGCCCGATTCCTGTTGATTGAGGATCCTTTTGTGTTATGTAGACTGTTTCCATTTGCTTGAAGATTTCTCCCAGTTGTATAGTCCATAATTACAGTTGATCGAAAATCCCTACACAGACTTTAATCCCTGTTGATTGGAGTGTCCCCAACTGTTATATAGTTGCTGGGTTCTGTTAATTAAAGATCATCAGTTGATTGTGTACAGGTGTGTTATAAATTACATATTATATCATATAATATCTTTCATGACATTATATAGATTACAATGCTGCATATTAAATGTCATTTGAGCTGCTTCCTTTAGAACTAAGGCATGCACACTTTTATTCAAGGATTATATAGCAAAAATGTGCATTTATCAGAATTCTGAGATGTGTTTTATGACTTTTTCCTGTTTTATTGCACAGGCAGGGGGTGTGTTCTGGATTCCTGTTGACTGAAGAGCACCAAAGGCTTCGTAGATTGCAATTCTTGTTGGTTGAAGAGAGTGTTGTGTTATGTGGATTAGGATTCCTGTTGCAGATACCCACACTGTATGCAGACGTCAATTACCATTGATTATGAATGTGGGTGTGTGATTAGCTAAGCAGGCTATTCAATGGTGTAGCACTGTCACTCTTATGACCATGGATTGTGCTTTATCAATAACAACACATTTGTATGTTATTCTGCTAACATGACACAGAGCTTAATTTGGCACCCCTGACAGCAGATATTAAATTCATATGGTCCATCCAGTAAGGTGCTTGATGTTGTACATATCTTTTAACTGGTATTAACCCTGGATTGCAAGCCACAGACTGTAATGCCATTGAAATACAAACATACCCTCCTGCTTACAATGCCTTACTAGGCTTATTGAAATATGCCCCTTCTGTGCCAGCGTTTTATCACTGACGGTACAAGTCTCAGGAATATATTAACTATTTCATCCTTGTGCTCAAATTGTCTGTGCGCTGTGGGCAATATTACTTTTTATTCGACAGAGTACACTCTTTAAGAAATGTGGTCGTGAACACCTGTTAAAGCATTTTGGAACCGTCTGTTTTTTCTTTTCTTCTATTTCGTTCTTTTTTCTTCTTTCTTCTCTGATTAACCTGTGAAAGTTTTTGTCCTTCCCTGCTCGTAAGCGCTTTTTCTGTTCTTTAAGAGGAAGTCGTAAGTGGCTTTTTGTTTGTTTTTAAAAAGTTTGTAATAAACTGAATAAAACATTTTTTTTAAAAACAATACTGACCACCTCATTATAAAACACCAATACAATGTATAAAGTACACATTTATTAGCTTTTGATGATATTCTCTGTGCTATGTCATTAGAAACTAAAAGCAAGTGTATTATCATGTGTGTGCCCTTTTGTAAATCTACTATTTGAAGAGGCGTCAACTGCAAGCAACCCTGGAGCAAAGGCCGTAGTAAAGTTTATTGTTTAGTAAAACCGGAAATGCATGTTTCTTCTGCATTAATCCATGGCAACGTAATTAAACAAGTATTTACTGGTTGTCCAATTGCTTGTTTTGCAGGATACCTTTAGGTCTCGTTTTTCATTACAAGCAAGGCTGTGCTTCGTAATTGCTGGCGTCAGCTAATGTTCGGTGCCTACACCCTGTGCCCGTAGTGTTCCTTTCTTGGTGTTAGCCGCGCATTTTCCTTTGAAGAACAAGTTGCTGCTCCCCTGGGAAGCTCCTGGAGGGCACACCTCAGCAGCTTCCCTCATTTGAATTGAGCTGTGTTTGAAACTGTCCTGAACTAATTTCTTCCCCGAAGAATGATGGGCGCACTATTACTCACTTTGCAAAATCCTTACTTCTAATGGTTTCTTTGTGTTGAAAGCAACACTGTCAGCAGTGAAACTACAACAACAGCCATTTTAAGAAGCGAGGTTTATTTAGCCTAATCTCACCTGAATCCATAAAATGCAATCAAACGGGCTGGCTTGATACCTTGAGTCTATTTACTAAGCTGTACACCCCCGGAGAACTGCTAGTTAAGCAATTCTTCATCAGCTAGTTCACCCTCCATTCAGGTAATCCTGTCTGCAAAAGAAAAGTCACGTTCAAAAAGCACTGACATAAAACCTACCAGATAACCAGACTGAATGTACTGTAACTACCGATGCCTTACTGTATGTAATCTAGCGTCGTGATACCTCTGGGTCCTGGGCGCGTATAACAAATGAAATAAATAAATAAATAACAAACCATACATACATAGTGTACACAATACCATATAACGTACAACATATACTTCCTTACCATACAAGCTACTATAAAACATGCAATACTTGCCACACAACCTATCATATAGCATAGCATACCTTGTCTATAAACTACTACGTAACAAATCACGGATGCCTATCTATGCCCAAACCGCACATGCCAACCTACTGACCTAGCACACAACCTGGCGTACATCTTGCATACATATTTACCTATTTACTACACAGCCTATCATGTATCATATGATACCTGATTACATCCAACCTATCATTCAACAGACCTTATCTTCCCACCACAAAAACCATGCAATACCTACCACAAAACCATCCGATCTACCATTTAACCTGCCCTACAGCATATCATACAATCTTCCATTCAGCCTATCATATATCCTACCACCAGACACCCTACAATATCACCTACCACACCAACCTAACTTACCATCTATCATTTAGCAAACCATGCACACCTATCCACCATGCTATCATAAAATACCATTTCCGCATATAAGACCCGTCCACACCTGCCACAGAACGTACTGTACAAACTATTGAATAAGATACCATGCTTACCCACCATATGCAAACCACCTGCCTATCAGACACCCTACAATTCCTACCACACAACCTCCTATATAATCTAATGTATAATGAACCATGTCTACCTACCATACAAACTACAATACAACCTATCGTTTTGCATACCATACAATACCACCTGCCTTATCTACCATACAACTTAGCATATAATATATTATATACCCTGCCATTTTCCCCTATCATACAGGCAGCCATAACCTTCCAGGCACCTCAATACACACACCGCACAACCAACCATAAACCTACAACATACCAAACCATATCAACCGACCGTACTAACTACCATACAACATACCATACCTACCTAATAGTCACCCTACCATACCTTCCATTCACACCCAAGAAAGGGCACTAAGACAATTAGGTGGCTGGAAATGCGAGGACGAACACAAAGTATAGCACTCATGGACCTTCCCTGGGTGGCGTCATCTTAATTATGGGGAGGCGATAGGGAACCTCTCCCAGGTGACTCTGCACACCCCACCCTTCCCCCACCGATCTGAGACATCCCACACCCTTTCCCCAACCCCCTCCCTCCCTCCCTACTAACCTGCAGGACCCGTGCTCCGGTTCCAGAAAAACCATCCAGTGTTGCCAGGTTAGAAGCAAACAATGAGCCCAATGTAGCTTGACACCCACCAAAATAAGTAAAAAAAACTAGCCCAAAATTTGGGGGGGTGGAGGGAGCTGGGTGCCTCCTCTGTGTGTAGAAGGCTGCTGCACCTGATTGGCTGCCTGTTCTTCTCGTTGATTGAAGCTTTTATTCAGCTATGAACCAATCAGAGAGAATCAGGCAGCCACTCATTCATCCGGCAGGTGGACTGAATCAGTGGGCTGGGGAAAAATAAGCTGGGAAAACAAACAAGCAACCTGTTAAAATTATAAGCGACATTGGGCAAAAACAAGCCCAATGTCGCTTGTAATAAGCAGACTAAGCAACACGGAATCTGTCCCGACTGCGGCGGTCACTGCCACAATAGAAATAGAAAATGGACTATATCCCTTTTCTATTTTATATGGCAGTGGCCATCTTGTTTTTTTAATGGGAGATTGGGCTCATGCAATTCGCCTGGAGTCCATCTCCTGAAAATAAATAAATAAAACTTCACATCCCCAACGATCCAATCGCACTCACCATCACTTATGAGGGCATACAGGGCCAGTAACGGTCCTGAGCCCTTGCCAAAGGCCCTTGCTTTGCTCAGGCTTACCTAGGCTCGGGCTGGTGGGTCGATGGGGGTGATTGCTACATTCAACCAACCAAATAACACAACACACCCAGCTACCAAACTGGCTACCATACCTACCACACAACCCATCACATAACATGTCTTAGCTACCTACCAGCTTTCCTACCATTTAACATATCATAAATACCATGCAACCTACCATACCATATGGTGTAATGTTGGTATGACTGCTAGCTCTGTCTGTTGTGATGCATGTGTTTACATTTTAAGGACTGTTTTGACGAGTGTCTATTGTGATTGTTTGTGTCTACTACATGATGATTCAAGTCCCCTTTCCTGCACTTTTATCTTCTTCATTTGTTTTCCTTCCCTCCTACCTTTCTTGTTAGGTGGAGGGTGGGGGAGTCTAACTAAATCCTGTACTGCCTCCTTTCTACTTTTTCGTTGCTAAACTCCTTCCTCTGCTTTTCAATCCATATTAATGGGGGAGACCCCTGTTCTCTTACCTTTTCTAATGTTTCCTTCTTATTTTGTTGTCCTTTAATTATCCCCTCCATCCATCCCCTACCTTCCTGGCCTCCTTCTCTAGCACTAACCGTGTTTCATTTCCTTTGCAAGGAGTGCCCTGGTGACTGCATACTCACCTTGCCTGCAGCACTTTTCGCCCTACCAGCACTGCGAGCGGAGCTCTTGCTGGCATTGTTTGGCTTCCTGGAGGAGACAGACTTCGTCGCGGTCACGTGACGAATCACGTGACTCACAGCCCGCATTTAGTGCCGGCCCAACCGCCCGAGCGGCGTGTTTCATTTACTTTGCAAGGAGTGCCCTGGTGACTGCATACTCACCTTGCCTGCAGAACTTTTCGCCCTACCAGCACTGCGAGCGGAGCTCTTGCTGGACATTGTTTGGCTTCCTGGAGGAGGCGGACGTCATCACGGTCACGTGATGAATCACGTGACTCACAGCCCGCATTTAGTGCCGGCCCAACCGTCCGAGCAGCGTGTTTCATTTACTTTGCAAAGAGTGCCCTGGTGACTGCATACTCACCTTGCCTGCAGAACTTTTCACCCTACCAGCACTGCGAGCGGAGCTCTTGCTGGACATTGTTTGGCTTCCTGGAGGAGGTGGACTTTGTCGCGGTCACGGGACGAATCATGTGATTTACAGCCTGCATTTAGTGCCGGCCCAACCGCCTGAGCGGCGTGTTTCATTTACTTTGCAAGGAATGCCCTGGTGACTGCATACTCCCCTTGCCTGCAGCACTTTTCGCCCTACCAGCACTGCGAAGCGGAACTCTTGCTGGGCATTGTTTGGCTTCCTGGAGGAGGTGGACTTCATCGCGGTCACGTGACGAATCACGTGACTCACAGCCCGCATTTAGTGCCGGCCCAACCGCCAGAGCGGCGTGTTTCATTTACTTTGCAAGGAGTGCCCTGGTGACTGGATACTCACCTTGCCTGCAGCACTTTTCGCCCTACCAGCACTGCGAGCGGAGCTCTTGCTGGACATTGTTTGGCTTCCTGGAGGAGGCGGACTTCGTCGCGGTCACGGGACGAATCACGTGACTCACAGCCTGCATTTAGTGCCGGCCCAACCGCCCGAGCGGCGTGTTTCATTTAATTTGCAAGGAGTGCCCTGGTGACTGCATACTCACCTTGCCTGCAGCACTTTTCACCCTACAAGCACTGCGAAGCGGAACTCTTGCTAGGCATTGTTTGGCTTCCTGGAGGAGGTGGACTTTGTCGCGGTCACGGGACGAATCACGTGACTTACAGCCTGCATTTAGTGCCGGCCCAACCGCCTGAGCGGCGTGTTTCATTTACTTTGCAAGGAATGCCCTGGTGACTGCATACTCCCCTTGCCTGCAGCACTTTTCGCCCTACCAGCACTGCGAAGCGGAACTCTTGCTGGGCATTGTTTGGCTTCCTGGAGGAGGTGGACTTCGTTGCGGTCACGGGACGAATCACGTGACTCACAGCCTGCATTTAGTGCCAGCCCAACCGCCCGAGCGGCGTGTTTCATTTAATTTGCAAGGAGTGCCCTGGTGACTGCATACTCACCTTGCCTGCAGCACTTTTCGCTCTACCAGCACTGCGAGCGGAGCTCTTGCTGGACATTGTTTGGCTTCCTGGAGGAGGCGGACTTCGTTGCGGTCACGGGACGAATCACGTGACTCACAGCCTGCATTTAGTGCCAGCCCAACCGCCCGAGCGGCGTGTTTCATTTAATTTGCAAGGAGTGCCCTGGTGACTGCATACTCACCTTGCCTGCAGCACTTTTTTTTCGCCCTACCAGCACTGCGAGCGGAGCTCTTGCTGGACATTGTTTGGCTTCCTGGAGGAGGTGGACTTCATCGCGGTCACGTGACGAATCACGTGACTCACAGCCCGCATTTAGTGCCGGCCCAACCGCCCGAGCGGCGTGTTTCATTTAATTTGCAAGGAGTGCCCTGGTGACTGCATACTCCCCTTGCCTGCAGCACTTTTCGCCCTACCAGCACTGCGAAGCGGAACTCTTGCTGGGCATTGTTTGGCTTCCTGGAGGAGGTGGACTTCGTTGCGGTCACGGGACGAATCACGTGACTCACAGCCTGCATTTAGTGCCGGCCCAACCGCCCGAGCGGCGTGTTTCATTTAATTTGCAAGGAGTGCCCTGGTGACTGCATACTCACCTTGCCTGCAGCACTTTTCACCCTACAAGCACTGCGAAGCGGAACTCTTGCTAGGCATTGTTTGGCTTCCTGGAGGAGGTGGACTTTGTCGCGGTCACGGGACGAATCACGTGACTTACAGCCTGCATTTAGTGCCGGCCCAACCGCCAGAGCGGCGTGTTTCATTTACTTTGCAAGGAGTGCCCTGGTGACTGTATACTCATCTTGCCTGCAGCACTTTTCGCCCTACCAGCACTGCGAGCGGAGCTCTTGCTGGACATTGTTTGGCTTCCTGGAGGAGGCGGACTTCGTTGCGGTCACGGGACGAATCACGTGACTCACAGCCTGCATTTAGTGCCAGGCCAACCGCCCGAGCGGCGTGTTTCATTTAATTTGCAAGGAGTGCCCTGGTGACTGCATACTCACCTTGCCTGCAGCACTTTTTTTTCGCCCTACCAGCACTGCGAGCGGAGCTCTTGCTGGACATTGTTTGGCTTCCTGGAGGAGGCGGACTTCGTCGCGGTCACGGGACGAATCACGTGACTCACAGCCTGCATTTAGTGCCAGCCCAACCGCCCGAGCGGCGTGTTTCATTTAATTTGCAAGGAGTGCCCTGGTGACTGCATACTCATCTTGCCTTCAGCACTTTTCGCCCTACTAGCACTGCGAGCAGAGCTCTTGCTGGACATTGTTTGGCTTCCTGGAGGAGGCGGACTTCGTCACGGTCACGGGACGAATCACGTGACTCACAGCCTGCATTTAGTGCCGGCCCAACCGCCCGAGCGGCGTGTTTCATTTAATTTGCAAGGAGTGCCCTGGTGACTGCATACTCATCTTGCCTGCAGCACTTTTCGCCCTACCAGCACTGCGAGCGGAGCTCTTGCTGGACATTGTTTGGCTTCCTGGAGGAGGCGGACTTCGTCGCGGTCACGTGACGAATCACGTGACTCACAGCCCGCATTTAGTGCCGGCCCAACCACCCTTGCGGCGTTAAGCCCTGGAGGTAGTAAAGGCTGGAGCCGCTGTTTTGCTGTTTGGCTGTGACCTGTGAGTAACTCGGTCCTGGGTCCTAAGCTGTTACTTGTCTTGCACTACCACCTCCAGTTCTCAGGATAAGGGGTGGAGAGTCTGACTCTGGCAGCTCCATAAGCTGTCAGGCGTTCCCTACCCTGAGACTGAATGCACCATTGGGTTTCGCTGATGAATGAAGCTATTCTTTAATCCTATATTGGAATAAAGGACATTCTTTTAATAAAAATAAAAAAACCTTTTATATAATACCTGTACTTACAATTTTGCAATTGTCGGACAGAGATCCATATCTAGCTCCATTTTTATTTAAGAGTGTTTTTGGGACAGTGTGAGATTTGTTTTAAGCTGCTCCCTGTATTCAGTGCAAACTTTTCAATATTGGTGTTTGTTATCTCAAAGACTGCTCCATATGTTATTTTTTTTCTCTACTGGAACTGCTACATATTGAAACTCAGTCTTTGAGTTTTTGCTACTTTTTAAATCTTAAGTTTATTTACTTTCATCTCTCAAGTTCCCTCACTTTCTTTATTGGGTTTTGTCATGTTTGAATGACACGTAGGGGACTTCGAAGCCAGGCAGCTACGGAGGCTTCTCTTGATTCTACTCCCTCTGTTAAAGGGGATCTCCCCTCTGCTTCGCCAGTCTGTACTTTATCAGCTACTTCTATCCCTGTTGCCCCGGGCAATCCACAATATTTATCAGTGGATGGTTCCCAGGACTCCTCTGTCCTTAAAGCCTTGGCCCAGGCCCAAATTCATTCTAGAGATAGGTCTGAGGTACTGAATAACATGGGTATTATTCCACGCACCATAGCCAATAATAGTTGCATCTTTAATGGAAAACAAGACATATCCATAGATGCACAGGAAGAGTGTCTAGCAGCTACTATAGCCTCTAATCTCGAGGAAGGCGGTAGTCTACCGAGGGACAGGGTACATATGGATCACTGTAACAATACTATGGTTAACACTTGCTCCCAACCCCTGTTCAATCACATCCTAGGCTGCCTCTACCGCCGGTAATGCTGGATGACTCTGCAGCTAATGCTACAGAATCTCCGGGTCTGACAAAAGAGGCTACTGATTGTCAACTCTCCCCCCCCAGTGAGTAATAGGAATTATGGTACTCCCCCTATTACATTTTCGCCGGAGGTTTTTCCCTCTGTTAGGGGTGTAAACCATACCTCTTCTATTCATGTTAATCTTTCTGCTAACCCTGCTGGAAACCCCAATACTTCTACAGTGAAATCTATTGTGTTTAAAACTCCACTTAATAAACCTTCAAATCTCACACTTAAAATAAAATCTAATTTGTGTACCCAAGGTAAATCTATCCATGGGAAAAAAAAATCTAATTTTTTTGGAAAGAAGACTGCAACTAGCACCCTGGTCAAATCTTCACATTCACTTCCAATAGTGGCCATTTTGGATCATACTCTTCTTGTAGATGTAGCTAAGAAACTAGAGATTGGAGATCCCCTAGCTCATGATATTGATGACATCAGTATCATAGAATGTGCTGATAAGGCAATTGCTGATAGCCATCTGGGTCTCAACTCTACTAATACAAATCATGTCACCCAGCAAATTTGTGATGATTCTTATGTGGGCTCTCCATCTGATCTCATTAATTTTATTGATGAGCATACAGAAAAACAAAATTGGTTGAGAGAAAGGGGATTACTCCCAGAATTAAAAAAGGATTATGGTAGCAAGTCTATTCTGCATCATACTCTTAAAGAGGCGGATGACAGAATAAAACTCACTCAACCTACACTCTCTACTCTGAATATGGTTTTGAGTTCTTTTGTGAGCCTGTATGACAATATATGGTCAGAGGGTAGATCACACTCTCTTCTACTCTCTGGAATCTATTCTAGGTTACAGGGACTTGATAGATTTGAAGAGCTAGTAAAAATAATTAAGGAAGATAATCCCTTAATGCCAACATACTGCTCTGATCCTATTTCTCCTAACCAACCAATTGCTGATATCCATTTGGTTAAAAAAGTTCTCAATGGGAAAATGTTGAGTATACAAGGGGAAGTTCTAGATATGGGTTTGGGTACCACTGACCCTTGTTACTCGGATAAGGATATTTGTGATCATCCACCCATGATTCCTTCCATGACCTCTGTGGGTGCTCTAGAGGTTTTTGGTATGGAGGTAAAACTCCCTATCCCTCATATAAATGTCATTACTGAATTAATAGAGGAGAAAGTCCAAGAGGGACTCACCAGCTATCCTCTTAATCCTATCCCTCAGGGGTTACCCTCTGTAGGGATGACATCAGAGCTCGTCGATCAATTTAAGGGAGATTATGCTGCCTCCTCTGTGGATCTTATATCTGCTCCCAATTTGGAGAATCCATCTGATCCTATTGCCCCTACTAAAGAAATGATACACCAAAAAGGTTTTGTCTGCATAGGAAAAAAAAACTTAATCAGCAAATATAGAAAACTAAAAATCAGAAGAATTTGAAAATAATTACTTAATTTACTAATCCATTTTTTAAAAATCTATTTTTGGCTAATACTTCGGCTCCTACTACCCCCTCTCTTGCTCCCAAGGGGACTGTGAACCCTGTTGAATTAGTGGTTTCTGTGACCTCTATTCCAAATACGGTGGCCATTCCGGTCGAAGTTAATTCACTTCCTATTATGCCAGCTCTACCCGGTCCACCTGACGCTCAGGTAGACAGTTCTATCACCATTGATACTGTCCCTCCAGTAGTGGTGTCTAATATTGTGGGGGTTGAGGACATTTCTGTCTCTTGCCTTCCGAAAATAGTTTCAACTTTACTAGAGCCGATTTCTACCAATATTTCTGATGAATCGAACATCAACACAGTTATCAAGCCGCAGGAATCCTCCTTGGCCATAGAATCTTTAATTATACCATGCAACTCTTTACCTGGTGTTGATCCGCTCCATCCAGAGATCATTATTTCTCTGATTCCGGCAAACTTGGTCAATATTGATATGGTTAAACATCTATTTCTGGAGCTACCTGTTTCTAAAACTGCTAATCGGGTGGTGTCTCAGTCAATTAAAACTCCATCTCAGGATGGAGCTCCATCCATTCCCTCTTTATCTATGTATCCCCATCTTTCCTTCGTTTCTGAGGGTCATTTTGTCAATACTGAGCCTACAATGAGGGATTGTGATATGGGAGTCAGATCAGTGGGGGGTCGCAATGCACCCAACTCTCTTGACTCAGTTCATTCTAGTATGTCAAATGTTGGTCCTATTATGGGCCATGAAGGTGCTCGTACTTGGCCTGATTCTGCCCAATACAGAAATTCTTTCAAATCGTCTGAAAGATTCCCTGTGGGTCCTAAAGTAATCCAAAATAGGACTATACTAAGGGGTGCAAGGGGCACTGATTTTGAGGCTGACTCCTTAAGCAAGTTCAATAAAAAGAATTCTGATTCTCTACCCCAACCAGCAGAGGCCAAAGATCTCCTTGATATCTTGCAGCTTACTAGTCTTTGGGGTCAAGATATGCCAATCTGTCTTAACCATGGTAATATTAAAAAAAATCTCCTCCAACTACCATTGCTCTCACTTATTTCTAGTTATGATATGAAGAGAATTTTCTTTCCGATTCAGGGTCGGGTAGATGTGAGTAATATTGTTCTTAATTCAAGAGTGGTATTGGAACTGATCATGGGGCACAGAGAAGGGTTAAAGCAGCTTGGTTTTGAAGTACACCTATTAGCATCCAATCAGTTTTCCGGCATAAATGAAGGGTGTGAAGAGTATAGAGTAAACCTTACTATGGTATATCATCCGGAAAGAGCTCCACAGCACCAACTGAGGCAATTCATGCCCAGATTAAATGGAAATGCTCGAAACTGGGCCCAGGTTACCTCAGGTCTGTGGAAATGAGCACTTTCCTAATCACTCTGAACTCCCTACTAAGGCTCTCCCCTTGAATAGCTTTGCGTTTCTTTCCTGGAATTCCAGAGGTAATTCCCATCTCTTTACGAACTCGGACACTGTAACTATGATTGGGGCTTCACACTGTTTCTTTCTACAGGAAACCTGGATGCTTTCAATTCCCGTTTTAGACGGATTTGATATCTACTCCCAAAATGCTAAACCTAGTTTGGGAGGGAGGGCTTCTGGGGGGTCTCCTTATAGAAATTAGAACCTCCTTTGGTTTTATGAATAAGGTTCTTCTGGATATGCCTTTTGGTATCTTGGCTTTGGAGGTTACTTCTCTTGATCAAATGGTTAACCTCCTTTTGATCAATGTATATTGGCACAAGGGCATTGCTGCACTTGAGCCGTTTCTGGAAAGGTTAACGGATACGCTTCTTTCTTGTAGATCTCTACACCCTAGGGGGAAATTGATTTTGGCTGGTGATCTTAACTCTGACTGCTCAATCTCTTCTGAATCCAAATATGATGATCTGGAACTGGCTATGGAGGATGACTCTCACTTGGGTCAGAAATTTGTATGGAGTCGTCTTTGGAATCTTGCTTTGGATTCGGTTGGTCTAATATGTCTTAATGGCTATTATGATGCTACTTCCTCACTCTGTCCTACATGGCGTAGAACACTGTCAACATCTACTCTAGACTATGTCTATGTATATCATTCCCTGACTTCTCTTTCGTCCAAAGTCAAGGTCTTCTTTAACCCATGGTATTCTGCGGGTTTCTTTTCTATGCCCTTTTCCCATGAAGTTTCTGCCCGCTGGAGGGCCATGCCACCTTAAAACTGTGGGACAAGGGACAGGGGTACGTTGGTCACCTACAAATATCAGCTTGCTGAACTGTAAACTGATTTCTTTTTTTAATCATACCTCTTTCTCTTGGAAATTAGCAGTTTTCAATACTGTTTATTTTGACAGTTTTCTTAAAGCTCTACATAGCAGTATCTATGGTCTGATTAGGAAGGGCGTCTCCAAAAAATTCTCATCCTCACAGATTTGATCCAGAGCTGGCTAATGAAAAGGCCCACACTCAGAAACTCATTAGAGGTGTCCAAGCTCTGGACACTGAGTGGGAAGATAAAAAAATAAAAATTAAATCCATCCGTCAAAAATATAAAAATTACTGCAAGTCAAGAAAAGCTATTATGCTACAAAACGATGCGGAGCATATGCTTGAAGTATTAATGAAAAGAGACCTGAGGCCATTCTGGGTTACTCTGTCCAGCCTAGATGATGTGGCGGAGGCTGATCAGTTGAATGCTATCCCAGAGGTTCAATGGGTAGAGCATTACACTGAATTGTTTGATATAGGGTGAGAGGGGTTGGAATTATGTCTTTTGGGGAAGAATGTGCTAAAGGATCCCTGGAAGCCTGTAATTGAATATGAGACAGTATTTGAGCTTATTTCTAAAGCTAAGAAATCCAGGGCTCTGGGGCCTAATGGCTTAACTAACAACACATTAAAAGCTGAACCAGAACTCTGGGACAACCTTCTCTCCTTACTATTTCAAGATGTTGTTAATTCTGGTAATGTACCTACTAGCTGGCAGACCGCTCACATTGTTCCCATTTTTAAGAGAGGTCTTCGTACTTTGGTCAAAAATTATAGACATATTTCTCTTATTGATGCTGACTGCAAGCTTTTTGCTTCCATGCTTCTTTCCCACCTCAACGTCTGGATTAAGGAAAATCATATTCTCCCGAAACAACAAACAGGTTTCAGGGTTGGTCATAAAACTAATCTCAACGGTTTCATTATTACTGCCTTACAAAGCTCTATCTGGGGTAAATATGACGGTTCTCTCTATGTTGCTTCAATCGATTTGTCAAATGCTTTCGACTTGGTAATTAGGTCAAGACTCTGGGAAAAATTAACCAAATGGGGTATTCCGGCTGGTCTTCTCGCTCTTATCATGGCAATGTATGAGAACTCGGGGGTCCATATTAGGATCAATTTGTCAGGAACTCTTTCTAGAAGGATAAGGACCCGTATTGGGGTGAGACAGGGTTGCTCCTTAGCTCCTTGTCTTTTTATCCTTTACATGGCAGATGTTGGTGAATTTTTGGGAAATACAGGCATGGTGAGGGCTAAATTGGGGGATCTCAGGCTCTCATGGTTGGCATATGCCGATGATTTTCTTCTTTTCGATCATACCAAAGTTGGTCTGCAGAGGCTTATCTGCAAATTCGAAGAATATGCCATTCTTAATGGGCTGAAGATTAACCCGAGCAAAACCCGAACAATGGTCTTTTCAAAGGGGAGAAAAGGGAATAACAAAGTGTGGAAAGTAGGTGGTGAAAATATCATTGGAGCACACAAAATCGTCTATCTGGGATTTCTTATTCTGGCCCAACCGTCGGCGATTGAATTAAGACGTTTTCTTAGATACAAATTGCTCCCGCTTATCTCCCAATCCATAAGATTAGACAATAAATACTGCATGTTCTCCCTTAAACCTATAGTAGATTTCTTCAAGGGAAAGGTTACCCCAAAGCTACTTTATGGAATGGAACTCCATTATTTGGCACTTTTGACATTCTGGGATTCTCTTGAGGGTATCTACTGGAGGAAAATCTTGAAACTGCCGAACTCTGTTCCAACTGTGGCCATAAGATACAAACTAGGGTTAGTTTCATTGCGAGCTAGGATTCTCTGGAGAGTCCTTACTCTTTTCTCTGCTTTGCTCTCTCCCAAACCTGGTACCCTTTACGTTGATGTGGGTCATACGATTTTCTCACAGGGACCTGTGGATCGTAACCTATATCTCAATAGATTCAGTGATCTGTGTGATAAGACCCTTTCAGAGATCTCTAATGACAGGGATACTTTGTTAACGAATCCCAATAAGGTTAAGGAGTGTCTTTTTAGTCATGACTGGAGTAATACATTGGAATAATTGCATACCTATCCTTCTCTCACTGACCTACAATTTGATCATAAGAAAAGAGGCTTGCTGTCTTTCATTTTGATTCAATTCCCTAATTGCTATTACCGTTCACTTCTCCTTAAACTTAGATGGAATCTCCTTCCCACCAGGGAAGTTCTACAAAAAAGGAAGGAGTTTTCTGATTTAGGCCCTACCTGCCGCTTTTGTAAAACTATGGGGGTGATTGAGTCTTCTCGACATCTCTTTCTAGAATGCATTGCTTTGAAAAGTCTAAGGGACAAATACCTAGTTAGATTTAACACACTGGGCCAATTGGGGGCTGATAATATTATCTGGTCACAGTGTCTTGCTATTACTAATACTAAGGATGGGCTTGCTGTGGCGGGTTTTATTAAAGCTCTAGATTTGTATGCCCCCCTTGCCTGATTTTGTTTGTTTACATGAAATTTCAAACTTCTGTGATATCTTTGGTAAAAGCTGTTTATTAGTTATTTGAAGATGTATTTTAAATTCTAAATGTCTTGTTGAATTCTAATTGCACTGAATCTTTTAAAATGTGTTACTTGCATTATGAGTCTTAAAATCTGGAAATTGGATCTATGTTTTTAAGGTATTACTCTAAAAAACTGTCTGTATAAATGAAATTTTGTTGCAATGAATGTTTTTTCTTTTTTCTTTTTTTTTCTTTTCCTTCTTTTTTAGTTCTTTGTAAAGGTTTCTTTGTAAAGCATAAAAAAAAACAAAATAGCACTAACCCTAAACAACTCTCCCACCACATCCATTCCTCTTGTTTGAATAACCTGTAATTTCGCATATATTCTCCTTGTCCTCAAACACTAGCCCTCCCATCCCAAGAAGAGATTTATAAAGATCCTTAAAGTAATCAGAATCCAAGCGCCCCACACTGTTTTCCAATTCCTTCTATCATACATAGCCAGAGACAGGTGTGAAAAGAGAAATCTAGAGTCTAGCCTTTAGGAAGAAGGGAGGCAGAGCATCCCTTAATGGCAGATAGAATGGCCCACATTATGAATGTGGTTGTACTGCCATTGGTAATGCTGCCAAATCCTGTTACTGTTACCATCACTCGTTCTGGCAGCTTTGCCACCAGCGTACATGTGTTGGTAGAGCGGTGTCACTGTGTGGAGTCCATAGGAGCGGTGGTGATTCCATCCACTGTAATGTCCAAATTATTTCGAGGTAAAGTGGGAGGAATTACCTCCAGCCAACTAATGGAATTTGGCGGTGCAGGAAAGTGGCAGTAAAGTGGTGGTAACTGAATTACCATCAGGGCTGGACTGCCCCACTGGGACACCAGGACATCCCCTGTTAGGCCTCAGGCCTGTAGGGCCTCTTTTTGAGCGGAAGGATACACTTCATTAAAAACATCGCATTGATTTTGCCTCGGCTCCGCCTGGGTGGTTTGCCTTGAATTGGCTGCCACCACAGTGCAACCGAGGCAGGCGCTGCAATTTTATTTCTTCTCAGCAGCTGGGCTGGGCCGCCCCGCGTCTGTGCATGAGGGCCGCCTGGGCTGGGCACCAGAGGAACGGCACGTGCCCCTGGCCCTCTGCTGCAGCTCAGGCTGCGTCACGCGAACTGTGCACACATTGGCACTGGCAGTGCAGGGGTCAGCAGGACAGGCTGCAGGGAGCTAGCCCGGGCTGCATGAGGCCTAATAGCAATTTGCAAGATGCAAGTCAAGAAGCTTGAGTGTCAGGTAAGCTGCAAGACGCTTCAGGCTCCCCTCGTGACGGCCCTGGGTGTGGGCACAAACCAGCCCCAGGGCCTCACACTGTCACTTTCTCTCTCTGCCCTCTCTCTTTCTCTCTGCACCCCCACCCCTACCTCTCCCACTCTCTTTCTCGCTCTGTCTCTCTCCCTCTCTCGCCCCCCTTCTTTACGGTTCCATCTCTCTTTGACTCGCACTGTCTCGCGCTCTCCCTTGTCTTGTGTGCTTCTCCTAAAATGTCACCTCCATGTTCCCCTGCACCGGAGCTCTGCTGCCAAACTCTCCTGCCAAATGTTTTGTTTAAAACCCGAAGATTGTACTGTTCCTGGCCCTCCCGCCCCCTGTGTGTCCGAGCTCAAATTTGACACAAGGTCTGCCTGAGCCCTGCGCTCCCACCGCAGCACCCCTTCTGCTCTCCCTTAGGCTGTCCACCCCTCCTCTGCCCCTTACACCGGACCACACATTATCCTGCGCCCGGGGTTGCTCTCGCTCGTTCAATCCCATTCATTATATTTCCTATTTTTATAAGAGTGATGTGGGCCAGACACGAAGCTCCGAAGGGAGCATATGAATGCATAACTGGTAAAAGTGTTAGAAGTATGCCTTAAAACCAAGCATTGTTAAAGCCAACTGTTTTGGCTTTTGTGTAGGCATGGGATAGGCATTTGCAGGTAGTGCCATAATGGTACTAGCACGGCCTGTGCAGGCTGTAACAATCCATGAATGCAGTGCAACAACAGTAAATGGTTATATATTGTTACAGGGAGGGCACGCTCATTTTGGCAAGTTGCCATGCGCTGCCATGGCCTCAGCGCCAGGCGCCCGCCACACACTCACGGCTACCACTCGTTAGTTATTTATTTTGAAGATATAACTGAGCATACGAATGGTAATGTATCAATGGTGTGGTAGTGCTTATTTACTCTGTTGTGCACGTGGTGCCTTAATTTGCGTGGCCTTGAGTTGGCACACATGATGTGGCAATGCCAGAGCAAGCACATAGATCAAAGTTTTAGTGGGAGATGGTATGATCTTTTATAGTAGCAAATTTATACTTATTTATATTATTTAATTTTTGATGATGACAAAGGCATTATAAATGGGTGCACTTTCCTGCTCTGTCATGTTCAAGGAATAGCTCAGTCGGTCATGTTGCCGTTTCAGGGTAAGGTAGCCAGGCCACCTATTCCTCTGGCATTTCTTGCAGTGCATTGCTGGATGACTGATTGATAATTGGGTGGACTCATTGATTATCATATGGAGTTTCTCATCTGTTTTCTTTATGACTTGTTGCTAATACTTGCACTTTATTTATTTTTGGCGTCCTGGTTATTGGTTTTCTCTGTGGCCAATTTATGTATATTGGCAAGGGGCCAGACTTGGGGTTTAAAGGGCCAGCTCTTGGGGCGATAAGCGGCAACCTTTGGACACATTCTACAGAAGCAAGGAATTGGGCCACGCGTTTCAATTGGCAGCGAGAGGCGGGGAACAAAAGGCAGTCGGAAACCAACGGGATGGAAAGCAAAGCGATTAACAGAGAAGGCGATTAACAGAGAAGGCGTAGGTACTTTCAACTAGAGTCAAGTGGAAGGACCCCATGTTATTTATTGGCCTGGTGACAGTGCGCGATATTCTTGCATGGATGATTTACTTTGAACAGGGAAGAGTCTTCACAGGGAGCGTTGTGTCCTGTGCAGGGAATTACAATTTGTGAGTGTGCGGCATGCAATGCACCGATTTGTCTGCTGTGTATAACGCGGGCATGAGTCAGTGGGCTGTGGAGATTGATGGAGCGAGTTGTGTAATTACCCACTAGACTGGACCTAGCATCTGTGCACATCTTTTGTATCTTGAGTTGTCTGACTTAGTAAATAGTTATGTTTGTGCTAGGCCTAACATTATCAAAGTATTCTTGTAGCTTCTTGACATCACTGTCCTGTCTCGCTGCTGTTGTAGTTGGTGAAATCCCTGCTAAATATAGGTAAAGGCAGAATACAGTGGACTTGAAGCTGGGACCACAAACCAGGATGTCATGTGTGACAGTCTGCCAAATTGCCCCAGCTATAGGCGCTTTGGCGTAAAGCGCTATATAAGAATAATAAATACAAATACAATAAACATTATTTTTTTTGTAATGAAAAATGTAGCTGTTCTTTGAATGTGGGGTTTGTGGTCAGCAAGCTGTCACATTCTGTGCCGTCCACCTGCTGGGAGGTGAAAGCGACCTCGTACTGGACCTTTTGACTCATCACCTTGCCTTGTGCATCTGACCTTTCTACAACCACTCGTTCCACCGGAGGTCGGAGCAGCCTTGCACTTTCCCGCTAGTGACAAAATGACTACTGCCCCGCAGAAGTACAAGGATGAGTAGTGCCTAGCCCGCCTACTCAGCCCTCTCACTTCTACAAAACAACAGTGATTCCAATCAAAAAGGTGAAATGGGCACAGGTTAAAAAAACACCCCTTCGCCGCATGTATGGTGCTGAATGAGGCCCCAAATTCTCCAAACACATAGGCATTGGTGAAGTGGAGCCTCCGAAAAGCGAACCACTATGGTTGAAGGCACAGGTGCCGAGCCACATTGTCGCAACATTGTGGGAGCTTCATTGGCATGATTCACTGATCTCATACCAAGTCAACATTTTTGTTAGTTTTGGCTAAAGTGCCACCTATAAGCTGAAACTATTGCATTAGAGTACAGTTAGGAAGAAATAGCATATGAGGCGGGACACAAAGGTTGTACATGTTGTTTGGTTATTTACCCACCCATTGATTGCCCATGGCTGTGCTAATCCCTGTGGCCATTTCTACCTGATTTCTGCCCCTCTTCACCCAAAACACGTCCTCCTATGCTGTATTTGAGCTAGCTTTATCAATCCCTACCATCAAACTGTGTGCCTAAAGTGCCTGCCAGTGTTTTCTCAAAGCAGTCTTCTGAGAGTTAACGATTTTATTGGAACTGTAAAAGCGCTACTTGTGAAATAAAAATGTCGACCAGGTCTGCCTTCAGCCACTCGATTTATAAGTACTATGCCTGTCCTTCACTGAAGTCCTGTTAAAAACAAGCATTGGCAAAGCCAACAGTTTGAGCTTGTGTATCAATATTAGGCATTCACCGGGCTGTGCTATTATATGCCCAGGTACTCTCACCACTTTGCAGCTGCTACCATCAATGGACAGTTAATACCACTGCGAAAGTGCCTGGCAAATGCCTTTCCCATGCCTACACAAATGTCAAAACTGATGGCATCGCCAATGCTCATTTAAGAATGTCTTTTATCTGTGTGCACTTACCAGCACGGGAATCGGATGAAATGGATTGGGGATGCATGTTGTCTGGGCACCTTAAATACCAGAATTAGTTTTTCACATCTGTAAAATGTGTAATGTCCCAGGCCCCTCTATCATTGAAGATCTACTTTGAGAGATCATGACCTTATTTAAAACTAACTTTTTAATCCATATATCTTTAAAACATGCTTTAAATGCACTCCTGTTGACAAATTTTATTCAACATTTTCTTGGAGGATACCGCCAATACCCTCATAGAAGGGTTGGGCTCTCACGCTGTGCTCGCTCGTTCAGCGGAACATGGGGCCACTTTGAAAACATTTTCAAGGGCCAGTTTTCGTTCCCAGTCCGGCCCTGATTACCATCCCTTTCTACCACACAGCTGTGCTCAGAATGAGGCCTAATGTCTTTAGAGAAAATCCCTTGTCTGGTTGGCGACAGTTCAAATGCTAAAAAAGTCTTTGCCATCCGTGATATGGCAGTGGAGCTCTACTAGGCAATGACGTCTGCATCCTAATACCACCCCAAAAGCCCCCTCCCCCTAAATATGGAGCTCGTTCTGGAATCTAGGTTGCTGCTCTGATGATTCTGCACCGCTGCCTCTTCTGCCATGAAGGGATTCACTGGTGGTACATTAATGGTGGGACGGCTTGGGGGCATTTGCTGACTGGTCACTTGGATCCAACACTCTGCCATTCCCGGAAGAAGCTACAGGTTTTCTTCTCTCTGTTCAAACCACGACTTGTGCATTTTATGTTTAGTATACGTACAGTTTGTATATTGTGTTTGGGTGTCTCTTAGCGACTGCTTCCAAGTGGATCTAAGCCCCCGCACTGATACAAAGAGCTTGCCTTCAGCTGGCATATTCTAGTGGGGAGGGGTGCTGGGAGTTCCTTCATCATTCTTGTGGACACTTACTTGACACAGATGCTTAGGTATGTACATATCCCAAAGGCTATACATGTAATGTTAGATGAGGGGTCGCATAAGTGCCCGCATTGCATGCACTTTGATAAGGTGCAAGTGCAATTAAGCATGGTATTGGCACTAGTGCAAAAAGTGCCCTAGTGCCACAAAGTATACTTTCCGTGCATTTTGCACCAGGGCAAAGCGTGCCCTAGTGCTGATACTGTTCCATATTGCGCAGGTGCCATCTTTCTGTAATCTGGCCCTGAAGTCCTCAATGTCCTGTAAAACAACACTGTCGACAACAGGACACATGTATCGCTATACAAATGCAATGCATGCAAGATAATACACAACAAATAAAAATACACAACCTTTTCAGATTGCAGTGTAGAGGCGTGTTTCGCTATACACAGTAACCGAGAGAGGATTCCAAATTATTGAAGAAAACACAGAAACAGCTCCAGGAAAGCTGCCTTATTGTGAAGACTGATGTCTGTAGAGGCAGAGTAAAGGACGTGTTGTTTCAAAAGGACAGTCTCTCTGATTTGGGAAGTTACCCTGAACAATGTGTGTGCTTCATGCGACTGCCAGTGCATGGGTCTTAAAGGTGGGGGGCAGTGATCATAAAAGGGGTGGGCATCCATGATCGGCCTCACCACCGGGTGGATCCTATCCTTGAGTGGCCTAGGGTATGCTGTGCTATCCCCCCACATCCCATGCCCTCTCCTTCTGTACTGGATTCAGTTTTCCTATTTAACTTCTGTAGAGTTTCAAATATTTTATTTCCATTCCAGTGACATTACAACATAGACTTCCATAGTCAGGGGTGTAGCCTGTCCTTGATTATCTCTGGCTAGGTCACTTCACCTAGCTACCATATTGCTTTCCCCTGTATGAAATGTGCACCCCATATCTATAGGTTGAAACCTGATGTCCCTGGGCTGCCTATTAAGCACAGCCTGCTAGCCGAATGACGGCGCCGGCGGTCTGTCAGCATATCAAAGGAGGTGATGATTGGAAGGTTTGGAATGAATCTTAACCACAGGCATTGCTCTGTGCAAAAAATACTGTATGCAAATCAGGCTTGGTACCACCCGAAAGGGGCAGTCCAGCCTGAACTGCTTGGTCACATCCCTTCTACATGAGACCACAAGCAACACCAGACATTTCGGCAGGCGGTCTGTCCTGGCAGAGACTAATTTTGTGGGCATTAATGATCTGTGTTTGCTGACATCATCTCAGAAAGAGGTTGCGACCTTATGTAGTCAGAGGCTGGTTATGATGATAGGTTATTTGTACCGTGTTTAATACCCAGAGGCTTCTAAGCATGGACCCAGGGATCGAACCTGTGGTGCTTTGTGACGTCTTTCTTCCAAGGCGAGCAAGTTGACCCTGAGCTATCCTCCAGAGACAGTGGGTACTGTTATGAAGGAGGGAACTCGGTTTGCGGCACAGGAACTCCAGGTAACCCATGTGTCGCTGTCTCTCAGCATACACACAATAATGGATCCAGCACGGTTTATTGAACAATGCGTTGTCTCGCGTTTTCACATGCGCAGGCCATATTTATTTTCACAATCTGGAGTCAGATTACAGAAACTTTGAACTGGTGCAAGTTCCGAACACTATTAGCTCTAGAGAAAAGTTTGCCCTGGTGCAAAAAACATGGGAACCATCTGAGAAACCCCAGCACTTTTTCAAGTGTAATCTTGCATGGGTGTGATGATGCGCTATGCATCATCGCTCTGAAACTCTGGGGGGTGGGAAGTAACAAACCTTAACACATCCCAACTGTGATAAACGTTTGCATGAATTAATACAAAAATATGATTTTCCATCGTCACTCGTCTAGCGCAAAACCATTCCAATGTCCCGGCAGACGTTTGTCAACTCTCTTTGCATATCGATGGCCCGTCATGCATTTGTTTGTGACAGATGCTGCGTTGTGGTATTTCCCCATTTAGGAGTCTGAGGGCCTCATTAGGACCCTGGCGGTAAGGTTTTAATGGCGCCGGTAAATGTGCTGGCGCCGTTAACCCCTTACCGCACTATTACGAGGTCTCCTCGCGACCCGCTCTGGACGCCGCCTGGTTTCACCAGATGTCCTTTGCGGGCCTCGCGAGCAGCCCAGCATGCTAACAACGGGCCCTTCATTAACGGGCCCGTTGTTAGCACCCTCCCCATTTCCATTGAGCCCTATGGGGGCTCGAATGGGAATGGGGAGGGTCCGGGTTCCCTGAAAGGGGAAATACCGGGCCCTCCAAGGTCAGAATGGCCCGGTATTTCCCCATTCAGGGAACCCGGACCCGAGTTTGGAGGTAGCCATGCCCAAGGGAATGGCTACCTCCAAACTCGTAATGAGGCACCTTGACCGACTTACCTGCCTCACCTCTATTCCTTAATAGGTAGATTAGCTGCTTCGGCAGCATTGCTGCCAAATCAGTAGCATTATTCAGCTTCTAAAGGGATCTCGTGCAGACCTCCTTTTGCCGTGACCATTGATGCCTTTACATTGGCCAACACAAATGGCTTCACCTCAAATGGCAAATTTAGTTTGTTCATTGGGTATCGATGTCTTACCAGGACTCTGCTTCCTACTTGCAATGAGTATGGCCTGGCGTTTCATCAAACACTATGGCCCTCATTACGAGTTTGGCGGTAGCCATGCCGCTATTGGCGGCATGGCTGCCGCCGAAATCGCATCCGGGTCCGGATCCTCAGAATGAGGAATAACAGGGCCATTCCGAGTTCGGAAGGCCCGGTAATTCCTCCCTCCAAGGACCCGGACCTGATCCTTCCCCATTCCCATTTCAGCCCCCATAGGGCTGAATGGGAATGGGAGAGGGAGCAAACAACGGGCCATTACGAGTTGGCCCGTTGTTTGCTCCCTCTTGCCCTTGCAGGACCCGGTAAGCACGACTGGTTTGACCAGGCATTGCTTCCTGGGTCCCGCGAGGGGACCTTGTAATGTGGCGGCACGGGGTAAAGGGCGCCGTTTACCCCGTAGCGCCAGGGTCGTAATGAGGCCCTATCTCTTGCATCGATGACAACTTTCTTGATAAATGAGCACCACACACTGTGGGTAATAATAAGCAGCGCTCAGATATCTATATAAATGCAAATCATTATTATTATTATGAAACAGCTAAAAAAGAAGCACTTCTTCAGTCAGCCAAACACAATCATAATCACTTTTTCTCAAGCTGAATTTCACAACCCGCGTTGTTTTGAAGCTAAAGTTGGAAAAAAACAGTCCCAAACAAAATGTATCCCAACTACTTCTGGGAAAATCTGTGCTCAAGTGCCTAAATTGCAGACTGCCCTCAAATCCCAGCTTTGCTAATAACCAAACTGTGTGCTCCTGGGAAAATTGTTTATCTCACTGGTTCTCTTTACAAGTGAGGCGGTAACCCTGCTGGTGCTTCTGGCGGGTTGCCGCAGGACTCGTAACATTTTACCGGCGCCTGACTTCCCAGTGCCATGGGGGGATTACAAGTCCGGCGGCCAGGGAAGTCGGGCCCCGGTATAATGTTAGTCCTCATTCCCATGGGGACTCAAGTGCAGGCACCGTTGCTAATGGTACCGGCGCTTCCAGGAAGAGTCTGCCTACCGTGGCCGCTGCGCCCGGCTGGGTCAGACCTGTCGGGCGTAGCAGCCCCGGCAGGCAAACTTGTAGTTTGCTGGTGTGGAAACACGGGTGCCGGTGAGCTTCTGCCAAAAATGATTCAGCTCACACCGTTTGCTTCTCAAAAAATCCTCACTGATATTGTCACGTTTGTAGTAATAACTGAGACCATTCAAACACTTGACATCACAAAGTGTGTCTCTTGGCTTACCTCTGTCCGTGTCTTTAGATGTAACTTCCCATGATCCACTCGAGTATTAAAGACTCATTCTCTGATGTCATTATCTGTGATGTCACTACATATGCAAATTAGGGAGCCCACACATCTTTTTCCACCCAGGAACAGACAAATCGTAGGTCCCTTCTTAAGAGCACAGGTGCTGCACTGCACCTGGTAAAGTGCGAATTACCACTTGGAGGACACGGTCTGGGACCGGACGCCCCATTATTTAATCAGCACCCCATGACTTGCCCCACCAGCCCTTCTTTCGCTCTGTGCTGCGATCCTCCTACTTTTGAGGGATACTGATGGCCCCTTTGAGGGTGGGGTACACTCGGTGCTGCAGCCATACTTGCCAGGTCCTTCCACTCTTAAAAAGTGAGGGAAAGGGAGTTTCATCATATATAGACGTCACCACACATACAGACTCTCTGGGATATTGGTATGCTATAGCAATAACGTAAATAACCAACCAATGAAATGCGGCCCTCGTGTAATGAGTCCGCTGATCTGTGCAGTGTATCCACTGGAACAGAATGCTGACCAAGCAGACAGCTGTATGCCTAATACCAGAGATTTTTAATCAATGTGAAATGATTACAACAAAGCATGTGGGTATATAATATTACTCTGCCATGTGCTTTTCAATGTAAAATGACACCCAGGCGGTAAGTTACCGCCTGGGCCGTGACTTTACCACCATGGCGTAAACTACGTTTACGCCATGGTGGTTGGCGGACTTACCGCCCCATTCCGAGGTTGGCGGGGCGGTAAGTCCCCAATCCCCATTTACCCTTCCCCATTCCCATTTTTGCCCCATAGGGCATAATGGGAGTGGGGAAGGCGTTAATTACGCCACCGTAAATTACGGTGGCGTAATTAACTCCATGGTCCCTTAGCGCCATGGATTTTAACACCAGCTAAAAGCAGGTGTTAAATCCGCCATGGCGCTAAGGGACCTCGGCCCTCATTAGGACCCTGGCGCTAAGGGGTTTGCGCCAGCGTTAGCTGCGCCGACCCCTTACCGCCAACTACGAGTTCCCATAGCGCCATGGTCATTTTTCCGCCCGCTTTTTGCGGGCGTAAAAATCCATGGCGCTATGGGACCTCGGTGTTAATTACGCCACCGTAGTGTACGGTGGCGTAATTAACACCTTCCCCACTCCCATTGAGCCCTATGGGGCCGAAATGGGAATGGGGAAGGGTAAATGGGTCAATGGGGACTTACCGCCCCGCCGACCTCGGAATGGGGCGGTAAGTCCGCCATCCGCCATGGCGTAAAGGGACTTTGCGCCATGGCGGAAAAGTCCGCCGATGGATGAAAAAATCCGCCAGGGTCGTAATGAGGGCCCTCGTACTCAGGCGGTAAGGGTCGGCGCTGTTTACGCCGTCGTAAAACCCTTACCGCCTGAGTCGTAATGAGGCGGCTCAGTATCGGGTATAGACCCACCAATCAGATCGCTACATTCCTCTGCCTAAATCAGGCCTGTTTTTTATAAATGTAATGAAACATCGCAGAGTGGCTACGAAGCATCCTTCAGAACGTTCCCCCTTCGCCCAGACATGCAAATACTCCCTCCTCCATCCCTGTCTGCTCTGCCAATGGAGCGGCTGCGGAAGCACTGGAGAGGCCGCCCTGCCTGTATCTTATTTTCATACTCCTGCAACGCGCACATTTGGTTTTGCAAAACACTCTTCTTGCCTCCTCTGCTGTGCACCACTGTCAGGGACTGTTTTTGCATGCGGCCCCTTTCATCGGGATTAAGCCGAAGCTGGCTGCAACAAACACGACATCGGCTGTGTACGCTAAGCCTTGCACAGAAGGCCGGGGGTGCGAAGGGTTCCTTTTCAGATGACATGGGGGGCCCCCTTGCCTGTAGCCGGAATTACCGCGCCTACCGCAACATTACTGATCCATCGGTACGCTGTGTAATTTAAGGCTTTCAAATAAATTCAAAGGGGCCGTTTCAAAACAATGGTCCTGATACAAAGGCGATCACACAACTCAAAAAGGGCGCACACAAATGGCCCTCATTACGACCCTGGCGGAAATCGTGGTGCAAAAGGCACCATGGAGCACGGCGGAAAGCTGCCGATAGCGCCATGGGGGTTGGCGGATTTTCCGCCCCATTCCGACCTTGGCGGGGCGGTAAATCCCCATTCCCCATTTTACCCTTCCCCATTCCCATTTTTGCCCCATAGGGTATAATGGGAGTGGGGAAGGCGTTAATTACGCCACCGTAAAATACGGTGGCGTAATTAACAACAAGGTCCCGTAGCGCCATGGATTTCTCCGCCCGGAAAAACCAGGCGGAAAACGCTCCATGGCGCTACGGGAACTCGTAGTAGGGCGGACGGGTCCGCCGCGAATACCGCTGGCGTAAACCCACTCCGCCAGGGTCGTAATGAGGCCCATTGTGATTATTTGACTCGTCTGATCCTGAGCAAAGTGCAGGTCACCATAGTCACAAACCTGTATATTTCTTGGGCGCGTGCCTAATTTGTCAAAACAAATAAGTGCCAGCACCCAAACATGCTCTAGCACTCCCATGACACTGCAGGTGGGCAGTTCCCCACCACCGCTGCCACCACCCATAGCCGCTGCCCACAGGGCCAACATATTTGGGGTTACACTACAGCGCGCACCTGCCCATTGTTGTTGATGGACGCACTGACTATCACCAGTTCATAATTAAAGTGAGTCGGGGACAATAAGTGCCAGGGCTAAAAAAATAAGGGCCAGGGCTGAGCCCTGGCAAACTCCCCCACAAATTAAGCACTGAACTCCCGTACTGCCCCACTGAAATACACTAGTGCATGTCTGACACCGGAATATTAATTCCCCCATGTCACAAATGTGGAAATGTAAAATAAATAAATATATATATATATGCCTGTTTCAGGATAGAAAATCCTGCAGGCGGCAATATTCCGTTGAGAATTCATGCAAGCGACTCTTCTGTGCATTGAACATCCCCGTGAGCCTGCTTCATATGGAGGGGGGGGGGGGAGCTTTCTTTTTTCACGTATTTGAAAGCACACCATGTTCGTGATTTGGGAGGCATTAAACATTGCCTTTAACTCCCTTGAATACACAATTGCACAATGTGTGTCGGGGGGCATCTGCATTAGGATGCATTTAGGAGGCGCACATTCAGAGACTCATCACAACTACAACACACACTTTTTGGGAAAAGTGAAGGGATGCTAAAGCTTTGTAAAGTGGCCCCACATGTATTTGCGGACAAAGGCAGAGCTCACAATTTGTGCAATTTTGAATGTTGATGTACTCCTCTAAGCACGGCAGTGTATTACAGGGAATTGCGAGATTGCCTTATAAAAGGATGTGTTTGAGCATAATGCGTTTCCCATAATTAACAGCATTTTCAAATCCAGCTTTCCCATATCAATAAAAAGCTCATAATAGTGGTCATCACAAGGTTGCCGGGAAGCCAGGGCTTACCGGCAACCTCGGCTTACCATTTCCGCCGTCCGATATCCCGGTATTACCGGGTGAATATAGGCGGCGGAGTAATGGTAAGTTCCCATTCCCATGTGGGATGAGAACCCTGAAGCACCGGCACCGCTCTTAACGGTGCCGGTGTTTCAGTGAATTCTCTGCCGGTAGGGGCCTGAACTACCAGAAGGTCAGGCCTGACGGTAGTCCACTACACCTACCAGTAGACTCGGAGTATGCCGGTCAAGGAAAAGGTGCCGGTACACATTATTACAGGTACTTTTATCCAGACCAGCATACTCGTAACGAAGCCCATTGGGCCTCATTACAAGTTCGGCGATAGCCTTGCTGGTAAAACCGGCAGGCTGCTGCCGAACTTGTGAATTTTTCCAGCGCCTGTCAATGGAGAAATACAGGGCCATTACAACCCTATCGGACCCTGTATTTCTCCATTACCAGGTGCCGGAATGCATTAATCCCCATTCCCATTTGAGTCCTATAGGGCTCAATGGGAATGGGGAGGCCGGATGCACCGGCACCATTTGTGAATGGTGCCGGTGCGTCTGATATGGTCTGCTTGCGGGTGCCATTCCGCCCACCAGGTCAGACCTGGTGGGCGAAAAGGCACCCGCGAGCAGACCTCGTAGTTTGTCGATCCGGTAACAACGGTACCGGCAAGCTTACTGGTACCGTTGTTACCAGACCGGCAATCTTGTAATGAAGCCCAATGTCTTAATATCAGAGTTATTGCAGTGACAATGGGTCTCATTACAGATCTGGCGGTAACCCTGCCGGTGATATTGGCGGGTTGGCGCCAGACCAGAAAATAATTACTGGTGCCTCACTTCCTGGTAACACCAGAGTATTACACCCCCGGTGGCCAGGAAGTCATGCGCATTAATTTTGTTAGTCCCCATTCCCATGGCGACACGGGAGCACTGGCACTGTTAACAATGGTGCCGGTGCTCCAGAGAGAACTCTGCGACCCTGGTGGGCAGGACGGCACCCGCCCGCAGAGTAGTACTGTGCCGGTCTGGTAACAACAGTGCTGGTTGGCTTACCGGCATCGTTGTTACCGGACCGGCACAGTTGTAATGAGGCCCAATGCCCTTGGATGCCATTGGAGATTCTAGTTCCTTTTTACTGGTATACTTTCTGGAGGGTTTCAGAGGCCCGCCTATTCAGGAGGCTTTTATAACCACTAGCCCGAGGGGCTTTGGTACCCTTTGAAGCCAGAGGGACCCTCCTACTCTGTGAATCTGAGAAGCTCAGAGTCTGCAGTGCTTTGACCCTGATGACCTGCTAGTGTCAGGGGCTCAGAGCCTGAAACACACCTTGGGCCTCATTACGACCCAGGCGGTAACCATAGCGCTATTAGCGCCATGGTTGCCGCCGGAACCTTACCAATTCCGCCATGGTGAATGGAGCAATTACCGCCCCATTCCAAGGTTGGTGGGGGCGGTAATTCCCCATTCACCATGGCCCTTCCCCATTCCCATTTTTGCCCCCATAGGGCTCAATGGGAATGGGGAAGGCGGTAATAACAGTACTGCAAATTGCAGCACCGTTATTACCTCCAAAGTCCCTTTGCCAGTCCTGTCCTTAACGCCTGGTAAAACCAGGTGTTAAGGGAGGACCTGCAAAGGGACCTCGGAATAGGGCGGTAAGGGATTACCGGCACCAGTGCCCTTACTGGTACCGGTAATCCCTTACTGCCCGGGTTGTAATGAGGCCCCTTCTCTAAAAGTCTCTGGCCCTCATTAGGACCCTGGCGCTAAGTGTTTAACGGTGCCGTAAAAGGCTGCGGCGCCGTTAAACACTTAGCGCCTTACTACGAGGTCCCTTTGCGGGACCCGACCTGAACGGCTGGTCTAGACCAGCCGTTAAAGCAGGGACCCACAAAGGGACCTTGGTGCTAAGTACGGTACCGCAATTTGCGGTACCGTACTTAGCGCCTTCCCCATTCCCATTGAGCCCTATTGGGCAAAAATGGGAATAGGGAAAGGCCAATGTTCCATGGGGAATTACCGCCCCGCCAACCTTGGAATGGGGTGGTAATTCCCCATTGAAGATTGGCAGACTCGTTACGATACCTGCACCAACCATGGTGCTAATAGCGCCATGGTTTAGCGCCAGTATCGTAATGAGGGCCCATTACAACTCTGGCGATAGCCGTGCCCTTATTAAGGGCACGGCTGCCACCAGAGTTGCATTTTTCCCCGGCATCCGCGAATGGAACCAGGTCATGCCGAGCATGGTGGACCTGTTAATTGCCCATTTGTGGGTTCAGGTAACATAGGACTCCCCATCACCATTCTGCCCCATAGGGCTGAATGGGGATGGGGCGGTCAGATGCACCGTCGCATACAGAGTTGTGCCGGTGCATCCGGCGTGCTCTGCTCACGGGTGCCGTTACACCCACCCGGAACAACCTGGCGGGTGAAGCGGCAACCGCGAGCGAGCATGTAGTATGGCGGTCCGGGAGCTACGGTACCAGCATGCTTACCGGTACCGTAGGACCGCCATGCTTGTAATGAGGCCCAATGTTTCTTTAAGTGGGTGACACCTCTTCAAGGAAATGCAATATCCACCCCCCAAAAAAAAGATCAGTACAAATCTTTATTTGAGTCTAATTAATGGACACAAATAGCACCAGTTTATTGGTCTCATGTAGATCAATGCCACTGCCCTTCTCTGGGGCATGAAACCATGCAGAATGCGGTAATTCGCTGTTGATATCCCTCTCACACTAGACAGCTCACAATTGTATTAACACTGGGAACAATACGTTGCTACCGTCATATGCTTTTGACAAATCAGGTTCCCATTTATATAAGTGTCTAAGGATGTCTGTGTATTGGGAACTGGGCATGCACACATACCGGTTTCTCTTCACAACCCCGACTCTTGTCATGTAGTAATAGGCATCATGGCCATTTAATCCTCTCTTCCAAATTCTGAAACTGCCCGAATTTATATATATATATAGGGTTCCTGGTTAAAATTACTATTATGGTGATTGTTGTGAAAAATGAAATGAGCACCAAACATTTTATCACATACATAGTTGTCACATAGAAAGATCTGTGGTAAGTTCTAATATTCTCAGAATTATATTGATTTTATGTAAAGCAGCCATGGACCCTCATTGGTGCTATTTTTTCCCCTTCCACTTTCTCATTGGATACCCTCAAAAGAGTACAACAGGAGCGTTTCTGACGACATACCTTGGAATGATAACCATCTGCCAAAAAATTACTTATTTGGTTATTCTAGGTTTTAATAATGTGATTTGCCCAGTAAGACAACTGTACAAATCGTATTACAACTATAATATATTTGTATTTGTATTTATTATGTTTATATAGCGCTTTCATCCAAAGCGCTTATATACTGGATAATTGTAGAACCTGCAGGCTGGACCTCCGTTCTCTTACACGGTATGTCAAAATTGCAAGGCTTATCCGAGTTGCCCATACCTACCGCTCTATGTACAATGCTCCCTCAGTGTTATGGCAATGTTCTTGCAGGTCATAAGCAAAGACAATATATGTCTATAGATATCGGCCAGGTCCCCACCTCAGGGGATACCTCTGTCGCTGCAGCTCTCATTCTACATTTTTTCATAATAACACATCACCCCCCTTTCATGATATCTGTGTTTTGTGTCTGGTAGCTACCACCTGTTTTACCTTTCTTCCCATCACAGGTTCCGAGGTGGCTATCTCGAATGGTATTGGACGGTGACATTTCATCCTGAACATCTGTCAATTTTTAACACCATTAGGCTCTTTATGAGTTTGCCGGTCTGGAAATAAGGTGGCAGTAACAATGTGTTTCGGTAGGGGCTGTGATCTACTGGCAAGCTTGACCTGCCGCTATTTCAGGCCCCTACCGGCAGAAAATTGCCCCAATCGCCAGTGCCGGTAACACCGGTGCCGGTGATTGCGGCATCCCCATCCCATGGAGCCCGGTGGGAATGGGGATGTACCAGCGTCTCCGCCACCTGTAATATCCCAATAATATCGGGATATCGGCCGGCGGAGATGGTACGGTAGGCCCCCGGTATCCCTCGGAATAACCGTCGGGATACCGGGGGACTGGTAATGAGCCCCTATATTATACTGGGGCATTGAATGGGAAGAAAAGTGGGCACCCTTGTTGTCCATCCTCTCACTTTCCATTATATTTCCAGGTAATGAATGAAAGGGTCAGATTTAATTCTTTTGTGCATCAAAAAGGCTGTAATAGGGTGCATTCTCAGGAATGCCGCAGCCAATAATGGTCGTTACCACGGTGGTATTTCTGCACAAAAATCCGTCGAGACTGTACTAAGACCCTGGGCCTCATTACGACCTTGGCGGAAAGCGACTGACCGGACCGCCACAGCGTAAATAGCGTTTCCGCCATTGCACGATGGAGCAAAGTGCGGCCCATTCCGACCCATCGGGCACGAGCACCACGCCATGGCGGAAGTGCAAAGTCCGCGATGGCGGAAATGACCCCAAAACGGCCCACACCGCCGCCGTACGGCGCCCTAGGTGCAATACCGCCACCCATCTTAGCGGACACCGCAGTGAGCGCCAACCGGAAAGTACGGCGACCGTAAATATACGGAAACGGAAGTAAAAACATGGGCCCGGAACGGGAAACAACACCCCGCACACCTATAAAACCACAAAACACACACAACCACTAAAAACACCACCCTGAGACACATCCCAACCCGTCATCCACCCTAGTGAAACCAAGAAAAATGGGAAAAGTAGCGAAGAAAGCGTGCGACCGCAAGCGGCAGGTCCACTTCTCCCGTGAGGAACTCACCGTGCTAACAGAGACCCTCCAGGAGAATGCCGCCGCCGTCTTCTCCACGCAAATGACCAGAACGGCACTTGCGAACAAGAAGGCCATATGGGCCCTGGTGGCACAGCGGGTAAGTGCGGTGGGGACCGCACCCCGCAACCCACAGCAATGCAGGAAGCGGTGGGACGACCTGCGGATACGCGTCCGTAGCATACTTTCTGCCAACCGCAACATTGCCACAGCCACCGGGGGAGGGTCGGAATCACCCATCAAGCTGACCCCCTGGGAAGAAATCTGTGCCTCCACCATTGGAATGGAGAGCATAGAGGGAGTCGGAGGGATGGAGAAAGGAGTGCAGACATCCGGAGAATCAGGTAGGTGGCCCAAATAAAACAATGCCAAAACCACAATGTACAATCATGTGAAGTACCACGTGCCCACATAGTGCAACAGTAACACATGGCCAGGAGAACGTCCACACACATTGGCCTGATAGCGCACTTTAAAACCACAATAAATACATAAATAATTAAAAACCCAAAAAACACCCACTACACGTGCAGCAGGCACACCCTAACTGCAGGCTGCCAAACAACTGCACCCTCACTCCACACACAAATGAAAGCACCTCCAAGGCCCCGACCCAAATCACCCTCAGGTACCACCCCAATGCATGTGATACATTGCCATTCCAATTCCCACAGACCCATTAATAACGCTCGCCCTCCTTTACTCCACCACAGGGTCCGATCCAAACGACGAGCTCCAGGACACCCCTACCAGCACACCTGCAAAGAGGGCCAAGACCGACGGCCAAACACCCTCCACCTCAGCTGCACGGATCAAGACACAGCAGCAGCACATATCAAGTGGCAGCACACAGGAGGGAACATCAACAGGCACCCCAGCAGCCAGCATGCCCACAACAGCACCACCACAGGTCCCCCCAATGGATGCCACAGAAGGTACTGCCTCTGGTGGCAGCAGCACCATAGGTGACACCCCATTAATGGCAGCATGCTCCGACACAGAAGACGGGGATGTCGAAGTCAGATCCATCCATGACCTGTCCCAATCCCCCTGTCTGTTCCATCCCGTACACCATGAGGATACCACGCAGGGGCACCCACAAGACGACGACTGGCCATCCCCCACAAGCCCTGTGGCAGGGCAACATGAGGCAAACAGCCCCTCTGTGACACCACCGCAAATGGCCATGGCCCAGCAGAGGCAACAGTCCCTCGACCAGTTAATCGTGCAACAGCAGCAACTGGCCACGCTCCTCAAGGACCATGCCGATGGATGTGGGGGCACTAAGGCAGACATAGAAACATCAACTGAGACACTTAGGGCACAAATCGAGAGTAGCACCGAGAGCCTGAGAGTCCAAATGGAGAGTAGCACCGAGAGCCTGAGAGTCCAAATGGAGAGAAGCACCGAGAGCCTGAGGGGGGAACTGCATGCGACGTCCAAAGACGTATGTGCCGAACTTGCCGCAGTGCGCCGTGTGCTCACTGAGCTCTCACAAACCCTTAGGGACATGCATGGACGTGAGCAGGCAGAGACATCATCCGTTGCAAGTTCCGTCCAGGGCAGCCCCCAACGTAGATCTGGGAGGAACCTGCGCTCCACAGGCAGGGGTGCCCCTGATACCCGCAGAGGGGGCTTGCAATAGCGACTGCCCACTGACAATGAGCATCTTTGGACACTGGTGTTCGGGGGGGAGGTAGGAGGGTGGAGGGGGTGTGTTGGGCTCACTTGGGTGGCGGGTCGATAGGGTGTTCAACATGATATCACATATGCCATAAACAATGCACGATCAAACAATGAGATGTGTGGACAATGATCTTTGTGTACTAGGCCATCATAGGCGTACAGTCCATATTGTGCATGTACCAGACACACACAGTGCCACGAGTCCCGTGTCCATGTATCAGCCACCAGGCGTGAGTGCTAGAAGCATGCATCTATGAGATGCTGACGAATTTCACGGCCCTCCTGTGCCTCGCAGACTCCTTGAGGTGCTGCCACATCCCCACCCTCATCATGACCATCTTCAGGTGCTTGCAGTTCTGCGTCAGGGGGCATGGTTGTAGTCCTCCTCATGCTGGTCCCGTGGGTTCCGGACTGGTGTGAGGAGCCATCTCTTCAGTGGATATCCGGCATCACCTGTATGTGGACGATAAACGAATTATGTGGAATGCCATTGCTACGTACGCACCCCCCCCCCCTTCCTGCCAGGTCATTGCCGCATCACATACCCCACATCATCATGCATGAAATGAGACTCACCGAGTAGCCAGGATCTGTTCCCTGCGTGTCGCTCCATGTAGCGTGGTATTGTAGAGTTCCTCAAGACCATGGAATCATGGGTTGATCCAGGGAATCAGGCACAACAATGTGTAATGATCCTGTTGGAGTCACACACCATTTGTACATTCAGTGAATGAAATTGTTTTCGGTTGCGGTACTGGGCCTCCATGGCATGTGGGACGACCAATTCCACATTGGTGCAGTCGATGGCACCAATGCAACCCGGTATGCCGGCAAGTGCATGGAATCCCACTTTTGTGTTGGTAATTTCCTGCTCTGAGCGTGGTAGAGAAATGTAGTCGTCTGCGTGCTGCAGGAGGGCATCGAGCACTTGCAATAGTGTCCGTGAGAACAGTGGCTGAGAAATGCCATGCAACTGTCCGACTGTGTGCTGGTAGGTGCCTGTGGCCAGGAAGTGGAGTACAGACACCACCTTCAGTAGGGGTGGGATGGCGGTTGGGCTATCTATCATGCTGACAAGGTCAGCCTGTGTCATGTCCACAATGGCGGCTATGGTGTCCCGGTCCAAACGGTAGAGGGTGTGGATCTGCTCATCAGTGAGGTTGAACGGATGTGCTCGGAGGCGTGGGATTGCGGGCTGCCTGCGTGGTGGTAGTGGCTGTGCTGGCGGCCCTTGCTGGCCCTGCCTTGCCCTCCTCCTCCTCCTGCGTCTCCTCCGTGCGGCCGGTTGTAGTTGGTGTTCGTCTTCTTCTTGAAGTTGGAGTACTTGCAGTGCTATCAGGTCCCCCAGGGCCAACATAGCTAGTCCTGCCGGTAGCATTTCGGAGTGGGTGTGGTTGTGGGAGGAGACTGGGTGTGCAATTTATGTGTTTTCAGGCTGTATGGCCTCCACCTGTGGTGATTCATTCCACCTGTGCAAGCTGCTCTCCCCTTTGGGCGAGCACGTCCCGCACACAACGCTGCAATTCGAGGAAAGGCATCTTGCTATTACAATCATGTATTAATACCCGATGGCCGTGTAACATTGGTTGATATGTTCATTCGGCTATGGTCCCATTGTTTCACATGCATTCTTTGCAGTCGCGAACAGACTTGTGAAGGGTCAGTGGAACGTAGTACTCGAGTAACGGTGGGCCCTCATGCATCACTGTACCGAGTTGCACCGACGGGCGGGGCGTCCCATTTGTGGGTGAAGGCAGTTGCCATTTTCACACACAGCCGCACTAGATGGATTAATTTGTGATTTCAAGCGGCCACAGATGCCTTTTCGACGTGATGTTGCAAATGAGGAATTCGAAGGGCGGCGCTTTCGGTCTTCAGCTAGCGGCGAGGAGATGCCCACAGGTCTGACTGCAAATATAACGTTCTATTGTTCAGTGTCCTTGGGACAGGGGCCATGGCGAGGATGCAATGATTGATATGAATAGTTTGGGATGCGCAATAGCGAAGTGGATGATGAGGCCGGACGTTCCCATATACATGTTACTTCACAACACTGGAATTACGGGCTGGGGCAGAGTGGATTTTGCAGGCTGCATAACGCACAGACTCAATGGAATTCTCACATGTTATGTGAGTATGGTAACAGGCGTTCTCATTACGGGATGAGGCAATGATGAATGGATGCATGGGCAGATAATTTGATACGGTGTTTGCCATGTACAGGGCTTCTTGGAATCTGTCCGCCTCCCCTGCGCTATGTGATGCAGGGCTGCCATAGTGGGACCATCGTCTATCTGGCCTTGTTGAGCCCTCCCTGTCTCGACGCGCCTTCAGACACTTGTGTCCATGCACGTTACCAATCCCATCTGATGGATTCTGTTTTCACAGACGCATGCACAGGTACACTCGTTTGTGATGGTGTTTTCACCTCGATATGGATAGTTATGAGTCGCAAGTGGTTTTGGGGTGGTGATGATCCTTTGGAGTGGGCTAGCATGCATATGGCTGTGGATCTAGTGTGATCATTGTAGTGAGTTGTTCGAATGTAGTTCTGATGGACATTCTGTTCTTTTTCTTTTCTTTTGGTTGACAGGTATCTCCTCCCCTTTTGCCACTGCCATCTGTATGCCACTCCTGCAGATGGCTTTTACTCCCGACACCTGCTGCTTCGTGTTAATCAGTGGAGCAGCATTACGATCTTATGGGACGATCGCCAATGGGCCACATGCCCTTACGCAGTACTAGTGGCTCGGAGCAACATTTCGGCCTTTCAGCTGGACTAGTGCCTCCCTATTGGGACGGCCCTGCGGTTCTAGGCGCTTCCATGTTGCCTTTTCGTACGAGAATGTAGCCCCTGTGTACCATGAAGGAACAGGGCGTCACACAAGATGTAGCTGGTCATTTCTTGCGGATGCAGCCCACAATGGTGAAATGTGTTTTGGAGTTCATGGCCTAATGGCTGTATGGGCTTGGTGAATTTGTTGTGCATTAAATTTCTATTCTGATATGGGCCGTGTAGCGTTCTTCTTTGCAAGTGATGTAGCATATTCCTATTTGGGGAGCGATGTATTGTGAGGAGATCTGCATTGGGTTCCAGCTTCGGAGTATAGTTGCGTGGTACTGTGCTGGGCGCGTTTGCCTACGAAGCCCAGTGAGGTCAGGGGTGAGGGCTGCCAATATGACTGTTTGGATGATGTCATGCTCAGGGGCGGGGATTAGGTTTTGTGTAACAGATGCCGGTCAGCCAGGTGGATTGGTGGAATGATGTGATTATCAGAATGTTGCTGGTCACAGGTGCCTGTGTTTGCGTGCGTTTCTTGGTGGGAGACTGGGGTCATGTCCATTGGTATAGCTTCTGTATTCGTGCCATCTGTGCCCTGCAGCTCCCATTGGCCCCTCTTGTGGTTCTTTTGTTCGTTGGCATGCATGGGCCACTTGTGCATTTCACTGGTTGCATTGTGACTTCGTTGCACCTACGGGGAGTTGTACTATGTGGCCAGGGAGCGGTGTACAGGCACTCAGTGGGGCCGTTTACGGTTGATTCGCGATGCCGTACTTCTCACCATGGCGGAATGGTACTTTCCGCCGTGCTTGATGGCGTTAGGTACATGTCCGCTAGGGTCGGAATTCGCGTACCCTTGCGCCATGGTGCTAATTACGGTTTGGCATGGCGCGCGCGCGCGTTCTTGGTGCAGTTAGCGTTGGCGTTCACTACGGTGTCGCTAATGGCATCGTACTTTACGGTGACGGGTCATAGTCGCACCGAGCGCTATTCGATGGCGGTATTGCATTTCCGCCATCGTTTTTCGCTTTCCGCCAGGGTCGTAATGAGGGCCCCTGAGTCTTGCCAAATGCTTTGCGTCCCCCGTGCTTGAGCGAAGACATTGCACAGAAGCACTGTGTGTGTGTGTTTTTTTTTATGAAAGAATGAATTATACTGTAGATGCATCATGCGAGAATGACACGGGCAAGGAACATGTCCAGAACAAGTCAGGAATGCCATGAAATCATTAAGGTTTCATCACAGAGGCTTAACCACCTCTCCCACTTATCCAGGATGTACTTTAGTTTGCAGGCGCTGCCAAGGAGTAATTAAAATGAATTATCTTAACCGGGTGGAGTGGATTTTTGGGTTGCACCGACACACGTTGACATATGTGTTCATCCAACTGCCAGGTTAATCTATTCCTGTTTCCTTTTCTTGCTTAATATCCCGTGAGGTGATTACACCGCTTAATCTTTTTAAAATATTGTAAGTATTGGAGGGAGCATGGAAATGACGTGCATGCAAACGCGCCACACGCCTGCAAGTGGACTTGGCACAAGACATACAGGCGTTTGACTCGGAGCGCGTGCTTTGCAAGTTCGCGGTCATTGTTGCAGTCGCTTGCCAATCCAAATATTTCTCCTTGAGTGAAGACTGGACATTGCCAGTGGCCTCTTACTGGTGGGAGGTCTAGGCAAACAGAATCGTCCTACAACAGGTGACTTTGCATAACAAGGAAATCGCTTCACTTCTATGAATCATCATTCCAGAGAACTGAAAAACTAGGCATGTCGGCCACCAGAGTAGTGGTAGGTTTGCACCTGCTTATGGGACCAATACTTACCTTGGTGAGATGAACCTCCAAAAGTTCAGATCACATGCCCGCTCAAATATTGACCCACTTTTGGAATTCAAAGCGAAAATTGCAACTAGTGGCAACTGGTTAGGGCATTTTAGGAGAATTGGTCGTCTGCCCATTCGAGACGGGCTGGCGTGAAGCCAACATTAGATTTTGAATTGATATTTCATAAGCCTCAAGCTGGTCTTGGCTGTTGGTCATTACTGGTTGAGGCCTCATGTCAACCAGTGACTGTGCTATGTCAACCAGTACCACCCACTGGTAACTGGCTCCTTGGTGGTCATAATAAGGTGATATGCCCCTCAGTGGCAGGACCACCCTGTAGGTAACGGCCCGCTGACCAAGTTAATGGCCCAAGCGTAGCGAACATCCCTTAATGAGGGTGGCAGGATGTTACATACAGAGTCAGCCCACCATCGAGGGCCATATCACCATTAGCACCCATGTAGTTTGCTACACGGGTGCTAATGTTTTTTTCAAAACATTTTTTAAATGGAAAGTTTTTCCTCTCCATGAACATGGGGACAGGAGCTGCAGGAGCTGCGGTGGCGGGTCCCATCGCTACAGCAATCAAGTAAGTGGGATTGGGAGAGAGTGAAAAAAGCAGGGTTGGTGGTGGAACCAGCCATCAGGCGGCATGGATCCGGCCATTAGCAGTGTCAGCCCACATTCCGTGCCCCCTGATTGGCTGGCTCCCCCGCGGAGGTTGCTAATGTAGTTTCACAACGCAACAGTCTGATAATGGTAAGCAAGGACACAGACGGGTCTTCAGAATACTCCTAAAGCTACCGTGGGTTCCCATGGTCCTGAAAGGCATTAGTAAGGCAGTCTGGGCCAGATAGGAAAAGGTGCATCCACCCAGGCGTGGTCTTCACACTTTGAGGACCACCAGAAGAAGAGCTTCTGAGGATTTCAGAGGCCGACTCGGTTGGTATTGAGCCCATTTTTCCTAAAGGGAACTGATCCTTCTGCAGTAAAGGTCTCCCTGACCCGTTCAAATGGTCTTGAACTTAATTCTACTTTGACCTGGCTGACAGTGCAATTGGCACAGCACTCGGGTAATATGCTCAGTTTATTTTAGTTCTAAAAACAAGCATATGGCGGTGTTCTGCATTCTCTGAACGCACCAAAGACAGTGGGCCTCATTACACGGTAGGCGGAGGACCAAGGTGCTATTGGCACCTTGGTCCATGCTGGTAAAATACTGGCACTGCCTTGGTGGAAAGGGGAATTACCGCCCTATTCCAAGGTTGGCGGGACGGTGATTCCCCCTTCCCCCATTGCCCTTCCCCATTCCCATGTTTGCCCCATAGGGCTCTATGGGAATGGGGAAGGCGCTAATTATGGTGCCGCAAATTGCGGTACCATAATTAGCACCCTGGTCCCTTTGCGGGTTGGTTTTTGACGCCTGCTAAACAGCAGGCGTTAAAGTACCTACCCGCAAAGGGACCTCGTAGTAAGGCGATAAGGGTTTACCGGTACCGGTACCAGTAAACCCTTACCGCGTCCGTTTAATGAGGCCCAGTATCTTGCAAATATCAAGATTACATTATTTCTGTGTTCCAGGCGACACCGGACATTATCACCGGAGCACTACTTAGGAGCATTAGAAAAGAAAAGATCTTATCAGGATTTTTAGCGAAAGACCAGTGCCGAGACCTGTTAATTTAGAAGCAAAAAGCACCCTGTGATTCTCCACAACCAGAGAGAGTTGATGTCAGAATCCGAGTCCTCGTATTCGTGACTCACCTGTTTGATTCTTGTGGATAACTTCTTGGAGTTCACAGGTTTCTTTTTCCTGGACAAGCGTGCCTTATAGAGGTAAGGTCTAGAGTCCTCTGAATCCAGTCTACTGGGCTTCGAAAAGCGCACAGATCAGTAACTCCCGGTCGCGGCGGCGCCTGGGCTCGGGAGACGTTCAATGTTCCAGGAAGGTCCCGGGACGGAACCAGAATAGGAAGCACAGGGTAACGAGGTTCCTGATTGAGGACGCAAAAGGGATAGGAAGGGAGACCAGGAAGGAAGGAAGGCTGGGTACCAGGATTCACCAAGAAAAGGGGCTAGAAACTAGAACACAAGTTGCCGGGCGAGGCGCAGGCAAGCAAAGCGCTGAGACGCGTGTAAGCGTGGGGGCGTGTATGTTTTCAAGGAAGCATGCGAACAACACGGGAGACTAGACAGCACCGAAACATGGCATCGGCCATGTTGAAGGTGAACAGAGTAGTGGTTATTGACTGAGGGACCAGGCAGACCAGAAGGGTCGATATCGCCGATTCATGACGGTTGAGGATTGTCCCCAAGACCAGCTGGTCAGATTTTCCCGGGCCAAGAACCTGTGTCAAGAGGCTGTAACCGCTAATTATCCATTGACAAATATTCAGCATAGTATTCTCTAACCCAATGCCAAGCTAGGAGAATAGCATCTTATTACACTTTACCAAACTGCAAGCATATCATCTTGTAACACTGTGCAAACCATCAAGCCAATGTGTCGAACCATTGACCCATGAGAGGAAAGAAAAATAGCACTACTACACATTTGGGATGACCTAAAATTCAATGACGACTCCAACGTCACTTCAGCACCAATAGTACTGCAGCAATCGTCAGCCTTTGACACAGTCCACCACGAAACTCTCCTCAAAAGAGTCAGAGAAATAGGAATTTGCAACACAGCATTATTTCCTGTGGAGGAAGGATAGCTCAGGGGTGACACGTTCATCTTGGAAGCAAAACAACTAAGCTCAACACAGGTTCCAATCCCAATCTGGTGCTTAGAAATGTCTCGCTGGTATTAAGTAGGTTATAAGCGAACAATTATAATTTTTTTTTTCCTCCTCAATTATAATTAATTATGGCTAAAGCCCTTTTTATCAGAAAGAACAGAAACAACCTGGCCAACCTCCTCCCCTTCAACTCAGCATCACGCATGCGAACCTGCGGAGTCCCACAAGGCTCATCTCACCACTACTCTTAAACATCTACATGACCCCACTCCTCAATCGCATCAATAGTCATGGGGCCTCATTACGAGGTTGGTGCTAGTCATGGCGCTATTAGCGCCATGACTAGCACCAATAACGGGACTCACTGTGTCCGCCCTCATTCAATGGGGACTTACCGGTCCAGTCCGACCTTGGCGGGACCGGTAAGTCCCCATTGTAAAAGCCATTCCCCTTTCCCATTTGAGCCCCCATAGGGCTCAATGGGAAGGCGTCAATAACGGTACCGCAAAGTGCAGTACCGTTATTGACCCCGGTATCCCTTAACGGGTCCCGTCCATAACGCCTGGTAAAACCAGGCGTTAAGGGAGGGACCCGCTAAGGGACCTCGGAATAGGGCGCAAAGGGATTACCAGCACCGGTGTCATTACCAGTGCCCGGTATCCCTTTGCGCCCACCTCAGAATGAGGCCCATGGACTCGCCTACTACCACTATGCAGACAACACACAAATCATCTATATTAGCAACACTACCGGAGAACCAGAACCAACCCTTATAAACTGCTTCACAGACATAAATGAATAGACGAGCACCAACAAACTTAAACTCAATCCGGACAAAACAGAAATCATGATCACCCTCAACAACCCGTCAAACCAACATCACATTCCATGGCCTAGCGAAATGGGAAATTGACCGGGACTAAAAATCCCAGAATATTAATGGGGAACAAATTAACACTTGAACTGCAAGCCAATGTAGTAGTAAATAGGTTCTTCTTCCACCTACACACAATCAAGCACATACTACCTTTCCTCACCTCCCGACACGGAACACTCACTGCCATCTCCCTCGTCATGTCAAGAATAGACTACTCCAGCCACATCTACCTTGGATTTCTGGATTACTTCAGAAAAAAAACCCACAGCGAATACAGAATGTGGTGGCAAGACTATCAGTCAAAAAGAAATTTGTTTTCAAAATGCTTTGCATGACCCACAGATCAATCCACGCCCAAGGAGCAGAAGTCCTACTGAAACAAAATGTCCATCTTCAGACCGAATCAAACCCTGAAATCCAGCAATGACATTCGTCTCGAACCAAAGTAATACTCAATGCTGGAATTTGGTGGATCAGCATTCTCCTGCATCTCAGGAAATAGGAACAACAGTACCATTCAGAAAACAACTAAAAACGTGGCTCTTTAACTCACCAAGCTAAACAGGAAGTAATATAGAAGAGAAACAGTCAGCCGCTACACATGGAGGGACACCACAAACCAAAAATGACAAAGTATATTATTTTTTTAAATCAAATTTTATTGGCATTTAGGTTATAACATCATACACTGATTACCATAACACACCTCTTAGTTACAATTATAACATTACCCCCCCCCTTACCCCTTCCTTTAGCCATGGATCGTACATATAGTGCTGCAACAAAGGTAGGGCTCATTGTACATCTCTTCATTGCACATTCACGGTAGCTCTATTATGTACGCTGGAACATTGGGCGTGACCCCATCCACCTTTCATTGTTCGTCACGTGCAACATGTCCTCTAAGCAGAGTGTCTCCCCTAGACATTTAGAACTTTACACCAAACATTCCCCGATCCCTATCCCATCAAGCTGAATGCCCATACTTTTTAAAAAAGGGGAGCCATATTCCTTCGATATTCAACCTTGACTCATCTATGAGATGCGTTAGAAACTCCATGTCATAAACTGCACAGACTTTTCTGATCCACTCTTTCTCCCCTGTCATTCGTGGACTTTTCCACTTCTGGGCCAGGCAGCACCTGGCCGCCAATAACATGACCTGCAGCATGTATCCTTGTGTCTCACCGTAGTCCCCACCACATCGACCCCAAAAAGGAGAAGCCATGGGCATAGGGTTCTCCCCACTCCATCCACCCCCTTAATCCAGGACAAGACTTCTCCCCAATAAGTCTGCACTACTGGACATTTCCACCACATGTGTACGTAGTCCCTTTTTTCTGTGTGACATTTCCAACAATGTGGGTCGTGTGCCTCCCTCATTCGGGCTATCCTCTGTGGAGGGTAGTGCTACCTATGCAACACCATCAGAGCCTGGTGTCGTTACTGGAGCGAGGCAGTTGAGCTATTGGCCTGTCTACACATACTGGACCATCTCCCATCATCAATTTGTCCCCCTTAATCGTTCCCCCAGTGCACCCGCGCTGGCGGGGGATCCTTTGGAGCCACCAGGAGCAGGAGTTTGTAGAGTTTAGATATCACTCCCTTAGTTCCCCGTCTTGAGATGATGAGTTTTTAAATTCTGTTAGATCTCTCCTAAGGGTATCCTCCAAACTGGCTTCAGTGAGAGCTCCCTTTAGTTGCAAATACCAAAAAGGCGAGAGGCTACCCCCCCCCAGGGCCTCTTCCAACTCCTTTAGGGACATTAAAGTTCCCCCCACCCACAGTTGTCCCGCCCTACTGAGACCAGCCTCATACCACTGTTGGAACGCGAGCGGTTCAGCAATCCTGTCTCTGATCGGGGGCCCAAATGCAGTTCAGAGGCGATGGGCATGTCGTAAGCCATCTATAGCCCCCACTCCTTCCACACCGACCATAAGATGCCCAGTACTGGATGTTGCAAAACCATCCTCGGGATACCTGCCTTGGGGACACAGAGCCATTCTTCCATTGTGACTGGGGCCAGGACCTCATTGTCCATTGCCACCCATTGGTTCCCAGTCCCCGGGGTAAAGTGGTCCACCAGGATCCTTAGCTGGGATGCCCTACAGTACGTCTCCAGATCTGGGAGCCCCACTCCCCACTCCTCCTTGTGCCTTATCAATGCATCGTATGAGATTCTATGTTTTTCACCCGCCCAGAGGAAATGTTGCAGGGCCCGCATAACCTCCACCAGGAATGGCTTGGGCACCGATATCGGGAGCATTTGAAACAGGAATAAGAACTTGGGGGGTTTCACCATTTTCACTGAGTTGGGGCACGCCACCCATGAGAGTCCTGATCTCACCCACCGCTCAATATCTCTCTTCACAGCTGACCATAGAGGGAGGAAGTTACTGGCAAAAAGGTCTCCAGGACTCTGCGTCACCTGGATTCCCAAGTAACAGAACCTGTCTCTCTGAATTCGAAAAGGGGAGCCCCTCCACATATTAAACGTCACTGACTCCCCCAAATTAACCTTAAAATCAGACAGGTTTCTATATTGCTCCACACTTTGTAGCATGCGAGGCACCGACTGGGACGGTACAGTAATATAGAGTAATGCATCATCGGCAAACAAGCCAATCTTGCAATGCGTGTCCCCCACTCTTACTCGACTAATCCCCGCATCATTCCGAATAGAAGTCGCCCATGGTTCCATCACTAATGCATATATGAGTGGGGAGAGGGGGCAGCCCTGCCTTGTGCCCTTCCCCAGAGGGAACAATCCCGATTCGCCACTACTCTTGCTGAGGGGCTGGAATATAAGGTCGACATCCAACCCAACCATCTCAGATCCATCCCCAGGGATGCAAAGACTTCCCCCATGAAGACCCAACTCACCCTGTCAAAGGCCTTGTCGGCATTCAAAGCTAGCAGAAGGGCCCCCTCCTCCCAGACCACCCTTGAATTCAGCACATACTATCAGCTCCCTGTCTATCCAGCACAAATCCCACCTGATCCGGGTGGATAAACTGGGGAAGGTATCTCTCCAGTCAAGTTGCCAGAATCCTGGCAAAGATCTTTGCGTCTACATTCAGGAGGGAGATGGGCCTATATGAACCGCATTCCGCTAGGCCCTTCCCTGATTTTGGTATCACAGCAATTAGGGCCGGAAGAAATGTTGCTGAGATTGTATCCTGCCCCTTAATCCAGTTAAACAACTTGGCCAGTGGTTTCACCAGGATGGATTGGTGTTGTTTGTAGAAGTCGGCCGTATAACCATCCCCCCGGTGCCTTCCCTGTCTTCAGTCTTTAAATAGCTCCCTTCACCTCCTCCTCTGATATTTCCCCCTTCAAGGTCTCTTGCTCTGAATCTGTCAGTTTCGGCAGAGGATGCTCAGCCAAGTAAGTATGGATGCCCTCTATCGATTCACCCTCTTGTTTAGTGTACAGTTCTTTATAGAAATCTGCAAAGCATTCCACTACCTCCTTCCCCCTTTTTCTCGGATGGACCCCACCCTCCTCTCCATCCTACAGCCTCTCATTCTATGCGCCAATAGGGTTCCCACCTTGTCCCCCCTTTGATAGTACCTCTGTCGCATGCACCTCATCTTTTTAAATATTTCCCCAATCAGAACCGCATGCAGTGCCTGCCTCTTCTCCTGCATTTCTCCCAGGAGAGCCTCCCGATTCTCATCCTTGCGGGTGAGTCGCACCCGCATAGCCCTCAGTTCGTCACGGAGATTGGCCTCAACCATTGTCCTTGCACGTTTCCGTCGGGACCCCTCCGCAATAAGGAGGCCCCGAAAGGTGGCCTTTGCCGCTTCCCACACTACCATCATCTCCGTTTCCCCATTGTCATTAATCTCAAAATAGGCTTCCATTTCTTTCCTCAGGAATTCTTTAAACACTTGGTCCCTCAGCAGTGTATCATTGCAACGCCACCTATAATTCCTCGCAGTCCTTGGCAGTAGCCAATCCACCACCAGATGTTTGTGATCAGACCAGGCAATAGCCTCCACACTCGGTACCCTGACCTCGCCCCCTTCCACCTCCGATATCAATAGGAGGCTGATTCTTGTGTACGTGTAATGTGGGGAGGAGAAAGTGTAACCCCCCGGGCCTGGCCACGATTTGCGCTACACGTCCACACAGTAAAGTTCCTGCAGGAGACCCCTCAGGGCTAGGTTGTCCTTTGTAACCTCCTTCACCCCACCCCCTTTGCCGACCACCAGTCTAGTCATGGGTCCGCTATAAGGTTGAACTCTCCACCTAGGAGCATGGCTCCCTCCGCCCATTCATCCATCACTCTGATGGATCATCACCCTGTCCTGCATTGGGTGCGTAGAGGGCGGCCAATGTGATCTGCCTGCCCTCACAAATACCCTTGACCCCCAGGAACCTCCCTCCAAAGCCCCTTCTCATCTCTATGTCCGTGCGGTGTAGTGACTTGCCCAAAGGTATGCCCACCCCCTCTTTCTTAGTGGTTTTATTGGGAAGCCCAGAAATTCCTCCCGATTTGCTTCCCCTTTATTGTCGACTCCTTCCCCTGCTTGTAATGTGTTTCCTGTAGGAAGAGGACCACGAGTTTCTGTTTGCGGAACATATTGCTAGTAAGGGACCGCTTATTTTGCAAGTTCAAGCCCTTACCGTTCAGCGTACCCACCCGTCCTTCAACCATTATCATCGCTAACCCTGTCCTCAAAAGCTACCACTCGCCCTACTCGGTTCAGGGCCAACTGCAAGCTGAAGATCCATGGTTTCACCTGGCTAACCCCCCTTTATACTCCCACCCACACCCCCCTCCCCTGGATCCCCCTCCCACTCCCAGCCCTTTCCCCTCACCCTTCCCTCCCCACCCTCCCCACCCTCCCCAACCCTCCCTTTCAAAGCATCCGTCTCCATCCCCCGGAATTGCTGGGATCAGTTAATGAACCACCAGAGGTTCGTCCCGAGCCCTGGGTTGCTCCTGTAATGGGGATCCCACTTCCCAACTTCGTATCCAGGCCATCCCATTCAGTGTGTCCCAATGACCATGGATCGGGGTCCCCAGAACTCCCCCCCACAGTCCCTACTTTCCCCTTCCAAAGCGACAACAGAAAACGTCCACTTCCACATTTGGCCCGCCACGCCCTCAACAACAGGTATGACCTTGATACCCTTGCCTCGTCGGCAGCAGCAACATCAACACAAACACAAATAAAAGAACAAGCCAACAGTGGCAAGGCGCCCGGGCAACACATTTTCCCCCTCAATCTTCAGGGCCCCCTCGGGCACAGCAGGGAGTCCAATGACACACAAATCATTTATGAGACAGTTTCATATCACTTTAAGTGTCCCCCAGAGGCGGGAGAGGGGTGCTTGGTCTTTTGAAATTTCCGAGTTCCTTTCACCCTGTGTTTCTCCCTAGCCGAGTCTGGGCCGCTAGGACCCCGAGTGGGATCCGGATCTCCCTCAGCCCACTCCCCCGAGAGGCCCGCACGGCCACCCACCAGTTCCTCTGTGACTCTCTGGATGTCCTCCTCGGGCGCAAGGTGATGCCTCTCACCCTGCTACTCAAAAGCCAAGTAAAATGGGTGTCCCCAGCGGTATCTGACCCCCTTCTCTTGCAGCCATTTGGTGAGGGCCCCACATTTTTTCCTCATCAACAGTGTGAGGGCTGAGAGGTCCTGGATGATGGCCACCCTAGATTCTTCATATTGTATGTCTCAAGGGTTCTTTGCCTTCTCCAGTATCTTAGCTTTGTCTCTGTAGTAGTGTAGCCGTGCCAGCACTGAGCGGCGACCTCTCACCCCCCCAAACCCCGGCTCGATGAACTCTGTCCATTATGATCCCTTCTCCAGCGTCAGCTCCTAGGCCTATTTGTATAATATCCCGAACCTTGCCTTACAGACCCACCGGGGTCTCGCCTTCCGCTTGCGCCATGCAGAAGATGCACAGGTTATTTCTTCTCTCACGGTTTTCCATGTCGTCCACTTTAAAGCGGAGCTCCTCCTCGCGGCACTGCATCTCCATAAATGTAGCCTCCATCTGAGTCTCCAGGAGGTCTGTGGATGCTTGGTTGTTCTCAACTCCTTCCATTCGATCCTCTAATGTGGACACCTTGGTCATGAGGTCTGCCAGTTTGGCCCCCATGTCTGTTCGTATCCCCCTTATTTCTTCTAGGATCATCTGGATATTATTTTGCATGGTGCCCAGGTCTGGCGTGGGTGCAGATGGGGCCCCGGCCACGGCCTCCATGTTGATACCTCCTGCCTGGAACTGGTATTTAGCCAGGGCCTCTTTCCAAATCATGGCTTGCCTCACCCCAGCGCTCCTGTGTACACCAGGGGTTTGTTTCTCAGCCCAGTTGGGATGAGGGTCCAGTCTCCGTGACCCGCTATGATGTCCAAGAGGGGGGGCGTGTCCCGGTCTCCAACAGTTTTTCAGCTTGTCCGTGTGGGTTCTGTAGATTCCCTCGTGCGTTGTGCGTTGTGCCCTGGGCGTGCTTCCGCGACAGCCCGGGCCAGGAGTATTTGTCAGGGGTAGGCCTCACCTTGCCCCTCCAGAGAGCAGCCAAGCTGTCTCCTGTGGTGGAGTGGGGGGTCCGCAACTTCTCTGCACTATGTATACCATAAGAGGGAATGATCCCAACTCCACTGGGCAGGACTTCCCAGTCGGTTGCAATTCCCAGTGTAAGGTGAGTGTTGGACTCCTGTCAACGAAGGGAGCGGTTCTCCCCCCGTGAGTCTGCTCTAGTGGTGTCCCTTTCTCCTCAGGGCTGGGGTGTAGGGGCTCCCCCTCACCCGTGGCTGCCACAGTGTACCCGCCTCTCTGGGTAACTCTGTATATGTTGTGTAGCTTACCCCACAGTTCTGTAGGTGCGGGGCAACCAAACTTCCCGCCCTCTGCTATTGCAGGCCTTTATCGATGGGGCCTCTTTCTTCCAGCCCCCTATGGAGGTGTGGGGGAGTCGGGCCTGGGGGGTTCCCTTCTGGGTATCAGTCCCATATTGACTGGGGCCCAGCTCTCCTCAGGGGTTGTAGCAGCGGAGAGGATCTAATGTTGCACCACCTCGGGACGAGTGTGTGAGTCTCAGAGTCATCTCACCTTTTGCTCATGGAGGCAAGTATCTACCACCACCTTCGGTGCCCTGGGCATGCTCCCGCGATGGCCCGGGCAGGGGGAGCAGTCCTGGCTGATGCTGTGGTGTTCAAATCCCCCTGGCCAACTCCAAGCTTAAGGGATATCAATTGGACAGTCCTAAGATTGTCATTGCCCCCGTGGTGTGGCTCCACTCTTCCTCTCCTCTCCCCTCCCTAGAACCCAGAAAAAGCAGGCCGGCCCCACGCTGAGTGCAGCATCCCCGTGGGGGGGGGGCGCCCTCCCCGCATGTTCTCCCCCCTCCGCTGCCAATGACTCCTCTGTGTGCCTTGACCCCCCACAGGTGGACCCCCCTTCAGTGTCGGCGCAGCAGGAGGGACCGTCTCTGTCGGTGAGGGCACTGCGGTGTTGCAGCCGGTTGCGCTGGGTCTCCCCTGCCCCCAGGGGACCACTCAGGCGCAAATCTCTATGTGCCACTGCGTCGCAGATGTGACTTCCCGTCCGGGGGACTCCACGAGTGCCAGGTACGCTCTCCCACGTATCCGTACCAAGTTCCAAGCAGGGAGCCGGATCCACCATCCAGAATGCCTTGCCTGCCGAGGTGACCTCTACTGGCCGTCAAAGAGGTGTGCCGCACACCCGTGCCACAGGCTTTCCCATGGTGCGACTCCCAGGAAACGGGGCCCAGCAGCCTCACTCGCGCTGGCTGATGTTTTCTCCTGTGAGTGTTTCCCGGTCGCTGTGTGGAGGGCGGTCTCACTATGAATGTCACGTTTCTAAGCAAAGGGGGCACTTAGAAACTCCCGGATTTCTCCCTCTTGCTGGCCTTTGATTCCGATGGCCGTGGACCTGTATGTGTTGAGGGATGGGTCCCTCTTTCCTCTAGAACTCCGCAGTTTTCCGGGGGCTTGGGACAGAGCTGGTGGCTCAGGTGGCCATCTTGCCGGCGCCCCCTGGTGGCCTCCCCAACCAAAGTATTTTAAGCGCTTTCACTGCACCAATCTTCAATTTGTGTTTGTGTAAAAAGAGCTTAATCCATTTTTAGTGTCACCAATGGACCAATTGACATAAAGATTATTTAACAATTCATTAGTGATGAAACCTTTGCATTAATTACCACACAATGGGCCTCATTACACATTAGGCGGTAGGGGCTTAATAGGGCCGGTAGAGCTGCCGGCCCCGTTAACCCCTACCTCCTCATTACCAGGTCTCCTCGCGGGACCCGCTAAGGACGCCTGGTAAAACCGCCATTAACTTTCATTAACGGGCCCGTTGTTTGCATCCTCCCCATTCCCATTGAGCACTATGGGAGCTCAAATGGGAATGGGGATGTACCGGGTCCGGGTTCCCTTAATGGGAAAATGCTGGGCCCTCCAAGGTCAGAATGGTCCGGTATTTCCCCATTCAGGGAACCCGGACCCGGTATCCGGTGTGGGGGTAGCCATGCCACAATTTGCGGCATGGCTATCTCCATTGTCATAATGACCCCCAAAATGACTTTATACATATGTAGCCTGTACATGTTTAGCTTGTGTGGCATAAAATGAGAGGTCCGGGGGGTGGGGGGAATATACTGTGAGCTTTCTACATTATTTATCATTTAGAATCTAAGAGATAAGGTCATGTTTCTGTAGTTACAGAGTGGTGTTTCCAAAGGTTTCTCAAAATGAGTGTTCCTTTTAAAAACACACATGTTCAGTATGTCATAACTAGTTTTCAAACAAAATCAATTGCAGTCAGTAGGTTTTCAGTCCAGAGGGTATTGTGCCTTGAGGCTCTTAGCCCGTTCAGTGGCCCAATATCTAGGCTACGGTACTAAACACCAATCCCTCTATATTAGCCAAAACATTCATCATTATTGATACTTTTGGCTCTATGTCTGGGGTGACGCTACTTAAACATACACAGACATATTGGTTGAGTATAACAAAGAGGTTCTGCACACATCTAATTCTGCGCCACAAGTAATGATTAAGTACCAAACGAATAGATTTTCATAGTTTGTGACATATTTATTGGTGGCCCATAGAGATGACACGTGTTTCGGCACCCTAAGTGTGCCTTTTTCAAATCTGGGCAATAGTAGTTATTTGATATACTATATACAAAGAGACAAGCAAGGTGTGCATATTCCATAGTTTGAAACAAAGGTAAGAGCGCAAATTAAATCAAGTAGGATGTAAGATAAAATAAATTCCCAAAAGTTCCCAAAATCATTTGTGCATTCCAGTCATATTAATCTTCATATGATCAGAGTAATTAAAAAAATAAAACTAACCATGGTCAGCAAAATTCAATTACACATAATAATGGTGAATGTTTAAGAGACATACATATATAAATTTCACATAACAACGTTACATATTGTAGGTGCATGTAATAATAAGAGGTTGTAAACATACCATCAAGACGCCCGGACATAATGATGAGATATAAGAAAAAGTCGGGGAGGAGGAAGGGGAGGGGAAAGGTGGAGGGAAGAATAATGGTAATGAGGAGCGGGAAGAGAAAAGGCAAATACAAGGATAGAATTAGTGCAAATTTGGGTTGCCATTTAAAACTCAAAAGTACCAAAATCTATTACGGCTTACCTATCATTTGGAGTTCAATTGGCTCTCTGTTGTCTTATTGTTAAAAGGAGTCCCATCAGACTCGTAAGCGTTGCGAGCGCTTGTAAAAACAAAAGGTAGGAAGTGTGTTATTTTCCCTTCTGCTGGGTGTAAACCTAATTATGTAGCGTCAAAAGTTATGTGCACACAGTGTTGGCAGTTACTCATATGAATATAGCGTCACATGTAGCGTCAAAAGTTAGGTGAACACAGTGTTAGCAGTTACTCTTATGAATATAGAGGTGCAATGTGCTGTGCAGTCTGTGATGCTCTAGAAAACGGTCTGGGACACTTATTGGCAATGTCAAAAAGTTATGTGCTAAATTGTTCTGCGTTTTAAGTGTGGTCCCAAAAGGGTGACACATGATCGCCATCACATTTCCCGTTCGTTTGTATGCTCAAAGAGATGCTCATGGCTACACTGGACAATAGTGTCTTCACTTTCAATAATACCTTCTTCAAGCAAAAACGGGGAGTAGCCATGGGTGTGAAATACGCACCAGCTCTAGCAAACCTGATAATGGGTATGTTCGAGGAGTTACGGATTTACACTACAAGGACATACAGTGAACATGTTGTAAAATTCACCCGTTATATTAATGACGTCCTGTTCATATGGAAAGGTACACCACAAGAATTGGAAATTTTCAGACAGGAAATCAACAATAATGATTTTGGTATTGAGTTCACAGGTGAATATAGCAACACAGAGATTAATTTTTTAGATTTGACAATCTATGCATCAGAAGACCGCCTCAAAACGAAAACATATCGGAAAAATACAGAAGTAAATTCGACACTACACGCCACTTTTTGTCATTATGAACCCGTAATTTGAAATATCCCGAAGGGAGAGTACATCAGCGCTAGGAGGAACTTTTATGAACAAACCTGTTTCAAGGAAGAATGCAAAATTTTGTCCACGAGATTCAAAGCCAGAGGTTACTCTGGAGCAAGCATTGAAACAGCTAATAACAAAGCACATCAGACACCAAGGTCACAAACACTTGTACAACAGGACAGACCAACTAAAGAGAACAAGGTACAATTCATCACAACCTATTGTGTAAACAAACATCTGATCAAGAAAACTCTTATAAGGCATTGGGATCTGCTCAAATTAGACCCCCATATAGGACCCTTTATCCAGGACTATCCCTCAGTAGTCTACAGACGAGCAAGAACTTTAAAATTGAGCCTCAGTCCTACACTGTCACCCAACGACAACAAGGAAACCCCAGGGACTTGGCTCCAGGAATCCAGACCAGGTTTCAGGAAATGTGGAACTTGCTCTATTTGCAAACATGCAAACACTATGACAGACAATTTCAAAGCCAATAATGGGATTCAGATGAAAATAAAAGAACAAATCAACTGTCGTACCAAGTACGTGATATATGCTATCATATGCACTTGCAATAAGATTTACATTGGCAGCACGATTCGAGAGCTTCGCAGCAGGATTCGGGAACACTTAGCAGTGATCGGAAGTCAAGATAAAAACCTGCCACTAGCTGAGCATTGGCAGAGGTTTCATCAGATGGATCACAAGCAAGACATTAAATGTATCGGACTCAGAAAGGTGTCCCTGGGAAGCAGAGGTGGAAATCAGGAACTGCGGCTATGTCAGGAAGAAGCTAAACTTATAAACTACTTTAGATATGTAGAAACTGGGTTAAACATAGACAATGAAATGTCCAACTTTTTATAATAACTAGGAATGATTGTAAGTTATATGTTCCTTTATATCTATTTTCACATAAATATGATATATGACTTAAATTTGGCACCGGGATTCAAATATACTTAGAACATGTTTGTGGAGTACCAAAGCGCAATAGTTGTCAGACAACCACTGAAACACAACTACATGTGCCTTAAATATACTGAGATTAGGACAACCGGTTGAAGTCAGATGTACTATCTGCACTTTTATATACTTATGATACTACACGTCCCAGAAAGCACTGGGAGTGTTGGCTCCTAGCCACGCGTGATTTGGATAGTAAAATTATAAGTAGCCACATCCTCCACCTATGCACTCTCTGTCTATCATTGCCTATCTAACATCAAAATAATTAGCAACAGTTCATTATTGCATCATTTATATGTTGGTAATTTTATATACGAATTACTTCGTTCAGTGTACACTAACGTATTATCTATCTACAATGACAAACTTGTCCCAAAATATGGCCGACAGCCATGTATACACCAAAATAGAAGTAGGACCACCAGGTTACCGTGGTAACTACACAAATGCAACTCAGGGCCGTCTGAATTTGCTTTCAGTAGGAACCCGACGCGTGATGCACTGAACCAGAGAATTGAAGGTAAGCCCTAAGGGGCACTGCAAGCCCACCCACCCTGTTTTCCAGTCATCTACGGGTCCGCACTAAGCAGGCAGGCTCTACATGCTGCTGTAACTTTTGTGAGGGACTCTTTGTTCTTAATTAGGAATACGTTTAAATTAATGTACGGCATGTGGACTTTTGTGGTCCGAGTGACAAAAAAATGTTGTGAGAACCGCGTCTACTTTGTCACCCTTTTCGGACCACACTTGAAACGTGGAACAATTTAGCACGTAACTTTTTTGACATTGCTAATAAGTGTCCCCGACCGCTTTCTAGAGCATCACAGACTGCACAGCACATTGCAGCTCTATATTCATAAGAGTAATTGCTAACACCGTGTGCACCTAACCTTTGACGCTACATGTGACGCTATATTCATATAATTAACAGCTAACACTGTGTGCACATAACTTTTGACGCTACATAATTAGGTTTTACACCACGCAGAAGGGAAAATAACACACTTCCTACCTTTTGTTTTTACAAGCGCTCACAACACTTACGAATCTGATGGGACTCCTTTTAACAATAAGACAACAGAGAGCCAATTGAACTCCAAATGATAGGTAAGCCGTAATAGATTTTGGTACTTTTGAGTTTTACGCGGCAACCCAAACTTGCACTAATTCTACCCTTGTATTTGTTTTTTCTCTTCCCGCTCCTCATTACCATTATTCTTTCCTCCACCTTTCCCCTCCCCTTCCACTTCCCCGACTTTTTCTTATATCTCATCATTATGACCGGGCGTCTTGATGGTATGTTTGCAACCTCTTATTATTGCATGCACCTACAATATGTAATGGTGTTATGTGAAATTTATATATGTATATCTCTTAAACATTCACCATTATTATGTGTAAATGAATTTTGCTGACCATGGTTATTTTTATTTTTTGAATTACTCTGATCATATGATGATTAATATGACTGGAATGCACATATGATTTTGGGAACTTTTGGGAATTTATTTTATCTTACATCCTACTTAATTTAATTTGCGCTCTTACCTTTGTTTCAAACTATGGAATATACACACCTTGCTTGTCTCTTTGTATATAGTATATCAAATAACTACTATTGCCCAGATTTGAAAAAGGCACACTTAAGGTGCCGAAACACATGTCATCTCTATGGGCCACCAATAAATATGTGACAAACTATGAAAATCTATTTGTTTGTAACTTAATCATTACTTGTGGCGCAGTAATAGATGTGTGCAGAACCTCTTTGTTTCACTTTTGACAAACTGAGTAGGGGAACTCTGTGTCTTCGTTTCCTGCACGCACCATTGCGACACTGAAAAACTCTTATATTGTATTAAGTCGCGGAGGTCCAAGAGTGAGTTTGCAAAAAGTTCCCCAAGCTTTAATATTGGTTGAGTATGACTGCAAAGTTCAGAAATCTCTTTGCATACTAACAGAGATGTGTATTTTCTGCATTGCAAAGTTATTAACGTAGTACCCAACCCAATTAGTTATTCGATGATCTCATAATTATATAGTCTTTCGCGCTAAGAAGCAGTGCTTTAGTTTTACTGCATGAATACTGTCAGTTAAACGTCTATTGTGGCGGAGAGTGTCTATTGTGCTTCATAGCATTCTGATAGATAAAAACAATCCATCGAATACGTTTTCAATAAAAGTTATTTTTTCTTTTGGTAGATTTTGCGGCATATATATGCAGGGTGCGGCCCCCCGCAGCCCTTCTCCCATAACCCTCCCACATTAGTTATTACCCTAAACCCATCCTCCACTTATATATGGGACAACATTCGATCAAAGAAATTTGTTGAAAATTTGCTGGATTTTCCCACAATAAAATCTCCCTGTCGCTAACTCAGGTAGATTTGCTAACCTAGTGGTATTAGATATCCATTTTCTTCTTCTCTATCATGCCTAGTTTCTTGACAAATCGTAAAGCTGTAGTGGAAAAGAAAGGAGGTGTCAGGAGAATGAAGGCAGTGTTGTTTCAGAATGTTGTCCTTGTGCTTTAGTGAAATGTGGCTAATTGAGTCGAGGATAACGGTGAGGCGATTGCTTAACCATGGTGAGAAGATTTGCTGGATATCTTTAATAGGTGTCCTCCATGTTGCCAATTGTTTCAGTGAGACTTTATTATAGCTGAAATAAAATGAGGCGGAGTATATGTTACAAAGTGAGTCCCAATAGGTTGCTATGTCTCTTTTCATCATAGCCAGGGAGAAGTGAAAACAAAGATCTGGCGATTGCCTAGCAGGTCATACCTACATACAGCACTGCACCATCAAATCTGATAGTGATGGGTGCTTTATTTACAGAGCATCTTCACCTCACAGCGACTCATCCTTCTGTGATAGAGGAAAGAGGGAACCAAGTATCGGACTGGTAGTATAACGGGTTGAGTGGATAGCTCAGGGTCAGCAGATTTGTCTTGGAAGCAAGACAGTGCAGAGGAAAACAGATTCAAATCCTGGTACAGCTCTTAGAGACTGGTCTCCAGTATTAAGCGTGTTACAAAAGATGAATTAATTAGAGTCCAAATGGCGGGACTCATTCATGCATTGACCAGTGGTCAATAAGTTAATATGGGCCTCATTACGAGGTGGGAGGTAAGGGTTAACGGGCACCGGTAAGGAGACCGGTGTCGGTAAACCCTTACTGCCCAATTCCGAGGTCCCTTAGCGGGTCCCGCTATGGGCGCCTGGTTTTACCAGGCGCCCATAGCGGGAGCCGCTAAGGGACCAGGGAGCTAATTAGCAGGCCCGTTATTAGCTCCATTCCCATTGAGCATATAGGGGCTCGTAATGAGGCCCTATGTCATTTCTAGTCTCCGATCGACTGTGAGTCAGTGGAGTGTCCAGAGCATGGGATTGATATGTGCTTAGTGGTGCTTGCAGAAGATGTAATATTCTAGGAGTATTGAAATCGGCATATGACATGTAGGTTTCATCATCTGTAGTGGCTATTTTATAATGGGCCTCATTATAACATTGGTGGAATGGGTTAACGGGTGCCGCTAATGGATGCGGACCAGTTAAACCCATTCCGCCTCATTACGAGGTCCCCTCGCGGGCCCCGATGTGGACTTCTGGTTTTACCAGACGTCCTTACCAGGCCCCGCGAGGGGACCAGGGAGCTAACAACGGGCCGGTCGTAATCGGCCCATTGTTGGCTCCCTGCACCCACTCCCATTGAGCCCTATGGGGGCTCAAATGGGAATGGGGAATGTCCGGGCCCGGGTTCCCTGTAGGGGGCATTACCGGGCCCTCCAAACTCGGAATGGCCCGGTAATTCCCCATTCAGGGAACCTGGACCCGGTTTTGGTGGTAGCCATGCCCTTAGGGCATGGCTACCACCAAAGCCGTAATGAGGCCCAATGTCTACAATTAACACTATGGGCCTCATTACGACTCTGGCGCTCCCATAATGAAGGGGGCCGGTACAGGACCATCACCCTTCATTACGGGAGCGCCTATTACGAGGTTCCCTTTGCGGGACCCGGAACAGAAGTCTGGTAAAACCAGACGTCCTTTCTGGGTCCTGCAAGGGGAACAGGGAGCTAATAACGGGCCGTTATTTTCGTACCCGTTATTAGCTCCCTCCCCATTCCCATTGAGCCCTATGGGGCCTCAAATGGGAATGGGGAATGGTTCCTTCAAGGAGGTATTACCGGGTCCTGCAATGTTGGAATGACCCGGTTACTCATCATTGAAGGGACCCGGTATTGGAGCCCGGTATGGAGGCTGCCATGGCGCTAATAGCACCATGGCTACCTCCATACTCGTATGAGGCCCTATATGTATCACTAGAAATTATCCATGTGACAGCCTTAGGATTCCCAGGGCAAGCTCATTTTCCAAAAGACTGTGCAACTGATGCACAATACTTGCACGGTTGCATAACCCACCGAAACACCTGTCACAACAGGTCCACTTCCTTTGGCTGCTGAAGTTGAGTATTATGAGGATGGAGGAGAAATGGGAGTGGTGAGCAGTAGTTAGAGAGTTATACATATGGGAGAGAATTGTTTCAGTTGAGTGTTTGTTCTGAAAGGCTGATTGGAGGGAATTAGAGAGAGAACCTTGAGGTAGTTGGCAACGCGGCTGAATGCAACTCCTTTTAGGGTCTTGGAGTGGAGGGGGAGGAGAGAGAAAGGTGCCATTGGTTTCTTGATTCTGGGGATGACAGTTACTGATATAAGGCAGGAAAGAAGCTGTTGAAGAGGGAGAGATTGAAAGGGAGGGTGGACAAAGTGACCGGTTCAAGTTCTTTGATGATTTGTGGTGCAAAAGGGTTGATTGGAGCACGGTAAGGATTTGTGGAGAAGAAGATGTGTAGGAGTTCAGTAAGGGAGGTGGGAGAGAAGTGGGAGGGACGGGAAAGGAATAGTCAAAGGAGGTGGGAAGAACAAGGGTCGGGGTGCAGGTGGGCAAAGTGTCCTGTATGTAGGACAAGCAGGGAGCAGAGTATTCAGCCGAGTGAGAGGAGCATGTGGTGCATTTTCTTTGTGTGGGAAAAAACAGTTTGAAGGGTCTGCGAAGGTTTGTAAGGATGCAAGCAGAGCAAAGGTATAAGGTCAGTATAGTAAGAGGATTTGTCAGAGTTGTGGGCGTTGCTGAGATGAATAGAGAGTCTTTATGGGACATGGGAGGAGTGGGGGTCCAATCTTTGCACCAGCAACACAAGCGTGGGCGTATAGTTGTTTTCATGTGTTGAATAGCAGGTGGGACCCAAGATTTGTGGTGCGTCTGGGAGAGAAAGAAGGAGCGAGCAGGATAGTGACAGTCAAGGGAGGAGGCAAGTGTATTATTGAACAAGGGTTACTTGGTCTTGCATGTTCTCTGTATCCCTGGTCTGCATGGTATGTATGTCGCTCAGGGCCATGTTTGCACTTTTACCCTTGAAGGAAAGGGAGGGACTGGTGCACTGGCAGAGTGAAATCTGATGAGCGGCTATTCATGGCAGACCATGCAGTAGAGGTTTGTGTCGCCTCAGCGATCGAACCGGACTGCAGATATGTTGAGATGACTCAAGTGGAGACCTTGGCAGTCACTTGCAATGCAGTACGGTTGCCCTGGTGTTTCAACTCTTTGGCCCCTCTCAACTCCCTACCCTTGCCAGTCAGGCTCTCAGTAAAGGAGGGTGTGTTATCCAGGATGATAGAATTGATGGCGAGATGGTAGCGAGGACAAAAAATGGTGTCACCTACCAAGATACCCACCTCCCCTTTCCCTTCACTTGATTGCAGACTTTGGGGGTCATTATGACCCAGGCGGTAGTCGTGCTGGTAAATACTGGCACGGCTGTCGCCGGGGTCATGAATTTTCTGCCACCCGGGAATGGGCAATTACTGGGGCATTACAGCCCCGGCGGACCCGGTAATTGATGACCATTCCTGGGTGCCAGAAAATATTACTCCCCATTCCCATTTGAGTCCTATTGGACTCAATGCGAATGGGGAGGACGGATGCACCGGCACCATTCATGAATGGTGCCGGTATATCTCTGCAAGCGTGTGCCGTTCCGCCCCCCAGGTCAGACCTGGCAGGCTGAAAGACTCATGCTCGCAGAACTCGTAGGCAAGCTTACCGATACTGTTGTTTCCGGTCTGGCAAACCTGCAATGATGCCCTTTGTGTTGTTTGTACTATTAACCTGACCTTTATCCTGATATCCCCTGCATCCGCTGCAACAGCCATTCACCCCCATTACCCACTGACAGGGGAGCTGACGTGGATGTAGCAGTGACCACTTCATGTTTCCGTGGGTCCTGGCAGACTTCTTCCATTGGCTGGTGTTTGTTCTCCCCCTTGCCACCAAGCACCCGTTGATGGCTTTCCATTGCTGCCTGCAGTCTTTCTCTGCGATGCTATGGAAGGCTAAATAAAATTGCCTCCTCCCTGCTCAATCTCAATCCCTCTCTTGCGCTTTCTTGCGCTCTCTTGCGCTCTCTTGCACTCTCTCGCTCTCTCATAGAGGCATTGCTGTACTGTGTGCAAGATGAGCAAAGTACTAAGGGTTACGGGAGGCAAGAACCATTTGGTTCTGAGAAAGAGCCATCTGACACTTTCTATGTGGTTTATATAAATAAATTACTACACATGGTAATTTACTCCGAGGTAGATGTTTTTTTTCACTCCCGTATCACCTCCCTACTCAGCTACACTTCTACCACGTCTCACCACTCTTTACTCCCCCCTCTACACATACCTTTATATTTTCATCTGCACATTACACCTTATTTGTCCTCAGCACTGTGAAGTTCAGTGTTACTGCCAATTTTACTAATTAAAATAAAAAGTAGGGGAAATATATTTTTTCTCCCATTTAATGGCGAGGCGTTAGGAGAAAATTGTGATGGCCATGAAAAATGCCATCTCCTGGCGGCTTTCATAAGCTTAAAAAATACCCCTTGATACAATGGCTCCTTTTTACCAGATCAAAATATTTTCACAAGATGGACGCCAGCGAGCCAGAGTGGGCAGCGCTTCCCCATGCCCGGAAAACCGCGGCTGTCCCACAGTCCTCGTCTTCCACATGTTCTCAAAAGAAAACAGAGCAGAGCAAGAAATCATGAATTGCAAGTATTTCTGGAAGCCCACAGAAGGTTAAAGGGCAAATATTGTGTCTTTAAAAGATGATTAAGGGGCCTAAGGAGAATGGTGCCCATTTGGACCGTTTGCAAAGCACCATTTAACCAAGTACCTGCAACTCTCAGCTAAAGAGGGCTGGACAGTTTATCCTCTGTGTATGGAAGAGTAAACACCTTTCAAGTCTTGGCGCAGCCCTGGTATGCGGTGGCATGGTTGTTCAACATATATATTGGCAAGAAGCATTTGAAGCCATGCATATTCCTGAATTCTCCAGGTTGTTTAAACTTGTTTTTCCACCTGCATTTAATACAAAGAATGGCTTGTGGCAGGGCTCTCTCTGGGGGTCTGTGAAACTCATGTGCGCGATTAGGTAACCCCCCACCCTTGCTAATTCTTGCTAACTGCGGGCCCTATCGACTTTTAATGGATCTCCCCCAAGAATGTTTTCTCTGGGTGGGGAGGTTAAAAGGGGCTGCTAATCCCATTCGGGTGCATTACCGTGACTACATGAGTGTACCAGGATCATGGTTTGGAGGGTTTTAACGCTGGCCCCAAAAGCCGAAAGGGCATGATTCATAAAACCTTCTTGATACAAGTGAAGGGATGGACAAGCAGTCCCGCTTGACTTTCTATCCCTCAAACAGGAAGAGAAATGCTTTTTAAAGTATTCACAATGATGGGCTCCGGTAGCAGCAAGATGGCGGCGACCCTGTCAGACATTAAGGGCTGGTGTGCAAAGCCAACACTAATGCATATAAGGAGGGGGAGGTGGGGGGGCATTATTTGTGCTGGCACAAACGGTCCGATAACTGCGCTTCTCTCCCCGGGGACCTGGGCAGTTAATTGAATCACGCAAGTGAAAAAAAGTGCACCCTGTGTGTTTGTGTTCTTGCAGGATACTTTGTAAATTGGACCCATAGCCTGCTTCACTGTAGTGTTGTGGGCTGCGGCCACGTGCGCAGGTCCTTCTGTCCGCCCGCCGCAAATGTCAGCAGGCGGGCGCGACACCTTCGTCACTAGTGTTATGGGCTGCCTCCGGTCTCCGGGGCAGCCCACAGATGCCGTCGGGATCACCCGATGGCGTAGACACATTGGTGGACAACCGGCGTGTCTCGTGTAGGAAGCCACCCTACGGCGCCCGGTGTCACCGGGCGCAGGCTCCACAGGGCGGGGGTGTCACCCCCAGACTTCAGCGGTCGCGGCTCCGAGGGCACTCGGGCCGCGCCGCACACAAGGCCACGACCACTTGGCAGGCCCACAACCTGTAGACACACACACACACACAGACACGAGTTGCCACTTCCTGGGGCTCTGCTGCTCTGCCCTCACAGCGCCAGCAGAGCCCCTTTTATTAAATGAGCACTTGAGCGTCATGACACAGTCACGGCGCTCACGTTGACAAAACAACTAGACCCCCACACAACATGTAGGAGTGCCCAGCTAGTGAGAACCTCAGGGGTGGTCACAGTGTATTGGGAGAATGCAATTTACGGGGAAAAATAACAAACATGTGGTTTCTTCTAAAACGACGATGCATTTAGTTTTGGTTATGAAAAGTCCCCTACAAAAATAGTAAGGTTACAGGGGTTAGTGTGTCTGGGAGGAAAGGGGGCGGGAGTGGGACTCAGGGCAAATGTATCCTGTAGGAATATCTCTGTATCTTATCTCGCCCAGGGGGATCCAACTCACCCTTGAAAACAAAAATAAATGTTGACATTAGGTGATGAATGGAGTGGATGTGCTCAGGGAAAGTGATGGCGCAAAAGGGACACAGTGTACATCGTAATGCTTTACACACGTTTACTTAGCATGTACCCATTTCAAAGTATTCATAGGCGTCACAAAATCCTCTGAAACGCATTTATTTATCTGAGGTTCTTGAAGCGTGCTTATGCAATTCAAGATAACTGGAGAGCATGTTATGTAAGAGGGGGCTTTAAGGACTAGAAGCATTGGTGTAGTGGGGACCCCTGTGATATGATAGAATATTTATAACGCGCTTAAGCTTAATACCCAGAGGTTTCTAAGCGCGGACCCGGGGATCGAACCTGTGGTGCTGCACTTGCGTTGCTTCCAAGGGCAGCACTTACCTGTGGTGCTCCACGTTGCGTTGCTTCCAATGCGAGCACTTTGCCCCTGAGCTATGTTCCTGAGACAGAAGGGTGGGGGTCTACACTGCCACATGTCGTGGGGGTAGGGGGTCCCTTGGACTGAAAATCGAAATATTTCTTTCTGAAGTCCCTCTGACAGAAATATTTTCTGAAGTCAGAGAGACTTCAAAAATAAATCACTTCTTTTTGAAGTCGGAGTTCCCCCTCACCCCACATGACATGTCCTCTACGTATGAGAGGAACAAGCACTCTGACTCTTTGGATCTGGGAGCTGGAGGCTTCGTTCCTCAGAGAAACGGATTCCAAAAAGGTAAGAAAATGTATTTTGGGTAAATGTGTGTGTGTGTGTGTGTGTGCATGTGTGTTATGTTATGTTATATGGCATTTGTATAGCACCTACTGCCATTGGTATGGCCCTAAAAGTGCTGTGGGGTGAATGCGCTTGGAGGACCGAAGTCTGAGATATGAGATTTGAAGGAAGCTTCTAAAATGTGTCTTTGCATTTTCAGCCAGCACGAAGGTGGGCGGGCGGCTAAGTCACTGCTAGCGACCCATGGAGATCTGGATAGTGGATGGGTGCTGTGAAGGACTGTCAGGAGAGTAGGCGGCCAAGGAAGACTGATTATGTGCACAGCTGGGCCAAAATGTCTTTGTGGAACTCAGCTGCATCCTAATGGCAGTGGTGATGTGTGTTGTTCAGTCGAGTAGTGATTTTTGTATATGCATGCGGGAGGGTGGACATGCCCCAGGAGGTAATACAGCTATGATAGAGGGCTATACATACCAGAGAATCAAGGCTGATATCTAGGTACCACAAGGTTATGCAGATCGTATCATACGGATAAACTGGAATCATTTCCGTGAGGGCCAGGTATTGTCTTCTTGTCTCATCAAGTGACTCATCGGCTGCCCCTAACTTCCTGTCTGGGGGTGATAGGTCACCCAGGTGGTGGCCGAGGTCAGTCAGGATGCCGATGGGAAGAGCCTGGTCTTGAGAGCCTTCCGGAAGGTGAGGTGATCCTCTATGCAGCGGATGCTAAACAGGATCGGGTTTCAGCTGGTGGGAGCTTGGACAGAGAAAGAGGAGCCCCCTCTTCTGGTCAATATAGCGACTGGGATGGCAGGGAGGAGAGCTGTACCTGATCTCAGGTTTCCTGTGCACTTGTAGGGTGTGAGCATGTGTTGTAAATATTCTGGGCCTGTGTTGTGCAGAGCATGGTGGTTGATGGACAGTGCTTTGAAGGTAGATCCTCACACGATCGGCAGCCAGTGAAGGATGTCGAGAGCAGTTATGATGTGTTGTCTGGGGCCTAGGGTAAGAAGGAGCCCTGCTATAGTGTTTTGAACCTGTTACAGCTTTCTAAGTTGTGATGCAGGGGTGCCCATGTATAGGGTGTTGGCATAGTCTAGATGAGAGAGGACAATGGCCGTGATCACGACGACTGTGTGGGAAGATCAACTAAGGGAAGATGCGTCAGTGAATGTGTAGGTGTAGATAGCAGGATTTTGACACTGAGTTGATGTGATGTGATAGTGTCAGGTCTGAGTCCATAGTGCATCCCAGGTTCTTGACTGTGTTGGTGGCATCGGGGGTTGGGCCTAGAGAGGGCAGCCAAGGCTTGGGTTGAGGGAAGAAGGCAGTTTCCGACAGATCATGATTTCAGATTTTCTGATTTAAGAAGGAGGTATTTGGTAGCAATGCAGTGGTTGATTACTGTGAGGCATGATGCAAGGTCGGCGGTGGTGTTTGAAGGGTCCTTTTGGATCTCACAGAGGATTTGGGTGTCATCTGTGTAGTTCTAGCAGGACAGGCCATGTGAGCAGATGATAGAGGGGAAGGGGCTCAGGTAGAGGTTAAAGAGCAGAGGAGAGCGAGAGGCACCCTGTGGTACTCCATGAGTAACAGGGAAGGGAGTCGAGGATAAGGGAGGCATGTTTAGGATTGAGGATCTGTTGGAGAGAAAGAAAGAGATCCACTTCCAGGCTGCATCCCTGATTTCCAGAGAGTGGAGTTTGTCTGTCAGGGTGAGGTGATCGATTATGTTGAAGGCTGCCTAGACGTCGAGAAGGATGAGTGCAGCATTACCTTCCAGGTCTGAGGTTCCTTTGAGATCATCCCAGATGGAGACTAGGCATGATTCCATTCCTCGTATGGTTCTGAAGCCAGATTGGGTGGGGTCGAGGAGGAGGCTGGTTTTGGTGAAAAGGCATTACTGGGTATAGGCTGTTCGGTCCTTTAGTTTAGTTATGAAACAGTTGTTTGAGATAAGTCTGTAGATGACCAGTAGGAGGGGGTCAAGGGAGGGATTTTTGAGTAGGGCTTTGATGTGCTGTGAAAATGCCCAAAGTGAGAGAAGAGCTAATGATCGATCTTGAGATGTTGCCGGCACAGGTTGAGGATAGGATTTCTTATGCACAGTAATGAAGCTTGTTAGTGTATTCATACATCTCCTTCAGAGTTTTTGAATGTTCTCCTCTAAACAATGATATCCATACATGAGTCTGTATCTGGTTCAGGCCATTCATCCAACCATTCTATCCAGGCATTCTCCGCTTCCTAGATATCTCCATCTTTCTCAGATTTTATTGGCGTCTTCAATTAAAGATCTTTCTTAAATTTCTTTTGGAGGTTTTTTGTTGGTGTTTCTGTATCCACACTATATTCCTTACCTCTGCCAGTCAGCACTTGTTGAACTTTGGCCTCCCAATATCCTTTTGTCTTGCTTTATTCTTTCAGCACTTCCTTTAATGTCATCAGCAGATTGTCCTGTTAAATACTTTGTAATTGATGCCATTCTTTTCTGGGTTGTAATTCCTAGCAAGTGAGTTGGTCTTGCCTTTCTTTCATCCGCATTGAGCTCGGTCTAATGTAGTTATACTCACTCAAGTGTCAATTCTTTCATGTCCTAGAGGCTTACCTGGGATGTGTGTTCAGATCAGATTGGTGGTAACTATGAGGTTGTGGTAAAGATGTCTGTGGAAATGTCAAATTTGGACAGGGACAGATTAGGATTAAGACTACCTTTCCCTGTGACTGGCCCACAGACACACAAAAATGAGTCTTTATTGCCACTTATCCTTGGAATTTCACAGATTTTAGTTTGTCTCTTTAAGCAAATTATTTCTGGGGACTGAACACTGAATTATGAGTGTCTGAATTAGCACCTAATTTGTTGTGTATAGGTGCTTAGGTTGTTCAAGAGGAGAGGAATTCACTGACGGGCCCATAGGTCAGCGCTCACCATCTAGAACTTGTAAGACAAGATAGCTGCACCATGTGAGGATAGGGGGTGCAGGATTCATTTACCCCAACACGACTCAATAATGAGGACTCAGTAAGTTGGCAAAGGGAAGTCCATTTAATGACAAGTACATCAAACCGAGAAACAAATGGAAATCAGCAGCATTGTGATCACCTGTCTCGCTCCGACTTCCTTGAACTTCAGTCAAACAGTCATTGTTATAGGCAAAACTCGCCATCACTGACGTCTAATTCTATAAAAAATCATTATGCAATATAATTGGTTAGGAAAGGTAACTTAAGTGTAGGTGTTATATCTGTATATGGTAACAGAGCATGTGGATTGGTTAACTCTTATCGGGTGGGCGTCTATGCCCATCCCTCTACATCACGCCTGATGGACGTCACTACAACTATGACGTCCCATTGGTTACAGTATCTATAGGACCCTAGATTACATGGTCCATTGTGATTGGGCAAGTTACACCCCTAAGCATAAATCTCCACTTTAATTAGCAGTATGCAGAATGGACGCCCAGGTGCCTAGTGCCCCAGGATACACACTGCCTCCTTTCCATCAATCAGTGTTTTGGGTTATGTGTCAATTAGTTGGCTAAGGATGGCCTCGAAACTGTAGTCTCTTATCGGGAAAAGTTATGGCATCCTCGGGTTCTGGATGACATCAGGCGGTGGTACATCTTCGTGCCTGGCTGATCACGTGTTAGTTCACCATGAATCTGCTTCAGTTTCCAGCTTTTAGTGCATTTAATTCTGTTTCAGCCTCGCCACCTGCATGGGCCCCCCTTATCTTGACCTTCATGAGGCAGGCTGGTATGCTCTGAGGTTTGAGTCTTGTTAGCTGACGCTCTGCTCCCTTTTTCTGGTTGACCTCGATTTCCTAGGCATGAGCCGCTCTTTGTTGAGTTTTGATTCCGCTCTGTCCCCTGGCTTGGGCTTGGATATGAAACCCGACCAGTTAGGCCTTGACCGCCTGGACGTACTTCTGCTTTTACAAAATGGTGTCGCATGTGTACATTGTGCTTTATTGAGGTAGATATATAGTTGGCGCTTTCCTCTCTAATCTTCTACTAAGCATTGCCAGCAGTATCGTTTCTTTTGCCTCTTGCGTTCCAAGCCTATTTACACACATTTGACAGGTTGGTTGCTCCCATCTTGTCTCGTAGCAACGTTTCCTCATGTTTTAACATCGTCTCTTCTCTGTGTCCATAATATTTATTTTTGTAGTTACTCGCACTGGCGTGCTATCTTCGATAGCTGCTTCTGTTCATTCATGAGTCTGTTCAGGCCCTTGAGTCATTTCCACTGCCCTTCCATTAGGGCTCTTTGGGTCTCGTCATGGACCTTCTGTAGGTACTCTTCGTTTCCTATCAGTGGCTGGTACGGCTGTCTGATAGGGTACTGTGCTGCCCAGGATTGTCTGGTTATGGGCGCTTCAACAGGTTTGGATCTTCTGAGGTATACTGGGCAGAGTCCCAGTGCAGCTCTTTGTTGGTTCATTTGTTCCTCATACGTCACATACCTTGGCAAGTACTCTCCTGGTACCTCGAAATGAGGGGAAACGGTGCAGGCCATGTCTGGGACCTCCTCTACACTCCCCCCTCTGGTCAGTTCATCGACCACTTCTGCAACCTCTTTTTCATTTATTTCTTTTGATTCTTCTGTGTCATGTTCATCGTCTTCAGGGTTTGTACATGATGGTGTGAATGTGTGAGCCTTTGGAGTCAATATTTTTATCACTGCTTTCAAACTCCCTGCTCTTTTCATATGTTCGTCTTTGTTCCATGTCATTAGCTGGCATTGTCCATTTGGGTTGCAGTAGATCCATTTTCCTTCATACCTTCTTTGTTTCTTAGGGTATGTGAACCTTGTTCCTTCTGGCGCAAATTTGCTGGCCTTCACAAAGTCTCTTATTTCTTCATCAGTCAGGTCTCTGGGCTTCCACCGTGGCTCAACATCAACCATTATTTTCATCCCTATGGCTTTCTTCGCAGTTTTCTGGCACTGTGTAATGATTATCTTGATAACACAGAATCCTAGCAATACCTTTCCTAGTAGAGCTCCCAGAAACTTGAATATATGTGCCATCCATTGTGGGACCCACGAGAATAGGTCTCCAAACCATCTGTCATCATCCACTCGTCACTTTCATCGATCATCTGGTTTTTCGGGTTTGTCAACATGCTTATGGCCTCTGTTAGGGTTCCGTTTTCTTCATCGTGTGATGGTACAAATGTGCAGCATGATTCTCCGATTTTTGCACAACCACCTCCATCCATTGCAGTGATCATGTCAAGCACATATCTGTTTTGGAGGGTCATCAGTCTGATAGCTCTCAGCTCTTCTTTGAATCCTTTTATAGTGGTATTGATGGTCTGCAATAACTCCCATCTGGTTATCTGCAACCATTTAGCATTCACTCCAGCTTGGATGTGGGGCAAGAGTAGTGTTGTGAATACCGTTGAGGTGAGGCTGAACAGCCTGTGTTTGTACAGGATTGCATGGAATGCCTCTTCTGATTTGGGAGAAAAGTAATTTTCCCTCTTCATCCTGGATACCAGTTCCACAGATCTCCTTCTTCTTAGATGAGCATCTGCTTTCGGGAAACTGTCCAACTTCAGGTCATTTTTAGGGATCACTAGCGCGGGAACGTGGACGTTCACTGGTGTGCATATGCCTCCCCAGTTTTTCGGCAGCCTTATGTATGCCTTGGATCCACACACCCAGTAATGGTTCATAATAACTGCGGTTCCTTGTGTCATTCCTGGAGCTTCAAAGATTCGTCTGCAGTTTTGATTCTCTCCCATCTTCCTTGTGCCATTGTTTCTGAAGCATAGTTTCGGGCTCTCCAGTGGCACTATCTGCAGGGGTCCCCCTCTATCTTCGACCCATGTTAGTAACTTTACTAGCTTTGGCCATAGGGGTTTGCACAGTTTTTGAGAGTTTTCTATTGCTTCTTGGCAGGCTCCAAGGACCATCCAAGCACGGCAGATCGCTTCTCCTTCTTCCCATCCATTTGGGGAAACCACTGTTCCCCAGATCTGCATTTGGCCTCAGTGCTTCCAGATGTGTGCCTCTTTTGCAGTTTTTCCATGAATGTTCAGTCTTGGGTTTGTCATCCATCATGTCCCTGATCCTTTGACGTCAGGATTCTTGTATCGGATCACGTAATTCCTGGTGTGCGCCCTGTTTCTTGTTCTAATGTCCTGGACGTAGCCATCTTCGTCTGGGTAGTCTTTTTCGGTGGCCCATATCAGTGGAGCGTCTCTTCCCATAAATTGTTCTCTGGTGTTGCACATTGCTACGTGTGACATACAGTGTGCTGTAGGGACATCAATTTCTACAGCCACGAAGATCTTGGATTTTCCCATGCTGTATGGATCTGGTGCTTGTTTGCAGTGCTCAAGCTGGCATGCTTGTCGTTACAGTCTCTGCAGTTCTATGTTCCAGCTCCTCGTGCAGTTTCTTTGCTCTGATTATGAGTGGGAATAAATAATCTATCAGCGTTTGTGTTTTCTCTGTGAGTTCCTTTGTGGCTACTTCTGTTCTTTCGAGGGATTTTGCTATGCCCTCTCGCTTAGGTTTCTCACTTGACTTCTCTTGGTCACTTCCACTATTTTCTGGAACTGATTGTTCGGCAGGCTGTCTCCCCTTTTCTGCCACCTTCGTTGGAGGCCCTGTAGCCATTGACACTTGACCATGTCTGTGTGCATCCTGTTTGTGGGTGCGTGCAGTGGTCAGTGCAGCGTTGTCATTCATTCCGTGCTGACCCTGTCTCCAGCTCTTCTCTTCATTTGTGACCTCAAATGTGTCTAAATTACTGCTAATTACATTTAATTTTAGTTTGTTACTTTTATCATCAGGTTTTCTTGGGACTGGAATGACTATATAGGGTCTGGGTGCTTTCGTAGGCCCCAGACGTTCATTATCTGGCGGGTGCACTGAGATTGGGACACTTCGTGCAGCAATAAAGAAAGCAGTTCTGATTGTTAATGGCAGAACAACAATAATAATAACTATACATATACACATAATCGTTCGGAATGGCAATTTGCAGCATTTTCTTCCAGGCAAGTGGGGGCGCCCTTCTGTTGGGGGTAAAACCAGGTTACTATTCTGGGCCCCCATTTCGAATGAGTTCATAGTCACTTATTTATTCCTTCTCTTGCTCGTAGTTCAAGAGTTCATTACTATTAAGTGACGAGTGCCTTCCAAATGTCCGCCCTCATGTGAGTGACAACGGTAGTCTCTGGGTACTCAGTACAGTTCCTGTGCTAGACTATGGAAAAGGGTTAGGCTAACAACTTTGGTACATCACATCCATTATGCATATCTATAATAGGTAAGGTCCCAGTACACTCCTCAAATTTAATTTGGTCCTGAGGGCAGGCTGGAACTTGCTCAATGCAAAGGAATTAAGAGATGGAATAAGAGATGGAACTGCTAAAAATCACACAAAAATAAAATGTTGTAAAAATAAAAATAAAAGCAAACATGAAAAGATAAAAATAAAAATAAAAAATAAAATTAAGGAACAGTAGAGGAAAATTACAAGGAAAAATAGGACGGCGTAGTTCTTGTCTTTGCTCTCCTCGATCTGTCCTGTGGCTGAAAATTGAAGAACTGTGTCTCTGTCCTCGCTTTGTTCCACGGCAGAAAGTCTTACTGGAATCTCCTAAGGTATTCTCGCTGGAAATTGGATAGCTCAACCTGGAGCATTATACAGTGGAGAAGAGTGCTCATGTGTGGGATATTGACTGGATCTATGAGGAAGGTGACAATGTCAACATCGGCAGGCCTTCCCACCATCTCTGGATAGTCTATGACTAGTCTGAGCATGACATTGTGGGCCAAATGTGTAACTGCAGGGGACAGGGACATTTGCCTTGTTTTTCTGAGTCCTGATCACAAGCCCTTATTTTGATTCGAACAGTCTCTGCACTGGCCTGCTGCGTGGATTGCCACTAGATTGTGTAGTTTGGTCCACAGTTGACTTAAACGTTTGATATGTCTTGGGTCCCTGATGAATGTATTGGGTATCAGTTGTTCTTCCAATGAGTCCTGGGAAACTTTCAATTATGTGGAATAACAATGCAAAGGTAAGTTCTTCAACATCTGTTTGCGGTGGAAGCATTTGTGTCCTTCTCACTATGCTCGGGTAACTCAGCAAAGACCTCTGCGATGAGGGTTAGCAGCCGCCTGATTACTTTTTTGTTTGCTGGATCTTGAATAAAGTCTTTGACACTAGCTTCTCTCCCTATGAGTGATGGGTATGATAACACCACGAGTTGAATATAGGTTAGCACATCCCACTTGAGACTTCTGCTGGCATGTACCATAAGTTCTGTGCACAAAGTCTTGATACTGGATGCTTCAGGATACTGTGTCGGGTTCTCAGAAATATCTTATTTTCCGCTTATCTGAGTCTTAGGGCTTTTCCAATGCTTTGTGTGGCTTTAAACGTTCATATGAGTAGCGTCACTGCAGCTTTGGATGTGCGATTCTCTTCTTTACCCTGCAACTTTGGCTGCACAGAGTGTCCGTTTTATTGTCTTTTATCCGCTTTAGTGCTTAGAGGAAATGTTCAGTGTAAAGCCAAGATTTTCACAAAAGAGCTTTCTCGTCTTGTCTTTTCTGCTCATGTGTCCTTCTTCCTCACCATAGAGCTTGTCTGCACATGCTGAGGTCTTTCCCCGTTGTCTGTAGTTTCTTCGCAGTTGGATGCAGCTGGAAGGCTCTCTCATATATGGGGTTTAATGTCATTCAGGAAGATCCATGCCCTTCTGCCCTGGAGCTGGACGGCGGACGGGGTGCAGTCCTCTACGATGAAGGGGCCATTAAATCTTGGCTCGTCCCACCTCTTCCAGGTAAAGTTCCTTATGAGTACTCTGTTGCCAGGGAAGACGAGGGGCACATGTATACCTTGCGCGGTGTCTGCTTCAGCACTTCCTGATGTGTTTCGTGCTGTGCTGTCCCCTTTTCGCTGTCGCTGCAGTTGGCCTGAAATGACAGAGGCGCTGGATGTAATACAGTTAAGGTACTCCTTCGTCTCTGTTCCCAGAACCTCTCTAGTTGGCTGGGCATCACATCTAGCTCTATCCCGAGGGGTAAGAGGGGTCCTCATCCTTCTGCCTGTAACTGTCTCGTGCAGCGTAAGATGATGGTCGGAGCCGGGTTGGTTCCGAAGTGCATACAATGCCAGTGGTAGTGCAGCCATCCCTTTCTTAATGTGAGCTTCAACTTGGCTATGATACGCCGACGAGAACTTGTGCTTTATACCAAGCAACAAGCTGATCTGTTCAAACACTTCATTAACAAAGTGAGCCCTGTTACCGGATCTCATTACTTCGCATACCCCCATCTAGGGAACACTTCCCTCACTAGGAATTTGGCAGCACAGGTAGCGTCTGGGTGTGTACAGGGACCTGCTTCTATTCATCTAGAGAATGGACACACCACCACTATTAAATACCTGTACCCGTTGCACACTTGAATCATGTCGACGTAGTAGATATGCAAGTGCTGGAATGGCCCATTCGGCCGGGGGATAACTCCTCTCACTACTTTTAATGTGTTCCCAGCGGTGAACTGTTGACAGATAATGCAGTTCACCATGAAAAATGCAACATGCTCTGCTAAATTCGGTGTGAACCAGTCTTCTGCAAGCGTTGCAGCAAGGTTTTCTTTTGTCATATGTATAGGGTAGTGTAACTGCTCCAATGCTACCTTCAGTATGGCGACAGGCATCACCAGTTTACCAGTGCTATCCTGCCTCCACAAACCGTCAGAGGGGTTTAAGGAACACCCTTGATGCTTCCACACATTTTTCTCTTCCTGAGGTGCCTCCCCTTGGAGTTCCATTAGCTGAGTCTGCCCCATGTTACTATAGGCCTCAGGTGTGGCCCGCGCTACCATCATCCTCTCATGGGTATGTGCCACCTCCACGTCCATGATTGTTTCAGTTTTGGATGCCATGCGCTTGGCTTCCGTGTCCGCTTATTGATTTCCACGTGACATGAAATCCATCCCCTTGGTATGAGCGGCGAATTTCACGGCCGCTATGCCCACTGAGAGCTGTACTGCTTGTATCAACCTGTCTAGTAAGGTTGCGTGTTGCACTGGCGTGCCGTCCGCTCGGAGGTAGCCCCTCCTTTTCCAGTGCGCTAGACCTGCATGTACTGTGGACGTCACATAGGCTGAGTCACTGTATACAGTTACTTCCTGGTCTGCATGATTCTCAATGGCGAGTATCAGCGCCAACAGTTCTGCAGCTTGCGCAGAATAGTGAGAAGGTATTCACGAACTGACGAGTACTTGGAACTCTCCATTCGCTAGGTATTTTACCACGGCCACGCTTGTATATCTTTGTCCGTCTTCTTGATTGATTCTTGAAGAACCGTCAATTAACACGATTTCGCCACCTGCCAGGGCATTTTCCTTTACCCTGGGTATTTCATCATAGAATTCCTCATAATTCGCACAGTCATGTATAGGTTCTCCTTCTGCGACTGGCTCAGCTATGAATGTAGCAGGGTTCACAGTTTTACATCAAACCATTTTGATCGATGGATTGGAGATAATCACCTCATAGGCAGATGCTCTCTGTGATGTCAGCATGCCCTTTGGCTTCTCTAGTATGGTGAATAACGAGTGCTCGATGTTCAATGTCATGGAGCACCCCATCACAATAGATGACGCCTTCTCAATAGCGAACACGCCAACAGCTAGATTTTTTTCGCATGGGAAGTGGCCCCTCATGACCGGGTCCAGACTCCGGCTGTAATATGCTAGGGGCTTGTACCCCAGTGAGGTTCGCTGTGTGAGCACTGCCGTCATAAAATTACCATGAGAGTGTGAGAACAGGTAAAATTCCTCTGCATAATTTTTTATTTTTTTTTATTTTTATTGACTTATAGTTTGCATAAGGACAAACTTTTTAGTCATTCTTATCCACTTCAGCTACAAGCTCAACTTTCACTGCGTTTTACGCTATTTCGAGGTCAACTTTCACTGCGTTTCATGCTGTTTCTCAACAATTTAAAACATCAATAGAGATGATGTGGTAGGATCATGTCCATGAAGTTCACAACTGCACAAGTCAGTTGGTTGTTGGTTCCTGAGATTAGGTAACTCCACCACTCCCCCATGTTCCCATTTTTTGGTGCATGACTCCCAAGGTGAAGTGAACGCTGAGCTACTATTTTGGGACATCTTATTATCAGATGTTTACTTGTTTCAATGCTTGTTGCACAAAAGCAACATTTGTCACGTTGCGTGTTTCCGTGTTTTCTTCTCCATAGAACCTCGTTGGTGGTATAGAAGTTTAGACGTAGTCTGAGGAACTGGTTCCTATGATATCGAGAAGGAAATTTGCTGAGGTATCTTGGTAGTTCGCCTATTTTTTGACACAAAGTTCCCAGATCAATTACCGATGATAGTTGGCTACGTTTTTCTATGTTTGTTATCCAGTACCAGTTCCTAAATTTGACTTTCGCCACTTGTGGGATTTGCAGGACTAGAGACAAACTTAGATCCGCTGCTTTTAAGATTTTCAGTATTTTCTTCTCCCAAATATTTAGTAAGAATGCTGACGGATCTGTGCTTTTTTGTGTGTAGTATTTGATACGATTTCGCGGTTGGCGACAGGCGCATTTTACGCAGTACTAATATTGATTTCCACTGAATCATCGAATGTAATGAATCCAGGCCAAGTTCGTGTCTTACTGCTACCATGGATGTACTTTGTGGGAGTTTCTGAATTTTTCTCCAAAACAGACCCTCTAGGGTCGGCCAGATATTTTCGTCGATGTTCCAGCCAGCTTCGGTTCCGAAACAGATCGCTCGTGCAACCTTTTGCAAGTAGAATGTTATTATAGGTTGGAGAGAGAAGAGCCCATAATTAGCGTGCAATTTTGCTCCTTGTTGTGCGAAGGTTTTCATGCGAGTTGTTATGTCATTTATCCAGCTCCATTCTCTTATCGATATGTTAAAGGAAATTCCTAGGTAGCGGATGGCTTCGACTTTAGCCAAGGACTTGTCTTGCACCCTCCACTTAAAATTCTTTTTCTTTATCCCTGGATTTGTGCCAATTGCAATGATCTGGGATTTCGTCACATTTATTTCAAGCTGGTTTTCGACTAAGTACGCTTGCAGTGTTGTTAACAGCCGTTGAAGCCCATTTTCCGTTGAGTCTAGGAGTACTACATCATCGGCATAGATCACATGACTTATCGGCTTGCCATTAATTTTTGGTGGAAAGGTCTTTGCTTTTTCAAGTGCCACTGGGAGGTCCGAGATCAAGAGTTTAAACAGTAGAGCTGCCAACGGACAGCCTAGTTTTACACCTTTAGATGTTCTTATTTCATCAGACAGGGTGCCCTCGGCGTTTCAGCGCACTCTAATTGTGGTATTGGCGTATAATGCCATAAGTGGCGATAGTAGGTCTGGTGGGCAAACCCATATCTTAAGTTTTTCCCACAGGAGTTCACGATTTATACTATCGAATGCCTGTTTCAGGTCAACAAACGCAAGAAAAAGTCTTTTTTTGCGTCGTAGGGTTTCCAATTTCGCTATGTTTAACAGCACCAGGTTGAGCTCCACCCCAACTCCTTTTGTGAAGCCTGTTTGTCTTTCATCGATTATGTTAGCGCTGTTTGCCCAATTTGCGATTTTTTGCTGAAGAAAGGATGCAAAGATGTTTCCCGTGGTATCCAATAGGGCAATTGGACGATAATTTGTTGGATCTTCACGGTTGCCCTTTTTGAAAATTGGAACTACGATCGCACTCCGCCAGGAATCTGGGATTTTTGCTACTAGTGCTATTTGATCAAATAATACCTTAATAAAGTTCGCCCAGTTTTCTTTGTTGGCTTTTAGCATTGAATTGGAAATGCCGTCGGGCCCTGCTGCTCTCGAGGTCTTTAGATGTTGGATGGCATTTTCAATGTCCTCCACAGTTTCCGTTACTGCCCACTCACAGAGTTCCGTTATTGTTTTTGCAATCAATTTTAAATTTTGGTTGTTAAAGACATTGGAGTAATGTTTTACCCACTCCGATTCGCTTACACCATTAGATAGCACAATTGCCTGGTTTAAATGATCTGAGTTAATAATTTGCCAGATGTTCCGGGTATTGTTCTGAATGATTAGCTGTAACATGTATTCAGCTTGTGATTGTAGTTGTATCTGGTTGAATGACTTTAGCCAGTTTCGGTATTTCAAGCGCCTCTTGGTCATCAGCAGCTGTTGATTTGTTCCACTGGCTTTCTTTAGAAGCCTTAAGTCCTTTTTTAGGGTTTTCTTCGCCTCATTTAATACTGGGTCGAAAGGATGTTTACTCTTTGGTATAGTCCAGTTGTGTTTTTGGGCATTTTTGGAAAATTGCGTCAGCAGGGGTGCGTAGTTAACTTCCACGTCTCTCATGTTCATTTGGATACATTTTTTTGTCAGATTAGTAATTTGATTAGAATTTATTCGTAATCTGTTTTGTCCTTGGTTTATACTTATTGGATATTTATATTTCAACTGTTTTGCGTTTTGTACATCCCACAGAAGTATTAAAGCGTTGTGGTCGCTTTTTGCAGAATTCCTTATAGATAACTTTCGAATATATGCATGTAGATTTTCAGATACCCATATATAATCGAGAGTTTTTTTGGATTCTCCACGGTGCCAAGTGTCTCCTGCTGGGATATCGCCTTTAGTGCATCCATTTAGCATGATGCAATGGCGTTGTGTTAGTTCGTATTCCCACTTTGTCCCTCGGTCTGCCATTTCAGTTGGCACTTTAATCCTATCTGAGTTTTTGCGTACTTTGGCATCCTCAAACCACGAATAGTTTAGGTCGCCACATATTAGGATAAACGGCTTATCATATTCGTGTAGGCATTCATCAATTTGCGAGGTAATGGCCGCTAAGTAAGTGGGGTCAGTTATCATTGCCGGATTCCAATAAGTGTTTATGATCAGCATTTGTTGATTAGGGATGTTGTCTTTGTGGTTGTTTTTCCTCTCTATAACTAGAGCCTGCACAAAGAGATTTGGATTGGACATTCTTATTACATTCCATCCTGCTGCATTATCAATCATGGTTAATAATCCGGAGAAAGGACGTCCAAATAGGTTTTTCCCAGCTGGATTTAGATAGACGGAATAACCATCGCTTAGGGGTGTTTCTTATAGCCATGTTTCCTGCAGACAGATTATTGTGCTTTTTAACTGATTATGGCACTGTTCTTGAAAAAGATGGGCAAAGCCACGAGTGTTCCATGATGTGAGTAACTGGGCCAAGCTTTTTGACCCTTCTTTATCCTAATCATTTTTCCTGGTGTTTCTTGTAGCATTTGTGGGATCAGATTGAGCTTTCAGCTCTTTCCACAGTTCTGTTCGATTCACATTTTTTGTATTCGTTGGGGATTTATTAGTGGGCTTGTTAGATCTGTGTGGATTCTCCTCCTCGCATATCGATAAGTCGAAGCCAAAGAATAATAAGTCATCCTTGGCGTCAATGAGAGGTTTTGCAAGTTTTGTCGACTTCATATGAAGGATAACCCAGTCTGATCTAGCTTCAGATTTATATTCCACGATCGCAATATCATCAGATGATATATTGCGTAAGGCTGGTATATAATGTAATAATCTCATTACATTTGCTCTGTTGAGATTAACTTCGTTCTTATCTTCTAAGATGTTTTCCAGTTCCAATCTTACCCAGTTGGAGTTCACAAACTCACGGGTAGAGATTTTTTCTTTAGTTTTCAGATGCAATTGTTTTTGCAATTGTGTTGTTGTTTGTTTCGGGTTCAAGGTTATTGTAGCTTTGGTAACAATTCACGATTCTGCTATCCGTCTTACCCATGATGATTCCTCCATATCAGTATGTGGGTGCTTTTATGTTGGTACAGCTAGGTTTCTAGAGGGAGTTCGTGGAATGCCATGCCGATGCTGATTTTTTCAATCAATTTTCAGTTTTGCCTTGGCATCATAGGGTATTGCTGGGCCGTCTTCTGTTATTTCCTCAAGGTCTTCCAACACGTCCACGTCGTCAATTGAATATGTAGATAGGTCGCATAAATCGATCGAAATATGTGTCTCATTTGTAGACGAGGAGGACTGGGAAACTCGTCTTCGTTTTATTGATATGAATTTGGGTTTTTGTGGAATTTGATCGCTGTTTGTATTGTTTTTTGACTTTTCTATAGCATTTGCAGCTATAGTTGATGTTGCTGCCTCGGGGCGCAGTGGAGTTGTCAAATTTCTGATAAACTTTTTTGCCTCATTTGATCGTGTTCTTTTTAATGGGGGCCCTTGAGCAGTAGTTTTTTGTGGTTTGATTAGTTTACTTTTCATCAAGGCCGGGTTTGCAGCTTTGGCCTCAAACGCTTTTGCAGAACCATGAAAAATTCCAAAGGACACTTTTGGAACCACCAACGTCGGTTGTCCTTTCGACTCTTGGGGAACAGCTGAGTTTGAAGGTCATTTTGGGTTCTTGGTTTGTACACGAACAGGCTCAGCAATTGGTTGTGCGGAGTTAGCAAATCCTTCACTCCTAGCAAGGGACTTTCGTTTCCTGTATTTCCTCCTTCCTTTGGCTGTGGATTTTCTTTTGCGCCTTTTTTATCCTGATTATTTTTCCGGTTGTTGGTCTTTAATGATTTCTTTGTCTCATGTGCAATTTCGTCGTTTACTGGCACTTCCGTGTTTACGTGTGCCTTTGGCTGGGAGTTTATTTGCTGCGACCTCGGCGCCTCCGTGGCCGGCATTTGACAAGTACATTTGTTGGCCAACCAGTTGTCACGCGGTTGTACTACAACGTTGTGCCTAATCCACTTTGTGCATTCTATTATTGCTTCGCTCAGATCAACTTTTTCCTGTACTTCTCTTTTCGTTATTTCGTTTAGGCGAGAGTGCCATCCATGGGACGCGGCAGCTTCTACGTTGAGGCGTTGTACAAGATGTTCATTGAATTTTTCCAATTCAAGTAACTTACTGTTGGTTGAACAGATCAAGGAGTTTTGGTCTCGTATCGAATCATTTAATGCCTCATGTAGTTTCATAAATGGCATTAAAGCAATGGAGGTGGCGGCCAGAACATTATTATGAATTTGAAGTCCTGCGGCGATGGAGATGTTACCTTTTATTTCCGTGGCGTCTCCAGTGTGATCAACTTCTGGACGATTGCCTGTTCCTTGGTCTGCTGTTTCTTTTTCAATCGTCGTGTTTGTGTCATCTCTGTTTCCGTATAGGTCATCTGCACTGCTTTGATGACCTATTGTTTGACAGACGTCAGTTGAATCTAAGTTTGTTAGCCGGGCAACCGGAACTGAGACTTTCCGCAATCGTTCGTTCTTGCCTAGGATAGGCGCATGCTTGATTGTAGTGCTTGTTTTTCGTTTTTTATCTAACTTTCCATCCTGTTTGTTTGCGAAGCTTTCATTTAGGCGATCGCGCATCAGCACGAAATCTGCCTTTAGACGTTCTGTCAGCCGCGCTTCCCTTGCTACCGCTTCATTGGACGTAGTGATATTTACAGTCTCTACAATTCCAGCTTTGTTTAAAGATCGAATATCCGCCAATTCTTTTTTGTCCATTTTTACTTCATGATTTGTTTTTACATGAACTTTTTGAGGTAGTGAGGCGTATTTGTTATTTTCGCCAGCATTGGTGCTTTGTGGCAATCCCTTGTCGGCTGAGGAAGTACTGATTTTTATTCCTGGTCCTGGTTCGTCGATCGATGATCTTTTGTTAAACAATGTTGAGTTTAGAGATTGCAAAGCAGCATTCTTTTGTGTCAGGAACCGATTAGGGGTTATTTGTATATTCTCTGACGGTGAGCGTATAGCTAATAGATCAGCATCGGTTATTTCGAAGTCAAAGGTGACATCTGATGCGTCAAGATAAATTGATGGAGGACGCAGACTAGAGGACAATCGCTTTTCAGACCTTTGAATGTCATCTGTCATGTTCATGTTTGCTACTTGGGCATGCTTTGATTGGTTAGAAGGATGGATTTTAACACTGTCTTTTGACACTGTCTCTTTTTCGCCATTGTTGGTCCTTCTGTTTTCATTCATTGTCTCACTCGGTATTTTCAGAAGTACACCTTTGGGTGATAATTGAATGCCAGCTTCTGAATCTATTTGGATCGCTGGCCTCTCTACCTCTGCCTCTGCCTCTGAGAGCGTATTACTTTGCGTCTTATGCGATGAGGTCAAGACAGAAGCTCGTCCCAGGGGAGAGCTAGGGACTAGAGCAGGGGCCGGGCTTGAAATTTGTACTAGTATTGGTACAACAGATGTTTCCGGTGGCTTAAGGGTGTGGGGAGGTAGGGCTGTGGCGACACTGCAGTTTTGAGCGCTTACCTTTGCAGTAGCAGTCTTCATTTTTTGCCGCTTTAACTGTTGTAGTCTGTTGCGTGTATGCGGTCCGCCATCCATCAGCGCCGCCTTTGGGGCATTTTCTGAGGGCAGCTCCATCTATAAAGTGTCGTGCAGCTCCTCTTACTCGATCATGTCTTTGTGATCACCGGGGACTTTGGGGGCACTAAGGATACGAACCTATTTTCTGCTGCCAGCAGACAGCAAAGCAGCAAACAGCGAAACAGTCACTGCAAAAAGTCACGCACCCTTGTCTAGCGCGGGCTTATCTGCATAATTAGGAATCCCGAGAACTGGGCCTTACAAATTGCCCCCTTAAGTTCTGCAAACCCCTCCTCCATTGCCTCAGTTCATTCAATTTCTCCTTTTGTTGCCTGGGCTTTTTTCAAAGCCTGAAGCAGGGGCTTGGTATACGAGATGTAGTCGAAAACCCATGCTCTGACATAATTGCGCAGGTCTAAGAAGCTTTGCATTTGTTTTATCGTGAGTGGTTTAGCCGCGTTCATGATAGCTTCAGCCCTTTCTGGGGTTACCTTTTTCCCTTCGTGTGAGATTAGCTGGCCTATGAACAACACCTCTCGCTGACAGTATTGTAACTTTTCCTTATCAACTTTGTATTCTTTCTCAGACAGGATTGTCAGTAGCTGAACAGAATTGCGCCTTCATTGTTCCTCATTGGTGCTGCAGATCAGAATGTCATCCACATACTGCAAAACAACACTGTCTACTGCAATATTGTTTAGGTCCATCTGCAGGACTCTGTTGAAAATGGATGGAGATTCACAGTACCCCTTTGGCAACCTCGTGCTTTTCAGGCGCATTTGTCTGAAAGTAAATGACGTCAGATCTTGAGAGTCATGGTGCAACAGGATTGAGAAAAACGCATTTTTCAGGTCAATCACTGTGAAATATTTTGCCTCATTTGGTATGTTGCACAGAATTGTGGATGGATTATGGACTAGAGGTAATTCGGCTTCAACTATATCGTTTAATGCTCGTAAATCTCGGATTAAACGCCAAGACCCTCCCTTTTATTTCTTGACAGGGTAAATAACCGTGTTGCAAGGTGATTCTGACGTCACTAGGATGCTCTGCTCCATCATGGCAGAAATTGTCTTTGCGATCCCCTTATCTGCCTCTCTGGACATGGGATATTGTTGCGCTCGTGGTAAAATTGCTCCTGGTTTCAGTTACATTTTTACTTCACCTGCCCCCTTCAGGAGGCCTACGTCATAGGGCCCTGTAGTCCATACCGCGGCAGGCACTTGGGCCATGTCATCATCAAAGTAATCTGGACGTATCAGCGCCAACATCATTCTCTGTGGCACCTCCCGTTTGATCATTTCGATCCAAAAATTCAGACTTACTTCTACTCTCGTCTCTTCCAGGTCAGGGTGTTCTTCGAACAGATTGTCGACGGTGACGTCAGTCACTCGATACCCTTCTTCGATGGTGATAATAGCACACCATTGTCTGCCTTCGTCATCATATCCTTCTACCAATACCACTTTCCCTCGCACTGCGGCAGATTGTATCTTAAAGGGAAATACTTGTCCCTCCTCTTCGTACATAGGTATTCTGGGTCTGAATAAAAACTCATCGGGTGTCCTCATAGTTTCATCTGCGAGGCCTGGCAATCCTGCCATGAGTACCCGCACCCCATATGCGATGACGTCAGGCTGTAACGGTATAGCTCTCATGGCTATACGTCCCGAGTATGCTCTGATCATTTCACACACATTTGAATAATGCATTCCTGGAGTGGAGCACACTATACCGTTCTCGGTAAACGAGATTGTCATATTCAATTTAGTCATTAAGTCCCGACCCAGGATGTTTACTGGGGTCTGACGTGAGTATAATAAGGGTACATTCATTTCGCCCTCTCCCACAGAGACTGGGAGTGCATCTGTAAAGGGAACTCTACTGTGAGCTCCCGTGAAACTCTGAGTATCTATGGCCTCGCCGGACAAGGAAAACTTGCCTTCTCGTATGCATGAGTGCATCGCATCCGTGTCAACTAAGAAGGAATATTCTTTACCTCCTATGACAACATTCACCCTAGCTTCCCTAGTAGGGTCTGGTGTCACTGATAGGATAGAACACATCAGAGTCCCCCGTGAGCTGTCCTATTTCATATATAAGTGCGGCCCAATGTATACTTGTTGATTTCCCCCAGCCCCAAGGTTGACTCCCCCTCCGGAGCTAGTGCCCTGTGACATTTGCGGTGGTGCCTGATGGGATTGTCCCTGCGGTACGTTCCCCATGTGCGAGGGATGAGCCAATTGCTGTGCACCTTTCTGCAGGCCTGGCGTCTGCTGCTGCACTGTGTGATTTTGTGCAGTGCCCTGCTGCGGGACGGCAGGCTGATTCACCATGCCTGTCCCCTGTAGGGTATTTTGTGGAGATTTGGGCCTGACGGTATTTTATTACCGCCGAGAAATAACTTAGCAATAATCACTCTTTGTATTCAGATTTGGCCATGTGCAACAATAATACAATGGACATGCATTATTTCAGCACCCAGACCTGCATATTTGGTATACGTGGTTGGTGGTATTTTGGTGAGCATAATTCCCTTGTTTTATTTGTGGCCCCAATGTCCAGAATCCCTTATCTTCGCTTAGATTTTTCGTGTGATCACTAGAGAGACCTCAGACCTGCATTCTAGGGAAACCACAATTTCCAGGGATAGTGTTGGTGCGCCACCATGGGCAAACTCACTGACTTATCTACGACAGAGAGCTATATGTGGTAGTCTTGTGGTAATTTCCACTACCTTATATACGGTAGGGAGCTATGTTCAGAGAGTCTCTCTTCCCGTTGGCTCATGTACCTCCAACAAGTTATACTACAGTCACTCACAATTATTCATACTGATTCTGACATACACACATCTGTCTTAAAATGACCATTGCACTGTTTAAAAATCTCCCCACATCATTGGCATTGTAATGGTAGATAGAAAATAAACCACCCGTCTGTTTTCAAATATTTTCTGTATTATAAAATTTGCATTTAGACATGATCTCATTCTTTACAGCAATAAAAGGGAACAATCAAAGCATTTTCAATGACACACTGCAATTATAGTGGCGGAGAACAGAACTTAAATTGCAACATTAGCACTTGATTAAGACACGCACGGGACTTTCATTTTTCTACACTGACTGCATACTTTCGTGCACACACACAGCTCCCCCAGTTAGGTAATTACCTTATCTGTTCAGAGGATTCTCTCTGTGAATGTGGCTCTCTTGGCTTAACTCCAACAAAAAGGAACGCTTGCCTTCTCAAGCCGGGGTCATTGCCTGGAATTCTCAGCTTTTTCAGATAGGACTGCCTCTGCCAGTGGAAAGGTAATTCTTTCAGCTTTCCCCAGTCTCGACTGCAGCAGGACACCCCCACAGCCAGGTCTTCTCCCCAGTAGTGCAGAAAGATGTCTGCCTGTCTTTTTCCCTGCTACTGCCCACTAAAACTTTCCTCTCAGCCCTCTTTATGACGTGTTCCAATGAAATCCATCATCTCTCATCCTCCTACTTTTAAACAATAGCTTCGCTTATACATTTGCAATTGTTGCAAATCTGACTTCCTTCCTCCTGCAGTTACTGTGCACAACAACACGGATAATCAGGCAGAGAAGAGAGGAAAAATCTGCACACTCATTTAACTGGTTTTCAAAGTATGCCTAATTCTGCAGTAGAGAACACATTTTATTAGTGAGTTATATTAAAATAAGGTTTTATTAGTCAGGTTAATGGTTAATATGTTAGCTGTTAATTTTCAAATGTGTCTCTAGCAATATAGGCATTTCAGGTGAAAAATAGTGTGCATTTTTAAATGAACACGTGTGCTTTTAACTGTAAAAATAGCTTTGCATCTTATATGTTAAAATCGTTTTTTGACTGAATAGTCTGTCTTTCCTTGTTAATCTGCTAACCCATATAGCGATGCACCGCACCCTTGTGGTGGTGCTGAAAAAAAAATGCTACTTGTGCAGTAGTGCTGTAATGCTACTTGTGCAGTAGTGCTGTAATGCTACTTGTGCTGTAACATGCCAAATATCCTTACATATACCCTCCTTTTGTTTTTAGAACTTGGCTATAATCCAAGCCAATCTCTAAAAACAACTTGTTCTATTTTTTTTTTTTACAATATAGCTATCCAACAAAATGAATATTCATGTGCATCAATGAAAATTTTCAATTAACATTTCATCTGAGTCCATCAGTTCATAAAATGTTCCACATTTGCCTTCTCAGTGGAAGTGGCATTACTTTAAGTTTAAATTTTCCAAGTCAATTAAAAACAATGAAATAAAACAACTAACTAAAACAAATAAGTAATATAACAAGTTAAAATAAATAATTAAAATAATAAATACGTGGAACTTCATATGCCGGAACTTTTGCTTTGTCTCTTTTGGTATGTCCCGACCAGCGATGTTATTCGGTTCATTCGAGTACTCTTTCATCTTGGCAATCTTGAATCCACAGTATTCATCTCTTTTGGCATTCCGGTTATTTTGTCTTCACCTCCACCTGGAGGCAGGCATCTTTTGATCTTCATCCAGGGGACTCCAGGACTCCATCGTCTCCCGTGGCCTCTGATCCCGGAACCTCCGATCAAATAATGTTAATCGTCTAAATCAAAATAGAAAATAAACAGATTAAGTACATAGCACAATACTAACTTCATCCTTTTGCCAAAAATAAAACATGCTTGGTAAAAATACTTCGTTTTTTTTTTTTTTTTTTTTTTTCTGAAATTAAACACAAGTTAAAAGAAAACAAACACATATAAAACAGCATTCAATATTTAATACACTTTCTCTCTGCACACTAACCACGAGCTTCCGTTATATGTGCATTTATTTATTTATTTATTTATTTATTTATATTATATATTTTCACATATATTACAGTGTTTATGTGCCATCATAACAATCAACTTTTTTTTTTTTAACTTCTTTGTCACTGCCTCCTGATCACACCCATTTATTTTCTCAAGGGACTCTATCCGTTTCCACATGCTCAAGCTGCCTGATCTCATGTCTGGGATGGCATGGTTTGATTTGATTTACATGGACAAACTGCTCTATTGCTGTTTCACCTTCATTTTTCAAAATTTTATACACTACAGGAGAGACTTTATCTATAATTCGGAATGGCCCCTGCCAGGCTGCCAGAAATTTAGAATTTTTCTGTTTACTTTTTCCAAAATGAAACTTGTACACCTGATCCCCTACATTGTATTCCTTTACTGATGTCTTTTTGTCATAATATGACTTAGCACTGTCAGCAGCTCTTTCCAGATTTCTCTGCACAAAAGCAAATGCATGTTGCAAATGCCTCCTCAGTTCATCAATATATTCATGAACTGTGGATGCACTCACTAGAGTTTGCTCATGTGTTCTGTATAGTAGGTGTTGTGGTAACACCATTTTCCTACCTGTTAAGACCTCATGGGGGCTAACACCTGTTGCTTTGGCAGGAGTCGACCTGATTGCCATCAAAACCAATGGTAAACGCAAATCCCAGCTGGAACCTGCTTCTGCCACAAATTTCTTTAAAATGTCCACAACAGACCTATTGCTTCTTTCAACTGTACCTGAAGACGCCGCCCGATATGCGATATGTAGTTTCCTTTTCACACCTAGTATTTGCCATACCTTACTCATTAGAGTACTTGTGAAATGACTTCCTCTGTCTGACTCAATTCTTTGTGGCAACCCAAACCTTGAGAACACATGGTTCACCAGCAATGTGGCTGCTGTTTGCGCACTACAATCTGGTGCGGGAATGCACTCAATCCATTTTGACATCAAACATACCACACTCAAAATATAGCGGTGTCCCCTGCTCGACCTTTTTAAAGGACCTACATAGTCTATTTGCAAATCTGACCATGGGAGAGTTAGGCCTCTTTTCATCAATGGTGCTCTATGCATTGGTGAAGCAGGTTTAAATTGGGCGCATACTAGACATCCTCTAGTATATAATTCTACATCTTGGGACATATGTGGCCAGTAAGCATAATCTTTTAGTATTTCTAATGTCTTTTGTGAACCTCTATGGCCTGCAGTTATGGCATCGTGTGCATGGTGTAGCATTAGTCCTCTGAATGAAAGGGGTACTACCCACTGTATTTGCCCTGTTATGGACTCTCTAATCATGAGTCCATCCTGTAATCTAATTCGTGTTTTGTTCTTTAATAACACCCTCAACTCTTCTTTTCCCATACAATCATTTTCTGTTAAAGGATTTTGTTCAGGATCCATCAAATGATTATAATAGATTCCCAAAATTTGATCATTCTTTTGTGCCTCAATCAAATCTTGGTCTGGCGTGTCATGACTCCACTGCACCACCGGTTGATCTACCTCCTTTGGTGCTTTAGAACGTGTGACTGCATCAATTTGTATTTCACCCATTAAATAATCAATAGGTAGCAATTCTCCCATCACAGCCCCAATCTTAGCCAGATGGTCTGCCTTATCATTTCCCTCCTTATCCTCTCCTGGTGTTTTTAAATGCCCACGAATTTTTCTCCAGTATATTGTTAAATTATTTTCTGACACCAATTTGTCTATGGCTTGTATCATTTTTCCATGTTTAAGTGGCTTTTTGTTGTATGTAACCATGCCTCTTGCTTTCCAACCAGGCAAATACTCCACAAAGCTATTCCGTGCATAGTCAGAATCAGTCACCAGGACAATTTCACTGAACTTTTTATCAACTGCAGTAGCAATTGCTTTATAGATGGCTGCCAATTCCGCCACCTGACTGCTCCTATCTCCAATCCTCATCCCTATACTAGGAACGCCTTCACATTTCAACCAGACATTTCCTATTCCTGCCACTAATTGTTTATTACTGTCATTTTCAATGTGAAAAGCACAACCATCCACATATACAGTTGGCAAATCCTTGCATGTTTTTTCATCAAAAGCTTTGTGTGGTGATTGTTCAAATTCCTGCAAACTAGCTTCCACTTCCATTTCATTTGGTATTTGTTCAGCTGCACAGTCATGTAAGTCAGCTAACCCTTGAGCAATTGGGCTCTTTTTATTTTGTCCATATCTTACTTCTACGGGAAAACCTTGTAATGCCAGCGTCCATGAAGTGATTCTGGATTGCGCTAGATTGCCTGATCTAATTCTTTTACTCTCTAAAAATTGCAAAGGTTGATGATTTGTTTCAATAATCACCTTTTCTCCCTGAACAATGGGGCGGAAATGTTGTAGCGCCCACACAGTGGTTAATAGGGCCTTTTCGCATTCATTAAATTTCATTTCAACTTGGGAAAATGCCTTACTTGCATATGCAATGGTTTTGTGATTCAAATCGTGTTTTTGTGATAACACTGCTGACATACAATGTTCAGAAAAGCCTATTTCTATAAAGAAATCCCTGTCCTTTATGGGGTATGCTAAACATGGTGCCTTTACAAGACATTCCTTCAATCTAGCCACTGCATCAGATTGCTCTCTTTCCCATCTCCAGGGAGTATTTAGTTTAAGCAGTTTAGTCAATGGTTGAGTGATTTCTGCATAATTCTCAATGAACTTTCTGTTATAGCCTGTCATCCCTAATAAACTTTTTACTCCTTTCACATTTTTAGGATCTTTTAATCTTTGTATGGCCTCTATTTTCTTCCTTTGCGGATTTAGCCCATGTTCAGTCACTTCATGCCCTAGAAAGTTCACTTTTTTCTTGCACCATTGTGCTTTTTGCAAAGATACTTTGGCGCCTGCTTTCTGCAATTGGCCAAGCACATGTCTTATTTCATCAAAATGGCTTTTAAGGTTTTCATTTTTTATCAAGACATCATCCACATAAACTATTGTCCCTCTTTCCGCTGCATCCGGCATGGCCTTTCTCAAAAATATGCCAAATTCACTCCCACTATTGATGTACCCGAACGGAGCTCTAAGCCAGGCATATTGAGTCCTGTCAAATGTAAAGGAAAATAGGTGTTGTATCTCCTCTGCCAATGGCACACACCAATATCCAGATGTGAGATCTAACGTGGTAAATACATTTGAACCATGTATCTGAGCTAGGCCCTGATCAATGAATGGTAGTGGCCATCTAGATACTGGTACTCTTTTATTTAACTCTCTTAAGTCTGCACACAGCCGCCATTGACCATTTGGCTTTAACACACCTAAAATAGGCGTATTGGATGTGCTATGAATGGGCCTAATTATTCCCCGTGATTCCAAATTTTTAATAATCTCTGCCAATGATTCTAAACATGCCAGCGGTAGTCTATACTGGCGTACAAACACTGGATTTCTGCTACAACCTTCTGGTAGTGTGGCCACATGTAAATCAGTTAAACCACAATCATAAGCATCTTTTGCAAATACATCCTTAAACTCCATAAATATTTCCCTCAGATTGCGTCGATCCTCATCGCTGTTACATGCATCCGCTAAGGAGATCTGCTCTTCTACCATTCTGGAAAATTCTGGAAACTCTTCTGGTAAAGGAATCTCAGCGCTTTCCTCTAACTGTGTGGCTGTGTCTTTTTGTAGAGCTGCCACTTTCAAATATTTTGGCATATCAGCTTCCACTTCAATGGGCTGATTTCCTGTTTCATTTTCATTTAAATTAAATATTATGCAATCCTCTTGATGGCAGCACACTGTCTCATTTGAATCATAAGGATACACAGAATGAATTTTAAATATTCCTTTGGGCTGAGAGTCCAGGTGTTCTGGCAACTCGCCCTTGGCATCTACATATTTTTCAGGAATATTCCCAATCACCATGTTATTTAAATCTGCCGTATAATGTGATTTTTGTATGGCCATTCCTAATGGGGAGTTTTCCTCTAAATGAATATCCTGACAACCTTTATTATTCACCATGATTTTTACAGATCCCTCACCAATGTCTACCAATGGAATGTATTCATAATCCAGGCCTTGCTGTTTTATGGATTCATTCAGGCATACAAATGCATCAGAGCCTTTCATCTGCTGTCCATTTTTGCATTTCAGTGTTATTGCAAATTGTTTTGTAAATGCAGGAACAATAGTATTTTTCCTCATCTGTAATTCGACTGCATAAGGAACTAGTTGTGCACAATGATAAGCCCTTCTTTTGTCTTCAAATTCAGGCGCCGGCCCACCTAGGCGTGACCATATTTTTTGATTAAGGAAATCTAACACCATACACATTCTGTGCATGATGTCATTGCCCATGTAAAATTCATTTTGTGCTCCACTCACTATCCATACATTATGGTAAATTGCTTTCTGCCCAATGCTAATTTTAAGCATGCATCTGCCTGTAATTCGGTTTTCAAAGTCTGGACTGTCCAACCCAGAAACATATTGGTTTTTAATCCTAAATTTCGGGATTTCTTCCCTCTCCATAATTTTTTGCAACAATTTCTCATTAATGAAACTCCTTTCATGTTCAAGCGCTAAAGTGGCTTTTATTGTTTTAAGATAATCATTTATACCAGCGTGAACCCATGGTTGCTCATCTTCCATGTGTATCTCTGCCAGAGTGGTAATGTGTTTTTCTGAATCTGTTTTAGGAACAATATTCTGTTTGCATGTATTCTCTTTTAAATAGAAACGTAATGTGTGTTCGTCTATGGCAGTCTGCCAATCTTTCCTTGGGTCCAAGTATATTTGTACAGGTAGTTTTTCATTGTCGCTCTGATCTTTGTCTTGACACCTTAATATAACAGTGACACTAGGTATGCAGCTATTCTGGAGATATACCTCCACAGCATCATTTGTTTTGGCAACGGTGTGACATTCTTTTATATTGCTGTTTTGTGATTTTAGTTTCTTAGGCCTCAATGGTTTTTTGGTTAAGGACCACAGCACTCCATTCACCCCATCTATGAGAGGAGACAATCTTTTCAGGCAATCTGTCCCCATCAGAAATGGAATTTCACAAATAGATGTGATCAATACCTCTTGTTTCATTCTGTGCTTTCCTATTTTTATGTCAACCTCAGTTACACCTATGATGGGCACCTCCTCCCCATTAAAGTTATGCACTGGGCCTTGATTTGCCTTCACTGTGATCTGACTCAGTGGAGGCCTCCCTTCATTGATACTCTTTACCAGCTCCTTGGACATAATTGTGGCCTGTGCGCCAGTGTCAATCATAGCAAAGGTGTGGCATTTTTCTTCTACAGTGATGGGTGCATAATATCTGTCCTCAACTTCCTCTAATACACATAAGAAATGTGAATTCTTACTGATTTCAGGGCTCACCTTTCTCAGGCCTTTTTCACTTTTGGCTAAGCACATTGGTAAATGAAAAGACATTTTTCCCTCCTTTTTACCCATTTCTGTGCGAGATATTTTATTCATTTCTCCATGTTCAGAGGTTTTTTGGAGTGTGGCCACTGTTCGCCCATCCATCTGGGTAACATCAGAGACCACATTACAACCTTCCAACTGAACATGTGTAACAATATCATTCAGCAATTTGTCATTTTTTAATTCTGTGCATTTGTGATCATTTAGTGTAATACCAGCCCTTTCAGCCTCTTCAAAAATATGTGGCTCAAAGAATTTTTCAGGTGATTGACTTGTACCCTCCTTGTGAGTATTTCCTTTTTTTTGTCTGTGTTTGGTAATTGTTTTGCTTGCCCAGGGAAGGAGCTATGGCATCCCCACTTACTCCCTGTTCACTGGTATTCCCCATGCATGAGTCATTTTTCTTAAATCTGTCCCTTTGTTCTTTTGGAATTCCTAATGTTTCTTTTTCATTTGTGCAAATCTTTACTGTTTTATTTAGCTCTAAGTTAAACCGTACCTCTTTTTTAGAAGTATTTGCACTTTCCGTCACAATTTCATTTACTGGTACTTTCATTTTTAATCCATTAGACATCTCAGAGTCGTTATGCAAAATTATATCAGAGCAATCTGTCATTTTGGCACTGCAGTTATCATGAGTACTTAGTCACTTTTCGGAAGCCCCCCGGTCATTGCTATGGCCATCAGCCCCCTCTTTGGAAGGTTGTTTTTGCGCTGTATAGAGCTTTCCTATTTGCTCAGCTAACATTTTCACTTGGGCCTCAAGGCATTGGAACCTTTCCACCTCTCTAGGATCCTCTTTCTGTGGCCTAGGTCGATATTGGTTGTTTTCCCCCTGATTGGATCTATTCTGATACCTCTCAGGTGATTGATAGCGGTTGGGATGGTTTCTGAACTCTTGATTCATTTGTGGAGGGGAGCGGGTTGCACCCATCCTTTGATTATAGTCCCCTGGTGGGGAATCATTGTACTGGCGTGGACTGTAGTTCACGTTTTGCTTCATGTCCTGTCTCTCAGATTGTGGGTACTGGCCCCTATATTGATTTCCATTATCAGTAAATCGATCCACATATCGGGGCCTATCCTGATTACCATATATCATGGTGCTGGGATCAAATCTGCTCTGTGTCCCCAATGACTGGTAGGGACCATCATTTCTTTGATCTTGATTTTGTCTCTGGTTATTGTTCATACCTGCCATATCAGACCGGTATCTTACCCGGGGTCTATCTCCTAAATATCTAGGGCTGATGTAGCTCTCTCTATTACTAGGATCATGTGATTGGAACATTGGTACAGTAAATGGCGATCTTTGTTGATTACCCCTTTGTTCAGGTGTCACATTATTTTTACCTTGGCTTTGAGCAGACTCAAGGGACATTTTGGCTGACCTGATTTCCATTACTGTGGCTGAGGGTTCTTTAGATTTAGGCCTAGTATCTTTCATTTTATCACTTTCTCTACCCTGACAATAGAGTACCTCATATAGCTTGGTGCTTTGATGTACAATCCATTCAAGGGACTTGTCACGGTCAAATTCACGGACCAATTGGGATATGATGTCTTTCTGTAGCCCATAGAAGTATGCGGTTTTAAACTCATTGGAATTTGAGTCAAAAGATACATCAAAGCGAGAGAATGCTCTTTTTAAGTCTTGTAAAAATTGGCGAGGTGATGTATTAGGTCCAGCAGTAATAGTGTACGCAACTTTCTTTGCCTCCTGCAATGACTGAAAAGGAGAAAAATGACGCCTAATTTCTTTTTCAAACTCCAGCCATGTCATATTCTGCTGTTCATTTAATCCCCTTATGATGCTGGCCGTCGGGGCATCTAAAGTTAAATGAAAATATTGTCTGTACTGTTCCTTAGGTATCTGGAGCGCTTTAAAAATGTCATGCACCGCTTCTAAGTGATCCTCAATGCAGCATTCACCTCCCTTTTTAAATGGTTTGATCAGGGCTTTAATGGATTTCATTATTTTTATGGGGCTACTTGTTGCAATGCATGGAATTGCACTATTTTGTGATTCAATCCTGTTTTCAGGTGTATGAGATTGGTGGCTGCCCCCAATGGGAGTATCAAATCCCCCAAGGGCGCTGCAACCAAGTTCAGTCACCGGCCCTGTCACTGGGGCACTAGCTCTTTGGGCAGAGCTAGAATTCACCTCCACTCCATTGAATGTGGTACCCTGCCGCCTCTCCTGGGACCTGGGAATGCACATTTGCTGTTCTAAGTCCTTACACTTTTTAAGGAGTCTGTTGGCTTCATCATGCAGATAATTATTTTCATCACTCATTTTATTAATTGCCTCCTGCATATCGCACATTTGCATTTGGCATTCATTGAACTCTTTACTTCTCTTGTCTCTTTCTTGGATCATTTTAATCATTTCTTGTTCTACATTCTGGAGATCACCTTCTTTTTCGCAATGTTCTTTTTGTAAAATCTGCATTTCTGAAACAACCTCATCTTTATCCTGCCTAATGTGATCCACTAAGGCTTTTAAGTGTGTCAATTCTTGCTCACTATCTTCAAATTGTTTCTTGCTTTTGGATAACTGAGTATCAAAGTCTCTGCATTTTAATTGCATGTCTTTTTGGCATACATCCAATTCTGCTCTCAACATTTCCTGATTTTTACTTGCCCCATCTAATTCAGTCTTTAACCTGTTAATTAGCTGAGTATCATTCTCTTGCATTCGCAGGGACTTGTTTAAAATAAACCATATTTTGCCGCATAGCCGTATTAAACAGTCTTTCTCTGCACTTTTATCGGCTGCATTCAATAATCTTGTAAGGCAGACCTGAATTATGCTGCCTTCTGCAAAAATATTGTCTAGTTTTTCTTTCTGCACCTCACCCTGAATGCGGTTACTCCATTCTAAGGTACTGTTCGAAGACCAATTCCCATGTGCAAATAACTTTGCCTCTAAATATTGCACTAGATCTGAGAATGTGGTTTCCCTTTGTGACATTCTGAAATTCGTTTTTAGTGGCACACTGCTATTATAAAATGGGTTCCCTTTAATGTGCAAATGGCAGTGTGAGACACGCTTGCCACGCCCAGTAGGTACTCTATGATCACTTTCCCGGCCTGCAACGCACCATAAATATGTAGGGTATTTTGTGGAGATTTGGGCCTGACGGTATTTTATTACCGCCGAGAAATAACTTAGCAATAATCACTCTTTGTATTCAGATTTGGCCATGTGCAACAATAATACAATGGACATGCATTATTTCAGCACCCAGACCTGCATATTTGGTATACGTGGTTGGTGGTATTTTGGTGAGCATAATTCCCTTGTTTTATTTGTGGCCCCAATGTCCAGAATCCCTTATCTTCGCTTAGATTTTTCGTGTGATCACTAGAGAGACCTCAGACCTGCATTCTAGGGAAACCACAATTTCCAGGGATAGTGTTGGTGCGCCACCATGGGCAAACTCACTGACTTATCTACGACAGAGAGCTATATGTGGTAGTCTTGTGGTAATTTCCACTACCTTATATACGGTAGGGAGCTATGTTCAGAGAGTCTCTCTTCCCGTTGGCTCATGTACCTCCAACAAGTTATACTACAGTCACTCACAATTATTCATACTGATTCTGACATACACACATCTGTCTTAAAATGACCATTGCACTGTTTAAAAATCTCCCCACATCATTGGCATTGTAATGGTAGATAGAAAATAAACCACCCGTCTGTTTTCAAATATTTTCTGTATTATAAAATTTGCATTTAGACATGATCTCATTCTTTACAGCAATAAAAGGGAACAATCAAAGCATTTTCAATGACACACTGCAATTATAGTGGCGGAGAACAGAACTTAAATTGCAACATTAGCACTTGATTAAGACACGCACGGGACTTTCATTTTTCTACACTGACTGCATACTTTCGTGCACACACACAGCTCCCCCAGTTAGGTAATTACCTTATCTGTTCAGAGGATTCTCTCTGTGAATGTGGCTCTCTTGGCTTAACTCCAACAAAAAGGAACGCTTGCCTTCTCAAGCCGGGGTCATTGCCTGGAATTCTCAGCTTTTTCAGATAGGACTGCCTCTGCCAGTGGAAAGGTAATTCTTTCAGCTTTCCCCAGTCTCGACTGCAGCAGGACACCCCCACAGCCAGGTCTTCTCCCCAGTAGTGCAGAAAGATGTCTGCCTGTCTTTTTCCCTGCTACTGCCCACTAAAACTTTCCTCTCAGCCCTCTTTATGACGTGTTCCAATGAAATCCATCATCTCTCATCCTCCTACTTTTAAACAATAGCTTCGCTTATACATTTGCAATTGTTGCAAATCTGACTTCCTTCCTCCTGCAGTTACTGTGCACAACAACACGGATAATCAGGCAGAGAAGAGAGGAAAAATCTGCACACTCATTTAACTGGTTTTCAAAGTATGCCTAATTCTGCAGTAGAGAACACATTTTATTAGTGAGTTATATTAAAATAAGGTTTTATTAGTCAGGTTAATGGTTAATATGTTAGCTGTTAATTTTCAAATGTGTCTCTAGCAATATAGGCATTTCAGGTGAAAAATAGTGTGCATTTTTAAATGAACACGTGTGCTTTTAACTGTAAAAATAGCTTTGCATCTTATATGTTAAAATCGTTTTTTGACTGAATAGTCTGTCTTTCCTTGTTAATCTGCTAACCCATATAGCGATGCACCGCACCCTTGTGGTGGTGCTGAAAAAAAAATGCTACTTGTGCAGTAGTGCTGTAATGCTACTTGTGCAGTAGTGCTGTAATGCTACTTGTGCTGTAACATGCCAAATATCCTTACACCCCTCCCTTGGCTATTTTGCCACATCCCTTGGCTTCTGCACACACGCGCCACATGTCCTGTCATTCCACACAGCCAACACACTGTCGGTGGTCGGGCCATCTGTCCATCTGGCATAGCTGTACTGCCCATCTGCGCGTTCTGAAATCCATTTTGATTATTCTGAAAGCATCCCTGGTTACCTCGAAACCCTCCCTGATTACTCTGCCAACCTCTTCCTCCAAAACTCCTTCACTTCAGGTAAAATCCAGCATTACCCTGATTGTTCTGCGATGGGTTAGTCGCTTGCTGTGTGCTTGGCTCAGCTGGGCTCGTCAGCATGGCTCCCTCGAGAGAATAATTTGAGAGTTTCTTTTGCACCAGCTTTGCCTCCTCACACTTACGGGTTGCTTCCTTTTTCTGATTCTTTTCTTGCGGTAGTCTACAGTAATGTGCAATTGTCAACTGTATTTCGGCCCATGGTTTTGTTTCTACTCCTACCAATTTTTTGAGCTGCTTCTGCACCGGTTCAGGCAACCCTTGGCATAATATGTGGTAGAATACAGGGATAGATTTTGTCCAAGACTCATGCGTTTCGAGCACCCACGCGTCTTGAAAATTCTGGATATAGATCAACGGATCCTTTGACTCTTTGATTTTCAGAGTCATTATAGCCCCCATATCAGAAGTGTCTGGATACAGTGTTTGCAGTGCTTTCCACACTGCTGCCCTACAGTTATTAAATGGCGCACCGTCATGGGAGGTGTTAGTTAGGGTTACCCTAGGATAGCCTGTCTGTTTCCATACATCATCTGCTCTCTTACCAAGTATGGAAATTAGGAGGCCCTTAATGTCCCCTATAGCTAAGGTGACACCCCCCGTCATTTTCTCTAACTCATGTATCCACTTTCCGTCTCCCAATGCCAGCATTGGAAGCTTATTTTTAAGGTTCTCTCGGTCCATGTGTGGCTATAGAATATATTGTGGTCTTGCTCCCCCCTTTTCTAGCAACGGGATTTGGAATGCGTAGTCTTCCTTTTCCATCCTCATAGCTCCTCTATCTACTGCTGGGGTGTCACTCCTGCCTTGCCGTCTTCCTGGCAATGCCCTTAATCTGTCTGCCTAGGTAGGTGCTGCCGCCCCCCTCTGACCGTGGGGTGTTCCTTCATGTCGGCCGGACTGCTGTCATGATTCCTGCCCCTCATGTCCCCAGCCCTCCAAGATGTCAGGCTGGAGCCAGGCCATGATCACCTACATGGCCCTCAGGGGCCTCTCCATCCCTCCAAAGACCCACTTGGAGTCAGACTTGGCGCTTGTGGCACCAGACTCACTCACTCCCATAGGATAACATTGGGGATTGGACTTGTATTGCATTGAGGGGGACAAGATGGATGTCCCCACATATTTCTGTTCCCAGAACTGCATGTGCGGTCTAGTCTTTTGGGTGTGGTTCAGCCCAGACACCTGGGATACCCAGAGACTTTTTAAGCCACACCCAGGCTGAGAAACATGCTTTGCGTTTTCTGCACCTGCAGCGTGACACTCACCGTGTTCGGATAGGTCTCCAGTAGGCCTGCATCTTTCTTCTGCGCACAGCTCCTGCAAGAACAAGAACACTGTTAGGAACAGCCTTACCTTGCGGCGCTTCTGCCCATCATTCATTGCTCCTTCTGTTCTGCGGGCATCTTCGGCGGTGTCATTCCCATCCCGGCACGCCGCTTTCTAAGGAAAAGGGAAAAGAACAGAAAAAAGGCATTAGTAAGCATTCTGCAAAACTTTACTCATTTTTAAATACTGCACAAGCTTCAAACGCTTACCTGAATCCCAGCCGCTCTGGGGGAACTCTGTCTCCGGAACTTCTCATCCATCTGCAAGAGGGAAAAGACACTCCAGGTTAGCGTGGAAATATCTAGAGGCGCCGCATACCGCGCTTACCCACCGCATTTGTTCTTCATAACCGGCATCCAAGCTGAAAATGTTGCGCCACCTAAAAGACACAGAAAAAGAACTCAGTTTAATGTAAATACGAAAGGGGTGCATTGCGCTCTCATTCACCTTCAGCGCTACTCATCTCAGCAGCACACCGCCATCCCCGGATGCCGGCCATCATCTAAGGAAGGAAAGGAAAGAAGTTAGAGAACTGTTCAAAAGAGTCATTATACTTACCTGTCGGCCTCTTGCCAGTGAAGTAACTAGGCAGCAACGAGCCCTCATCAATCAATGAGCCCCTGCGCTGAAAGCAGGACATAGAGCACACTATCCAAGAAAACAAGGTGACCTGGGGATCAAAGGGAAGGGGTGGACCCCGGGGAAGAAGGGGTTCAAGCACACAGAGACAATAGGGAGTTAAACTCTACCAATCCTGTGTTTCAGGCCCAGTCTCCAGTCGAATAGCCTCCAGGGAAGGGTTCAAAGTCATAAGAGATCTGAACAGGCTGAGTGACGTCCCCGTGGATACCAGGTGAGCGTTACAACTGCTCCGCAGACTTCGGTGTCCTACTTGTGGACTCGCTAGCATCTGACCATCGTACCCCTCCATCCCCTGGGGACCGTTTTTCGCACTGTCTCCCTTCTTCATGTGCCTCGTCCACAGTTTCCCCACCGGAGTCGGTTTCTGAATGATCCCAGTCTATGCAACTCCTTGCATCCTCTTCGCTCTGCCTGATCTCCAGCCTGTCTAGGGACAGTTCCCTGCTCCCACTACTTCGGGTGACATCCTCAGTGTCATATAGCTGAGTGCTTTGTAAGCGCTCATCTTCCCTACCCCCATCGGACATTTGCTCTAGCCCCATCTCATCGTATATTTTATCAATCGTTTCCGCGATGCTTCTGGTGTCGAAGTCATCTTCAATATTTGTCCCACTTATACCTTGCACCGAGTCGTGTGCAGGAAAGAATTCTTCTATGTCTTCCCATTCTACAACAGGATTGGGTTTTTTAACTTCCCGCTCCAGATATTCAAGATCCTGTGCCCTCTGTCTGTGCTTACGTTCCATTTCCTCATTTACTTCCTTGCGCTTCCTCTCTTCTTCTCTAGCCTTATCTACTTCCCGCATTCTTTCGTTTCTACGTTCCTTTGCCCTTCTAATTTCCTTCTCTTCTCGTCTCTTTGCTCTTTTCTCACGTACACTTTGCTCTTCTTCCATCCTTTGCTTATTCTCTCTGTACCGGTCGTAGGCTACCTTTTGTCTGCGATCAAGCTTTTTCTCTTGCTCTTTGCGATATAGTTGTTCTCGCCTTAGCCTATCTTTCTTTCTTGTCCTTTCATCCCTTCCTTCCATCTCTTTCTCTCTCTCTCTCCTTTGCGTCTCACCAGACCTCTCCCTTGGCCTCAAATCATCACTTCTGTTTCCATCCAACTTCAGTAATATCTGACCTCCCATCCATTCGTCTTTCGCGAATGCTATCTCATCAACTTCATTTCCTTTACGTTTATTTCCCTCTTTCTCCTTATCTGGAGGTGCACAACTCTGTGCCCAATCTTTTCCTTCATCTTCGCATCTCTGTTTGTCCCTTGAGACCGCAGAGGCGACATTGTTTTCCCATTCCTTTCCCTTACTATCGTCACTACTGTACGCAGGTGACTCATATGCAGGGTTGCTATACCCGTGGCTGCCTTAAGTTCTCTTAGTGGGTAAAGCCTCTCTGTTTTACTCCCTTGGATCACTGGCTCAGGCGGGGCTGGTGGCGCGGTAGGCGTCTCACCCCCCTCCATACATATATTTAGTATCCAGTCTGTGGGTGGTTCTTCCACCTTCGTTTCTTCAAACATCTTCCACAATTCTAGAACAGCAAGATGTTTCTCTAGCTTCTTGCCTGTATATGTGGCGTGTAGGAAGGTCGTCATATGCTGTAAAACATCCCTAGAAAGGGACCCATTCTGTGGCCAAGGCATGACAATTTTGTGGGCGGTACCCTTAACCCACTCCGTGCTATACTTCTTGAGTTTCGGTGCATGCTTAGGTAGTTGCATGCACAGATGCGCAATTGGGGTGACTTCCTCCATTTTTGAATCCGCCACCAACAATGGTCATACAGTATTTTATCCTAACAATAGTATGAGCAAGCACCAAATACGCAAACTCCGATCCAAGCTTTTCCCGCCAAAATTTTACTATCAATTAACTCAAAACCATCAATTCTTTGACGATTCCCTCTCAGTTGCAGAATCGCGTAAAACCAAATTTCATTTCACACAATCAATAATACAATTATTTTACATTCAACGTACAACAAAATACATGTGACAGACACTTGACCCGACTAGACAGACACCAGCTGGTCATACATATACCTGCCTTCTAATTAATACCCCGTCATGGAGTTTAAACAAACGCCTTTGATGCCTCTTTAAACATCACCGTAGTCTATTTGTCCCTTATTATATGGGCTATGAGTTCACGTTCTTCTGACCGCTGTATTAAAGCGCAGGAATAAGGCGAATCCTTATGTTTGTATCTCAGGTGCCCCCCTGGTAATCCTTTGTTTTTATCTCAGGTGTCCCCCTGGTAATCCTTTGTTTTTATCTCGGATGTCTCCCCGGTATTCCTTTGTTTTTCTCTCGGGTGTCCCCCCGGCACCCCTTATTTTTCTCTCGGGTGTCCCCCCGGTATCCACTCTTTATCTCTTATGCTTGATTCATTAACCCCTATATATATACAGTCTTCTCTACTTCTGACTATTACATTTTTTCTCCATCACCCACCGTTACCTTTCCCTTACTGGCTCTAATGCCTACACGACATTTGTCAAAGCAGCAAGTTTGTTGTTTCACTCACTGACCGCATCTTTTCCTCTCTGGGACTTTGGGATCACCGCCCCCTTTTTTCGTCTGATTGGCTGCCCGTGGGAATGAGAAGGGTTATGCTTGGAAAGGCGGGTTCCTTCAGACCCACTGTAGATTTTTTATGGACTTACTCTATCATTGTCCACGGGGAGCTTCTCAGTCTACTCAGCTGGAATGGCGAAAGGACTCGTGATATTGCCGAAGGCCCGGAGTTACTTCGTGCCGTCGGTCTAAGGTCTCTTAGTATTATATAATCAATAATTAATGGCCGAAACCATCCTCATGCTACCAAGTGTTCAAGAGGAGAGGAATTCACTGACGGGCCCATAGGTCAGCACTCACCCTCTAGAACTTGTAAGACAAGATAGCTGCACCATGTGAGGACAGGTGGTGCAGGATTCATTTACTCCAACACGACTCAATAATGAGTAAGTTGGCAAAGGGAAGTCTGTTTAATGACAAGTACATCAAACAGAGAAACAAATGGAAATCAGCAGCATTGCGATCACTTGTCTTGCTCCGACTTCGTCGAACTTCAGTCAAACAGTCATTGTTATAGGCAAAACTCATCATCACTGACGTCTAATTCTATAAAAATCATTATGCAATATAATTGGTTAGGAAAGGTAACTTAAGTATAGGTGTTATATCTGTATATGGTAACAGAGCATGTGGATTGGTTAACTCTTATTGGGTGGGCGTCTACGCCCATCCCTCTACATCACGTGTGATGGACGTCACTACAACTACGACCTCCTATTGGTTACAGTATCTATAGGACCCTAGATTACATGGTCCATTGTGATTGGGCAAGTTACACCCCTAAGCATAAATCTCCACTTTAATTAGCAGCATGGAGAATGGACACCCAGGTGGCTAGTGACCCAGGATTCACCCTGCCTCCTTTCAATCAATCAGTGTTTTAAGGCGATGTGTCAATTAGTTGGCTATGGATGGCCTCAAAACTGTAGTCTCTTATTGGGAGAAGTTATGGCATCCTCAGGCTCTGGATGACATCAGGCGGTGGTACATCTTCGTGCCTGGCTGATCACGTGTTAGTTCACCATGAATCTGCTTCAGTTTCCAGCTTTTAGTGCATTTAATTCTGTTTCAGCCTCGCCACCTGCATGGGCCCCCCTTATCTTGACCTACATGAGGCAGCCTGGTATGCTCTGAAGTTTGAGTCGTGTTAGCTGACGCTCTCCTCCCTTTCTCTGGTTGACCTTGATTTCCTAGGCATGAGCCGCTCTTTGTTGAGTTTCGATTCCACTCTGTCCCCTGGCTTGGGCTTGGATATGAAACCGACCAGTTAGGCCTTGGCCGTCTGGGCGTACTTCTGCTTTTACAATATGGTGTTGCACTTGTACATTGTGCTTTATTGAGGTAGATATATAGTTGGCGCTTGCTGCTCTAATCTTCTACTGAGCATTGCAAGCAGTATCTTTCTTTTGTCTCTTGCGTTCCAAGCCTATTTACACACATTTGAGAGGTCGGTTGCTCCCATCTTGTCTCTTAGCAATGTTTCCTCACGTTTTAACATCGTCTCTTCTCTGTGTCCATTATATTTATTTTCGTAGTTACTCGCACTGGCGTGCTATCTTCGATAGCTGCTTTTGTTCATTTGCGAGTCTGTTCAGGCCCTTGAGTCATTTCCACTGGCCTTCCATTAGGGCTCTTTGGGTCTCTTCATGGACCGTCTGTAGGTAATCTTCGTTTTGTATCAGCCGCTGGTACGGCTGTCTGATAGGGTACCGTGCTGTCCAGGGTTATCTGTTTATGGGCGCTTCAACAGGTATGGATCTTCTGATGTATACTGGGCAGAGTCCCAGTGCAGCTCTTTGTTGATTCATTTGCTCCTCATACGTCACATACCTTGGGGAGTATGCTCCTGGTACCTCGAAATGAGGGGAATGGGTGCAGGCCATGTCTGGGACCTCCTCTACAGGGTAATGTGTATCCTGTTTTCAGGATACAATTCACTGGTTTGGTCTCTGAATCATTTGAAATGACATATTTGTGATGCTTTTCATTATATGATGTTAAGAGATCTTATTGTAATTATATTATGGGATGTCATACATTTCAGTCACAGCTGAACTAATTAGAAATGCACAGTATATGCCTTTTATGTGAAGTGAGTATTGAGCCTTCACTTTAAATTAAATGTAATAAAATGAACATTATTTTACTCAATGTCTAGATGTGTGTTGACTTACAGATTCAATCAGAATTATAAGTAGTGGGCGGGCCAGAATAGAGGCCGACCATTGTTTAAAGTTTAAAATATGAATGGTTCATTCTGGGGATTACCCCTTTGTGTATACAGTTTTGCTCATTTGTCCCTAGGATGCCTAGTGAGTACTTTGCCCTTTTGTCAAAGTTACATTTTCACAACAGGACATCTACAATTTATTAAGGAAAAGTGTACACAGGGCATCTTTCTCTGATAAACCTATAGTATGTTCCAACATGTAGGGCATTGATACACTAGTTTTGATTAACACCATTAATTCATTATTTGTTCCATTTCAGATTTCTTTGCAGGTCCAAAAAGATTGTAATGCTTTATGACAGTTCCTGCTCTTTTTTTCTCGTAGTCACTGCATCACTTCCTTGACAAAATTGCCAACCATGATATATCCTGCCATGATAGTTTCAAGTTGGGTTTCCAAGTTGATAATCTTTTCCTTTTGACCAACTATGCATTTTTCCAGTCCTTTCACTTAGTCCCCACAAGTCTTTCTAATCCAGATACTTTTCAAAAGGGTTCAGGCTTTTCAACAATCTCAGGCCTAGGGAGCCCAAATCCTTTAGGCCCCAAATCTATTTTCTGTCTTAGTGGCTCCTCTACAAAACTGTATCCAATACAAGAGGCATCTTCTACTTTCCAGTGCAGTCATTTGTGATTCCGGTGGCTTGCCGGGACAGTTTAAATCATTTCAATTGATCTCCCAACTCCTATACCTAAACCAGGGTTAGGCAGATTTATTTTCTTTGGCAGTGGGGTCAGGTCCTTGGTACCCCACTCTGGGACCATATGTGGAAGAGCCTTTAGCACTGTCTGAGTTAGATAGATTACCTTAAATACTCATACTTAGGGACAGATTAGGACCAGCATCAGGCCTTCTGATCGCCACATCAACCTTCTTATCAGTGGTATATTTTGGGGTCATGCCCTCTGCAACCATGGATGGCTCTACCCGCCAGATCAGCTAGTAACGAATCCATATGAGACACCTCTGCCTCTGCCCTTTGTGCTGGCCATTAATTTTACATGAATTTGTGAAGCACCAGCTGTGGACTGGTCCTTACGTGTAATATTCACAATTCTCTTAATTTCAATGCATTGCCGGTAACAGATCTGTTGATGGAGGCTTGCAGAGACTTAAGCAGATGTGCAGGTACTATCTAATTGTTATCACTCAGATTTATTAACATTTTGCAGAACCAAATATCTTGCCAGAGATGCTCAATAAGTAGGGAAGGGGTGGGAGTCCGCTTCACAAAAGAAAGGCTGGGATAGGTACTAATGATGATAATTAAACTGAGCATCCTACAAGGGGGTGCTGGCCAATCAAGAAGCTTGGAACACGGGCTGAATGCTCTGGTATATGCAAGAGTTCTGAGCAGCATGAGAACTGCTGTCCAGCACCCCTTTCCCTTCCCCTCTCCCCTTTTGTTTCTGAGCTCCCTGCAAACCTCTTAGCACCTCTGTACTTCATAAGGGGGTGTTAACAGTGTGTTTAGCATGAAAAAAAGAAAACGTACCTTGTGGGGTGGTCCCACACAGTAGTTTCTGAAATCTGTTTCCTTGTTTGTGATGCCACAGTCATCAACACTGAAAACAGACTTCAGAAGTACTGCGCCGCAGCACACGGCAATATAAGTTTTCTTTTTTTTTTTAAGTTAAGCACCCGTTAGCACCGACGTACAAACTACATGGGTGCTAATGACGATATGACCCTCAGTGTTGGGCCAACCCTGTTGGTAATGGCGCTGCCACAACCACACCTGTTAAGGGACCCTCGCTATTCGCTCGAGACGTTATCTTGAGCAGCAGGCGGTTACCAACAGGGTCACTTTAAACATAGAAACAACTAAACATACATCCCTGGCAATTTTCCATTCCAGCTTTCGGGTGAGCCTACTTTCTTAAAGCTTGCCAAGATAGCTCAATGCGGTACAGCTGTGTGTCTGTGCGCAACTTAAAATAACAGGCTTGCAGCGTGGTGGGTACGACTCAGACTGCTAACCTTCAAAGACATGAAGCAGCATATAAAAATGCAAAACTATTATTGTTTTTTTAAAATGTATCAGTGTCATAAAGTTAAAATTAAACCTTATACACTCACCAAAAATAGTGAATCATACATTCATCTTTGGCAATACCATAAAAATGCTTTAGAGAATTCATTACATGAGTAAAATAAAAAGCATTCAACACAGATCCAAATCCTACTTACAGTTCATGTTAGTACTTGATTAAGTCTGCAGAGACTGTGGGCCTCATTCCGAGTAGGGCGGTAAGGGATACCGGGCATCGGTAAGGAGACCGGTTCTGGTAATCGCTTACCACCCTACTACGAGGTCCCTTAGCGGGTCCCTTCCTTAACGTCTGGTCTGACCGGGTGTTAAGGATGGGAGCCGTTAAGGGACCTGGGCGCAAATAACGGGCTTGGCATACACAGGCCCGTTATTTGCGCCCTCCTCATTCCCATTGAGCCCTATGGGGGCTCAAATGGGAATGGGGAATGGTTTAGTAAATGGGGACTTACCGGTCCCGCCAAGGTCTGACTAGACTGGTAAATCCCCCTTGCACCAAACTGGACACGGTACCGTTATTGGTGGCAGTCATGGCGCAAATAGCGCCATGACTACCACCAACCTTGGAATGAGGCCCTATGTAACCAGAAACGGGCTATAGCCAGTATGAGGCTTAGTTGATGATTTGCGCGCATTAGCGAAGTGCTTTGACAAAGTGCTGTTCGCTGGGCCGGCTGTTTCAAACCTCTGTGTCTCCTGCATCATTTTGGACTCTGACAAGAATCTGTGGAATTTTTGCACAAGCCCCACCCCCTACCCAGAAGCCCCTAAAATACAGAGGCCCGCGCGCATTCAGCACGTGTGCATTAGCAAAGTGTTTTAGCAAAGTGCTGTTCGCTGTTCGTGTGATGTGTGCTGTGGATGTTAAAAAAAATGCCGCGTGTTGCCGTTTGTTTTCATTTTGTATAAATGAATGCAGTGAGGCTTTACAGTACATGCATATATTACATCGGTGTGCGTATTGTTACTGAGCCCCCTTGTGTCTAATCCTTCGCTCTTCAGTAGCTTGATCAGTTTCATCACAGCATTAGAATCTTAGTCACTATCTCAGCTGCAGACAAGAAGTTTTGCTTGTCTCAGTGATTTCAATACTGAGTTGAAGATAACACGGCACGCGCAGTGATACTGTTGTTAGTAGTTGTTGTTCGAAGCCGATTTGCATTGCTGATGTTAGCCTCTGTGGTCGATTGGGCGTCGCTAGATGTGGTTCTCAATCATTGCGTAACCCGATACAGGTCACTAGTAAAATCAGGTGAATGTGTAACAGCTAATTGATTTATGATTTTATGAGTAATATATTGAGCTACGCAGAAGCGTTTCATCTAAATTGATCTTACACTGTGTTTAGCTTCCGGCAGTGAGTTGTATTTGTGTTGAGTTGCGATATTTCCTTGCTGCGCTTCCGGTGTGATTCACACTTGTGACCGAGTGTTTGGTAATAAAAACGAAGCAACACTAGTAGATTAGTGCCAGATTAGTGGCAATGGCGGAACTAGGAGTCGATAGCAATAACATCAACTTAGGAGTTGGTGAGTTGGGAAGTGGTGAATGTGGTCTGGCTGGCAGCCCGTGACCCTTTAGGCCAGGCAGCGGCCGGACGTCTATTCCGAAAATAATTTGCAAGCCAAGCATAGGCATTAAATCGAACAAAATGACCACAATTTTTTCCTAAATGGCAAGCCCTTGATCGTGTGGATGAAGAAACAGCAGCAAAGGAAATAATTGAAGAGCTTAGTATACCGCTAGGGCGTTTGGGTGTTGGACCAAGTGAGCAAGGCGTGATAAAGCTGAATTCATTAAGATCCATCTCGGTATACACCCAATGTGAATGCGAATGGGGAAAACTATTAAGGACTCCATAAGTGTGAACTCCAAAGAAACCCCCCCCCCCTTTGTTAGTACCTGATTGTAACATTGACGGAAGAACTGTTGGCGGAAAGTATGAAAAAGCCACTGTTAACGCAATGGTTCACGGGTCTGTAAATGACGGCATAGATGTGTTTCCTACCCCCACAAATATACACGATGTATGAATGGATGTATCTGTATTTTGATATATGGGCGATGTTGGAGATATTTCCTCTACGCCATGTCATTTAGAGATTGACCCCAGTACGTTCTTTGATCACCAGAATAATATGAAACCGGGCCCTGTGATTGGTGCGAATGACAGTATGAAATTAAATGTATGTAGTGGAAAAGAAGTATGGAAATGTCAGTACACAAGTAGTCACAGTAGGTCTAGGTAAATCCACCAATAAAAGATTGAATAACAATAGTGCGATAAGCATGAATTCTAACGATAACCACGTAAAGATCTCGCCTAAAGGAAATCAGGAGCAATAACACATTCATCATCTACACATTTCTCAAAATACAAATATCGGACCTTAAATAAAGGCGGGCAAATAAGAAAAAGATGTTTAGTTTAATGGGGTAAATGAATATGCAAGTATCAACTTCTGCCCCTACTCACCATTGCCGTACAAGTGAGAAACGATATTAGCTGAGGCAGCCCTATCGCCCCATGAATCCAGGGGTGTGTGACGAGACAAACTAAGGCAGGTTCTAAGAAACAGTTACCAGGAACCTGTTGTCAAATACACTGTTAACACACATCTGGTCACATGGACACCGATTGTACATATATATCACTGTATGTATCAGCAAGAAAGCTACCAAGATGGCTGCTCTTAGGACCATGAACTGCAAAAAAAACAAAAGCGGTGCAGTGTTGTACATCCTTGGTTTATAAAAGCCCCTTCCAATAGGAGGCTTGTGCTTAGTGTTTACAGCAAGATCTTACAACATATCCAATGCTTAGTGTGACAGCCAACGTTTGCTTCTGGCCTCTGGATCCTGTTTTTCTGCCTTCTGCACATGTGGAGGAAATCTGGCTTCTGCACCTGTGGAGGAAACGGAAAGACACAGTAAGCTACCAGAGTGCTCACACCCTGTTTTCATGCTGCATAAGAAAACTACATTTGTGCATAACGCTATCTCGAACATTACTAAAGACGGCACACAGAAGGAACTCATGGTGCTCCTGTGATTAGGAAAGCCTGTGGGCTCTTGAATGGAAACTCAGGTGAGGAGTACACTGTCGATAGCGTTTCGTTCCATAAGGCATGTCTGAACAGAGCACGTAGCCGTGCCTGCAAGTGTCCATGAAACTAAAGGATTACTTAAGAACTCATTGTTACTGCAACATCAATTGCTATACCCTTAGGAAAGCATGACCACATTCCTCACACCTCAGCACCATATTTTTTAGACATCCAATTGCTCATGAATCGAACGGACAGACCAAGAAATCCAAAATTCATTGTTTCCTGAGTTATCAACCGTCAGTATTTTATTTAGCACAGCAGCACCATTACGCAATGCAAAGGAACCTTCTTGGAGAATCTAACGGACATTTTGTTTTTGTAACCAAACCAACTCTAAAAGTCTATTCAAGTTTCTTAACTGATCGTTACACTGTGGGATGTTCCAATTTCTACAGCAGTTTCTTTTCCAAAGCTGAAACCAGAAGGACATTCGCTTTTTGTTAATAAAGGAAGAAGAGATACGGACTAAACCATTTTCAAAAGGTACAAATGGACTGCTTACAGACTCCTATTATAATAATGGTTGCTTTGTGAGGAATTAATACCGATGAGATGTAATTATTTTAAATCTTAATTTGAAGATCATGTGAATTTAACTGATATTCAATTATTGACTGCCCTGTTTAACACAGAAAGAAAATCAGTTCGATATGCAATTGTTAATTTTCTTGGTAGACTGAATTTAAAAAACAGTTCTACAATTGAAGTGCTAACTGCGTAATAGAATGTTGAAACACGGATGAGCAAACGTAGCTGTCAATAAGATTGTTCTAGTTTTTCGGGAGATACTATGTAAAATACTCCTTTTATTTTATAATGTTTTGCAAATTATTTTAATATCATGTTATATATTTTAAATTTTTTATAAATTGTGTTGATATGATGTTATTCATACGTTGAAAGGTTGATTTTTGATTTTCAGCCATAAAAACGTTTAAATAAAAAAAAAAGAAATAATGGTTGCTTTTATCTTCAGAAATATAGCTGGTAAGCTTTTCTAGAGTTCACCAACTAATTGTTAAGAATTTCAGAGTATTGCATAGGAGGTTTCTTCACAGGAAGCCTTATGAGGGGTCAAGTCCTAAAAATTAAAGTGGGGGGACTCATCAACAAACACAATGGGACGTGATGTCGCCACAAATTAGCATATCAAGGTGAAATATGCACATTTCATTAAATTGGCTTTGCATAACCACCCAAATTGCACACGAAGATTGGCAAAACCAAGAGAGGATATTTTCTTCTAATAGTGGTTTTGAAAATGTTAAAAGGTGTGCATGCTTTAAAATCCAAGAACCAATACAAATGTTTTCCCTGGAACTTGCAGCACCGAAATGGGAAATGCCACCTTTAGTTGTTTGTAATATGTCATCAGGTTATATGGTGCAGTGATGAACTGTCTAGCCTGCAAACCTGCCGAATGCAGTTTGATCCCCGAAGTCGGCTTTAATTCATAAATTGAAAGAGGACATTCAATGTTTCTCATTTTAGCTGGGGGGGACTGAGCCCACCCTTTAAAAAATGTGGGTGGACTATGTCCACTCGCGTGTACCCTCGACTTGAGCCCTGCCTTATACTGTCATTCAATTATCTATTATCTGCAGGAAATCCTCATTTGTAATTACAGAGCACAGAAGATCAGCACTCCACATAGCAGTTCCAACTCAGCAGCCAGCACAAAACCAAAATAATCCCATCTCTTTGGATGCAAGGGCAAGTGTGCCTTCCCCAGATGCCACACCTATTTGCTCCATCGAGAGCTGTGAGTATTATTCTCCTGTCCAAAGCCCTCCAGTGTCTGCATAGATCATGTAGGTCTACGTCCGCCCCTGCAAGCCACCAGGTAAGCATTACAAAAATTAATTGAATAGTCAACGTACACGCCTCTGCCATAAAGAATTAATTAGGTTGTACAACACTAGTAGGAATTACAGTCAGATAGTAGAAAGCACAAGTATGTGCTGTACATAACATAGAAGGAAGGAGGATTCTGGGCTATGAAGAGAGGGACTTACTACACTGATAGGACAGATGGAATTATGGGCAGGATGGATGCAGCATAGCAGGGCAGGGAAACCAACGAAGGACAGATACACAAGTTGAATGTAACATGAACAGACACAAATATAGATCACCAACATGGAGGTGAAAAGTGCAGGGCTACAGCCTTTTTCCTAGCACAGAGGACGCATCAGGCACAGGAGTTAGCAGGACCTCAGAAAAGATGCAGAATTCGTAAAGACACATTTACTTTGGGAGCTTTCGAGCTGCCCAGACACTATCCCATTTTTTAGCAGTAGAGATTTTGAGATAACACACAGCCCTTCTGATAACACACAGCCCTTCTGATTTTAATTTTGGTACATTACAGATGTTAATCCCAATTGAATCTTAATCAGGGGCATGTAGGTATTACTGGGTAAACTCAATATTGACTGCCAAAATCTACCTTCGATTAAATCAAGAGTACTCTCTATCAGTGAGGTGAGAACATCCAAGCCATAGGAGACCGAAGGGATTTATTTTTGTTTATACAAGGTTATGATAGGAACTAATGAATAGCCATCCAATTTTCTATCAAGACTTCAGAGGTATGCCCCTCTCATTATGAGTTGGGCAGTATTCTGACTGTAAATCCACCAAAATACTGCCCAACTGAATTACCGTTACCACCACTTGGTCAGACTGAGTTACTGCCAGATTACAAGTGGCAGTGGTGCTGTAAATCCCCATTTTGTATGTGTCCAAAGGACTCTTTGGGGGTTTTCTGGCAGAATGACCATGGCGGTAATTCCACGGACTTTGCCAATTATTCGGCAGTGAGTTGGAGGATTGATGCTGGAAGTAAATCCTCAAATCCAGGGCCACACTCGTAGTATGGCAGAGCGGGAATATTGATGGTGATTCCGTTAACACCAATTTATTCCCGTTCCGCCATACTTGTAATGAGGGCCTCTAGCTTGTTTTCCCTGTTGGGCTAGTAAATTATGATTAGAGAAACTAAAGAATATCTTGAGACCACAATATTGATGAGTCCTTATGACCTCCCATGGCCGATTACCCACAAACAAGGTGAATTTGGTGGGCTTCTAGTGATTATTTGTATTTGAGTTTTTGTGGAATTAATAATTAAATTCGTTTTTTGTGGCCTTTTTAAGGCTGGATTCCAAATCAGACAAATAAAGGTTTAAGTGTACAGGTGCCAATACACAACCCTGTCATACTCCTACATATGTAAGCAAATCACGCATCACCAAACCGTTGGTATTCAGCTTTGTCCTGATTTAGGTATTCTGAAGCCTCCAATACACTTTAACGAAGGCTCAGAGGTAACCCTTTAGTTGTAATTTCAAGAGCAATGAGATGGTGATTGTGCGATACATCATAATGGTCATCCATGCCCAGGCTAAGCAGTCTTGCTAGGTGGTATTAGTGGCTAGAGAGACTTTTTGGTGGAGCCAGTCTAGTCATTTCTTAATTTGCCCTGACTTTATTTTAACTGGGCATCTCTGATAAAGCAGTCCTGCTAAGTGTAATTACTTGGCTAGACTGGTATTTGCGTGCTGCCCGTCTAGCCGTTTCTTACTGTAGCATTGTATAATTTTCTGGGCATCTGTGAAAAAATAACCATGATAAGTGTTATTTGCATCGAAAAGGCATTTTGGTGCAACCAGTCTAGGTATGTCTAATTGTGGCCTAGCATGCTTTACTGTAATACGTTATTACGTGTCTAGACTGGTCTACATTGTGCATCCAGTTGGACATGTTTTCATTGTGGCATGGCATTTTTAATAGCAAATCATTATATTAATTAAGGCATTAATGTTTCTGTGCACTGTTGGTGACTTGCATGTATTGGATTTTTAAGTTGGTATTATCCTACAAAACAATTGCAAATGCTCTATGCCTTTTTTACCAATTTTTCTCAGAAAGTGTGCTGTATAATGCATTAAAACACATATGTCTATCTTTCTCTGAGCACAATGTGAGGCGTACCACTGCAGCAGTACGTTCGTGCGTATTGTGCAAGTGTGGTAATCTAGGCCAGCCCAGAGTGTGGCACGACCCGTGATTTGTTGCCGAGTTGGGGAGTTATTTCACTGGCCCCAACAGTCATATTGTTCGACTCCCACACACATTGCGACATCCGAACGTCCATGAATCGAGACAGAAGGAGTCCAGCATGCTTTGGGACGGTTTTTGTTTTGGAATTAGCCATGTCTGTGATTTGACGCGCTCAGGGCTGCTCTGACTGCATTACTAGACAGATGGAGCCAACGGCAGCCACCAAAACAAAGCAACCCCTCCCAGTGGTGACTCAACCCTCCCACCTCTGGAGCCGACAGAGAGATAACCGAGTGAGGCACGCGCGACAGGCAGACAAGCCGCACCTGAGATGAGAGGCACGGCATGGTGTGGCGGCAATTCCAGTGCACAAGTGGGTGTCACGTCAGAGAGGTGAATCACAGGAGAAGTGCACCCTATTTTTTTGCTTCAGGAGACAGACAATCAATTCACCAAAAATGCTCCAGGGTTTCCAAAATGCGTATATTTCAACTGGGATCCTTCCTCTGAATCAATTTGCTTGGGAGATAGCTCAGTGAATTAAGTGCTCGTGTGACAGCAGTGTGCAATTCAAAATCTCTGGGCTGACTCCCTGTCGGGTCAACTCAGTCCCATCGTGATTAAGCCTGTAAATTGAGCACCAATAAACTTGGTAATAAAAGTAATACCTATTGTTATACCACTTAGAAGTGACAGTATCTGACAGGAAGCGCTACATGAAAAGTCATATTATTACATAAAATGTGCATTGTAATTGCGCAAATTGTGCTGCGACTACCCTGTGCTTCAGCCACAAACTGTGACTGAAGAGCTGTGATAAACGGCAAGCACCTTCCTTACACACAGGGGAGCTCAGAAATGCAGGACTCAGGCCAGTAGATAATCTGAAAAAATAATTACCAGGGCCCAGATATTGTCTAGCCCCACCTGTGACACATTGCGGCAGGCTGTGCATTGCTCTCACCACCCACATCTGCTGCCCACAGCGTCAACTCCCACTGGCGCATGGAGGGGGGATGGATTCACTGACTGAGACAGATGTGCGATTTTCAGATATTAATTATAAATCAAGATAACATAAAATAGCATAACATGCTAGCTGTGACTTGAAATAAGATACATGTTAAAGTGCTTATTTGAACATATCATCATTAATATTTTGCAATGATGTTGTAAGTTGCAAGCGCAACACGTTTCAGAGAAAGAAGAGCAAACCTGCTTTCCTCCTATGGTAAATGAATGGACCAATGAAGGCTAAATCATTGCGGAACTGATCAACTTGCTTGTCAAACACTGCAGCAAGATTTTCTTGTATAGGTTTGCACTCATGGCGGGTGCTCCTTTTTGGCAGTAGCCTTTCCCACGGCCTTGCCCCTGTGTTACTGTTACTGGCTGGCGACTGCCCCCATTGTTGTCAACCCACTCTGCTGTAGCGGTGCGGCTGTTTATTACAGTTGCCAAGCTGCAACAATGTCACGCGGCCTGACTGCAGCAGTGTGCGGACCGTTCCACTCATTGTTATTTATGTTAATCGATAAAACTAGGATTGCGCTGCCCACCTGGGTCAGCAGGTTCATGAATAAGAATGAGCCGGCCCGGGGTGCAGAGACCCCTGGTCGCACTGTTGTTGCTTTAGTGTGACTGCGACTGTTTGACTGTTAAAAAAATGTACTTGCCAGAACATCACACCATAATCAAACAGAGTCTGAGACAGTATGTACTGGAGCTCAGAAATAAGTGCTGGGGCTGAGCCTTGGCAAACACCCTCATAATAAGCACTGACTCAAACACGCTGGGTCTTGCCAGACTCAGGTCAGGTGCAATGGATGCACAAGGCATGCCAGGATAATTTCACTCCAATTCCTCAATCACACGGTCCCGTAAAGGCAGACACAATTCTGTACACCTTTACATTTCCACCAATGTAGTAAGGGGGTGGAAATGTAGACTAAACTTTCCAGAGGATGGCCCTTTAATGTCTGTACCCCGGAATGAGCTGCCAGCATCCACATGTGCAGAGGACCTGGGCCTGCTGACAGCAGGTACAGGCCACTCCTGCATATGGCTGCTGGAAGCCAGCACATACCGAAGAGTTAGGCACGTGCCCGATACTTATGTAGGCATGGAGGGCCGAGCTGATTAGCATATGTGGACACAGTTTACCTCATCCCAACCCGCATCTACCACCTGAGGAACGAGTACACATTTTGTACGTAAAGCAAGTTTAATGTACAATTATCAGTGGAGCAGTCAGATGGTACTGTAGGACCAAATTAACCCAAGTCTCAAGGAACCACATCAATTGATACATTTTTATACATTTTAGCAACAGTTGAAACACTCCGAGATACTTTATTACCACCGACCCCTCAAGCATGATTGGACAAAACATTTATAAAGAAGTTGCATCTTGTTCCAATTCATCCCTTCTCATTGGTCATTGACAATCTTTACTGCAGTCTTCAGATCGTGTTCGGAGCCCACCTTTTCTGGGGATTGGTCTGTGGTAGGTCGTGACATCATAACAAAATAAAACATTCTCCTACAAACATAATTCATCCTTAGTAACAACCATCCTACAGCCTTTTAACTTTAAGTGTGATTGCACATGGTCCGCACAGATATCTTAGCAACATGAGGAAATGCTGAGAAAACAGGATCACTTTGAACTACTGCTTGCTCTCTCACCCTCCCTAGTTTCCTGGCTCCTTTTATGACATTCTAATGTATGCAACTAGCTTCTAGTTTCAACTTGCGAAAAAAAATTGAACACCAGACATCCTGACCTCTGGCCCTATCTTTATTACCGGCCCAAACAAATAGCCAAACCCCTCTGCGTGACTTCAATGCAATGGGCAAGATTAAATATGTGCCTTGCGGAACTCTTATGCCATAAACCACTAAGTCCTGTTTGATGGCTGACTTTCTACTGGATGACTCATTATTCCTCCGTCAACCCCCAATCCAGCAAAATCAGAATGACCCAGTTAACTAAAATTAATTGTTTAACTACTAACTGCAAAATCCGAAAAAGTTCACACAACCCCACTACATGCACATTTATATTAAACTCCTTGTTAAACTCTTTTTTTATATGTAATCAATATTATTCCTTCTTTGCCATGGGATTTCAGGACAGGCCGCCCTCTCATGCACAATAAAACCCTCCCTGTCTCCCAGTTTCCAGCACTTCAGAGCACCACATGTGTAGATTGCGTTCATGTTACATTTGCGGTTTTAACATTGTATCTTTCTACACGCTTGCAAATCTAACATGTATCAGTTCTAACAAAAACCACCCCCAGTCATCAATATGGTGTGCACAACATGAACCCCTCATGGTTGTGGGGACCCTTCCTAACCACCCCAACACTCATCACAACACATTTCTTCCCTATATCCTGTTTTCCTTAATGACTGAGCCAAGAATGAGTATATCAGTCAATCAAGCATTTTCAACCATACAGCAACACAGATATAAAGGTCCGGTAGCCCCAGCCTTAGAATGCAGACCACCTGATAAGCAGAGACAAGGGTTCAAACCCCTGCTGGGCTGAGATCTCAAATTGAATTGCTGCGTGCACTAATTGACAATTAAAACCCCTGTTTATCAAAGCATTCTGAAATGTGTCTCTGGAGGCTAGCTTAGGGGCAACGTGCTTGCCTTGGAAGCAAGTCAGCACAGAGGTACGCGCTTAGAAACCTCTGGGTAGTAAGCACGTTATAAATAGCCTATTATATCATATCATATCATACCCCTGGTATGCCATATTACTCAAAACACCAAGGGGTAATTTTATGTGCAGCGATAATACCATGAAGGGACCACCAACCTCAGCACTTTGGTTCCTTTGGGTTCCCTCCAGGCAAATTTCCACATTTGCAAACCGTGCTGCAAAAAGAAAAGTGTAAAAGCAGGGGAAATCCCTTGTAGTCTCTGCTTTTTGTAATCTGTTTTTCAAAAAGTGCCATTTTCGACCAGCCATTTACGCTTGATGGATGGCATTTTCAATGGATTCCGATGGAATCCGTCTGATTTATCAGGTTCTAACAACAGGCAGATTCCATAGGAACTCATTCCCTTTACACGTACATGAAAATCTCATGCAGGAGTAAAAACCGCCCCATGGAAATTGGCGAGAAATGCATCGCAGAAATGATATTTTGCTTCATGCCCTTACTCCGCCTCCAAAAGAAATGAACATTCAATGGAGTGTATAAGTGAGACGTAAACAGCTTGCGCTTTGATTTGAAGCCTCACCTTTACACTGCGATGCTTACAAAATAACCTGCACAAAATATGATTATATTACTTTGTCAGCTACAGCTAAAGATATACCACCTTATCCCCCTTGCAATCAGAAATGAGGAATTCCTGACTGTTACGAAAAGCTATGGAATATTGATCAGATATGTGGAAATGACTCCAGCGTCAGAAGCATGTAAAAAGAAGGAAGGCAACCTCTGAAGGGCCTCCATCCACAATCTAGATGCTCTTCTTTAACCGTTCCTGCCACCGTCATTCAAACTCCCACACATACCTTCCGCATTCCCTGCTCGTGATGTTAGGTTGGAAAAAAAATCTTCCATCGCAAAATATACAAAACAAAATGACGACAATATTTAAGAAAATAGTTTGTAGAAATATCTTTGTTAAATGAAACAAAATAATAAGCAATTGTAAGCGTAGTTCACAAAAAAGTTACATAGCATAGCTGACATACACCTGAGCTACACTTGGAGAGGGCTATGCTACTCACACAAGAAGTTAGACTGAATAACTCTGAATGACACCTGACTTACTCTGTGTACTCAGTGTAGCTCTTTTTGTGAGCAGTATAGTCCTCTCCAGATGTGAGAAAGAGTAGCTCCATGTAAGTCTGTGAATTTGGCTCATAGTTTGGTGACAATCATTTATAATATCTTGAATGAAGTATTGCCAGTAAGATCAACCAGGCTTATTTGTTTTTGAGAGGGTTTTTTTTGCAATCCGTTCCATTGTTGGCATTTGAGTAATTACAAAGGGTTTCTTTTACTAAACCATTCCTTTATTGTTCTTGATTACCAGTACCTCTCTCACTGATGGAGCATGAAACATGTAGAGTATTCGGTTAGCTTTAAGTTGTGTAATGATACCGTAGTCACGCCTAGAAACACTTGCGGACAGGCGCGTTATAAATTACTTATTGTATCAAATGACTTATCATATGGAACCATGCAGGGTACATTTTCCCTGTCTCATATATTCAGGAATATATGTCTGCAAAACACAGCGATTAGATCACAGTCTCAGGTATAAACTCACCAAAACTAATCCTGGCTAAAACAGTGTGTAGGCCAAGGGTGTTCTTGTGTGTTTTATAAAGTGTAGGTCAGACCCCAATTTCAGAGTTTGAAAGTGCCAGGATCTGGGAGCTACTTAGCTCCTGCTTGTGGCGTAGAAGAGCCTGGTTAGCTTCACACCAACAATTACTTGGGTCTACCTTTGACTCCCCAGACTAACTAGTGCCATGCAAACAAACCTAAGTGACATAACATTGTGTCTTGGGCAATATCTATAAATGAGCTTCGGACACATCTAGGAGACATTTAAACCATATTGGTACATGTTTAAAAGACAAACGCAAATATTTTGCCTCTCATCTCCCAGTTCTATTTTCAAATTCCTAGGAAATATCTCCTTGTCCCCAGTGGGAAGCCCCACGTACTGCGTGATGCACGATAGCCAAGCGCTGCTTTTAGCTCCTGTTCTACGAATCCTTATTTCGATCCCTGCATTTTGGAGGAAAGGTGGACACTTGGAAGTAGCTTGAAGGTTTTGATTATTTTATCAATATAATGTGAAACAAGACGATTTTAAAATGTAAACAGAACGATGCATCTTATCTTGAATTGAAACAGCTCAATCATTCAATAGAATGTTCATGTAGCATTCTGTGATAGGCCGAATGGTTCCAGACAAGCAATGAATTGGGTATACATTCCCCACAAAAGTATTTAGCAAAAATGTATTGCACACTATTGAGTACAAGCTCCTGATAAAGAAGCATGCATTCTTCACATATGCCATAACCAGTTCCTCAATTTATAGACTGATGTCTTCATTTCGCTGTTAAATGAACCAACAGCCTTTAAACAATGCCCCTCTTGTCATTCATGGGACCTGGGACATATTGAACACTTAACCTATAATCTGGAATCCTAATACCCAAGCAGGTAAATCTAGCTGGGACCTTTTATTGTCAATGGAAGATGAAGAATATACACCATGTGCTCACGGTCAGGCCTTACAGGGCCTGGCATGCCCCACACATCTTGCCTGAAGTATGCTACTGCAGGCCAGGGACTTCCATTGTATACCTAAAATAGGTAATTGTAGCTCTTAGAGAAGGAGTGGTGATGGTGTTGTTTACCTCTTGGTGAGTGCCAATCTGAGATAGAAGCAACACATCGATGCTGCCATCTACTGTTATTACAATGTTTTTCTTTGTGTAAATATCCTTTACTACAATATTTCTCGTTTGGTTAGCCTTCCTATTTAAAATCCATGCGTACAATACCATCCATTCCATAATACTGGCAAAATGACTGTCAACCATGCAGTATAGCAGTCACAAGATATCTCTAAGACTTTAAACTTCCACCTGAAATACCATGCCCCTGGTATTCCACCAGTGATGATAACAATCTGCACTTTTCTTTGTATTAATGCACTGCTGTCTTGCTTTAAAATTCTTAACACTCTCTTGCGAGGCTCCATCTTAATTGATGGTTCTAAATTATACTAGGTTAGGCACTTTTCCGGGCAAATGGTGCAACACCCTTTTATAAGAGGTGGCATTTATGAATAACCAATGGTGCTTAATGTTTGAGTGCATACTACTTGGGGGTATGCTGATGTAAGATAAGGCATAGAGGGCACACTTGAAACCATGCAGGGTACATTTTCCCTGTGTCATATATTCAGGAATATGTGTCTGTAAAACACAGGTTGCGGTCTCAGGTACACACACAATCTAAACTCACCAGAACTCCTGGCTAAAACAGTAAGATCTGAACACTTTGAAAAATCAGTAGCCTATATGAATCCTTCTGCACATTTCACTTAATTTGTATCTCACAATGCCACCTTTCTAACTTTCTCTTATAGAAGCTTGTTATCATGCCTTAAGTATTACAATTATGTGCCCATCCTATTACTTAAAAACCAGATACATGCACAGAATGTTTCCCATTCCACTGAGTTTACTGATCTGGACAATGTGTACATTGACTGATGGCTATTTGACCATCCTTAGAGTCAATTGTTAGTGCCAACAAAGAAACAATATCACTTTTGTCACCAAGTATACCATGCATGGTTGTCCTTTCGTTTCATCGTTAATGTGTGTCTCAGTACACAGTGACCTCTATTGGCTCATGATCATATGCTACAGATTTACCTATGGTGCCAAAAAACTTACCAAGCTTATGCACCAGATTAACTCTGTACCATTCCTTCAGTACAGAGGAACATATAGACAAAGAGTACACTAAAACTTTGACTTTTAATGTCACCAATATTATATCTTTTAGGATCTTCAACATGAAACAGTTTTGGTATCTATTATGCCTTCCCCTAACAATGGATTATATACAAAATATCATGTATGATTCCGAGCAGACACTCAAATTGAAGTGAAACAGAAAAAAAACAATTCAAATGTACAACTGTTTGATTTAATTCCCTTTGATTTGCATCTCGAAAATAGCAGAGACTACATGTGTTTCGAGCTATGCTCTTCTTCAGGGTTCTATTTAATACTGTGTGTTACTTTCTTCGTGAGTTCTGTCAGTAGAAGCTAATGCCTTATTCTTGTGTAACTCACTACATAACTTGATGTTCATGAAGCATGGGCTAACACTTATGTTGAAGCTAGCCTTATGGAACAAATTAGCATCTTCTTATCCGTGCATGATAACACAGATCATCAGTGTTTCCTTAAGTAGGGAGACACTCGTCTTTCTCTGATTACGCTATTCATTTCAGAGTCCAGTAGAATGTTCCTCTTCTTCTGCCTTCTTCTCCACCAGTAGTAGAACTATATATTATATTTGACTGCCACCATCATCCCGGCATCCTCCTCATCAACCTCCTATATGTAGCCTTCTAAGATTTGCACACAGGTGCAAAACGGCCCCTTTTTTTGGACTCTCTACAGTGTTAGTCATCAATAAGTCAACGCTTGCTGGGCGTGAAATACCAGACAGGTAAAACTCTCCCATTTGTCAGATGTCCTTCTGCACTTGTATATCTTGTTATGGTACTTGATGAATGAACCTGAAGGAAAGACATCTACAGCTAGTGTAGAGCAACCAGATGCAACCGCATAAACAAAAGCAACTTTACTAATTTACCACCCTCTCCTTTCCCTCCTCCACTCTATTTCACATTCACTACATACTGTTCAGTGCACTTGCAATTCACGACTGTCTGTTCTGAAGTGGGGTGACCACTGCAATGTAAACTGTCCTAATACTTTAAGAAGCAGGAAACCTCATTTAGCTACTTTGGGTCTAAAAATATCAGGGCATTGAAAACATGCCGAGATGAATGCCAAACTGAAAAGGCAGTATTTCATTTTCATCTGTCACATATCACAAGGTTGTTGAAAATAAAGAGAAATACACTTACTGATTGGGCCTTGCATGTGATTGATAAAGCCAATAAAAAATAAAGTCTTATTGTACTTGGAAAGCATGGCATTTGTATTCCCAGAAACTGTGATCATGCAAGTGGTTGCAGTTTGCAGCTGGAATAATAAACACATGAAGTAGTAATTTCTCTTGCCAAAATGAACACATCATTATAAGAAAATGAACAAGTGGTGGCAAGACACAACTATATTAAAAATAAACCAAAGTCCTCATGTGTCCAAGGAAATGTAAACGTCAAAAACATAAGTGTCTGTTTCTAGAGGCATGACTTTAAGTTTCTGTTTCCTGAGAAGGGCTCCGTTTCTATTCAGAACGCTCAAGCAGTCACCAGGAAGGATTTTTATTGGGCCTGCTCCCTGAGATAAGCAACAAGATGACCATTAGCCTTGGTAGAAGAAAGGCTGATGAATTTACACCAGATAAAAGTCAACAATGCAGCAGATGCGCTGTTCAGAGCAAAAATGAAACTTAACTGTGAAATCAAAGTCAGGATCTACATATATGTTTGAAGATTTCCATTAGTTGAAATGGACGATCATAGTTTGTTTGTTTTCTCAAGAATCATAAGTTGCACCATAAAGGTTCAAGTATCACTAAAAAGCTGCTGAACAGGCCTATTCATCGAAGCAACCCCTATCACAATTCGACCTTGGGGACATGCGTTACAACCTAAAATGTGTTTTTAACTCCCCAGAAAATGTTGCAAAACAGAGATTCAGTGATGTGATAAATTAAATATCTGGGTAGAACATTTCATGTTCATAACTATTATAATTTGTGTATAAACTGCAAAAAACTGCTGTTCGCACCTGCAAACTCCTGCCGAGAGGAGAGTTAGTTCATTACAATGGGCTTGATTAGAGGAACAACAATATATATATGTTGTTAGGTTTATGTGTAAAATAAAGAAAGTTGGCATGTAGTGACTTTTTAGGTGAAAGATTGAAAGGTGTGAAATGAAAACTCCAGTGGGTGTATTCATCCCTCCCATTATTTCAACTACATAACTCTGGGAGCCTTTCCACATGCAGGGGCTGGGCCTTCAGGGTGGAAAGGACCGTAGGGATCCAATTAAAATTCAGGGCTAATAAGCTGGCTTCTCCTAATTTTTGTTTATCGGAGGTGTGGTTTTGAGTTTAAAAAGTGAATGCACAAGCCAGAGGAAGAGAGCAGCCTAAAATCATCTGGGTGAATACTGAAAGAGGGGTCAGAATTTAACCTTGTCTGGAAGGTGCCTCACACTACTTCAGGTGGAATTGCTGATAGAGCGATGAATGCTGGTGGCTATACATGATTGAGGTGCCTGACCAGATCCCTGTTTTCCTGAAGAGAGGGTCCATAAATACTGATGTCTTCCATTAGCGCCAACCTCAGAGACTTTCTATGTAAGTAATGTGGCTAAGTGAACAAAGTGTGGGGATTTGTTTGATTTAATACCTTCCCCTGAATTATAGGCGGGGGTATGGAAGTAGACCCTTAGCATTTTACAAAATAAAAATTCAATGAATTACCCTATAGCTAAATAACACAGGGTGATTTTGTTAACATTCGAAATTAGCAAAACTGCTCCCCATATGAATAAGGAACAACATCCTTTTGCCGATAGTAGTTTTTCAGTGGAATTTTAACCGAAAACAATTCAGTGGGGTTAATAACATGGGGAAATAGGGGTCCTTTGGGGGAACCCCCAAAAATAAAACATTTTAATGAGTTTTTTTGATGGATTTCTTTGGTAAAAAAACCATTGAAAATACTACTGTCAGTAAAATGACATAGAACCATGAATAGAAAATATAGTCCTTTGAAGTAAATTGTTATTCCTAATTTCATTCCCAGCCCTAAATGTCCCTCAAGAGAAGGGGTGTCCTAGTCTAAAAATGTAATTCCTAAATGTTCACCATTCCTCAGACCTGACCTTAAAGCAGAGGGTTGATACATGTACACTGAATGTCAGCGTTTTTTATGCTGGGACGGAGAAGTGTCTTGCTAAATGAAATAAAGTGTAATCCCTATTTGAAATCTACATTCTCTACAGAGAATGAGAAAGTAACAGCTGGTAGATGAGATTCTGAATTGCAAAGGTACAAAGGAAGAAGGGTTCTATCAATCCAAAGTATTATCAAAAGTATGAAGTGCTTTCAAAACTGCTAGCATTTTCAAGTGCACAGGGAAATGAAAGATACAAAGCACTGCATGTGTGAAATTGTTTTTGAAAATAGAAAAAGGTTGCAGTTGATTTAAATCTAAACCTTATTAGGGAATGCTACTGCTCATGATCTTGTAATATTCCAAGGTACTGTCTAATGTTGACATGAAGGGATGTGTGTGTGATAGAAGGTTTGAACAGTTTTTTTGACCTGTGTTCTATTTCCATGACACTCAAAAGTTAAAATGTACATGGGTTGTAATTTCCATTTTTTTCTTCTTGATGTTGATTCCCAAAAAGGGAGTATTTGTATTGAAGCTTTGTTTTGTGCCACAGAGAAGTGTCATGTGTGCAAATATTAATTGAACATATTATTTAATAAATATATATTCTTTCTGTACACCGGCCTGGTTTTTAGCTTAACATTGCTCAAGGGGCGAGAGTCATTGGCACTAGATGAGCCATAGACAGGGCTAGGTAGAACTTTAAAAGTCTATTTGTGTGGTACTGTTTATTGTGGGGGGGAGTACTCTCAACATTAACAGTGATCCCATAAATATATCTCACACTTCTATCCCAGATGTATGCTTAGTGCCTGATGCAAGCCAGAAATAGCACAGTGCAAGATGCAGTTCTCTTTGGACTTGAGGGCCATGGTCTCAAAGAGAGTCCAGTTGGCAAATTAGTTGTTTAGAGACGTGGGCAGGTTCATTTTACTATATGCAGTTTAGCAAAAGGTCAGACAAGTTATGTGGTGAACCCCTTTCTGGACAATGTGGAAGTGGTTCAATAAAGCCACAGGTTGGGGGCAAAACACTGTCCAATCTGGCCATAGACTTTTGCGACATTTGTCTCTGATCAAAGTGCAGGTGGGTTATCTATCAGGTGCTTTGAATCCGGTGGCAGGTTCACGTTCCAGGGTCCTGGAAAGCTACAGCAATCGGAGACTGGGAAGTTCTGATTTTCTGAATCTGGGGTGACCCTGGGGCCCTTTTCATATTGAGATGTTAACATCCACACTTAACAATCAGTGTCAGCTGTTTTTCTCCTGGAGACCTGATCTATGTGCAGAGGCATCAGATGATTCTTTTCAGGTGTGGGGAACTGGTACTTAGTATGCTTTTCCTCCTTTCACTAAGATAACCTGGTCTGCGGTTCTATTTAGAAGCAGGGGACAGACATGGTCCTTGTTGTACCTTGTTGGGTGGGCCAACCCTGGCTCTCGGTGGCACTGGAACTGGCTCAGGTTGTTCCAGTCATGTTGCCAGTGTTCAGGTAACTCCTCCTGAATGAGAAGGGCCATCCTCATCTTTTTATCCTTGCAGTTTCCCTGAGGCTTAGGTACAGGCTGTTTAGCTAGTGGCTTGAGATGTCTATCTACATGCCTGGACTCCTAGTGGAAAGCGGGTGTACATGAATGCTTGCAGTGTGTGGGCTCGCTGGTGCCATGACAGGAACTCGGATCCTGTGCATGCAGATGTAGATCAGGTGGTAACCCTTTTGGATACTCTGACCTCATTGTTGTTGCACCACACCATTAATTTGCTCCGCTACAGCTTTGTTTCATTCTCCTATTAACGGTGTTCCAGTGGGTGCTTGCCCTCGGGGATGTGTATGCTCAAAGGGACTGGTGTGACCTCCCATCCTCAGCCAAGCTACTCATGTCTTTGGGATGTTAACAATTAGGGGGTTATCAACGTTTCATGATTGGCTGGCTAATGGGGAACCTTGCTTGCAGGACCTATAAGAAAAATTGCCCATGCTAATGTGTTTGATCTCCTTTCAGAGGATGGGGGATGTGTAGGCGTTAGACTCAGCAGTTTGGTATTTCACTAATGATAGTGTTTTCTTTGATACTAAAAGGGGCTCCAGGGTCGAATGATTCCCAGTTTTCCTGCAGGCGCAATTCTTTATGTGTGGTTCTACGCTTGCAATAATATGAGGAGCCAAAAGCTTTACTGTGAGGGTCCATAGATCAGTTATTGAGTTCCTGGAGAAAGCCTCATCTCCCTGTCTCCCCTCCTGAGGACAATGGAAATAATCTATCAAATGATATCTACTTTATAATGTATATAACATTCTCTAAGGATCTCTGTGTATCGGGACTAGACATGCCACAGCACCACACACAGACATCCTTATCCTGAAACCCCATTTGCCCAGCTCTTCTAAAATACTTCAAACTCCCGAACCCAAAGGAGAAGGAGGATGTCCCTCAGATTTCCTTTTATCCTCACATTCAAATCCAGAAGCTGTCCGAATGAGCATAAATAACTACACATGGTTACAAAGGTTACCTGGTTACAAACTCTTTAGTGTTAGTGTGAGGGTTTAGAAAAATGAAATGAGCACATAGCTCAACGTGTGTCATCTGCTTAGAGATGCAAGCACACAACTCTGATAATTACAGTTATATTTGTGAGCTTTTGTCATTCTTATATTCCCAAAATGATCTTTGACTTTATGCAAAGCATACTGTCCATATTGAATGACAAACTTCTCTCATAAAATCATTCATATGGATATTCTATGTTTTGATAATGTCCATTGTGCCATAAAACAAGATAAATGGAAGTGATCAGTAGAAACGTGCATTGTAACATTTCAAAGACTACCAGTTTACAGTGTTAGTACAATAAAATAATGTCCTTTGTTCTGCAGCTACCTTTGCTGAGAATACTCACCAGCGTGTCTTTCAAAACGTTCGTGCTTCCTGGAAATGAAGGCGCTCAGGTTCAAACCAATAATCCATTTCTTCTATCACCAACACGGCAATATTTAATTTTGTGTTCTGGCCTCTGATTGGTTGGTAGTGATGCTGAACTCAAGCATTTGTTACAATGTGCACAGACACTGATAACTACCATGAAATATAGAATGACAGACCTGGTTTTAGACACTGCAGTCTGCTCCTCTGGCCGATAACAAAGTCTGTCATTACCCCCAGCACACCTGGCAGAGCCTAGCACCATTCCCTTTAACTCTCCCCGTAGTGACAAGGCGCTCTCAATGTGATGGCAATATTCCTTCAGGACACACACAATGACAATCTATGTCTTCAAATACCAGGCCAGTCTTTCTTTTGGGGGATGTCTCTGTCGCTGCTGCTCTCATTCGACTTTTAACTATAAAAAACAAGTACGCCAAATATCTCTATTGTTTTTCTGGTTCTTGTTCTGTTAACGACTGGGGTGACTCTAGCAAGCAGCACTTAGCAATGCGACTCCTGCCCATGGAGAGGCAAGAGACAGCCAGAGAAAGAGAGAACATAGAGAACGAGGGATAAAGAGAGAGAGAGAGAGAGAGAGAGATTGCCATTTGAAACTCATTGTGGCGCTAGTTACATTTTTTTTTAAATAATTCGATTTTCCTAATACATTTAAATACAAGGATCAGTTTCAGAATTCTTTTCGACAAAATAGATTTTTTGGGGGATGCTTTTCAAGCTCTTTACCTACTTCACTTGGCAAAATCATCTGGAAATAGTGATCTACATTTTGGTTTCTCGTTTTAATTGCAACTTCAGCAAATGCTGTTAATTGTATGACACCAATGTATTTGCATCAGAGAGCGCATATCATTGTGCACAGGTAATTTCACTACTCGCGTGCCGCACCCTTTAAATAGAAGTGCCCCTGTGTGCGTGTTTCGTGCAGCATTCTTACAGGAAGACTCCACCGATTCTGTTTGAAAATATTAGTTCAGGGTGAACTTTTATAAAAAATGTCCCATGAATAGCGTAATCCCATGCAAAATTCAGGTGGCGTGCAAATATTCCACAAGGTGCCACGAGGCTCCCAGATCCTGCCACAGGCTCTCGTTGGGACCCAGGAACCAGGTGAATCTGCGATAGAGATAGAAGAAATAACATTTATAATGCTGTCTCTGTGCTAGAAATAGTATTTTTTTCATTTGCATTGAAATTGAATCATCAATTCTTTTTAGCAAAACAGATTTACATTTTACAATTTAGAACAAAAATAAAAATGTATACAGTTCACGACTATATGTCAAAAGGTTCTTTTTTAATTCCACTCTCTGGGAGAACCTCTATCAGGAACTTCACCACTGCCAATACATGAGCAGTTTTTTGACTGGACATCAGAGAAGGCCACCAGTTTCCCACCTCTGCGACTGCAAAGTCCGAGAATAGGGGGTGAAATTATTTAATTCGCTGGTCTTTCATTGCTGGACATATGGCCATCAGATGTGGCAATGACTCTACTTTCGCGACATTGTTACAATGTCGGCACGATTTTTCCACGGACTGGCCTCAAATTGCTCTGATCTCATTGGTGGGGTGTAAATTTAGCCGTGTCCTCAAAAAGTGATCCGTGGTCCTGTTGTCTGGAAACTGTTTCAGGTATTCCCACAGTGTGTTAAGGATGCAGGCTTCTGGAGGTAGATCCACAAGGGACATGTAATGTATCGCTTGCTCCTGAGTTTGGATCCAGTCGTTATCTCTGATTTTCCTTTTTACCCGTTCAGGGTCGGACAACAGTTGGTCTAAGGAGCTGCCAATTTCCTCTAGAAGAGACAGTGTAGTAACACGCCGTCTCTCCAACATCGGGTTTAAGCCGGCAAGCATTTTTTTATGCACCATTTCCAGGAGTGCCGGGCAAGCGGGGTCATCGCACTTCCTAAACAGAGCCAACCGGTTCCAGATGACTGAAAGTTTCAGGGAGTTAAGGCCCAGCTCTTCCGGTTAACTGCAATCGGAGTGTAGAGGGGGAGACCCAGTACCTTTTTCCAGAACCCCCCCTCGAGTCGATTCCATAGAGAGTCAGGGAGATAGAACAGGGCTTCCGCCCCATACGTTAGAGCTGGTACCACGTTGGCTTTGTAGTACTTCAGTACTGGTAAAATCGAGAAGCGTCCAAACCTCCTGTCAAGGGCGGAAGCTTGGCTGGTTAGGGTTTTCATCTTTGGTAGAAGAAAAGTTGACATTGGTGTCTCAACTACAGAGTTACTCAGCCACACCCCTAAGTATTTGAAGGATTGCACCTGGTCAATTTTTTTCTCTGTCGAAGTACCATGAATATCAATTTGGTCCTCTCTTCCCAGGACCAAAAGTCAAGATTTTGGTTTTCTCCTTCTTAATCTCCAGGTCGTTTTTTCCAATAAAGGAGTGGAGGGTGTTGAGTTTTCGTTGCAGACCGACTGGAGTTTGGTCGATTAACACGACATCGTCTGCATAGAGGAGACATGGTAACTTAACTCCACCGACCTTGTGAGGAAAAACCTGGTGGAGATGAAGGCTTCTGGGAGATCCTCCAGGAAGAAGTTAAAAAGCGCTTGGGGCAAGGGGCAACCCTGCTTGATGCCTCGGAAAGTTCTTATTTTATTTGAAAGCATGCAGGCTTTGTTTAGCCTGACTAGTAGCGTGGTGTCAGAATGCATTGCTAAAATGGGATGGAGTATAGATGTTGGGCAGTTTTTCATTGCCAGTTTTGACCATAGCTTGCGTCGATTAATTTGGTAAAAAGCTTGTACTAAATCCACGAACACCATGTAGATCTTTGGCTGAGAGGGACCTAGGTTTCCCTTCAGCAGTTGGAGTAGAAGGATGTTTGTTGATGTGCCCAGGACCGTGACAAACCGGTTTGAAATGTGTCAAGGCAGCCAGACTCCCTACACCACAAATTGAACTGGTCCAAAACGATAGAGCTATATAGCTTGCCAATGATGTCAAGCAGAGCAATAGGGCGGAAGTTCTTAGGTTTTCTCCATCCCCCTTCTTGTGGATTGGGACCACTATTGCTCTCAGCCATGAGGATGGTAAATGGTGAGAGAAGGCTTTTTGCCCAAACAGGATCGATATGAACACAGCGCATTCTTCAGGGATTTCCTTCAGCATGTGATTCGACAAGCCGTCAGGTCCCTGCGCTCTTGAGTTTTTCAACTTCTTAATTCTTCTTGAGATGTCGTTTGGGCTTGTAGAAGAGACCCAAGGAACAAAACATTCACTGGACTTGGTGGAGTCGGAGTCTCCACCAACTGCTGCATACAGTTTTTTTTTAAAGTGTGTTATCCAGGTGTCTTCAACTATGGGATTTCTTTGGTCTGCCCTTAGCGCAAGTTTGTCTGCCTTGATTAGTGACCAGAATCTTTTTGGATCTTTTCCTCCTAGAGCTAATAGCATCGCCTCTGCATCACGTTGGTGTCTTAGGTACTTTGATGCACAAAGCCAGTTTTTATAACTGGACTTCGCGGATTTGGCTGTTAAATGGTCTTCTCGTAACCAGACTTCCTTGCTATCGGTGCAATTTTCCTTGCCGCTTTTTTTTTCGGGCAACCAGTTCGAGGTCAAAAGTGTGTTTGTGGTTAAAATCTTGTCGACCCTTCTGTAGGCGATGATGGAATTGCTCTAGTAGGGGAGAATAAATAACCGTTGCTCCATCCCGTCCCTGTTCAGTTGTCAAGGATTGAATCTCTGTGGATGAAAGTTTCAGGTGTAGTCCCCCGTTGCATGTGTCTACAACTGTTGGAAAATATTCACGAGGCTGCAGACCCATAGCCGTCCATTCCAAAAGGAGCAGATGGTGATGGATATGCATGGTTTTGATCATTTGGAATTTCTCAACCAAGGGTAGGAAACTTTTTGATACATAGACATAGTCTATGATTGATGCCATATCCCCGATTTCCCAAGTTGGCTGAGGTAGAAGGTCGCCTATGCAGTTGCTGGTCAATACATGCATATCTCGGGAGTCCATAAGATTATTCCATAGATTTCATCTGGAATGACGGGGGTCATCCAGATTCCAGCTTTTGTCTTGTGATGTTTTCACTTAATCTGAGGTGTTAAGATCCCGCATAAAATGATGTAGGCTGGTTCTGGATGAATGGAAGTGTCATCTAAGGTCTCGGCGACCTGATCTATAAACTCCTCATTTCCAATTAAGGCGGGATTCCAGTATACATTGATTACTCTTACGTACACCAGAGTTTTGTCGTTCTGCTGTGTCGCCTCTGTCTCCCATCCGATCGTCGACACTTGGATGAGTACGTTCTTGTTTGAGGAATTTAAGAGGTTAAAAGGGCTGCCAGATCTAACTGCGGACAAGAGGCCTGTGGGAGGACAGCCCCTTTTCTATTTCTTGGCTTTGTTAATGGCAATTTCGAACCCGTCCATGCCCTGGGTCTCCCTCAGCCAGGTCTCCTGCAAGCAGATCAAGTCATACTCTCCCAGGTTTATGTCAGTAGGGTTGGTCAAGTGGGCAAATACCCGGGTGTTCCATGAGATCAATTTTACCTTGTTTTGCAGAGTAGTTGTGGTAGTGGAGGGGCCACAAAGTAGCCTCTTGATGTTGCCATTGGATTGCTACAAGCTTTTTTGTGACGATAAGGCGCTGGAGAGCCACGACCAATTGCCTCCAGCCAAACTCATTTGTTTAGAGTTGTTAAATACAAGGCGAGTTGAAGATAGTGTTTCAAAAGACACCCATATTTTTACAGGCGGACCAGACGGGACTCTGCCCACTCACAGTGAGTCCTAATAGTTTGCTGCAATATGCGGATGTGCTGGAATACCCCGCGTAACAGTTACAGGGGTTTGGACGTTGGTGTTCTTTTATCTGTCCTTCATGGAAGTTGGTCTTCCTGGATTAACCATGGATTAATAGAAGTGCCTGTTGTTCCTCTATCCCTTTTCGTTTCCTCGTAGAGTTGCGGAGGTGACTCGTGGACAGAGGTGGCCTCTCTTGATGGATGCTGTGGGGCGTTGAACACGGTTTTATTAATCTTTTCCGTCAGGTTTGTCTGAATTGGACTGTTCGCAACCCCGGCATTATTCAACCACTGTCAAGTCAAACCCAACATCAACAAATTCTCTGAGGCCTCCAACAGCATTTGCTTCACAACAGGTAACTTAATATGGAGGAACACAGCACCGAGACATTTTTCATCATAAAATTCGATCAACGTCAAATCGGAGGAGCCTAGCTGTCTCAAGTTTGGAATTGAGTGCAGCAGTTCTAAGATAGTTCTCTGATTTAGAATGATCAGATGATTCGGTCAAGGATTCTTTCTAATTTGACAAGTACAAGTGTGGGCTATTTTATTCCCGGACCTATCAGATCGATGGCTGTAGGTTTTCCTGTTCGACTCTTGGGGTCCAGACACTGCCAGCCCTCTCTGATCTTCTCTTCCTGGATGGTAGATTATGTTCTTGGAGGGTAGTGCTTTTCCGAGCTGCTAGTTCCACGGCATGTTGGATTGTACAATCAGGTTAGTTTGTTGTATCTTCTCATCCATGGTCAGAAATATGAGTGAAAACTGACCAGGTTCTGACATTCCATCCTTGTTAACTCTTACTGCATCTTCGGCACCCACCAGCAGCTCCGCCTTATCCGATAACTGGCTATTTGTTGAGGCATCCAGTGAGTAAGTGGATAGGTCCAGCAAAGCCATCGAGGTTGGACTCAAGAGCTCTGCCAGTGGACGAGCCGAGGAGCGGGGCTTGTTTTTTTAAGCAGAGCACCCCCTCCAGAAGGTGCAGGGTTCGGGGCCCCCGCCCGACTAGAATTGATCGGGGACTGAGCTACTAAGCATGATTTGCTGGTGGTTTTCCCCCTTGGGCCAACGGCAGGCGGTCATGGTTGAACGAAAATCAGGAAGGCCATGCTACCAGGGACCCCCATCTCCTCTCCAGCTACTGAAATGCTCTGAAAGCCCTTGTTGTTGCAAATGCACGGGCCATTCCTCCCATCCTCCACTATCGGCACTTTCAAAGACTGATGTTTAGCTGGGCAGTCTCCCGTCAGGTACACACAGGGAGAGAGGCAGTGATAGTCTGGATGTTCGTACAACTTAGTGAAAGACAGCAGGGCGATGGTGATTGTGGACATAATGGAGAACAGATCCAATGTCTCCTTCTTGTTCCCCAGAGCAGAGATTTGAGGGCCAAATTGGGGGTCCGCCTCGTTCCTAGGGGTCGATGGTTGATTTAACTCTGGAAAAAAGGCAGTGCCAAGGGTCGCACACAGGAGTTTATCTGTACATAGGCATCGTCCTTCATGGGTCCTTTGATCGGGCTCAGCTAGCAGAGGCTGCAAGGCTGCCTACACGTCTGAATAATGTGAGTCCGAAGTGACCCTTGATTCCCCCGATGTCTGACGGGCCCTCTGTGCGTCCTGGATTTTGGCACCGCTGGGCAGGGGCTCCCGCTGTACCATCTGAACTAGAGCCGCTTCACTAGTTAACCCAAGGCGGGGAAGGTACATGGGGGGCGCGATAGAGCTCATGAAAGCCGAAATTAAGTTTGTCAACGGCTTTGAGGTCAAAGAGCAAGGCTTGTTAGGGCTCATGGGCAAAGCAAGGTCTCTCTCGTTCGGCCTCAGCACGGAAGGTGGAGGCGGGGAAGGTTCGGGTGTGGTGATAGGGGTGATGAAATTAAATGGAATAATCACTGTTGGTGCCACGGCATTGTCCACTGTTGGAATCTCTGCATCTCTGGGGGTCCAGATGCAGGATTCCACTCACTCCAAGATGTCAGCGTCGGATAGGTCACGAAAGATTGATTTAAGGGGTTGGGGGCTGATTTTTTTTAAACATTGAGGGCACTGAGGCTCCCAGCCCCACGCCTCATTTTTTTAATTTGTGAAAAGTTCCGGAAAGTTGTGCCGGGTTTGAGGAATATTCAGTATTGCTGAAGCTTTTATTTTTTAAGGCCAGCGTGCGTTTAAACAAGGGGGCCCCTGTCTGTACTGGGGGCCCCTTAGGGCAGGACTTGAGGCCCTCAGAATTTAGTTTGAGTCCAAGAGGTGACCCCGCGAAAGTGCTCCCGACATTGAGCTCTCTGTTATCAAGTTCCGGGCAGGCCAATCCCTTGCCAGGGCCTGCTGCAACCGCCTGGAAAGGCTGCACCGGGCTCTCCTCGGAACAGGGTAAGTCGGGATGTGGGAACAAAAAGGCAAGATATCAGGCCCATGACGGCGAGCAAATAGGCCGAAGTTCACAGGTGGTGGACAGACTGTTATAAACTATGGCCTCGATGATGATGGGAGAGGCCGAGATGCAACTGGCCTGATTTGTCCGCTTTGCTAAGTATGAAAGTGTAACTGCCTCGGCTACCATGGTTGACGGGCCCTTCGCTAGCATCTCTCCAGGTGTAGCGCTGTGAAAGGGGTCGGAGCTGACCAAGGCATTGAAAGCTTGAGGGATTGGAGACTACAAGGCGTCAGATATGAAGGTTGTCACAGAAGGTTGCCAGCTTCCCCCCTTTACAAAGTTTGCCCGTTTCCCCCCTTCACAAGCTCCATGGCAGGCTCCTCCTCCAATGGCCCAGACAGCCCGCCTGCCAAAGGACTGTCAAAGGTTTTTAGGGGGGCCAAGGCAGTAAATAGGGGAGGAGATGTCCCACGCTCTGAACCGTCCTTTCTCATAGCAGTGGATCAGCTGCTTTGAGCTCCTTAGGAGCATGGCCTCATCCATCGGCCAGCAAACACCCGACACCTGACACTCAACCACACTCCGCTATGCACCGCTAATCGAGGTGGTTTTGAGTGCGGGCGCAGCAGGAGGGGAAGTGTTTAGGTGAACAGGAGCAAAGGCAGACTCAGCGGGTCTGCAAAAGTCAATAATGCACAGAGGAAAGACTCAGCGAGTCTGTATTCACGGCAGCAAGGTCCTCAATCACAAATTGTAGATCGCGAGGCAAGAAACGACGCAGCAGCTCCTTTTCAGTAATGGCCTCGACAACCCTGACCTAGTATTTGTATTACATTTCTATTGTTTAGTCAGTTAAAAGTCCCAGGTCAGCAGGAGGGACAGGTCAGGAAATCCCATGCCTAAAGACGGAAGAGTCCAAAGAATTTGAAAAAGACCTGCTTTATTCACAATCCATTTAAAACAGGGGAAGTTATGAATATCAAAAATCTACAAGTGTGCACAAGTCTTAGGATTGACAGTATGTTATAAGCACGTAGCACATCACAACTGCTATTTCATCATGTTCATGATAACAAAAACCTAAGGTGTGGAGGATTTGGTTAGGGGAATCAACTATGTAAAGGGACTATGCGGGTTAGTACCTCTATTGGTCAAACGCTATCAGGTGGCTCCGTCTGAGACCACCAACTGCATTGATACAGGTGAACACATGTCATCATAATACAATATTATTGGCCGGTGCAACTTTTATGGGAGAGCATTACTGGTGGATAGGGATTGGTCAGCATTGGCTTACTCAGTCTGGGCAATTTGTAAGGTTATCAGTCCATGAGCAACCACAGTAGCCAGGGGGAGCGGAACCAAGGTGCTGCTTCTCACAATAGGTCATCTCTGACTCCCTCGGCCCTAAACCAGGACTGGGCACATCTTGTATCTTTGTCTTGAGAATTTGATGGGAATGAAGGCCTCAGCCTGTCATTCCTTGAAGCTAGTGAATAGCCATTATTCTTACCTACCACATTTTGGATTATTGTGCTTAGCATTTACTAGGATTTTAGCACTTATTAACACAGGTGTCTTTTACCCTTTTTGACGGCTAGGGATTGTTTGAGCTGCTAGAACAATATTAAGCTTTAGTTAATGAGAATCTGACCATCCAGCATTATTTGTTTCCTTGCTCCGTCTAAGAGAAATGTGTCTCATGCCTGGGAACTGTTATTGTCTGTTCTCTTGGATACCGATCCAAACGTTGTAAGAGGATTCAATTCAACACTACAACTAAATCAATGCCTAGTCTGGGATACTGAATGGAAACCCTTATTGATATATCTTTACGTCTAGTTCATGCGTTCTGGATGACTACCCCTATATAACACCCCTCTCTTGGAATCCCCCTGACCCCACTGAGCCAAGAAGTAGTTCTGTTTTGCAAGTTTAAAAGGTTTATTTGATAATTTAAACAATAGATATATATATCACACTTTATAATAAATTAATAATTGAATATCACACTTAATCTGAGCAGTAATCAATAATAGATAGTCCGGCACTAGCACACTTCTTTATAATCAATGATGAGTGGTTATAGGATGGATAAGATAGCAACAATACTTTTATGGTTTCAAATGGATGCAAGGTGGAATGAAATTGCAGTACAGAAATACTCAATATGATTTCAACAAAACAATATAATCACTTTTCTCTGCAATCCACTCCCCCCTTTATGCAATGCAAGGAAATGGAAGGGAAGCACACAGTTCTCAGAAATGCAATCAAATGTAATTCAGTTCACCCCAGCAAGCTTAGACTACAGAAGTTTGAAACACAGGCCCAAAATGCTTTTATATGTGCTGGCAATGAAGTGAAAAATATGCTAAAATGCTTTTAATTCCCTCTAGAGGTTCAGGGTGAGTGGTATCTAGTTAATATTAGTCCAGCTCACTCTAGCAATGATTCAGGGATGGTTCTTAAGAGGCAAACGAATTTTTAGCAAGGAAAGCAAGGAAGCTGCTGTTTTCACATGTGGCTGGATTTTTAACCAAATCGCAAATCACGGTAAAATTTGCGAGTGCGAGAATCGTGATTACAGCATAAGTATGAGGAGTAGGAAGTTGAAAGGTGGAGATTCTAAGCTTTCAGAGGAAAGTTAAACCAAGTTCCTAGCCCACACGGTTCCAGAGATACGGACGATTAAATAAAGGTAGTTTTTCGGATTTGAAATTTTAAAAGTTCAAAGCGACAGGTTACAGCTTGCAGATAGAAAATGACAGGTGACAGCTTTGCAAATGACAGGTGACAGTTAGGAGGCAGTTCTACTTAGATTAAAATAGCTTGCATTAGATTATTTTAACTAAGAGATTGGGTTCTGCACAGTTTTGGCGGATACTCACTCCTAATTTTTAGAAGGACTGGACCTCGTCACGATCTGGTCAGCGGGTTTTCTTCACTCGCCACGGACGGTTTCTGCGCACAGCGTCTGGGTCAGCTCTACTCTGCTGGTCTGGTCTGGGTCTCTGGTTCTGATCAGGTCTGTGGGTCAGGATACAGCGGTCTCCGGTTCAGCTGGTCTCTCTCTGGATACAACACTGCTCCCTGGCAAATGGCAAGAGTTCTTGCAAAGAATTCAAACAGCTTGCCTGGCTGTGAATAGTAGCAATGATTTGAGGCCTGCTAAAGAGGGATTTAGCTTGTAGTTGACCTCTCTGCTACAAATTCTGAAGTAAAGTCTTGGTCTCTGAAGGTGGATAGATTGAAGTCTCTATGTTGGCTCTCTGGAGGTTGATGGAGGTAAAGTATGGATTTTCTCGGCAGAGCGTCCCGCAGCAGATGGAATAGAATGTCCTCTCTAGCTTCCAGTGGCTCTTTTTATGTCTTTTGAAAGTGGGTGTGTGTGCAGCATCACTAGCCAGCCCCTCTCTCAACTGCCCATTGGTCAAGCTTTCCTTTCTCTCTTGATTGGGGAAAAGAAGTGGAGTGTCAGAGCAATGTCTTTATATGGCCTGTAGAAAGGACACTCCCCTGTCAAATTTTACACACAATCTATATCTGATCCAAATACATACTTCCCCGATAGACAGTTGTTTGGCATTGCATACACACATCATGCATTTACTGGTGGTAACCCCTGTTCCAATTCTGTCGTTCCTAGGAGCTTGGGTTCAAAAATGGCAACATATTTCACTTTTTGGTCGGGTTACCAATATTGGATTTGTCCCCGCATTTACACAAATGTTCGCAAAGCATGTGGGCATTAGGTGGTGGAGTGTCAGATTTTTAACATGCATACATTTAGAGTAATATCCTCTTTTCCGCTAAAAACCCCCCTGAACATACCACCGGGTCCTAACACGTCTTCAAATGTGCACAGAAAAATCACAAGAATAATGATATCACTTATAAAATGTTCACAAGTCCGCTCTATGAATGATCCATCTTTTTAGATTTATGTTCTGGCCCCAAAGGGGTGTGGTTTCCCAGGTCACATGGTGTAGAAACCAGTTTATCCAGTTTCTGCCAAGCTCAGAGACCCTGCCCCCCCCCCAGCTTCTGCCAAGAGGAAGCTATTTTACGGTCCCCCTAATAAACCATCTGCCTGGGCCCTGGAAGGCCCATTGTTCAAAAGGAAGCCATTTACGACTACCCTAATAAACCATCTGCCTGGGCCCCGGACAGGCCTTTGTTCAACTCCCTGTAGCTGCTCCACCCCTAATCTAATCAGAGAGGTGACAACTCCTTTTGGCAAGGGGAAGAGTGGCTGAGCAGGTTTTAATTCCTGTGGGGGTAGATGTCAGGCAGAATTCAGTTCCTTAAGCCAGGTTTCAGATAAAATGTCACTTTTTGTTCCCCAGTTTAAGTCAAGACAATTTTTACATATGCAGGTAGAATGCTGATTCTAAGTTCAAAACTATGACATTTCAACAGTGACAAACTATGTGACACTCAAAAGTAGGTCACTCAGTTAATTTAAACATTTTCGATTTTTGGTAGTTTTAAATCCAGTTTCAGTTAGGCTGCTGCAGACCTGCAGAGCTCAGCCAGTCTTGTTATGAACATTCAAGTCACTTCAGAATATAACTTTACATTGTATCCACCTCTCAGTAAGTCTTTCTTTGGCCTGCTTTGGGTTCATTTATTCAGTTTTACACAAAAGTCTGGTGTTGTTTTAAAACGCCGGCTTTCTGATAGTGGTGAGTACTGGTAATGCAACCATTTTTGGGATTTAAGAAATTAATTCCCCACAGTTCAATGGTTTCAGGCTACTGTGTGGGTAGTCCAATGGTGGTTTTAGGCAGTGCCCTTCTGTGCCCATAACATCGGCAAAAATGGGTGGCAGCCTATTCTTCATGCATTTCCCTGGGCATTTTCTGGGAAGCTCTGGCCATCATGATGTTTTCAATGCCAGTACTGCACAGTTTTTGTGGTAGGGCTCGGATGCATGGGTAAAAACATCCCACAACGTCCCCTGTTCACGATAACCTTGGCACTGACTGTACGATTGTGTGTCTGGGCTGCTCAGGTCTGAATGTTCGGCTAACTCAGCAAGCCAAGTCTCCCCTGCAACCTCGAGGTTTTTTGATGTCTCCCATTCAATCAAACGTGGCTGCACCATACATCTTGTTAAAAATGGCCACTTGGTTTTATTGTGCTTGTGCTGTAAGCAAGCTTTATGTGCGTTCTTGTGCACCTTATTTTAGCCTATATATGGCGTACATGTTTTTCAACCTATTGTATGCAAGCATATTCTTCATGTCTAAGTGCAGTTGACCTATTGTACTTGCATCTTCGTTTTGGGTGTGTATCTGCTTAGTGTCTAATGCACCTATGTGTGTCAGTTTTAGTAATAATGCAAGAAACAAGATGGGTGCGTCACACCCAACTAAACTGCCGCTCACTCTTGATCTCATCCGAGATTGGGAATCGTAAAAACAAAGTACAATAAAATTCTGCTGATTAGGTTAACCTTATGAGTTGTTCATATCACTGTTTAGTTATTGTGATTATTTTACGCTGTGGCATTGCTGTTAATACTTCTAAATAGTGAAGGAGCCATAGTCAATCTGGGTACATATTTAATATAGAGAGTTTTTTTTATTGCCAATGCATTTCGGGGATACTTTTCCCCTTCTTCAGGGCTGTACTCGGACATGGACTAATCTGATTTACATTCATTGCCATTAATAGTAGCCAAAATTACATCAGAAAAAAACATCAATGGTAACAAGAATAGCAATTGTCATAAATATCCATATTGTCAGCATTTACATATCACAAATGAGATAAACATGTAAAAAATGTACATACCATTGTGGTGTAGGCAACAACGTAGTGGGTGTTATAAAGTAGGTAAAAAAAGAGAACGAGGATGATTCAATGACAGATCATATCTGGTCTGCATTATATGTGAATAAATAAAGCTCAATGCTCTTCAATGTACCTGGAGTTAATGTCCCTCAAGCGTGTGACAGTTCACCGTGGATAGTCCTGAAAAGGTAGTGAATATACTGAGTTGCTACAAGTCTGCTAACTTCGCACATGAAAGATTCGCTGTCTGTGGAGTCACAGTAAACATAGGATTAACTTACTTCCTGAAAGGCGATGTGGCGCGAGGAAACTAGATTGTTGATCAGGGTGATTACGTGTTTGTGGCACGATATAGGAAATGATCGAATGTATACTCTGTTATTAAATGCAATGGTCGTGTGGTTCCAAGACTATTCAAAGTGAAAATAATAATAAATAATCCCCGCAGGAGAGCGCGGCAACGTGTGCTGCAGCTCCATTCTTACTGTGTCACATTCACGGCTGCCCTCTCAAGGAATGAGTGGCAAATGCGTTCTAACAGTTGCTTGTAACAGCTGCTATGGCAACCAAATGGTGTCCAGCCATGAGCACCTTACGTCCCGATCCTGCCGGAGGCAATGATTGGGATGTGATGGAAGCCATAGGATTGGGTGTCCGTGTTAGTACACCCCTAAGTGGATGTGAACGTGCGAATTGAGCTTGCTCAGAACATTATTTGGTTAAACCCCTAAAGGGATATGAACGTGCATATTGAGCTCGCTTGGAATATTGCTTGGTATGAAGCTGAGAATATAGATAAATAAAATGAATTATTTGAAAATGTAGTCAACACAGTGTCATATTGCAATTGCAATACCAAATCTATGGCAGTATGGCCCACGCAAATGTTTGTCCCATGTAGGTGCTGCAATAATTCTGTTTACATTGCTATGGGCTCACCAATATGATGATAGTTATCTGGGAAACACCCTCAGTTTACACCCTCAGTTTACCTCTAACGATCTGCAAGTCTAATGCGTTCATGTGTCCATTGTATTTACCCAGAAAAATCTCATACTGTTAGTATACATATGATCAAACAGCTTGCATCAAAACATATTGCCTACCTGTCTGCTCATTATGGGAGCTCAAAAAATGTCTCAAACCGCTCATTGAAAATGATTGAACTCCTTACCATATAGGATGTCTCATCGTTAAGCCTTACTGCATCATAGCTAAACCCGAAGCCAGTACCCATACTGCTCATATGTAAATCAATAAAGAAATGAAATAAATACTAATCAACCAACATGAAATCTACATTGAGTTTCAAAAACCAAAAAACGTAAATGAGTAGAAAACCAAACAAATAAATGTATTTGTGGATGCTCATATCTGGATAATACTTAATACAAGTTCCTTTAAATGTAACACGCACAATTAATGTCTTTGTTGATTCCTGCAGGGTTGAGACAATCCAATTTGTCAATCCAAAAAGTTTGCAAACTCATGTCTTCATGTGTATTAGATTTTTGCACCACTTCAAGAATTTGAAATTTACTTTGTGACAAATGATGCTTCTTTTCCGTCCAATGCCTTGCTACTGCCGAATTAGGGTTTCCATTCCGAATACATGAGCGATGTTCATTCCATCTTGTCTTAGCTTTGCATTTGGATTTGCCTACATAGTGCAGGCCACATGGGCATTTTATTAAGTAGATGACATTCGAACTATCGCATGTAGCAACATTTCTGAGTTTAATTTGCTGACCTGTGTGTGAATCGCTCATGATGTTACCCTTAATAGCAAAGTTGCAATTGCTGCAGTGTAAGCATGGAAATCTTCCTGTTCTTTTTGTGATGGGATTTTTCATCGGTGGTTTAGTAGACACCAGTTTATCACGGAAATTCCTGCTTCGTTGGTATGCAAACGTGGGTGTTTCTGCAAAAAGGTGTTGTACGCTGGTATCACATTTTAATATAGACCAGTTTTTTTTAATTATCTTTTTTACCTGTTGACTTTGAAGGGAGTATTTCGTAACATATACCAGTGATGGGGCTGTTTTGGTCTGTCTGTCGGTGGATAACAATGATTCTCGTTCCAAAGGCTCAACATTTTCTGTTGCTGTACGTATATCTTTCTCAGTATATCCACGTGCCACAAATGTGTTGCACATGTTTTTATATTGCTCTTGATAGTCCAGTGGGTCACTCATAATTCTTTTAATCCGTAGTAGTTGACTAAATGGGAGATTCTTGATCAAATTAGGTTGATGGAAACTTAGTCGATGTAGTAAGTTGTTCATGTCAGTTTGTTTCCGATACAGTGATGTTTGGAACTTGTCTTCATCCTTCTTTATGAGCGCATCCAAGAAGTGGATTTCTGTGTTGGATTATTCGTATGTAAACTGTATGTTTTGGTCTATGGAATTCAAGTAGTCAATGAAGTTCGTCAATTCATTATACAATCCTACTCGTATGCAAAAAATGTCATCTATAAACCTCGTCCATAAGGTTATTTTGTGATTCATTGCGTGTGTGTTAGGACATTGTCTGTTTCATACTTATGCATAAAGCAATTGGCGTAGGAGGGGGCCGTAGTGGCACCCATGGCTGTTCCTGACACTTGATGATAGAATGTGTGCTTAAATTGAAAATAAGAATTATCTGCTATGAATTTCAAAAGTCGCAGAATGAATGGTTTATATGCTCCAATATCTGATGAATTCGCCAATATCCATTCGATTGCTCTTTGACCCTGATCATGGGGGATTGATGTATACAACTCTTTACATCTATGGTGAACATAATACAATCTTTATGGATGGGCACCTTGTGTAGTATCTGTAGAAAATGAGTAGTGTCCTTGATGTATGTGCTTGTTTTTTGAATGAGTGGTTGAAGAAAGAAGTCTATGGGGGTCATTACGAGATTTGTGGTAATGGAAAAACGATGCTGGTAAGGGAATACCGGCACTGCACCCCGCTCCGACCTATGACGAATCAACAACCAGGTATCAGCACCACTACTGATACCGTGCTCCCCAATGCCGGCATGCACGCTGGCACGCGGCCCTTTGGGCTGACAATACCGGGATGGCGCTAACAGGAGGACATCACAAGTCATGCGGACATGCAAATAACAGCATCATGAAGGTGGTAATGAGGGATACCGGGATGCCGGTATCACCAGCATCACGAATCACCCGCAAATAGCAATGTGCAGTATTCCCAACTGCCACAGGTGCACATAATCAGCACATGTGGAGGCAATGGAGTCTGGCCCAGCCCAAAAGGAGAACACCCACACACCACACCCCTTTCCACACCAAAATGATCCCACTTGCAGTTGCAATATTGGGGCTGGAGGACATTCTTGCATTGCTACACCAGCAACAACAACAACAGGTACCACAGAGGAGACGCAGGAGGAGAAGGAGGGTGAGACTGGCCCAGAAAGCCCCACCAGTGCAGCCAGTGGTACCACACAGGCAGCCCCCAATCCCTCGCATCAGAGCCTGTCCATTCAACCTAACCCCTGAGCAGATCCACACCCTGTACTGTCTGGACCGGGACACCATCACCACGATTGTGGACATGATACACAACAACATTGTCAGCCTGATTGAAATACGCACCGCCATCCCTCCTCTACTGAAGGTAGTGTCTGTGCTCCACTTCCTGGCCACAGGCACCCACCAGCACACAGTGGGGCACAACCCTTATTTTCTTGCATGCTGAACCAAGTGCTGGATGCCGTCCTGAAGCACTCAAGCAACTACATATCCCTACCATGGACTGCCCAGGAGCTCTTTGACACAAAAGTTGGCTTCCATGCACTGGCGGCATGCCAAATTGTATTGGTGCACTTGACTGCACCCATGTTGAATTGGTGGTCCCGCATGCCATGGAGGTGGTGTACTGCAATCATAAGCTATATCACTCCATCAATGTACAGATGGTATGTGACTCCAGCAAGATCATCACACATTGTTGTGCCCGATTTCCCGGATCAACTCATGACTCAATGGTCCTGCGGAACTCCACGCTACCACGCTACATGGAGCGACATGCAGGACGACGTGACTGGTTGCTTGGTACATTGCATGACAGGCACATGGCAGTGTGATGGGGGGAGAGATGTACACACCAGCCTGGTGTCATTTTTGTGGTGACTGCACAATGTCCACATCACAAAACACTGTGCCCCAAAGCATCCCAAACTGAACATGACAACCAAACCCCACAGTAATGATGGAAGCTGCACAATTACAACATTCCTGACTTTCATCAGACCTCACCCTCCGTAACACAATCCAGCAACATGCTGTGAGTATGTACAATGTAAATGTCTGCAGCAAAACACAACACAGAACAAGCATCCACGAGTGTGCACAAATCAATCCCACCAAGGGAATACACTGCTTGTCACTGTGCCACCAACACAGTAGCACTGCATGTCATCATGGGAATAATAAGCACTGAATAATAAATCATGCTGAGACTTGTGCCAACGCTGCTAGTAATGAAATCATACTAATCACTACACATCACATTAGGATACCAAACATAGCGGTATGCATCCACAGTGCATGAACACCAGCAAGGGAGTGGACACCCTGTATCATCTGGCTGACGCAACCCACACCATTAGACCATGGGACAGCACACATTGTGGCAAGGTAAAATGTGTGCATACATCCAGGGACATGTGCATGTGAACAACAAATATCTGCAGGCATGTGTGATAAGTACAGGTGTCTATCAGGAATTGACTTACACATACCTTATTTTGCACCCATTCAGATGATAGTGGCTATCCCTTGAAGATGTGGCTCGCCACCCCTGTCCGGAACCCGCAGAACAGGCATGAAGAGGACTACAATCGTGCCCATACCCGTACCCGTATTGTGATTGAGCAGACCTTTGGCCTGTTGAAGGCACGTTTTCGCTGTCTTAGCCGGTCGGGTGGGATACTCCTGTACAGGCATGAGAAGGTGGGCAAGATCATCATGGCATGTGTCATGCTGCACAACATGTGCATCCGACGGAACGTGCCTCTGCCCCCTGACATTGAACAGCAACCACCAGGTGAGGATGAAGAAGATGGGGTTGCACATCATCCCGGTGGCGATGCACAGGAGGGACGTGCTGTGTGCCAGTCTGTGATAAGACAATATTTCTAAGACACATGGATGCAGAGGGTGCCTTGAATGTGGGACTCAGGGCACTGGGTGTGGGGGTACATGGACACTATGCACTGTAAACCAATAAATCACACATACACAATAAGGAATGTCCATTCAAGTGATTTTTTGGTACACAATGGGTGTATTAAACAGGAAAAAGTAAAAAGTGCTCAGACCCTCCACCTCACACACATCTCCTCCTCCTCCACCTCCCCCCACATCTCCCCAACACACACCCTCCCTCTCCCCGTCCCCCCACAACTCCCCCACACACCCCCTCCCCCACATCTCCACCACACATGGCATGCAATGTTATGCCACTCGAGTCTGCATAGGTCTGCACATGCAGGCTGACCCTGCTACTAATGTCATGTGTCTGACTCTGGGGGTGGCATGTTGGGGCGCCGCATGGTGCGCACAGACCTGCACAGGGGGATCGTCTGTGTGGAGCTTGACGATGACCCCGTGGGCACATACTCTACTGTCGGGGCAGGACGCAGAGCCTCCATGGAATCCGCAATCCTGGCAAGGACCTGCCTCACTGCTGTCAGCTCCTCACAGATCTTTAAGGTGCTCGACTATATGGCCACTTTGATGACCGCAGTGTTCTCTCGGGCCACACTCCTCGTCACATCACCATCAGAGACATATTGTTTCACTAGGCCGGTCAGCTCCTGCTGGCGCACCTCCATTTGTGACATCGTGAACTCCCCGTCCCGGACCGCTGTGGAGGTGGATGGCACGTGTGGCAAGGGGCCCAATTCAGGTGGGTCCTGTGTGGGGCTCCAGGCCTATGGGTCAGCCTCTCCTCCAGACTGGACATGCGAGGTGCCATCGGGTGAGCTAATGGGTGTATACTGGTGTGTTTGGGTGCGGCTGCGTGTGCCACCAAATTCCATGGAGCGGTTGTCCTCCTCAGGGACACATACCTCGCCATGGGAAAGTACCTCATCGCCACTCTGTGGTGCAGTGGCAGCTGCCTCCCCTACTGAGCTGGTAGCTGCAGACAGGGTCCCATCTGCCACCTGCTCAACAGCAGTGGATTCCACAGGTGTTGGAACTGTTGGTATAGTGGCTGACCTTTGACGTCCCTGTTCCCTGTCATCCTGTGGTGCGTTTGTCCTCGGTTATTGATGTGCCTTGCCAGTGCCCTTGGACGTGGAAGACCTATTAGTGTCTTCCCTGGACTTGGCCCTCTTCGTAGGAGTGGTGGCCTGTGCTGCAGAGTCCTCTGCATCGCTGTCGGTATCATGGCCTGTGGGGGACCGAAAGAGGGACGGCATCAGTGATGGTTGTACATGCATCATGCATACAAAGGTATTAGTGCAGTTGTACACATTTGATGACTTGCTGTCCTACGGTTGTAGAATACAGGTTGCCTGCCATATGGTGGGGTTGTTCAGGCATACGTTAGGTTCACACCTGTGTGAGGTGGTGTATGCTGTGTGATATGCCTTTTTGTTGTGGACTGCGTGCAGTGTGACACATGCCGTTTCCCTCTTTGTGGTGTGTGTCTCAGGTATGGCATTGGCATCCTGAATGCATGTGGATGTGACAGTGCTGGGGACGGCATCTAGGCAGGTATGTGTCCATGCGTGTGTAATGGCCCATGCATTGCCTCATGGCACGGTCACATTGGTGGACTATCATCATACTTTGCATTACAGTGTTTTCTTTGGACACTCACCTCCATCTGCTGATGACGACACTCCACGTTCCATTTCTCCCACTCCTTCTATGGACTCCATTCTGATGATGCTGGCGCAGGTTTCTTCCCAGCGGCTGAGTTTGATGGGTGAGTTTGAGCCACCACCAGTAGCCAGACCTTGGCTCCGGTTGGCAGACAAGATATTGCGCATTCAGAGGTGCAGGTCGTCCCAGTGTTTTTTGACGTCCTTTACAGTGCGGGGGGTGGTGCCAACCGCACTGACTTTCTGGGCCACTAGCTCCCATATCTCTTTCTTTTTGAGCTGTGCAGCTCTCTTCAGGTCTGAGGCAAAGACCACCTCTGCATTCTCTGCCAGAGTGTCAGCCTGCATGTTAAGTTCATCCTCGGAGAACCGCTCCTTCCACTGCCGGGATGCCCCTTTCTTTATGGCCTTTAGCAGAGTGCTGGTGGTGTAGATGATGATCTGAGTGTTGGTTTGAGGCTCCAGGTCCCGTATCTCCAGGATGGCATTGGATTGTTTTTTTCAAGATGGCTGCTGTGCCATTTCCCGTTCCAGCGCAATGACATTACTTCCGGTTCCGGTATTAGGGGCCCGCTATTACTGGGCCTACTAATGCCTGGCCCGCTAATGCCGACCCAGTTATTTAGGAGTGGGCGGAGGCAGAAGAGGTGTCAGCACTTTCCATGATGCTGCTAAGGGATATTTTTGGGTCTTTTGTGGCAAGCAGGTACTGTCGATACCGGCATGCCGCTACACACGTGCATGCATACTCGTAATCGGCCGCTGTTAGCGGCGTCAGTGCTACCCGGACCCGGTATTGCCTCCATGCTGGTAAAAACTGATTTTTACCGCAATTCTCGTAAAGACCCCCTATGTATTGTCCAAGAGGTTGTAAAATACTGTTCATGCCTGCTACTATAGGTCTCCCTGGAGGTTTAGTAGCATCCTTTTGTATTTTGGGAATCGTATAAAAATTCGGAATGCGTGGATGTTTATTGAACAAAAATTTGAATGTGTTATGATTAATCCACTTATGATCCAAAGCTCTTAACAACATCTTGCATACTTCTATTTTTTCTAATTGTTCATAACATTCAGTTTCATAATCAGAGGTACTTAAAATCACTAGCGCTCCACCTTTGTCGGCAGGTCGGATCATAATTTCTTTCATGCTACAGTTCATATGGTTTCAGATTTTTGTAGACTGGTTGTTTATAATTAAGCTTTTGAAGATCACTAGTCACTTTCCTTTCGAAGATTTCAACTGATAGTATTGTAGTTGGTGGAATAAACTTACTCTTTGGTTTAAATTGTACATAATCACATTCATCTTCCTTCTGTGTTTGTTCTCCTAAGGATTCCATTTCTTCAAAGAATACCCTCAGTTTCAGTTTCCTTATGAATCTAAAAAGTTCAATCTTGCTGTTGAAAAATGATGTTCCATGTGTTGGCACAAAACTAAGTCAGTTTTAATAGTGACATCATTTATTTTCATCATCTTAGTTACATATCCTCCATATCTTGCAGATTCAGCTCTTTGGCGATCCCTTCGGGGTAGGGTCAGTAGGGTTGCCTAAGTGAGTATCATCTCTCGCATCTGCTTTCTGGGGGTGGGGAGGAGTCAGATGCAAAAGCGAGGCGCATCTTCCCTTTCTGTAGCATCAAGACAGGGGAGAGGCCGAAGTAATGAATTACACATTCATTTGCCTGTGAACACAGGTCTAACCTCTCGCCCTGGCTTTTCAACCAATACCTGGCAACTCTCGCCCACTGCATTGCCACTTTCTGCTCAAATTTCCAGTGCTACGCTGCCGACACTCAACTCATTTTCAAGCTGCCCTCTGCCACCTCCTCTCCCTCTCTCATCTCTGATTGCCTAACTGCCATTCAAGATTGGTGTGCCGCCAATGATCTTTGAATGCCAGCAAGACAGAGATCCTCCTCATCGGCACACCTTCACCATCCTTTCCCCTCACTCTCTGGCCAGCCTCCCTTGGCCCTCCTTCTATGCCCGCCTGCGAGGCTAAGAACCTCGGGGTCATCTTTGACTCCACCCTTTCCTTCTCCACCCACATCTCTGAGGTCTCTAAAAAGTCAAATTTCCTACTGCACCTCCTTAGAGGTACTCTGTATTTCCTCTCCTTCCCCCAGAAGCTCATGTTATCCCAAGCTCTGGTTCTCTCTAGCTTGGACTATTGTAACATCCTCTTTCTAAATCTACCTGCCTCTACTATCTGCCCTCTGCAACTAATCCAGAACAGGACTGCAGGACTTGTCCTTGGCCTCAAGCCCTGGGATCGTATCTCTCCAGCTCTGAAATCTCTCCATTGGCTCCCAGTGGATGCAAGGATTAAATTCAAAAACCTCTTCATTGTCCACAAGGCTTTCTGGGGCCTGGGTCCAAAATACCTTCAGCTATCCCTCTGCAAATACCTCCCCTCTCGAGCTCTTTGCTCCTGTACCTCCAACTCCCTCAAGGTCATTCGTATTTCAAAGAAACAAGCTGGGGGTAGATCTCTGTCTTCAGCTGGGGCCTCTCTCTGGAACAGCCTCCCTGCCACTCTAAAACTTGAGGAGAACCATCCCCGGTTCCGGAAGGACCTCAAGACCTTCCTCTTTTCTTCTGCCTTTGCTCCACCTCTCCCCTGCTGATCTGTTCTCTCTTGGCACCGTGCACTTGGCCACCCTCTGTCCTCCGGGCCCAGGTACCTGCTCACCCTGCCACCCTCCCGCACTGCCTCCGGGCCACCCCTTGCACTAGGGTCTGTATCTGTACCCATACAACCCCCCTTTTTCTTCCTGCACTTATCAGACCTACCCTGTCTGCTGCCTTAAACCTAGCACTTGAACATTGCTGGCTGCACTACCACTGTTTGTTGCCTTCATTATTTATTTACTGTTATTTATCTGTTTCTCCTCTGCTTTGCACTTTCCACTTCTCCCCCCTTCCAGCACTTTTCCCCTCCCCCTCTCCCATGTACTTGCACGTTCTCAATGTCACTGGGCCTAATAAGATCGCTGTTTTGTTCTCCCCTCTTCCCCTCCCTTGCTGCACTCTGAAACACTTGTGTACGAGCGTGACAAAAATAAAATATCAATATCACTAACACACCTATCCAAGAATTCACCAACTTACCTATCACAAAAGCTCACTAAAGCCTCCTCTACCAGACCTACTTGAACAGTCTATGCCCACTGCATCACCCAGCCTAAATTTAAAAGGGCAAAAGCTGGAGGCTCCAACTTCCCGGCCATTGCAGCCAAACACTGGAACTTGTTCCCACACACCTTGCGAGATGAGCACTCCTATTGGACTTTCAGGAAAGCAGTAAAAACTCTATTGTTCACCTAACATGATTATGTACCAGGAAAATGATCATCTCAAGACATCTGTAATGTTGTAAAATGCAAGTACTTTCTTCTTAGGCGTAAATGGTTATGTAACAGAAAAGAGAAGTCTGGCTTTGAAAGAAAGCTGCTCTGCAGGGCGACGCCTTATAATCCCAAAGCTAGAAAATAGAGAAACTAATGTTGATATGCAGCTATATCTGTCGGTAGATGGGTGTCGCGGGTCTCTAGGACCAGACGGTAGTAAAGCCTAACCGTCACCACAAATAATGTAAGAAAAGAAAAAAGTCCAGGACTCAGCGCCACCAGTTATGCGGTCATTTAATTGTGTTATATTGTCACACATTAAATGATGAGGTAAAGCCCATGAGTGATAACATGTTTCAGCTCGCTCTGAGCCTTTTCAAATCAGGGCTAGTTTGACATCAAACACAGTAGGCAAAGAAACATATCAGAGGTTGTGTAGCAGCAGCATCGAGGCAAACATTGTGTATCACAGAAATTAAAGCATCAAGAAAAAATGCCATAATACGCATTAACAGATAGTAGATTTGATAGATAGACAGAAAAACAGGGGTTGGTGAAGGGACGGATGCAAGGGTATAAAGAAGCATTGCAAAAAATATATATAATAATAATGGACACAGTTATAGCAAAATACAAAAACCAACATAATAACATAACATGAAACAATGTAGAGAAAATGCAAAAAGAAAAAGGAGAACAGAAAAATTTAGTGATTATTAAGAAAGTAATACTTGCATAAATGTGACCAATTAGTCAAAATGATAAGTGCAAGGATAACGCCATAAATGCGCTTACCCGAATTTCGAGGAACCAATCCATAACACTGTATGTCAATGGAGTGATAACGGGGTTAAATGTTTCATGTTATGTTATTATGTTGGTTTTTGTATTTTGCTATAACTGTGTCCATTATTATTATATATATTTATATATACTCTGATGTGATCCCATCCATTCCATACGTTGCTAAGGGCCATTAGCTCAATTCCAGTATATTGGACATGCTTACATTTACATATGTCAATTGTAGTCATATCAACACTGACGACTCCGCTCTGGCCCATTTCAGTAAATCTCTATTCCAGTCAGCAATCTTGGTCCATGTGGACTAAATTACGACCTTGATCCTGGCAAAGAGGCGTATAGCTAAGTAAACAATTATAAACGGCTGTTTTTTGGGTTTACTCCGAGGGAATTCTCCCAGTGAGCACATCAGCAGTGTCAGGTTGATCTATATGGCCCCCATATCTCTTATCTTGTCCAACACTGTCTCCCAAAATGGTTTCAAGTGCACGCATTCCCATACCATATGAAGAAAACCTGACGTCCCCTTCCTCACACCGCGGGCATTCTGTTGGCCTGTTGGGGTTCAGGTATGTCCTCTGTTATATGATGCATTGTTCCAGGCTTAGTCGCGCATTGTGAGACACTGCCTTGGTCTAGGAGCATAGTGCCTCCCATTGTTTGTCCTCAAAGGGCCTTTCTATGTCCCACTTCCAGTCCACTTCCTATTTTGAGCTCAGGGTACGCCACTTTACCTAGTCAGAGATTATAAATGGTGGAGATGGGGTGGCACCCGTTGCCCCTCTTTCGTTCTTGAACATTTTTCGCCTTCATTCCTTACTATTTAGTGTCCTCTGTCTTTGACGCTCCTTCCCGTTCCTTTCCCATCACTTTTTTCCTCCCACTTGTATTTTTATGTTTTGTATTTGTATTGTATTTTATATAGAGCTTTAAATCAAAGCGCTTCACAGAGTTACATAACATGATGCAAAATAATGAAAAATAGTAAGAACATTGATTCATCAAATCTTACTGGTAGCAGGCAATTAGAAACTTTGAAGCAGGGAAAAGAGAATAATCAGTAATAGAACGGATAGAGACTGCGAGAAGATTCCAATGAAGAGGGACGAGAAGCTGAAAAGATCGAAACCGGGACTGAGCGTGTGGGGAACGAGGAACACTTAACCTAAAAAGAGAAGAGCGTAGTGAACAAGCAGGAGAATAAAAAGATGCAAGTACAGCAAGATAGTCAAGTGCCAGATGATAGAGGGATTTAAAGACAAGACAAAGAAAAAGAATATTAAGTGGAGAGTGAAAGGGAAGCCAGCCAAGTGAATCCAGGGAGGAAGAAATGGAGTCTCTAGAGGAGAGAAGACAGAGAAGACGAATGGAAGAATTGTAAATAGATTTCAAGGGAGCAAGACGGGAAGACAGAAGACCAAAGAAGGTAGTAGTTATAATTTTCAACTTCCTAACGTTAGCAACTGAACAGTTCGCCATGGCATGTAATTGTACAAGATGAGCGTACGGAATCCAATTGCCATCTTCAAATAAATCCTTAAAGTATTTCGCACCCGCCACAAACCATTCAATCCAAAAGAGGGATTTACCCTGGAACTTCAATGCTGGGTTATTCCAAATGGATGCATCCGGATGTAAATAAGGATCAGTAACCATACGACTTGAAAGCTCGCACCAGCAGTCCTGCAAAAAAGAAGTGAGTGCACTGGTCATTTTGGACTTAGATCTTTTGGAGGACAACAGGGCTTTAGGGTCCAGTTGAGACACCGTACCAAACTCCCATGACAACAGATCAGACTGTTCACTACTAGAGTCAACAACCTTGCACAAATGATGAGTGGAGAATGATAGGTGGTAATCCAGGAGGTTAGGTAGATTCATTCCACCCAACTTCAAAGGGAGTTGAAGCTTCCAAATCGCGAGCCTCAGAGGTTTCCCATTCCAAATAAAGTTTTGTAAAAGTCTATCAATCTCCTTGAAGATACTCGTAGGTATTTTAACAGGAAGCATACTCAAGATGTAATTTATCTGTGGTGTCAAATTCATTTTTATACAGTTTATCCTGCCCCAGGATGACAACTTCAAGAGACCCCACCTTTCCAAGTCCGATTTCAGTGTCGGGAGGATCCATGCAAAATGAACGCCAGGCAGCTTCACTATATCCGCTCCAATCCAGACACCAAGATATTTGATCTTGTCTGCACACCACTTAAATTGAAACTGAGCACAAGTATGCCGCAGGCACAGATTGTTGATCGGTAAATTCTCAGATTTGCTCCAGTTAACCTTATCGCCTGACAAACACAGAGAAACAGTGAACAGCATGCTTCAAAGTGCCGCCTGGGCAGCAGTGGAGACATGCTTGAGCGCAGCACACCCTGCTTCTACCATGTATGGATGCCTAAAGGGTACTAGGAAAGGGGATCCACGGCTGCCTAATATTTGGGCTGGTGAGTTGGGGGAAGATATTACCTTGAGATGTTGGAAGAGGTGCTGTGAAAACACTCCGGAGAGGTTGTTCAGGAGACAACTTTTGGACACCGAACTTTGCTGGAAGTGTAGCCGCTCTAGAGGCTCCCTCAGTCATTTGATTTGGTCATGTCCTAAAACAATGCAATTTTGGGAAAAGGTTTGTGAACGGCTGAGTCTAGTTTTAAACGCTGAATCCCCATGAGTGCTTCTTTATTCATTCTAGGAGATATTTCTATGCTGGATGATATTGACTTTGACAAGAAGATTTGGTTGCTGCGTGCATGTATGGTTGCAAAAAAAATGATATGGAGGTCCTGGAAGTCAAGCCTTTCTTTCAATATTGATGAATGGGTGGAGGAGCTTCTAACTATCTCGGTGTATGAAAAAGCCATTTTCAAGTGCAAGGATGAGATGGGAAAATTCTGGGACATTTGGGGATGTTTTCTTGACGTCTACGGATATTCTTGAACCTTTGTTTGGAACTGATGTATCCTTGACTCTGTAGATTACTGTCATCTGTCATTGTTCATGGTTGTATGCATTGTTCTTCGGATATTCTTATATTTGAGGTATGATCTTCCTTTTTATTTTTTTTATTTTTTTTTCTCTGTTTTCTTGCTTCCTTTTCTTCCTCTTATTTTTCCTTTCAGTTCCTCTATTCTTTCTCTTAAATAGGTTGTTTGATGATAGTTTATGCTATGTTGCTTGTTACACTGAATAATGCTTAATTTTATTGTTATTTAATGTTGTGAAAATAAAAGTTTGAACTGTCAAGCAGAAAAAAAGAAAAAAAAGAAGGTAGTAGAACACTAGAAGAGATGTGAAACAATTAGTGAGGAAATTAGTAGTTTGGTGGCTTGAAAAATAAGGAAAGGCCAGACTTTGCGAATATTGTTGAGATGGAAACGACAGGAGTGAGAAGTGAGAGAGATGTGGTGAGAAAAAGTAAGATTAGAATCAAGGTAGAGACCAAGATTACAAGCTGCTGGAGAGATAGAAAGATTCGAAGAAGGAAGGGACACAAAAGGAGGTGGTAGGGGTGGGGGCAGCATGTTGGCAGGGAAGAATAGGACGTCAGTCTTCCATTTTATTAAGGCGAAGAAGTGAGATGCCATTAATAGAAGAAAGTGGTAAGAGTGTGGTGGATCTCAGATGTGAAGGAAGAGATGGAAAGAAAAAGTTGAGTGTCGTCAGCATAGAAATGATATGAAAGACCAAATGCAGAAATTATAGCGGCGACTTGAGAAGTATAAAGAGAGAAAATAAACAGACCTATGACTGATCCTTGGGGAACACCGTGCTCAAGCAAAAGAGGTGAGGAGGTCTGACCAGTCCAAGAGACAGACAATTTTCTATTGGACAAATAGGAAGAGAACCAGGGAAGAACAGAACCACTAAGGCCAAAAGAAGAGATAGAATCCAGCAGAAAAGTCAAGAAGAATAAGAAAGGAGGAGTGTTTAGAGTAGCAAGCTGTAAGAAGAGAATTGAGTACGCAGATTAGAGCGGTTTCAGTGGAATGGCAGGGGCGGAAGCAAGACTGAAAATGAGGGGGAAGGGATAAATTAGAGACAATGGATGAAACTTGAGAATACACACAGCGTTCTAAGAGTTTAGACAGGTAAGGTAGAAGGGAGACAGGGCGAAAGTTTGAAACAATCAAAGAATGTGCAGAAGTAGAGAGACAGATATCAAAGAAAGAAACAATGTAAGGTATAAAGAGAGGATAAGCCTTGGGAATAAGAGCAGATGGAATAGGATCTGTAGGGGTTGCTATGGGGTGAGCTTTGGCTAACAGAAGTAGCATATCAGATTCGGAAACTGGTGCAAAGCTAGAAATAAAAGCTGAGGGGAATGGAGCAGAAGAAGGAGCAACAGTTGAGGGGGGAAAATTTAGAAAAGCTTGATGTACAGAGTGAACCTTAGAAGAAAAGAAATGAGCAAAGACACAAGCTGATAAGACAGAGTTAATAGAATAGTCTGGTGAAGGAGGCGAAAGGAGCCATGTTAAAGTTTGGAAGAGACACCTAGGATGGGCAGATTGAGTATGAAGAAGGTCTGAAAAGTAAGCATGTTTAGCAGAAATAAGGCAGTTATCATAACGAGCATGATAGGAGAAGTAAGTGTAGTGATTGGATGGGGATCTTGTTTTGAACCACCGTCTTTCGGAATGGCGGAGAAGGCGTTGCATGGCACGGAGGTGAGATGAGAGCCAGGGTTGAGAAGGACTTGAACTTAACATTTTATTTAGTTTCTTTCCTTTATCCCTACCATTCTGCTGTCCCTTTCATGCAGTCTGTTGGTTCTCTCTGACCTCCATTCTGTCTCTTCACTCACTCTTTCTTCCAGTCGCTTGGAACATCCTCCTTCACATTTTTTCTTACCATCTCTCATGTTCTTTCTCTTTCACTCCCTTTTATTCACTCTCTTCTCTCCCAGCTTCTCTCTCTGATTTCTCTTCCTTTTGGTCTGCTATGTTTTCACCTCATGTTTCTTTTTTCTCTCTCTTAGTCCCCTTTTCCAGAGCACTTAAGTTGCCAAATGCCATCCATGATTAAATCAACCAGTCTTGGTGTTTCCTCCCCAGCAAGATTAATGGTGCCAGTAAGCAAAGAATCCAGCCCTGGACTGGATGGCCGAGTTATATGTTCCACATGTGCAAACTCTATGGCTCTGCATCTCTCTGGTGTACTGGTCTCTCATTCCCTCCTTATCTATCTGTCTTTCCATACACCTTGTTCTTCCCCTTTATGTCCCCCTTGACTAATTCAATCTCTTGCTTCCCTCACACTCGCTTTCTCTTGCTTTCCGCTTGCTCCTACTCATTATATTGCTTCTATCGTTCTTAATTCCCCAGCTGTTGAGTTTCATTTGTCTTTCTGCACCCCTCTCTCCTCCCTCTTTCTCTCTCTCATTCTGTCTCTCGCTCTTGCTTCCCTCTTTCCCCTTTTATGTCTTTGGCTTTCACTCTTCTCTCTTTCGTGTTATCGCTCCCTTCACCTCTGCACATGGATTTCATTTGGGGGTTGCCAGAGGTCTCCTTTGTTACCCCTAAAAAAAAAATACTCTTTTTGTTTTTTTTAATGGAAGCTCTTGGGCTCTGGCCACTGCCATGTGTCTCTTTGTTTCTGTAGTGGCTGGCTTTCTTGTTCAGGCCTCTTACAAAACAGGGCCTTCCACAAATGTCATTATGATTTGGCCTTGGACGTCTGCCTGCATTCACAGTAATTTGCTAATATTGCCCTATACACACTGATATTACTGATACATATGCTGATCCATTCTTGTATGAAAAGTATATCACATTACAGTTATATCGTAACCATATTTTTCGTAGTGTACTTAGGAACAATGCTATGTGATGCCACTTCCTGTTTTGTCAAGGGGTGAAAGGTCATGTTCCATTGCTTCCCATGATGTCACTTCAGGGTGGGGTCAAATGACATCACTTCCTGTGATGGCATCAGAGGTCAAGGTTCATCTGATATCACTTCCGGTACCGTAGCATTTTGGTGGAATCACGTCCCTGCCTCTGCATAGGCTAGCCTTTGTGATTTTTAATTTTATACTGCTCTGCTCTTTTACCTCCTCCCAGCCAGTGGTCGAAGTAAGCGGGAGTGGTCGGGAGCGGTGCTCCTCTACTTTTTTAAATGACCTTTTACAGCTCCTATACTTTTATTTTTAAAAGAAACCGTTCCGGAATGGTTTCGTTTTAAAATAAAAGTGTAGGAAGCAGTTGAAACTTGCCCTTTCAGTGCACTGCACTGGACGTACCCTTAAACACCAGGTGCAAGTGTTTGGCGGTGTGTATTGTGTGTGGGAGAGGACGTGATAATGGGGTTTGTGGGGAGTGTGCAGGCTAGTAGGGACCATAGCTCCACTACTTCTTTTCGTGCACTTCGACCACTGCTCCCAGCCCCTTTACAATTTGTTGTTTCTCCTTTCTGTTTAACAGCCACATTTGCTGCAGCGTGCCCCTCTTTCAGGGGGCTCTGCTGCTGACATCAGTAACGAGAAATAAAGACATCCTACAACTTTCTTTCAGGCTGCGCTTACTTCCATGAAAGTGGCCATTCACTGCACGAAGCCTGAGGCCCAGATGAAATGCAGATAAGGCTCGTTTTTATGGTGCTTCACGCTGTGGTATGCGTGCCCCTCCCCATAGGAGCGCGTGCCCCAGTTTAGGGACCAGTAAGGGGGATCTAGTAATATTGCCTCAGCAGGCTTTTGTCCCCTGCCACTGTGTTTGCTGCTGCCATGCCATCACGTTAATAATGGGGCTGGACGTTTCTTCAGAGTGATGCCGATTGCCTTGAGGTGGGGGGGCTTCTGCCCTCCCAAGCCAATGCCTGGCACCGCCTATTCCTGTGAAGTGCTTGCCCTCCATTCCTAACTCTCCTTCTCTTCCATCGTCTTAGTTTATCGTCCCCTTACTTGGTACCTAACCATCTAGCCCTCTCTCTCGGATTACCACCGCCCCCGCTTATTCTTTTCTGTGGTGCTCTTACTACTTGCCTAACTCTCCTATTCTCTTTATGTAAGTCAATCGTGCTCCTTCCTTGGACACAGTCTTCTCTGATTCCTTCACTGATGCTCTGGCCCAGGTTTCCCTTTCCTGTCCTAACACGCTAGCCATTGAAGCTTTTAATATCCGGGCTGAAGGCACCTCTAATTTTCTTGCTTCTTCAATCATTGCCAAACTTTCCATCCTGGACCTTGAGTCAGCGTGTTCCTAGCCCCGCCCACACTGCCGGTCACATCCTTGACCTTATCTACACTCCCCTTTCCTAGCCCCGCCCACACTGCCGGTCACATCCTTGACCTTAGCTACACTCCCCTTTCCTAGCCCCACCCACACTGCTGGTCACATCCTTGACCTTATCTACCCTCTCCTTTCCTAGCCCCACCCGCACTGCTGGTCACAACCTTGACCTTATCTACCCTCCCCTTCTGCCAAAATCAATTCAGATTCTGGGGAAAGTGGTTTGATTTATTACACAGGAAGGTTTCCTCCATTTGTCCTTATATGGCGCCCCCTTCTGCTCCCTTTTTACTCCACCCCGCCCTCCTGATGCCCTCTTTCCTCTCTTCCTTCTCTTCAAACTGCACTCCCTTTTTCTTCAATTTTCTTGCACCAAATCTGCCCCTCCCTCCAACATGTGTTCCATTATTTCCCTAAAGTCTGCTTCTGGCTGTTATTCACTCTTTGATGAACCTTCTCCACCTTGCTCTTTTTCTACGGCCACATCCCTTCTTCCTTCAAAAGCCCCATTGCATTTCCCTTTTTTTAAAACCAACCTTCTCTTGATCATTCTTTCTTCTCAACATCCCCCCATCTCCCTTCTTCCTGCCCCAGCAAACATAGTGGGAGCACCCCCAAGCGCCACTCCTTTCTGAATTTATACTTCCACCTGCACCACTCTCCATCCGGCTTCTGCCCCGGTCACAGCAGTGAATCAGCTATTCATACTTATTCTGATGTCACCAACCCATGGCTATAGTATTTCTCGACCTCTCTGCGGATTTCGATACCATGGACCTCTCCCTCTTGATTTCCCATGTGCACTCTTTTGGCACTTAACTCCACGTGTGGGCGGAACAACAATGATTGCTTATGGGAATTCAGGACGAACATACACGCCCCTTAGCATTTAAGGGGCAGACTTCGCTCTCAAAAGTCTCTATTCCTTTCCCACAAATCATACACAAGCTGTCTCCTTAGCCCTTCCCCTTCTTCCGGTCACACCCGCTCTTGTGGGGTCCCCCAAGGTTCTCTTTTCTAAAAATGTATGCTCGTCATCCCCAGCCGTATGAGTGACAACTTTCTTAAACTTCAATCTGATAAAAATGAGTTTGAGGTGGTTGGCTGCACCACCTGCCCCGGCAATACGACATGTGGCTTGTTTCACTTCCCCTACGCTCTCCCTCTGTCACTACTATCAAAATATTCAGAGTCAAATTTGAGTCATCCCCCTTGATGTTCCCCAAATTAACCAAGTTGCCTCTTCTGCTTCCATTAATTATGCACCCTCGTCAAAATCACTCTTCTCTCACCCCTTCTGTTCGCTTCATTGCTGTCACTGCTCTTGTGCTGCCCGGTCTTGATTACACCAATGCCCGCTACCCTGGACTCCCCGTCTACAGCGTCCACCATCTTCAAGTCATGAAAAATGCTACTGAAACACTTGTGTACGAGCACGATACAAATAAAATATCAATATCAACTGCTCTTCTTGAAGTTTAACTCCCCAAAACCCTTTCATGCCACCTCTCTCCGCCGCTCTCTTCATTGGCTGATCTCATACCACTCCTCTTCCCCAGTCTCTGCAATGACTGTTTCCATGCTCCCCCTCCCTGCCACTCTCACTCCTCTCCTAAGATCCCTTCATTGGCTGCTCCTATACCATCACTCTGTTCTGCTCCTTTTCATTGGTTGCCATCATGCTACCCCTCTCCTCAACTCCATTTATTGGATGCTCTCATGGCACCCCTCTCCTCTGCTCCATTCATTGGCTGCTCTCATGCCACCCTCTCCTGAGCGCCCTTCATTGGCTGCTCTAATGACACCTGCATGTTCCGCTCATTTTCATTGGCTGCTCTCATGCCACCCCTCTCTTTCTCTCCTTTTCATTGGCTGCTCTCATGCCAGCCCTCTCCACCACTCCCTTCTTTGACTGTCTATTCACTTTAGACTTCTCATTAACACTCCCTGTCTTGCTCAACGCTGGTACAATCTTGCCCCCTTTTTTCTTCTATATTTTTTAGAAACACACTCCTTCTGGAAATCTTAGACCCCACTCACCTCTTTCCAGCATCCCACACTTTTGTCGATGCAGTGTTGGTGGCTGCCCCCTCTCATATCTTTCAGCCCTGGAATGGAACATGCTCCCCACTCATCCATCGCTCTATCACTCTTCAGCCTTCTTATTTTATCGTGCCCCGAACACTCACTTTTCTCCTCTGCCTTTGTTTAATTTCTTCCTCCCGGTCCTCCGTCCAAAGGATACTAGTGCCAAGAAACCCAAAGGGTTTATGATATGATATGATATGGCATTTGTAACATGCCTATACACAAGTGTTTCAAGGCACGACGAGGCAGGGGGGGGGAACAAGGGAAGACAGACAACGATCCTACTAGGCCAGGTGTCATTCAGATCGCGCAAGTGCATGGATGGAGGGAAGGGAAAAGTGCAAGGGGAAAGGGAGGGGGGAAGTGCAGTACACGGTAGTGGAACAACAGATAAATAATAGGGCCAGACTGGTGGCAAGTGCAAGGTAAGTGCAGACAAATGCTGGTAAAGGGGGGCTGTAGGGATACAGAGACAGTCCCGCAGTGCAGGGGTTGCCAGGGAGGCAGTGCAAGTGGAGAGCAGCCCAGTTGCAGGTTGAGTGCAGTTGCAGTCAAGAATTTAGCAGGGGAGAGGGGGGAGAAGGCAGAAGCAAAGAGGAAGGTTTTGAGGTGCTTTCGGAACCAGAGATGGTTCTCCTCAAGTTTCAGGGAGGCAGGAAGGCTGTTCCAGAGGGAGGCGCCTTCCGCGGAGAGAGATCTACCCCCAACTCGTTTCTTGGAGAAGCGGCTGACCCTAAGGGAGTTGGAGACGGATGAGCGAAGAGCTCAAGCGGGAAGATATTTAGGAAGAGATAGTTGAAGGTATTTAGGTCGCAGGCCCCAGAAGGCCTTGTGGACAATGCAGAGGGTTTTGAACTTAATCTTCGCAACCACTGGGAGCCAGTGTAGAGATTTCAGTCCTGGAGAGATACGATCCCTGGGCTTGAGGCCAAGGACAAGTCTTGCAGTCCTGTTCTGGATAAGTTGCAGAGGGCAGAGAGTAGAGGCAGGCAGATTTAGATAGAGGCTGTTGCAGTAGTCCAGCTTCGAGAGAACCAGGGCTCGGGAGACTGTGAGCTTCTGGGGGAAGGAGAGGAAAGGAAGAATACCTCTGAGGAGGTGCAGCTGGTAGGGTGACTTCTTAGAGACGTCAGATATGTGAGTAGAGAAGGAGAGTGTGGAGTCGAAGATGACCCCAAGGTTTTTTGCCTTGCAGGAAGGGGCAGGAGCAGGGCCAAGAGAGGCCGGCCAGAGAGTAGCATTGAAGGAGGGAGTGGCTGTGCAGATGAGTAGAATCTCAGTCTTACTGGCATTAAGGCAGAGGTCATTGGCGGCACACCATTCCTGGATAGCAGACAGACAGTCAGAGATGAGGGAGGGAGGGGAGGAGGCCGAGGGTAGCCTGAAAATGAGCTGGGTATCATCCGCATAGCACTGAAAGTTGGGGCAGAGAGCGGCAATGCGGTGGGAAAGGAGTGCCAGATATTGGTTGAACACCCAGGGAGAGGTTAGATCCCTGGGGGACACCACAGGTAGAGAAAAAGATGTCAGTTGGACCTGGGAGGGTCGATTGGAGAGGAAAGAGGTCAGCCACGCCAGAGCCTGACCAGTGATACCAGTGTACGTACGTGAACTCTGTATCATATAAGTATTTTCTTCCATCTTTTCTTATGATCACAATAGCTCAATGAGCTAAGCTCAGCCTACAATGTTTATTATTATTATTATTATTATTAGTATTATTATTATTAGTGTTATTATTATTATTATTATTATTATTATTATTATTATTATTGCTTTATTTTTGTTGGTTTGTTTAAACCTTTACAAAATTATGATAAACATATAAAAACAAACAATATTAGAAAAACATCATATACAGATTTCTAATAATTATCACACCAATATTAAAACCCTAGAAGACATACAAGAAAGTCAGAGCCTTTTAAGAGTAATTAGATGTCGGCACAATGACCATAAATACATATCTACATTCCCAATGAGTTCAAAACTTCCTAACAAAAATACTAGGAAATGATACAAGACTGTCAAGTAAGTTTTAAAATCTAACCATTAGAAAATCAATTCATTAATACAGATCACATATGTTCTTCAAAACAGCAATCACACGAATCCTTAACTCCATCGAATTGCCATGCCTCATTTCATACCACAAAGGTTCTATATCTACACTATTAATGGTAATAACACATTGTTCAGTATAGAATTTGGTAATTCGTAAGGGCAGGACAAAGAAGTAAAATGTGCTCCAAAGTTTCATTTGTTCCCTCGTTTTTACAGACTCTGCACCATTTCCATGTATCAGAAGACATATTCTGAGTGTTAAGTATGTAGTTAGTTTTTAACACGTTCATCCCAAACCTCATAAAAACATTGCGCACATTTCTACGTGGGTACTTGGATAGGTATTCTTCAATTGCAGGGAGAAATTTCCAAAAAGAGTTGACCTGGTTATACATTTTCGACTGTGTTAAATTAGTTATGTTCTGTTGCCAGTCACTACCTTTCAATTTTTTTTTACTTTTAGCGGATTAGACAGCAACATTTCAATAGTCACACCTAAATTTAACACACCTTCAACTTCACTTTGGAATTGATTCCGAAATTCACTTGCAATATTACTATTATTATTGTACACAGACTTTACAATAAAAGGGTGAAGAACACAGTGAGGAAAGCAAAGAAACAAGAGAGTGGGATCCTAGGAAGAGGGCAGGGCAGGCAATTTGGCAGCAAGGGATCTACAAGCAGACAGGGGCGGAAACAAGGAGAGCTGATCACCCAGTCTCAGGTAGGGTGGGGAGTGGATGGTGTGTAGATCTACGTGTTAGGGAGAAGCCCTTCCTTGAAGAGGAGAGTCTTGAGCTCTTTCCTGAAAAGTGAGGGAGTGAGTCCGATGTTGATGAGGAGGTCATTCAAGAGTCTTGGGGCATAAACATAAATGGGGCATAGATGATAAGTGTGTCTTTCCATTGTCTCGGGAGGATAGCTCAGAAGCAACGCACTCTCCCTGGAAGCAAGACGACACGAAGCAACACAGGTTCGATCCTCGGGTCTGCGCTTAGAAACCTCGGGATATTAAGCGCATTATAAATAACCAATTATAATTAATTAATTAATTATAACAGATAAGGCCTGTCTTCTGGTTCATTCCTTTCCTCCCTGCACTAGCAGAGTGTGAGTCTGCACATGGCATTGCTTCTGGTGGATCATAGGCTTCTGGAGATGCTGAGTTTCTCAGTGAGGTAGCTTGGGGACTTCAGGGTGACAGCCTTATAGATGATGCAGCTGGTTTTGAAAATGATATGGGCTTCCAGCGGGAGCCAGTTCAGTTCAAGGAGGGTTGGGAGCTAGGTAGCCAATACAGTTCAATGAGGGTCGGGGAGCCAGTGCAGTTCAATGAGGGTCGGGGTGATGTGGTCAAATTTGTGGAGTCCTTTGATGAGTCGTGCTGCAGTATGCAGGACCCATCTTTGGGGTGGCAGGGTAATCACTGTAAGGCCTTCCAAAAGGGCATTGCCACCATCCAGGTGGGAGAGGACCAAGGCTGGAAAACCAAGTTTGAGCACCAGCTGCACCTCAAGTGTCAGACTCTATTAGGCCTTGTATAATACTGCCATTATTCTGCTTTTTAGTTTTGACTATTAGACGGCTCTGTAAGTGCTGCTTATAAGCAAACGTATTGGCATGGGAGGTGAAGGTAGGAGAGGAATGAGATGTGGGGAGGGATACACATATTTTCAACCCCCTTTAACTGCCTGTCTTTGCTCATCCCTATGGCCATTCCCACCCACTTCTTGCCCTACTTGCCAAAAAGAATCCTCCTACCACCGCAGTGACTCTTTAAGGGAATGCCACTGTTATTTCTAAGCAGCCTTCTGAAAGTTAATGGATTATTTGCAATTGTAAACATGCTCCTCATGGAATCAACATGTCTTAACCAAGATCATTTATAAGGTGAATGTGTGCTTGCAACTGTTCCTTGCACTGACTCCTACTATAAACAAGCTTTGGCAAAACTAACAGTTTTCGCTGTTGTATGGGGATTAGATAGGCATTTTCTAGACACTGCAATAATATGCCCAGGTACCATATCACCATTTGCCAGCTGCTGCCATTGTATGTCCTTTTAATAGCATTATGGTAGTGCATAGAACATATCTATCCCACCCAAATGCCACAGTTAGTGTCTTTGCCGATACTTTGTTTACATAGGACCTGCCGAAAATACAGGTGCTGGTCAAAAAAGGTGGCCCATACAATGAGCCAAAGCCATCATGAGACACTGCGGTCAACTGCTACGAAAGTAGAGATGCAGCGCAAAGCATGTGTCTTTCCATTGCACCAGTGTAACAGGTTCTTTCACAAGGAATCACAATAGATCACTATCGCAAAGATGTCTTTAAAACAAAAATGACAGAAACTGCGGACTCAATCACTTCCGGGCAACCAGCCTTTCAGAGGCATATGTCAGGCAAGTGACTGACCCTGCCTAAGTCCTCCTGACCTTGCCAAGTCACTGTCTTCTTGGGGGATTTTTTTTTCCTATAAGCTGACTGGTCAGCCCATAGTACCAAACCACTCGTACCCACTTTTGCTCCAATGCACCTTCAAATCCAGGCAAGATGTCGCTTTCTTTTCACGGTCACCCGCTCATTCATTAATTTATTTCCAAGTTACCCCGTTTTTTTACATGGAGCATCTGCTGTTCGGCTTTATTTTATGCCCCCGAGCGCTTGGTGCAAGGAACGGAAAGAATTTGCTTCGAATGAAGCCACCTTGTTTGCAGTTTCCGGTGAAGGCAGCAACGCGTGTGATAGAGGCGAGGGTGTGCAAGGTTTCTCTCTTGGCTGTGCGGCCTGGTTCCATGTGTTAAAATCGCTGCAAAAATGGCTGTGAACACATAATATTGCGGCAAAAATGCAGTGATTTTGATGCGGCAATCCATGTTAAGGACGTGGGGGACACCCCTGCAACCCCCAGACCCATTATACCATTTAAGGGGAGTGGGGGATACCCCCACAACCCTCACTCCTCTTAAATGGTATAATGGTGTACACCTTTAACGGTCAAACCACAGCATTTTTGCCACGATTTTTTGTAAAGGCAACATTTTTTCTGCGATTTTATCACTGCATACCGCGCGGCCTGCGAGGTCGACGGTGGAAAGGTGGTCCCGGCGACCACGTGTTTCTAGGCCCCTGTTCGTTAGTTCTTTATGCGCTCGGCCCGTACACATGCTCCATTGCTTTCTGCTGAGGAGCTGCTCGCCTGGAAGGGCCAGGCAGGCCCCTGGAATAGAGACCCTAGTGTTTCCCAGCTGTACACGTGGATGGGCCTGGCTACCTTTTTATTACTAGACCTTACCATTCAACGTAATTGCCTTACACAGTAATTACCTTTTAATCTATTGGTCTGGCTTAGTTTCTGGCAACCAGAAGTGTGTAGCAGCAAATTAAAATAAATTACAGCAATTAACCAACTGAAAAGGTCGCCCGGTACAGAAGCCCCGCGGGCATGCAAGCTCTTAAGTCTGCACTTAAGTTGTGTTTGTAAGGCTAAGTGGCTGGAGGATTAGATGTAATGTATGTACAGGCAGCTATCAGTCTACAGATAGATGTACGTGTGGCCTATGTCTATTATCCTCTCTTTGCTCCTCGCCCTCTCGCACGCACATTCTCCTTCTTTCCACTCTGTCCGTCCCTCTCTCCCTCCCACTCTCTTTCTGTCTACTCTCTAATGCACTCCCTGGCCCCCTAGACTTGCCCCTCCTAGTTCCCCCGCTCTCCTCGCCCCTGCCTAGCTCTTCTTTCCTTTCACACTATACCTCCCGCTATCCTCCCCCCTCTCTCTCTCTCTCTCTCTCTCTCTCTAGCCATTCACCCCCTCGCTGCCCCTATTCTCTCCTGACCTTAACCTACACTCTCTATCTCAGGACTCCGTTTTCTCCCTTCCCTTCCCTGCCCTTCCCTTCTCACCCCCGCTCTCTCTGCATCTCTGTCTCTATTTATATGTCCTCTCTGCGTTCTCTTCCCTCTCCTGACCTTAAACCACACTCTCTCGCCTCGCCTATATCTCATGTCTCGCTTTTCCCTTCCCTTCCCTTCCCTTCCCTTCCCTTCCCTTCGCTTCCCTCCCCTCCCCTCCCCTCCCTTTCCCTCCCCTCCCTTCTATTCCCTGTCTCCCCTTCCCTCCCCCTCCACCTCTCTGTATCTTCCTGCCTCTCTGTCTCTATTTATGTGTCCCCTCTCCGTTCTCTTCACTCTCCTGACCTTAACTCACACTCTCTCACCTATAACTCAGGACTCGCTGTTCCCTTCTGTTCCTCCCCTTCCCTTCCTCTCTCTCTCTGTCCATCCCCCTGCCTCTCTATCTCTTTTTAGTTCTATGTCTTCTCTGCGTTCTCTTCCCTCTCCTGACCTTAACCCACACGCTCTCGCCTCGCCTATATCTCATGACTCGCTTTTCCCTTCCCTTCCCTTCCCTTCCCTTCCCTTCCCTTCCCTTCCCTTCCCTTCCCTTCCCTTCCCTTTGCATCGCTCCCCTCCCCTCCCCTCCCCTCCCTTCTATTCCCTGTCTCCCCTTCCCCCCCTCCACCTCTCTGTCTCTTCCTGCCTCTCTGTCTCTATTTATGTGTCCCCTCTCCGTTCTCTTCACTCTCCTGACCTTAACTCACACTCTCTCACCTATAACTCAGGACTCGCTGTTCCCTTCTGTTCCTCCCCTTCCCTTCCCTTTCTCTCTCTCTGTCCATCCCCCTGCCTCTCTATCTCTTTTTAGTTCTATGTCTTCTCTGCGTTCTCTTCCCTCTCCTGACCTTAACCCACACGCTCTCGCCTATACCTCAGGATTCCTTTTCCCTTTCCTTCCCTTCCACCCCACCCTCCCTCCCCTTCCCTTCCTCCCTCTCTTTCTCGATATATCTGCCTCTCTGTCTCTCTGTCTCTCTTTATTTCTATATCCACTCTCACGTTATCTTCCCTCTTCTGACCGTAACCCACACTCTCTCAACTATATCTGAGGACTCGCTTTTCCCTTCCTTCCATTTCCCTCCCTTCCCTTCCCTCCCCTTTCCTCCCTTCCCGTCCCTCCACTTCTCCTCTTTCTCTTGAGCTCCCTGCCTCTCTATCTCTTTTTAGGTCTATGTATCCTCTGCGTTCTCTTCCCTCTCCTGACCTTAACCCACACGCACTCGTCTATATCTCAGGACTCCCCTTTCCCTTCCCTTCCCTGCCTCCCCTTCCCGTCCTCTCTCTCTTTCTCGATCTCCCTGCCTCTCTGTCTCTCTTTATTTCTATGTCCCCCTCCCTTCCCGTCCTCTCTCTCTTTCTCGATCTCCCTGCCTCTCTGTCTCTCTTTATTTCTATGTCCCCCTCCCTTCCCTTCCTCTCTCTCTTTCTCGATCTCCCTACCTCTCTGTCTCTCTTTATTTCTATGTCCCCCCTCCCTTCCCTTCCTCTCTCTCTTTCCCGATCTCCCCGCCTCTCTGTCTCTCTTTATTTCTATGTCCCCCCTCCCTTCCCTTCCTCTCTCTCTTTCTCGATCTCCCCGCCTCTCTGCCTCTCTTTATTTCTATGTCCCCCCTCCCTTCCCTTCCTCTCCCTCTTTCTCGATCTCCCTGCCTCTCTGTCTCTCTTTATTTCTATGACCACTCCCTTACCTTCCTCTCCCTCTTTCTCGATCTCCCTGCCTCTCTGTCTCTCTTTATTTCTATGTCCCCCCACCCTTCCCTTCCTCTCCCTCTTTCTCGATCTCCCTGCCTCTCTGTCTCTCTTTATTTCTATGTCCCCCCACCCTTCCCTTCCTCTCCCTCTTTCTCGATCTCCCAGCCTCTCTGTTTTTCTTTATTTCTATGACCACTCCCTTCCCTTCCTCTCCCTCTTTCTCGATCTCCCTGCCTCTCTGTCTCTCTTTATTTCTATGTCCCCCCTCCCTTCCCTTCCTCTCTCTCTTTCTCGATCTCCCTGCCTCTCTGTCTCTCTTTATTTCTATGTCCCATCTCGCGTTCTCTCCCCTCTCGTGACCTTAACCCACATAAGCTGGAGAGCAGAGATGGCAGAGGTGCATACCCGACTCCCAAACCTACCCCTGATGGGGTTTGTGCTAATAATGACTGAGACTTTGGCAATAGAAGGCCATGGATTTTTATTGCACAATACACAAGTCAATCTGAAAACATATTTGTAAGTTTTATTTATGAAATGTACTCATAAATAAAAAGTCTCAGCTCTGTTGGACTTTTGGGCACATGGGCCAGGGGTGGATAAAGTTATTTGTTTGTATCCTTTTTCCGGCCCCTAGGAGTGTCATTAGGCTTGTGAAACTCTCCTGTGGCATTAGGCAGCTTCCTCCTGGCCCGTGCCACCATCTGTGAGACACCATGCGTTGTCCTGCCCTCCTCCCGCTGTATGCTTCTTGTCCTCCTTCTTCGTTAAGGGTGGGTGCGAAGGACTTTGTTGCGCCCCATTTTGAGTGCTGGTCAAGCTGGATACCAGCTCTGTCTGTCTTCTTCGTGCTGATAGATTTTATCCATCAGCGGTGATCATCGGATACCGAGGCTTGAGCCTCATTACTCCATCTTCTCGGGGTGAGTGTGTAGTCGTTGTGGATACCGAGGCTTGAGCCTCATTGCTCCATCTTCTCGGGGTGAGTGCGTAGTCGTTGTGGATACCGAGGCTTGAGCCTCATTACTCCATCTTCTCGGGGTGAGTGTGTAGTCGTTGTGGATACCGAGGCTTGAGCTTCATTACTCCATCTTCTCGGGGTGAGTGTATAGTCGTTGTGGATACCGAGGCTTGAGCCTCATTGCTCCATCTTCTCGGGGTGAGTGCATGGTCGTTGTGGATACCGAGGCTTGAGCCTCATTACTCCATCTTCTCGGGGTGAGTGTATAGTCGTTGTGGATACCGAGGCTTGAGCCTCATTACTCCATCTTCTCGGGGTGAGTGTATAGTCGTGGCTTAGGATTCTTCATGGTCTTTGTGGACTTGTCACAAGAGGGCTGGTTCCTCGTGGTCTTCGCTGTGCTCCACCTGGCCCTCATATTTGGAAAACATGGCCTGAGGGCATGCCTATAGCTGTAGGCTTGGGTGCCCACACCGGCCGGCTGGCACAGACGGGCAGCCACACATGTTTTATTCTCTGGTGCATCTCTTTCTTCTTTAGTTTATCCCTTCCTCCGTTCCTTCTACCCCGTTGTTGGCCGCTATCAGCCACGTTTTCGTGTTGTCGCCCCTCTCCTTCTGCACTCTGTTGTGAAAACCTCTTTTCCTGTCCCGGAAGGTATTTTCTAAAAAATACCTGAGTGCTTGCCTGGGGATACTATGGGGACAGGAGAAAGGGGTAGCGGGGGGGGGGGGAGCTGGCACCCTTCCCCTTGTTGCCTGTGACTTTTGTGTATGGGCTGTGCTCGCCCCCTGCCCCAGTTTAAGCGCCCGTGCTCTTCAGCTTCATTTGGTTCCCCATTCCGTTACACCAGGATACGTTTTTCCCCTTCCCTTCTCCCTTCCTGCCCACCCCTACCTTTCCCTTCCCCTCCTCTCGCTGTGTCTCTTTCTCTCTTTATTTCTTTCACGTTCTCTTCCCTCTCCTGACCTTAACCCACTCTCTCTCCTATAGCTCAGGAGGCGTTTTCCCCCTTCCCTTCTCTCTTCCTGCCCTTCACTTCCTCTCCTCTCGCTTTATCTCTGTCTCTTTATTTCTTTCACGTTCTCTCCCCTCTCCTGACCTTAGCCCATACACTCTCTCCTATAGCTCGGGATGTGTTTTCCCCTTCCCTTCTCTTTCCCTTTCCTTTGCCTTACCTTCCCCCTCCCTTCTCATTTTCTTCCCTTCCCTCCTCTCTCTCTTTCTCTCTCTCTCTTTATTTATAAGTCACCTTTCACGTTCTCGTCCCTCTCCCGACCTTAACCCACAGACTCCCTCTGTCCTTTATCTCAGAACTCGCTTTTCACCCTCTCTCCCCTCGCTTCACTCTTTCTCACTCTCTCGCCCTCCCTCTCCTTCCTGACTTTCTCTGCTCCCTCTCTCTCTTCCTTTCCTAATTCTCTCTTTTTCTCTCTCTCACTGTGCCTCCCTCTCCTCTATATCACTTTTTTCCTCCTCACCCCCTCTCTTCCTTCCCCTCTATCTGGTTTCCTCCTCTATCCCTTCTCCACCATATTCTCTTTTAAGCCGCTTTCTCCCGTTCCTTCTCACTTTCTTTTCTTATTTGCTTGCCCACCCTCTCTCCACTTTTCTAATGTTCTCACACCTCCTTCTGTCTTGCCCCCTCTCCTTTCACTTATTCGCCCCCCTCTTTTCTTGCACCTCGATATCCCCTCTGTTTACCCCATGTTTCATTGCAGCACTTTCTAGTTATCAGAACGCATTGCATAACATTGTACATTTAACAGCTTCCTAATAGTGCACAGCTGGCACCAATGGCTTCTCATGCCCTTCTCCATTAGCTCTGATAACTTTCAGAATCAATCAGTGCATTGATGTAAGCGATTTCATCTTAACCCCTTAACTGCTGGGCTATTATGCATGTCTATGCAAGTAGGGCTAGCAAACTCGTCCTTAGCACTGGAAGCTTAACAGAAGGGAGTGTCGTATTTTGGCACCCTATCATGATATGCGATCTTGAGTGTGTGAATTCATCAGCTGCTCCTAACATCTGATCTGTCATTGGACCTGCTGTAGGACCCCTGGATGTAGGCAAATGTTTTTAATGTTAATGTTAATGTTAAAGGACATTTATACCGTGCACTGTCACCACCGGAGTGGTTTGCCTGCTGAAGTGAACCCACACTTGGCAATGTGTGGAGTTGAGAAGACTCTGCGCCTGGGACTGACTAGAAACATAAGCTGGGACCCACACAATCAATTCACTTTCCACCATTGCAATTCTGACTTTTTAATTGATTGAGGGCACATTTTAGAGGATGCGGGTGGCAAATTAAGCCCTTTAAATGGCCTTGGGCTTTTAACACTGGCCAAGGCTACCAGATGCACAGTGGCTTGTCATCAAATTGGCCCACGAGGGCCTGTTGGACAGGTCCATCGGGCATTGTCCTGTGACAGTGTATGCTCTACCTTATGTTTCCAGCAGCGTTCTCTTTTTCAGGTCCTGCTCTTGGACTAGGCCACCTCCGGCAATGGTTTGACACCCCCAGAATTATTACTGGGTGATGTCACTGTGGTTCTCCAATAAAGTTCCAGGTAACTAAGTCTGCATGTCTACCAGGATAGCTTGAGCACACTCTCAAGCCCCGCGTGTACCCAACATGACGCCATCATATCGAAGTCTACTCCAAAGCTGCCTGCAAACATTCCTAATAGAAGCACATCACAGAGAGCCATGTTCATCTCTCAGCTCAACTTAGTCCTTATATCTTCCACTTCTACACGCATCCTTCTACCTAATCCTTCTGCCCCGCTGCATTCCTGTTCTTTTTGATTCTTTTATTGTATATGGTTTATAAAAACCTTTACAAAAATACATTTCATTCAGAACAAAACCACATCACAATTACTTTCTGTACAAACAACACATTGAACCGTTCTCGTAATAATTCCACACAATCTTCATATTATAAAATCCCTTACAATACTTACACAGACATACATAAAACAATATATTCCTTTGCATGTTTTCTGCATATAACTTTTCCCAATTAACAGAAGTCCAAATGCTTTACACAAAAAATTCCAAATACAATCAGAGTCAATTTGAACAAAATATTACAATATTAATCAATATTACACTCATTTAAACAAAAAAGCGAATACCCTCCGCTTTAAGGACACCGAGTACCTGTGCAATAATTTTAGCCAGAAAGCATTGCGAGGTATCCATTCCAAATATACAAATTCTCTAAAATAGCTTATCTGCATATTATGCAAAGCGGAAGCTAGCAATAGTAAATGTGAGCAGGAGACTACCTCTAGGAGTATGTTACAGTACCTACAGCCACACTTTGTTACATCCAACGGGTTGCGTATGAACTTAATTTGATTAATTCTCCTCACATAATATGCAACCTCATTATACTATTCCTGTTCGTTAGTTTGTAACCTCTTTTCCGACTTTTCTACCAATCTACTATACCCTCTACACGGCCTTATACTGCAGACGAGGGCACAATATACTACTTTTCAGACAATAATTGGTGCTTTGAAACCACTATGCAGCGCCATAACATAACATCTGCAGTGGTCAAAGTGAGCGGGAACAGTCTGGAGCAGAGTTCCACTACATTTATTTTTTTACTGTTTACAGTTCCACTACTTTTTGCAACTATTTTCACAATTCTGGAAGAGATGTATGTGTTTACTACAACCCCCAGAACTCTGACGGCCGAAAATGCAGACGTTTCCCCCCCTTTTTTCCAACCCCCATTACACCACATACATATGCAGGGGGAAACCCTCCAACGCAGCCCCCATGTTACTATTATATCCCATACCCCCCCCACATATATGGGTGTAAGGGGGGGGGAAATGTCAGAATTTCGGGAGTCGGAATTCTGAGGGTGACATTTTGGTCTATTTCCTCACCTATATCACCTCTTTGTAAAGTTAAAGGACACTTCTTCACTTTACCACCCAATGGCAGTTACAGCTAAACTGAAATCTGTTTCAACTCAATCGGCTGTCAAGCAGCATGGTGGCACCTTAAAAAATGTGCCGGATGTTGCTCCCCTCCCGCCTATCGTGACCCCGCCGGGGTCCCAGTTCCACTACTTTCTTGGTACACTTCTACCCCTGAACATATATGACAGCCCAAGCCTGCTGGTTTGCGGTTAAAGGCAAGGGTGTGAACGTACAGAAGCATACAGATGACATGAGGCCACTGGGGAGGCACCACAGCCCCCCCTCCCCGTGACTGGACATCTCCAAAAGAAACCAGACTTGATTTGCAGAAAAGAGTCAAAATTCCAAGTTCCCAATGATGCCCAAAGGTTTGCGCTACAAAGATCCAAATTCACCTAAAAGCCCATACATTTGAGTCCAATCTATTCTTGGAATTGCCCTTGTAGGTTACCTCTGATGACTGTCATGAAGTGTGCTATAGCCAATTAAACTGAAGTCTCCCAGTTTGAAGGTGTTTATTTTTTCAACATTTCCATCTGTATCCATATTGATGTTGTAGTCTTTTATCTGCATCAATCCTCATTTATATTTGCTCTTTAAAAAAGGCAATTTCCATCTAATCCTTTTCTGCGTGTATTTAATGTGAAGCTCTGAGCTGGGTTCTTGCACATCAAGCCAAGATCCATCTTCCCCCTTTGAAACAAGCAGCTGCTCCTTGTGCTGATGTAATAAACATCTCTGTAGCCTTAAAACCATTTCAGAGGGAACTAGCCTTTCCATTGTGTCACATGGCACAGCCATTGGCCTGAAAGACATACATAACAATCTGTAGATGGAATTGAGAAACATGAAGTTCCTTTTTTCCCCAATTTTTTACAAATATATTCTGAAAGGGAACTGAGCGATTCTGTATGTGTAAAAATCAATAAACCGGAAACCACGAGCCCTAATTAAAACGCAGTGCATCTGGCGGGACTACTGTTGGGTGCACAGGTGCAGAATGGTGCAGCTTATCGTTGATTAAAACTCATGGCACGCTTGTCGTTTGATGCACAGGAAAGGAGGACAGATGTGTAACGGTGCAAACGCGGGTGAACTGGGTGGAGACCAGCAGCCTGACCAGTATCGCAATGCACCCCAGCCAAAAAACATTCAAAAAGTGTCCCCTGCATTGATTATTTTGAAAGCTTTTGTGCACAGAAGCAATGCCGCAAAAAAAGACTTCTAAACCCCTGGCTCACATGGCTCTGTCACCATGTATTGTATTGTATTTGGTTATTTATATAGCACTCTTTCCCCATTTGTATGGCCTCAATGCACTTTGTGGTTGGAACGCCCTGGGTGACCGTAGCCAATGTGCTGGAGGTCCTAAGAGTTTTAGATTCGGAGATGCATATGTGCATTTCTGTCAGTCTAGGATTTAGGTGGCTGGCTAGGCTCGGCTATGCAGCCCAGGCACGTGGGTGGGTGCTGTTGGTGGTTTGCAATAGAGTGCTATAGTCGATGTGTGGCCAGCTATATCAAATATCTTTATGTTGGTAGTCGCTGTATGGTAGTGGAGGAGATGTTGAGGTACGTCAGGTGTTTCAGTGTGGACAGCTATGTGCCCTGCTAGACCGGATGAGCATAGCCATAGCTGCATTCTACTGTGCATGGAGGTTTGTCCGTGCTGCGGCCTGTGTCCACAGATGTGGTGTAAGGTATACGTACTGTAGGTTTCAATGTTCTTGGGCTGCATCGTTCGTTGTCCATTGTGGACGGCATGGTCTCACTATTCGTAGTGCCTCTGGTGCGAGAGTCTGAGCGGCGAGGGCGAGTGAGTTTATTGCGGTGTGCCACAGCTAATGCTGCTGGTTGTCATGCTGTAATTATCGGGTAGGAGTGTTGTTGTGCATGGGGCGACGGTTTGTCTCAGTGAGCCGGTGCGAACGCTGCCAGCATCTGTGCTGTAATTGATTTATAGGAATGTTGGGTTCAGCAGTGTAGTTTAGGGAGGGGGAGGAGTTCAGGAGGATGTTGGGAAGAGCCAGGTCTTTAGGGCCTTTCTGAATTTCAGGTGATTTTTCATGTTGTGAATGTGTATGGGTAGGGAGTTCCAGATAGTCGGCGCTTGGACAGAGAATGTGGATCCACCCAGCCTGTAGGAGTTGTAAGGTGGGACTACTAGGCGATATGCTGTCCGAGATCTGAGATTCCTTGAGGGCTGGTAGGGCAGGATTTTGTTCAGTAACTATTGTTCTCCAGCATGGGTCTGGCATGGATTCACATGCCCATGAACATTCCCCACCACCAGGCTGGGAATCCTTGGCAAAAAAAAAAAACAGTTTCACTTTCACTTACAAACTGTCTTTCTCCTCCACACCAACCACTGAGCTCTGGGTCATACTGCCCGCAGCCAATGAAGTGATTTTCTCTCACACTTTGCTTCGAAATAGTGTAGAAATGCAGTGTGCACAGGCCACGATAAAAATAAACATAACTGTTAATAGCCTATTTTATGAAGTGATTGTTACTGGGCTTTGCAGCACTAGTGTTCATGCCCATCATTGCCCAGAAAGAAAAACTGAGTTGGACCTTCCTGGGCTTCTGCACTGTGAGAAAGGACTTTAGAAGCAAATACGTAACGAGCTGTGTTGATGTAGCTGGCTCGTGACCAGCCCTCTGTTTACACTGATGACTGTAAGAGGAAGGCACTGCAGAAAGTCTAACAGGACCTTTAGTTACATATATGTGTGTTTTGAATTGTTTTGTCTCCTTTGAGGCAGTCCTTCGCTTGAGAAGGAGGGGCTTGTGATCACATGGCAGCCATACATCATCAAGGACCAGCCCGGGAGAATGTAATGCTGCTGGCCCACACTGTGCATGCCTGTCCTCCTATCTGGGGTGCAAAGCCTGATCACCCGGAAACATCCTTTTGCCCGCATTGTGAGTCTCTTCTCTCATCTTACTGAGGAAAGCCCACCTCTTTCCTGCCTATTTGGCCCCTAACTCATCTATGTTACCAGAAGGTATTGCCAGTCAGTGCACAGGTAAGCCAAAGGCAGCCAAACATCCCCAAAGTATCTCCCCGCCGGAAGTTTGTCTAAAATATCTACTGCATCGGTAACCTGGCAAGCTCACGGGTCAATTGCTACCGCAAGATTGAATCCTGGCTGAGCTACGCTACAGCCCTTCCTCCTTCCAAGGTCGATAGAACGAGTACCATTGCATTATGTAATTATAAGTATTCTAACTAATTAATTTTAAAGGACTTAGAAGCAGGAGGAATCCAACTTGAAGCGCTATTCAAATACCCTTATATTATTATTCATTTTTCAATATTTTTATTTAGTTGCCTGATACACAATGCTTTGTTTCTTGCATAGATGACAGTTTATCGAGTAGACTTTCACCATTTCCACAGTCAGAATAGTGCCTTATATGTATGCCTTATGTATGTGATAGGTAGAAGATGGGATATAGATCAGTGTTTCATGCTGTTTCATCCTGTTCACATAATTTGCTAATAAGAGCGCCAAGAGACCACACAAGTGGCAATAGTGTGCAGTACAAGACTCATTAACATTAACATATGTAGTAATGTTCTGACTTATGGAGAAGGTGAACACGAACTGAAAAAAGGCCTGGAGGGCGACCCCGAAATGCCCAATGGACAGATGGCACAGAGAAAAAAAAGAAAATGAATAAAGACACCAGGCGTAAGCTGGCTGGCCAGAAATAAAAGTTGCCATAGCCCAAATGAGGGTGGATTGTGAAAACACCATGGGAAATCCTTGAAAAAGAAAAAATAATGTTCCCTGTTTGTAAAACAAGATTAAGAATTCGAAAGAAAACCTGGGAGGGAGTCGAGCAATTTGATTGTCATTTGTGTGAAATAAATGGATGTCCTGATGAATGTCCCAGTGCACACTAAATAAGAAGATCGCAAAGGATGGGTGGATCTTCATTAAGGGCCGAAACATCCTGTGTCTACAGACCTTACCCCATAAAAACATCCTTTTGTAAAAAAAAGTAGAAAGACAAATTATCAAAACGTATCCGCTAGGCAATGTGTGAAAAATGAAAATGAAATGATATCTTATTTAACTTTGCTTTGGTATACCTCATAGGCATGATTATCATTCATGTATATCAATGAAAAGAAACAGTTTTTGCTAAACAAAAGTTTTGGTAGTGTTCCCATACCCATATGGACAAACATGTTGATTGCATATAAAGCACTTTCAGTTCTAACACCACATTGCACGTTTGCACTTTAACAAGTAGGCATAACCTACCTTTCTGGTAATCTGCTCACTAAATAATGTTTTTGTTGAATGTCATATCTATGAAAAATTGTGTGGCCCTTGTTCATCGTACATTTTGTGGCATTTAGTTTGACATCTTAGAATTATGTACATTTTATGTTGCTGTATTTGATGTGTTCTTTTGATTAGAAATAAAGTAAAATGCATGGACACGAGAAACGGGTGTTGAGGCATGTAGCAGCATTAATTACATAGCTGCAACTTGCTTCTGAATACTGACTCCTTTGAAGCCTTCACTCTTGTGAAAGCCCACTCTCCTCTTCTTTTATGATGCCAGCATGCAAATAAGTCTGCTTGCTTCAATTCAAATGCATGTGTAGTGTATGGGGGCCCCTTTCACACACATCAACATTTTAACAGGTGGGATCACCCCCTGTTTCTGTTCTTAGTCCCTACCCCTTTTCATATGGATTTGATAGAAAGTGAACATAATTGTTATATAAAAAAGATATCAAAAATTATGTTGATTTGATCAAAAATGTATATTTTATATAAAGTGGGTATACAATGGTTATCAAAAAGTTTTGATATAATGTTGAGTTCGATTTGATATAAAGGTAATATACATGTTATATAAAAATGTGTATAAACATTGGAGCAGCCGCTGGAGGTGGTGCATGGACGACCATTGAGGGTGAAATTAACTCTGAAGACAAGGGGACTCATTCTGAGTTGGGCGGTAAGGGTTTACTGACACCGGTAAGGATACTGGTGCCGGTAAAGACCTTACCGCCCTATTCTGAGGTCCCTTAGCAGGACCCACAAAAAACGTGTGGTCTGACCACACATCCTTTGAGGGTCCCGCTAAGGGACCAGGGCACTAATAACGGACCCACTATTTGCGGGCCCGTAATTAGCACCTTCCCCTTTTCCATTGAGCCCTATGGGGTCTCAAATGGGAATGGGGAATGGTTTACTGAATGGGGATTTACCGGGTTCTTCAAGTAAGTCCCCATTCAGCCAGACCGGACCCGGGTTTGGAGGCAGCCATGGTGCCAAAAACACAGTGGCTACCTCCAAACTCGGAATGACCCCAAGGACTGTAAACCTAGGGCTTTGCAGAGTGATGACGTCATAGAGGGGTTTTGCCCCAATGTTACATGAAGCGGAAATACATTTCATATATAGTATAGATGACGTCATGATTTCATTATCTCAATGACACAAACTAGAGACTTTGCTGAAATGGCTAGTAACATTAAACTTGGATATAGCTTTAATATAGAGTGCAAATTGAGGCTGGCACAGCAGCTTTATGAGAATTTGCTTTATAGGCAAAGTGTGGTTTATAGTGCTAATACAAAAGATACAAAACTATTGGCTTTGGACAATGCCTGTTTCTTTTGTACCAAATTATGAAACTTTGACATAAAACTATTGGCTTTGGACAATGTGGGTGTCTTTTAAATAATGAAAACCATTTGCTTTATAAGTAAAGTGCATTTCATAGAGCCTATGCAAAAGTCCATACTATTGCCTTTGACAATGCGTGTTTCTTTTAAACAATGAAAGCTATTTTCTTTGTAAGTAAAATGTGTTTCCCAGAGCCTAGAGAATAGTCCAAACTATTGCTTTTGACAATGCTTGCTTCTTAAATTGCAAGGGCATTTTAAAACAGAGATCTTGAACCAAGTTGAGACAGCGTCACCACTACCATTAAACTTTGACTTTACCATACCTATACAAAAACACCAACTATTGGCTTTGTTAATGCTTGTTTCTTAATCATTTACATGGGGTAGAAGATTGGGTAGAGGAAATGCAGGAGTTTTCCAAATATGAGAAAGTACTGATGTTAAATAAATATTGTGAAATTTGGTAGCTTTTGTTATGGACCCCCTTCAATAACGTATATGAGTGAGGTTTTTTTAAAAATATTTTTTTTTCTCTTCTCGTATTGTGTCGTACGTGTATTTGTCTATACAGTATTCATTCGCAAGTTGTCTGTTTGGAGATTAGAATATACTGAAAGTTACTACATTTGAATTCATATATTTTATTTTGCTTGATAAATTGTATTAAGCAAAGTTAGTGGACAATGTACATTTCAATATTGTAAGACTTGGAGTTTGTTTATTGTTATTGTTATTCATATGTATTTGACGCTTGTACAAAAATATATAAATAAAAGTAAAATAAAAATGGAATTAAAATTGATGCAAAATGCAGCAAAAACATTCTAATATTTGCAAGGGCATTTTTAACACAGAGATGTTGAACCAAGTTGATGCAGCGTCACCACTCACCTTTAAACTTTGACTTCACTAATACTATACAAAAACACAGACTATTGGTTTTGTCAATGCATGGTTTCTTTTTGAATGCACACATTGTATAGTTCTCAATGCTGTTCAAAAGGCCTGCAGACCTCTGCAGCAGAGGGACACATGCCACATGTGACAGAGCTGATCAGCTCTGAAACAGAACTGTAGTGGGGTGGGAGTTTTGTCTGTCAAGCCCATTCACATGGCACTTGGTTTTTCTAAGGTCTGTGGAATGCCAAGAATGTGCTGACTCACATGACGACTTTTGCATTTTCACAGAGCTCGGCAAAAACAAAGATGAAAGGCCTGTTAAGTACTGGTAAGCTCGACAGAATATACAGGAGGGGGCCTGCAATAGACGATATTTGTATCTATGACTGGGCAGAGGAAGGTAGGTCATTTTACATTTGTTATAAAAGCCAATTTTCTGCAAGGTAAGCAACAAATACATAAGCCTGGGTTTGTTGATAAGGAAGCTGTACAGGGGAGGGGTTCACATTTCTGCAAAGTAAGCAAAAAATACATAAACCTGGGTTTCTTGATAAGGAAGCTGTAGATGGGAGGGGAACATGTCTTTATTCCTTAAAAGTTTTTATTTTTACTGTACCCGGGGTATCGCTTGGCTTGACTGGGTTCAAAATTATGTCAGAACCCGGGACTGATGTCTTCCTGAGGTACCACTAATTGATTGAAACTGATTGCAACTCTTCGAGGAAAAAAGTCCCCTGGAGGTAATTGGATTTGAACATGGATCTGGGATACTTGGAGAGCAGAACTGCAACCTCCCTTCGAAAACCAAATCTGGGGCCTCATTCTAAGTCTGGCGGTCTGGAAATAAGGTGCCAGTAGTAATGTACCAGCACCCTTTCCGGACCACCAGACTACAAGAATGCCTGCAGGGGATGATCGACCAGCAGGTCTGACCTGCCGGGAGTACCAGCCCCTGTAGGCATGTTTCTCATGGAAGCACCCGCACCATTAGCAAGGGTGCCAGTGCTTTCATGTCACCATTCTCATGGAGTCCTATGGGACTCCACAGGAATGGAGAATAACATTTCCTGCCACCTGACATCCTGGGCCGCTGCGACTTGTAATGTCCCTGTGGCACCGGGATATCAGGTGGCGGGAACAGTGTTACAAGCTTGGCGGCAACCCGCTGGTAGCACTGGCGGGTTATTGCCAACCTCGTAATGAGGCCCCTGATCTTTTATTCAGAGTTAATTTCAAGAACATTAAAAGGTGACCTTGTGGGTATTTTAAGATATATGCTTTAATGTATTGGCTTTTGTAATTTTCTGCAAAACATACAATTTGTGTGGTTTATATTAAAGCATTGACAAGCCTTTTGTTCAAAAGGTGTTTTCAGACCTGTGAGACACTGCATTGTATTGATATTAAGGCCCTTTCTGAGGCTGGCTGGTCGAATATTTTTCTAGTGTTTTGAAGGCACTGTTGGCTAGGATAACGCATTCATGTTGGCTAGGATAACGCATAGGTGGTTAACAGGCACAGACAAAATGGGCCTGCAAGTCTATGATAGACTTGAATTGTATTTTTGAACAGGCACATGTAGATTGAAACGTTTACATAAAACTATGTCTGTTGACATTGTGTGTTTTCTTTTTAAAATGAAGAGTGAAACCTTTATATAAAACTATTGGCTTTGGACAATGCAGTGTTTCTTTTTTAAATGAAGAAAGGGCACTCTTATGCCCAGTGCTGTTCAAAATACCTGCAGGCCTTTGCAGCAGGGGTGTACAAGCTGCATGTGGCAGAGGGAAATGACGGAGCTATCTGCTGATGGCACACAGATATGGAAGCATGGGCTGCAGGGGGAGGGTAGGGATTAATCTGCAAATGGGAACAAGTTGAAAATGTGTAGAGGCTCTATAAGTATTTATGGTACGGTCACACAATCAATCCAGCACCTAAATATTAAAACCTGGAAGGTCTATGGTTTTAGTGCGTTCTTGCAAGTGTGATGCTGCTGCAGACTAGTAAGGCGGCAAAGTCAGTGATGTAATATTGCAAAAATTATATTTGAGGAATGATAAATGGGTAATTTCTCTGGTTTCTGACGGTACAGACATTTTTATGTTCTACAAAGAATTAGTTCCTAGTTAATATTCAATTTTTTTATAAGGTCACCACCACAGCACTTACAAACCTCACAAAACTCCAGTTTAAAAAAAAGGCAGTTTTCAAATAAAAATGCATTAAAAGCCTTACACAAATGAAACCCTAATTGTACTTCCGCAAGTCACAGCCTTGTAAGCCAAGGAACATTTTTTTTTTCTGAAGCATATCTGCACGAACAAACACACATATTGCACTGTTTTAATCCCTGATGTCGATAAACATGTTAAAATATTTTAAGTTTGCAAAATATTCAGCGCAAACAGATTATGATCAGATTTGACAATGCATGCAATGTGAAGTCAGTATTTGAGTATTTGAGTTTTTGTCAAAGATCACACATTTTGTGGAAACGGGCTAGCCAAGGTTAATTTGCAGAAAGTGCTTGAGTTGATGAAATTTTAAAGGACAAGTGTCATGGTGTTACATATATTTGGATTTTGGTATTTTCCAAAGAGGTGTTTGGTGATGTGTAATAGTTGACTTCTCTTAAGTTTTCTTGACTGTGTCAGTTTTATGTTTTAGAGTGTGCTGGATTCATTTTGTATTTTCGAGTAGGCGTTAGGATTTATTTCATCCTGCGCACCAGGTGGCACAAAGTAAAACAAATTGGGCCTCATTATGAGGCTTGCGCTGATGGAATGAATGGGGTCGGTACGGGACCGGCCCCCTTCATTCCGTCAGTGCTGATTACAAACTTCCCATCGCGGGACCCGGATCTGATGCCTGGTAAAACCAAGTTTCCTTTCCGGGTCCCGCGAGGGGAAGAGGGAGGTAACAATAGGACACTTATAATGTGCCCGTTGTTACCTCCATCCCTATTCCCATTGAGCCTTACGGTGGCTCAAATGGGAATGGTGAATGGTTCCTGCAAGGAGGACTTACCGGGACCTCCTATGTCGGAATGACCGGGTAAGTCCCCATTGTGTCTATTCTTTGTGTGTAAGGGAGCACAGATTATTGGGCTACATCTTTTAAAACAGCGCTGTATAGGCTAACAGTAATGAACATGTGATAGCCTTTTTAAAATACACTTATAACTTTAGCTGTCTCTCACATAATATTAGTACCCTCCAAGATGCAGTGGATTTGAGTTTTTGTCAAAGATTATACATTTTGCGGGAACAGTGTAGCCAGGATTCACTAGCACAATGTGCTGGAGTTGACGACATTTTTAAGGGTGCAATTGCTGGGCTGTTAACCCGATCTTGAGATGTTATGTAAGATGTGTTCTGTATTGATGGGGATTGTTTCTGTGTAAAAGATGTTCTACCCTGATTCTATATTCTTATTGTATTGATTGAGAGACACTATGGATTCCAACATCTGGATGGTGTAACAGGCCGAGTCTGACAAAATGGACTGTGGACCCTGACAACCGTTGGACGCTGATGTCGTGTATCTAGTGTGGCCTTCAGATTGTGTAACCTTGCAGGCATTAGACCACAGAGGAATGGATCTATGATTGCCAGTTGATATGGCTGATGGGTTCTCACAATTTTCAAGTATGGATATGCATACTAAGGATTTGCGGATTGTGCTGCTGAAGGGGATATTTTTCCGGGATCTTCAAGTCACAAACACTTGGGGTGGCCACCAACAATGGAGAGTGGTTTTTGGGGTGCTTCAAGGGATAACGGCAACTGGAATTTCTCGGGAAGGGCGGAGGGGTTTGGACTCCATCACCATCCGCAAGCCCGAGGTATAGCGGGGTCATGGCACCCATTGCTTTGTCATTGCAAGGGGGTATACAGTGGAGGAGCTATGGCTATCAATGCATCAGGTCCCACCAGTCTTCTTCCTGGGAATCTGATCGGCTGGTTGGATTTCGCACATGTAGGTGTCTCCACTTTGAACAATTGAGATTCATGGCCCTTTTTTCAAAACATATCCTATGCGGGTTCTTTTCCCACACACAACACATTTTTCCAGTTCTGTCCAGTGTCTGGTCTCTGAGCTCTACATCGGATTTATGCACATACTGTTCAAAATATTTCACCTCCCACTCCCCCACTTTTCCAGGTGATTTTGACTATGGCGTTTTCTTTTGTCATTTAACATTACATGTGTCATCGAAAAGCCACTAGAACACACAAACTCTTCTATTATCAAGAGTTGGTGCATTCTAGTCCGTGGTGCTTAACAAGGAGACAGCGATGTTGACAGGCAAAACGTGGTGCTGGTGTTCATGCAAAGAATTATCGCCGGCCCAAATCCTGTGATGGCAATGCAGACTAGTGCTATGGCAACTCCTTTATCGTCTTGAAATAAAGAGAAAGAAAACATTTGCATGTTTTTGCCCAGAAACAGGAATCCGGCATAATACATGTGTAGCAGAATCCTTGCATCAAGATGTTAGATGGCTGGGACCATAGCAAAAACACAGAAGACAAGCTCGAATGTGGTGAGGTTTATCACACTGTCACAGCACAAATTGAAGGGAGGGTCAATACTGATGAGTTTATAGCCTTTAGCAACCTGGGTGTTATCAATGGGATGAGTTAAGAGTGGCTTGTAATATAAATATAAGACGCAGTTTGATGCAGGAGTGGATAGTGGGAAGAAAGTGCCCCAAGAGGCCCTGGTGTTTGATGGACGAGGTTGTATGTAGCCACCTGCTTGCTCAAAGCACAGGCATGCATCAGCTGTTAAAGCCTGCAATCTGAGCAAGCTATTGGTTGCTCGTACTCACCAGGGTGCTAATTAGGGTTAACCCCAGAAAGAGTGTGTTTTGCAAACTGGTTATTGGATAAACATAGATGCATCTATTGATAGAACAAAGATTGATGGGAAAGATGAAGAGATGCAAAATCCGTGGGCAGGTCAACATTAGTGTGCAGGGAAAATGTTTAAGTGAAAGAAGGAAAAGTGTCAGTGAAGATTGTTCGATGCATAAAGTGAGCAAAAATCATGAAAAACAATCTTAATGTAAGATATTAAAGTAGCTTTTGGCCTCCACATTCTGATAAAATATCAGGAGTCGGTATTGCAGGCGCAAATGTAGCAAGCCGGTGTCATCTGCCTCAATACTGGCAATACTCCAAACCTTCAAATTACAATACAGCAAGCCCTCATGCAGGGCATGCTGTGTGTGGACATGTGAAATAGCCAGGCAAGGAAGTCATAAAATAACTATTCATTGTGCACATGGCTGTGCAAATAAATTGAATTGGTTGGAGAGAGGAATGGTTGTGGTGGACTAGCAGCATATCTAGCAAGATTCAGGCAAGATTGAGGTGGGCAGCACTTTTCGATCAGATATATGCTTGATTGAGACGATATTTGGAGTTATCGGAGCAAACTTTTGGTCCTTGGCACAAGGTTACATAAATCATGAGAAAAAAGAACTAGAGAGAAATTCTAGTTCAAGGAATGCTCACGCTGTGCTCTTCTAGAAAGCTCCTGCTGATAGTGATCTTACTTTGTCAAAAGTACTTCAAATATCAGAACATGACGTTTGTTATGTTTTCCAGTTATTTAATTGCATGAAAAAGCAAAAGTACATCCAGATATCAAGTGTTACAATTTTGTGCCAATGCATTTCGGACACAGTCCGTCTTCAGGGCTAGGACACTAATTAATGTATCAACCAAATGTGACAATTAGTGAGTTATAAAGAAAAGGTTTACATACCAAAATGCATTCAAATCAATGGCTAAATGGGAAAATCAAGCAAAACATACATTAGTTCATGTCCGAATGGTAAGAAAACCTCAGACTTGTGTGATACTGTATTGTATTGCTATTCAGGGCCTTTCTGGTTAAATGTGTCTAAAAATACCTTTTAAACAAAAGACTTGTCAATGCTTTGATGTATACCACCCAAATTGTACATTTTTTTAGAACAATACAAAAACCAATACATTAAAGCACATATCTTAAAATAACCCAAAGCTCACCTTTTAATGTTCTTGAAATAAACTCTGAATAAAAGACCAGGCCTGGTTTTCAATCAAAGGAGGTCACAGTACTCTGTCCCAGTGTCCTAGAGTCACAATCAAATCCAATTAACTCCAAGGGACTTTTTTCCTCATAGAGTTGCAATTAATTTCAATCAATTAGTGGCACCTCAGGAAGACATCTGTCCCGGGCTCTGACATAATTGTCAACCCAGTCAACCGATACCACTGGTACAGTCAACCCCCCCTTTCTTTAAGCAATGAAGACACTTCCCACCCTTTGTACAGCTTCGTTATCAAGCAACTCAGGTTTGTTTATTTTCTGTTTACTTTGCAGAAATGTGAACCCCTCCCCTGTACAGCTTCCTTATCAACAAACCCAGGTTTATGTATCTCTGGCTTACCTTGCAGAAAATGGGCTTTTGTAACAAATCTAAAATTACATACCTCCCTATTCCCAATCATAGATAACATTATCGTGTATTGCAGCACCCTCCCAACCCCATATTCTGTCAAGCTCACCAGTCCTTAACAGGCCTGTCATCTGTGTTTTCTGCTGAGCTTGGGGAAAATGCAAAAGTCTTGGTGTGAGTCACCAGATTCTTGGCATTCCACAGACCTTGAAAAATCCCTGTGCCATGTGAATAGGCTTGACAGATAAACCCCCACCCCACCGCAGTGCTGTTTCACTACTGATCAGCTCTGTCATTTCCCTGTCACATGCAGCATTCGTCCCTCTGCTGCAGAAATCTGCAGGCCTTTTGAACAGCATTCATTCTAAGGGAATGGTACAGTGTGTTCATTTAAAAAGAAACCACACCCTGACAAAACCAATAGTCTGTGTTTATTGGTAGTGGTGACACTATATCAACTTGGTTCAAGATTTCTGTGTTAAAATGCTCTTGCAATTTATTTAGGCGCAAGCGTTGTGAGAAGCAATAATTTGGACTATTGTATAGGCTCTGGGAAACACACTTTCTTATAAAGTGAACTGCTTTCTTTATTTAAAAGAAACACACATTGTCAAAGTAAATAGTTTGAAATTTTGTATAGGCTCTGGAAAACTCACTTTACTTATAAAGCAAATTGTTTTCATTATTGAAAAGAAACACGTATTGTCCAAAGCCAATCGTTTTATGTAAAAGTGTCATAATTCAGAACAAAAAGAAACATGCATGTCCAAAGCCAATAGTTTTTGGTCTTTTGTATTGGAACAATAAACCATACTTTTCCCATAAAACAAATTCTCATAGGGCTGCCGTGACAGCCTCTATTTGCACTCTATATCAAAGCTATATCCAATTTTAATGTTACTAGCTGTAGGAGCTAACTCTCTGGCCTGTGTCATTGAGATTACAAAATCATGACATCATCCATACTATATATAACATGTATATCTGCTTCATATAAAATTGGGGCCTAACCCCTCTTTGGCATCATCACTGCGTCCCTCTGCGAAACCCTAGATTCACAGTCCCTGTCTTTAGAGTTCACTTCACCCTCAATGGTCATCCATACACCACCATCAGCGGCTGCTCCAATGTTTATACACATTTTTGTATAAAATGTTTATTCACTTTATATAGAATCAATCTCAACATTATATCAACACATTTTGATAGCTGTTTTAAACCCACTTTACATAAAATATAATTTTTATATCCAATCAATATCATGTTTTATATAATTTATTATATAAAATGTACATTCACTTTATATCAAATCCATATAAAAGGGGGGAGGGACTATGACCAGAAACAGGGGACGTTCCCACCCGTCAAAATGTTGATGTGTGTGAAAGGGGGCCTCAAACTCTACTTACATGCAAATGTAAAGGGCTGTAGCCAAGGCTAGGAATCTATGTGCAGGGCAAAGTGCCTAGAAACAGGAAGTACATGTTCATCCAAACATTCCTTTGTGCACTACAGAGGAAGCCTCTACCTCGGCTACAGTCAGTGGGTCAGTGAAGTTATGTCATGGCTTTGCTAAGCACACATATACCACAAAGCTGTATGGGTGCTAGGAGCTGGATGGGAGCGTATTTGTGTGTGATAAGCACTGGATGATTAGTGGACGAAGAGCATTGCAAAGCTGTTTCTTGAAAGTTGACTTCTCCACTTGCAAAAAACTAGGCTGGAGCAGGGAGTTCCACAGAAGGGCAGAAGTCACTGAAATAGTATTTCCTCGCTCAGAGATTTTTGGGGGGATTTTTTTACAGTATGGTGTCCGATGCCTGATCTAAGATACTGATGAGATTGATGACAACAGACCCTCGACAGAAAAGGACTGCATCTGAAGACGATGTTGTTCACAATACAAGGTGAGCTTCATTGCATTCACCACTCTACTGAGAGCCAATGTTGGAGGAATGTGCCCTTTATAATTGGTTAAAGTTGCTGCATATCCCGCTGCAGTTTGAACTTGCTTCAGGGATCTGGTAGGGTATTTTAAGGATCTGAAATGGAGACTATTTGCTTAATCAAGTCTGGACATCACTATGGCTGCCATAATCACAATTTGAAGAAACTTAAGGCCCTCACACATACTGGCTTGGCTGAAAATGCTTAGAGTGGAAAACAGTCTAAGGCACCCGTGGTGTGCATACATTATAATAGAGACAAAGAAGTACAGCCAGGGGTTAATAACCATCGATTATAAGGAGGTGGGCCGCCAGCAGGGAGATGAAACACTAAATGCCCACCCAAAAGCTATAAATCCTTATTTGTCAGCAAGTTACTGATGTGAAGGAACCAGTGTTAAACTGGAAACAAGGTGAGAACACTTCTGTATACCTAGAGGGAAGTGATGGCTGGAAGGGCTCCAGCAAATGCAGCTTGTAGTGAAAGTGCTGCTAAGCACACATTTAAAGCCCCAGAATGAAAGTAATAAAGAAAGGAATATATTTCTGTGTTATAAGACTGCTTACTGGCAACATGGCGACAGTAACCGTGGCCCCCCTAGGGGATCGAGGCCCATTTCAACTGAAACTGTTGGAAGGCTCTGACGCTGTTCCTGTACATCGATCTTTTAGGTCGCAAAAGGACGTTTTAGCCAGGGGGTTGATCTGGGTTTTCTGTGACAAAAATGTGCCCTTGACAACCTCTAGATTGGTGCTGCCTCTTGCCCTGGTCTGGGGAGCAGAACCACATCAGGCCATCAGAAGTCTGGTGTGCAGAATTCTCTGGGTCCCACGTAACATGAGAACCAGTTTTACCGGCACCAAGCTTTAGCAGTGGCAACCCTTCCAATCACTGATTGCTCTGATACCTGCTTCAAGTTTATCAGAAGTAGTAACGCAATCAAACAGATGATCAAGTAGGTGAGTGTTAACATGGGTCAGGAGAGGAAGGATCCATGTACAGGCCAATGGGACAATATTTGAAATGCCAGGAAGAAGTGGATGGTCTTGCTGAGATTTGACAAATAGAACTCAACCATTAATAAATGTGGTCATTCCCCCTCACCCCCCAATTGATTCAAGTAGGTCAACATCACCTGTGTTTGGATATGTCTTACCATGAAAAGAGAGAGTGTATCATTGGGTGCTAACACTTCCGATAACGTGCACTCTTCCAAGGTGTTGGGCAACGGAGGCCCATATAGACTCAGTTCTCCAGAAAGTCTCCTGGAATGGTTTCAGTCGATTCTGATCTTCTAAGAATTGTTGGATGTGTTGAGTCAGTTGAGCCTTATCAGGAGTGGTAATGTGAAGGATGCGAGGACCTGGGAATAAATACCTCCAGCCCCCAGACCTTCTGATGTCCTGCTGCGTGCAGGAGATGGAAGAGACATGCACCACCACAAGTGTCGCACCGGTTTAATCTCTCTTGTTCATTGTAAGCCAATAGAAGATAATTATGGCCCGAATTCTACTAGACATTAACATAAGATACTAATCACAAGATGACATTAGGAATATGTCTAGCATTGTCAGCAAAAATACAAGGCAGCGGATAGATAGAATTTGATAGTAAAACATTACACACATATTTCATTCTTGCTTATGGTTTGCACTGTACTGCATCTACCTTCGCATCTTCCTTGTAAGGTAAACATTTCTTTGTGTGTTCCATCCTGGGACAGTCATGGCCGTGTTAGATAAAGTGTTATTCACAACATTACTTCTTCACGTTTGTACAGAAAATCACAGTAATCAATTGGCTCCATATTCTCACAAAAACAGCAAAGATAAACGTGCACAGCAAGCAGACCTTTTCCCCTTGCAAATAAAACCATGATTTCTTTTTGCACTAAAAGCAGAAATAACCGGTTAGCTACGTGCTACAGAATTTAATATGGCTGTGCTTCAGTTTGAGACAGAATACCTAGGATTCATCAACGGTGCTCTCAGGAGTGGAACTCACACCCAATGTGTAAAACGTGAGGTGTCTGGGGTAGTGCAATGCACCAACAGTTGAAGTGTATTTTACTTGTGATGTCCCCAGAGTCGGTGAGTGAGAACACTTGCATATCACACACTACAAGATGAATTACTTCTAATGAAAGCAGATTCTGTGATAGAAAATCCCTTGGCTATCGATAACAGAATCTTTGGTACAGCTGTGATGAAAGCTCTGTTGTTAATGTATCTGTTATGAAATGCAATGTTATACACATTAACAATTTCTATACATTTATTGTATCTTTTAAAACATTAGGGACGTAGGAAGTTGGGTCTAGAGCTTAAGAATTTGAAAGGACATTTCCATGGATTGTGGACATTGTCAAAAACCGTATGAAACTGATTCAGAAAATGTTTCCTACCAATTTAATTGTGCCTTCATTTGAATTTGATCCCCAAATTTCCGCCCTCGCTGTCAATTTCCCATTTACGCCTTTGAGCTTTTGTACAGAATGGACAAAGATGATGCCTTAACAGCGAATAGGAGCAGACACTGCCTATTATGTTTTTTGTGATTTATTAAATAATAGTCAAATATTATAAACATCCCTACAATAAAGTGAAAAAGATCACGTTTTCTACCGTTTCATAATGATTTCTTAGAAGCTAATTGTTTCTCATTCAATATGTCTGTTCTTAGCAAAGCATTCATGCCTAATTAACCTGTCAAGGCATGATTGCACACGTAGTCCGCAGCGTGCACTACTGGATATGTTTAAAGTAATAGCTTAATTAAAATGCATCTATTGTGCAATATTTGTAATAGAAGTGTGATAGGCGCCTGCCAGCTCTGCAAAGGGCAGCAATGTAGGGTATAAATCCCAATAACATAACATAAGATGTACCATGCTGTGATAATATACTGTTTGCTGAGGCTACTTACTTCCTTTACCCCAGAAGTCACAACACTATCCACATTACTTTTTTATGCTTACTTTACTTGTGATCCTTCTCTAAATATCATCATGACTCATATGCTTTGACGGCACCAAATACTTAAATATTCAGGCCATGTCAAGGCACAGAAGTATGTTGGAAGGGACTCATGTGTCTCCCAAGTGCAGTTCACGTGAATTTCAACCACACCAGGATTTCAGGATAACCACTGACTATATAAACACTTCCCATTTAGGTTAATTGCATCCAAATGCATTTGTGTGAATAGCCTGACAAAATCGAGTGGAGTTGGCTCTTGCAGGGGGGATTAATCAAAGCCCCAAAATAAATGAAACTGCAGGGCCACAGGAAGCATGTCCTGCCAACTTTCCTCAAAGAAAATAAGAAAAACCTGCACACAGAAAATGGGTCTATGAAGGCAGATTGTGGGGGTTTCTGCACGTAACACAGTGATGTGCTATGTGAAAAGGCTTACCTGTCATTACAAAAGGAACTGCAGCATTATTATCCACAGTGGCAGAAGAAATGCAAAGGCCCCTTCCATGTGGAAAGTAGAATTTTCAACACTGACACCAACATGACTTTGCATGGGTGTTTGCAGTTTAAAGCAAGACAAGAGAAAATGTACCCTTGCTAACATAAATATGTCAGGGAAAAGACATGGTGTGTGTTGACAAAAAGTAATGATTATTATGCTTCACATGCAAAATACCAGCAAACATTTAAAAAGAAAAGGTCACTTTGTTTCCATGAAAAAGTTCCTGTAGGCCCGAGGCAGACCTTTTGCTTGCTATGGGGCAAACATTACAAAGGACTCCCACACGGAAAGCCTGGCTAGCATCCCAGCTCTTTACAACTGCAATAAAGTGTGGCTGCTAAGAGGTATTGAAAACAGACTTTCCCCAGACTTGATGTCTCTGAAAGCTAATTTCTGTGCATAGCAAATGGCTTTAGCTTGTGCATGACTGGAATGTGGGAGGGGGCTCTCTGTGTTGCCAAGGTCTCCCAAGTGTTTAAGACCGGCAGCTACCAACTTCAAGCAAAAAAGAGACTAATAAAAAAGAAACTCTGGTCACAGGCTGGCCCAGAGAGGCAAATGGCACTAAGGACAGGAGGGTGCCAATTTGCATAACCAAAAGATCTCTTATTCATTTAAAAGACCTATTATCATTTAGGTATTATTCTCAGAAACCATAGGCTATACTTCCTTGATTGATGTGTGATTTTTTACATAATTCTCAGGCGATTTTGTTGAAAGAAAAATCATCCACCTGTATCTTAGGGAATTGTAATGGCAGGCTACAAGGTGTTCCTGGCTGCTACGAGCATGTCCCCGATTGAAGGGTTGGCGAACTGGTGAGCTGTGAAATTAGGTATTTGCAGAGTAAATTACATGTTCATAATTATCACACGTTTGTATAAACAGTTGAAAAGTGTCAAACGGCCATGCAACATGATGCTGAAATGGCTGTCATTTTATTAAATGCCTCATGAGTAGCTGAAGCGAAATATATGTATATTATGGTGGTTACTTATAAATTATGAAGTTTTTCTACAAAATTAAGTTTTGCCAAAAAACTGACATAGAAGCAAAAGGGGATTTCAAAGGGAAGTTGCCATATGTCTGTTCCCGACTTTAAACCAATCCGTAGTGAGAGGCTGGATTTGGGAGGAGGGAGAAGGGTAACTGGCCATCATCGTTGCAAGAACTCTTGCAGGGGACTGCCAATGTTGTATATTTGATGGTGTCATCACTGGTATATAAGTGTATGCACTATGAGCAAAGGGAAGAGCTGCTAAAGTTACCATCAACATAGCTGCTAAAACTTACCATCTGACAGCCACAAGGAAACACCAAAAGGTTATTTGGCTGAGATTGCATCTGGGTGGAGCTGTCTTTTGTTGGGAAGGCCTTAAATCTGACTGGGTCCTATGGTGGAGAGCTGGGGAGCATCCTTGGGAGTGGAAAAACCAGACCCCTGCCCTGTCCTTCCAGAGGGTCCTGACATGCAGCTGGCTTTCTTGAACTTTAAACAGAGATTTTCTATGTAAGCTGAAACCTATAGTTTGTAATTTAATTGGGCAATCTTTCTGCTCTGAAACCCAAAATTCTTAAATCATCCCAATGTTTACCATACAGCTTCCCCAACACAGGCCTTTAAGTGGAGAGGTTCTGAAATCACAAATTCTTAAATCATCCCAATTTTTCAGTCCGATTTCCCCAACACAGACCAAAGTAGGGGGGTGTCTGAAAAACCCACTGCTAAATCACCCTGTGTTTATTTACTGCTAGCCTTTTAAGCACACGGGAAAACTGAAATTGCACAGCATTGCAAATGTAAAGTGATTTTGTTCAGTGACCAGTGTTGATGATCATTTATTTTGAAATGTGTATAAAGGAAAATATTGTGATTTGAGATTTTCCAACCAAATGGTGTGAGTTATTGTAACACCTTGGTGGCTTTAATCAGTTAATTACATTTTGTAAACAGCTTCCTATATACGATTTGAGTAGTGGAAAAGTCAAAATGTTATATATGTCACGGATGCTGAAATGATGGTGGCTGTGAACCTTCCACTTCCTTCTTCCCCAGAGGAGGGTTTCCCTCCTTGTTTCTCATGTGGGGATTCAAGTATGTTAGAGGAAGTGGCAATACATATTCCATCTGCTTTCTCACATCCTCCATTGATCAACAAACAAGAACCAAAACATTGCAGACAACTGATTACAGCTTTTGTTCCTCCTAGGAAAACGTCAATTGGAAGGGCTGCTAAATGTTTGCAGACTAATAAACCACCAGCTGAAAATGTTTGTTTAGTTCAGTCGGGTATTATCCCATCTGTTTCTAATCATGTAAATGTGTATTTGCCTCAAAATATCAATCTCAGCGCCAACTCTGAGAGCTTTCCTGAAACTACACCTGCTTTGGAGGAACTCTACAAATCAGACTTTGGAAGAAATCAATCAGGTTATATGTATATTGGTCTCACTTTATGAATGACTGACCTGAAATTCAACTCTGTCATTTTGGAATCTTTGTTATTTAAGCTCTAAAATATTAATTTACATGTGTCTGCAAAAGAGCTTTTATTTAATCATAATCTTCTGAAAGTCAAGACAACCAGGTCAAACTCACAGGAATATGTAGGAGGGGCTAATGCAGCTGGGGAAATTGATCCTTTGTGATGCATTACGACTCAATATGAAAGAGCATCTGAATCCACCAACATTAGGAGTACTCTAGGTGGTTGTTTGCTTATAGCTTTGAGCTCTAGTGACTTAAATGCTGATTGTGTGATTGTGGCCTCATTGGCACCTTTGGGAACCCCTAATCGAGCTGGTTTGGAGACTGTCTTGAACGAAAGGACTGATTATCTAGCTTTGACTGGGCCCCCTCAACTACAGGCGGTCTTCTTAGTTGAGGGAGTGGGATCTCAGAAAGCAGCGACTATTTATCCTTCGGGCCCTGATTTTGGTCCCCATGATGTGGCTCCTAATGTGGGCAGTAAAAAGAGGGGTACCCTGGTAAAAAAAAAAAGAAAGACCTTTGAGTTCCAAAAAAGAATAATCTGGCATCACGCCATCTTTTTAGGAACTTATTATCTCAGCCCTCTGTGAAAGCTCTCTTGACTAACAGCACAGCCAAAGCTATAGTGGTTGACTCCTCTGATAGCCTGGGGGAGAACTCAATACATAAGGTAGCAGCCAAAGTTCATGCCATTAATAGCTTTCCTTCTAAATGTACTTTATCCTCAGCTCCCAATCTATACCGCAGGTGTTGCCTTCCACTGGTGTGGATGAAAGGCCTACTCTAATGGGGCCAGTTATTATTGCCTCTGTGGCCGGGAGAGTCTCCTCTGTCACTACAATGCCCCAATCTGTATTGTTTGTGGGCCCAGAATATGGCGCAGGAGGTTCTTACCCGGCTCCTTGTTTGGGCCCTCTATTAAGAGCAAGCCTGATATTCAACCTCCCACCCAACTACTGCCATCTGTGGAGGGGGCTTTTGATCGGCACACATTGGGACCCACAGCTATTTTAAGTGCTACAAATATGAGCCATATGTTTGGTGTGCATACTCAACTGGTGGAACAATCAGCCAGTTCTGAAGATCATCACGCTTGGTCAGACAATCATTCTATTACCTTCAACATAGAAACTGTCCAATGCCCCAAACAGACTATTGCTCCGGCTCTGCCTACTAGAAATAAAAGGGACGTAACAAGAGACAAACTCCTCCCACTTATCCTTCCCACCCTCAGCAAAGCGTCTGCTTCCTGCTCTGACCCCTCAATTCTAGCGGATACCTACAACCATGCTATGCTCAGAGCACTGAACTCAATCACCCCAATCAAACTCAGAAAATCTAAACCTCGTGCACATCTTAACTCATGGTTTACACCACATTTGAGAGTGCTACGAAAAGAAAAACATAATGCTAAAGCCTGTTGGAAAATCCATCCTTCTGATGCCGATAAGGACGGTCTCATCATAGCATCCATCAACTATAAAGAAGCTACCCTCCAGGCCAAAAATGATATCTTCAACAAGCGTATTACACAAGCAGATTCTAACACCAAAGAATTGTTTAAGATCTTGAAGGAACTTGAATCGCCTGCTACTCCCCCTGATTCTTGCACTAAAGACAGCAAATGGTGTTCGAACATACAGAAAGCACTCCTAGACAAAATTGCCACCCTCCAAACTAAAATAAAAACTAAGCAAAACTGTCTATAGACAGACAAACAACTGAATCCTCCTACGATTGCTATCACCCAGGCCACTCACAACATTAAACCTTTCAGCTTCTCTCCACTCACTATTGCTGAAGTTCAATGTATCATTAACAAAATTAAACCTTCCAATTGTCAAGGCAACTCGTGCCCAGCCCCCAGTATCAAGGAGGACTCCCACAATCTAGCCCCTTTCAATACCGCCTTTATAAATTCATCCTTCAAAACAGATATAGGCCCTCCTCACAGCCCCGGCGCTAAACCATGGCGCTATTAGCACCATGGTTGGTGCTGGTGTTGTAATGAGTCCGCCATGGTGGAATGGGGAAATACCGCCCCATTCCAAGGTTGGCAGTGCGGTAATTCCCCATGCCGCCATGGCCCTTCCCCATTCCTATTTTTGCCCCATAGGACTCAATGGGACTGGGGAAGGCGCTACTTACGGCACTGTAAATTACGGTGCCGTAATTAGCTCCTAGGTCCCTTTGCGGGTTGGTTTTTTAACGCCTGCTAAAAGCAGGCGTTAAAGTGCCACCCGCAAAGGGACCTCGTAATCAGGCGTTAAGGGTTTAACAGCGCGACACCTTTTACGGCGCCGTTAACCCCTTAACGCCTGGGTTGTAATGAGGGCCATAGTCCCAGACAACCTAAAGGAAGCATGGGTCATCCCTCTGCTCAAAAAGCCTTTCCTTGATACCAACCTACCCACTAACTACAGGCCCATCACCACTGTCCCATTCATTCTTAAAATATTGGACCCTGCCGCCTAACTCCAGATCCAGGACTATCTGGAAGTTAACAATCTTCTTGGCTTTGGGCAATCTGGATTCCAGCCTAGGCACGGGACGGAAACTGCCCTCATTCACCTAAAAACACAGATTGAGGTGCTGAAAGATAGCGGGAAATTAGCCCTGTTATTATTACTTGATCTCTAAGCTGCCTTTGATTTGGTTAATCACCAAATCCTCTGCCAGCACCTCATATCAGCCGCCCATTTTTTTGATTCTGCCACCGCCTGGATGAGATCCTTCCTTAGCAACAGATCAATGCAGGTTTTCTCCCCGTCAGCATCTGCTGAGCCTGCTCCCATTCATTGTCGTGTACACCAAGGTTCCTGTGTGTCACCAGCACTTTATAATGTGTTCACCAAACCACTGTTTGATGTTCTTGACTATCTGGGTGTCTCGTACACTAACTATACCAACGACACCCAGATACTCATCCCCATCACAGGTGATTATGCAGTGGACACTAAAGTCCTGAATGACGTCTACATGGTTATTCAGGCATGCATGGTGCAATATGAGCTTTGCCTCAATGACGACAAGACGGAACTCCTTATCCTAGGTTCACATCAATGTCTTAATAAACTGGACCCTTCCTTCAAGTCGTTCATCATTGATGGCAACGTCATCAAGGTCTCTAAGGATACTAAAACTCTAGGAATTTACCTTGACTCTACACTTTCATTGTGCAGACAAACCAATGCTGTCAGTTCAGCTTCTGCCTATACATGCAAACGTATTACTGCCTGAAGACCATTCTTGACCACCTCCAACTGTACCATCCTGGCTAGAACACTCGTCATGTCCAAGATAGACTATTGTAGCACCCTTTACCTTGGGACTAGTCCATCTAACCTTAACAAACTGCAAGTCATTCAGAACAATGCCATTAGAGCAGCATTAAACATACCTAGAAACCACCACATCTCTAATCACAGAGGTAATTTATATTGGCTACCTGTTAAGCATAGAATCTCCTTGAAAACACTTGCCCTGACTCACAAGTGCCTGACCAACCAGGCCCCTATTTACTTAGCCAACCGACTCACGCCTCACACTTCCACTCGGCCCATGAGAGCAGCCCAAGCACATAGTCTATCCCTCCCTAGGTTTAAACTTCAAAGAGCTGGTGGTTCTAGATTCCCTGTCTTGGCCTCTAAGCTTTGGAATACCCTTCCTAATGCTATCAGAGCTAAGCCTTCCTTCCATGCCTTTAAGAGCAAAACCAAAGTGTGGCTATCAGCACAAAACTTATGAGTTATTTGACGCTATACTACGGATACTGCCACTATGTCACCTACTCTTGCATTTTGCTGTATAGGTCACGTGTATATAACACTTGAATTCCTCTTGTAAGTAGATAACTTATCTTCCTGTGAACCTCCTATATTTGCGTGTAAGCTTCCTATATTTTCATGCTCTACTTGTTAGAGGAACTGTTTGTATATCCTTCCTGCCTGTACATGACTTTTTGTATCTCATATTTTATATTGTATAGATTATTGTCATATCGTAGCTCTACCCGCATGTTTACTGTAAGCTGGTAGAGGTATCTATTTCTACATGTATGTAATCGTAATTTTGCCTCCTAAGATATGCACCCAGATGCCCTTGGGCCCGGCGCTATGTAAATAAACTAAATACAAATACAAATAAGTGCATGCTAACATGATATTATTCCAGAGCGTTCTGCCTCAAAACAGGCCTTTGACGTTAAATCGGATGGCGATTTTACATCTACTCTCTGAAATTCCAAGTCTAATGTGCATCTCCTGTGGTGACATTCATTGAGCAGATTTTTTTGACTGCTACAGATCTGACTGATCAATTGCATGTTTCAATTCCAAACTTGTGTTTTATTTAGTGTTGCAGAAACATGAAAGTCTTAGAACCTTTGTTTTTGACCTTGTGCAGTGTAAGGAAAATCTGGTATCTAGTAAGAACCATACCTTCCTTACAAATGTCTCAATGTCTCCCGCAAAGCTAGAGCTCATTGGAAGATCTTAGCCCTCGTTTGAAAAATCTTATGTCTGGATGATAATTCCCTGTTTGTTGATCTCAAAATGATGCTTGAGGTGAAAATGCTTTGTTGTGCAAAATATATAAGTATTGTAGTAGCCTTCTTGAGGAATAGGGCAACTCTATTCAAGATCTGAATTATTATCCGACCAGTTAAATGCAAACTGTATGATACGGGTTGGATACCCACAACTGAGACTATGCACTCATATCCCTCATTGAATCTCCTCCAGGACGATCACAAGAAACTCAAGACCTTAGCCCCATTTCCTGTTATTTACACCAATAGGCTGAACAGGTCGATTTTCCTTAGGTTTTGCTGGAATTTGATTCCAATTAAACAAATTCTGGTAAGGTTTGGTATGCTATCTGTGGACCAAGCCATTTGCCGATTCTGGAAGCAGGAGATCTGTGAACCCTTAAAGCATCTCCTACTATCTTGTAACTCTATTCAGGATTTAAGATGGAATTAGTAATGAAATATCAGTGAATGTTTCTGTTGGCAGACAGAGACCTGCTTTGGTCTGTTCGTAGAGCTGGATGCACTGCCTCAGTTGTAGTTGCTGTTACCGATTTTCGGAAGGCTTTGTAGTTAAATGCTAACTCATCTGAATCAAATGAAGATGTATTGTTGAAGATGTAGATTTCGCAAATGATTTGATTTTTAATCGTATCTGCTGTTTTTGATGAATTATATGCTTGTTTTTATCATTCAATTTTAATGATTTTTTTACAATTTTAAAGGTTGATTTTCTTCTTTCAACCAAATAACAATGAGAAATAAAATTGTATGAGTTATAGTTATTTATATTATTTATGTAGAGAGAAGTTTATTGTGTTGTGCCATGGATAAAGTGATGTGTGACATTTAAGTGTGATTTCCTATTACCTGTCATCCAAATAAACACAAATATATTTCCTGTACAATGGCCTGGTTCTTGGCTCACTGGAAGCTCAGGCTGGGGGATCCAAGGGGTATGACATGCATCAGAAATAGGGCTGAATAAAGAACCAACATTAAACTGTTTATTGTGTGACACCTTGATTGGGGAGGGAAGGAACTCCCTGTGTTGAGGGTGGTCTCTCAATAAACCGTTACAAATGGGGGGTTTCTGGTCGGGATTTGGCTGGCTATTTAAGACTCATGGCAAGTGCATTGCGACAGATTGTTCATTTTGATGTAACTGCATTAAGGTAAAGGGAAAGTCAACTTGCTTTTTGACGCAAGGACTTGAATCTTGAGTTTCAGATTGGCATATAGAGGAAAATTTAAATTGAGCAAGAATTGATTTTGATTTGGCATTGTGAGTGGAAATTTAGCAGGAACAGGGTGATATTTGCCTCTGCGCAAAGGAAATTCTAAAAATATTGTGAGAAATGCATTTAAAAAAAAAAAAATACAATTGAAACAGATGATGCGAGGAGACACTTCCTTACTAAGCTGTTCATTCCTGGTGGGTGGGCAGAGGTGGATGAAGGGAGCTAACAAGTTAAAATGATGCAAGATGTCACATCAGAAGGAATTGACCTTTGGACCTAGAGGCATTTTATATGACCGGAAATGCTCAAGAAGAACTGAGTCAAATGGCTCAGCTGACAGCTTATCTAGACTTCCATTTGCAATTAGTGGAAGAGCGAGTGCAGAAGCGTGAGTCAAGTGCGCAAGTCAAACTGAGACTCTAAATGAGTTGCAGAAAGAACCTAAACAGAAGATCAAGCAGAACAGAACCCTATTTTCAAGTCAAAAAAAGAAAGCCTCATGGAACAACTCAAAAATTAGCAACAACCCAGCATCAAGAGTTTGCTACACTGCAAGAGGTATATAAAGAGTTTGTAGAAAATGTGAGCACACTGCAACATCAGACTAGTTATGATAGAGGGATGTTAGATTACCTTTTGGCCTTTCAATTACAAATAACAGTCAGTTCATTATAAAAGGGGTTGATTCCCGAAATTCTTTGATCAGATATATAAGAAGGTACATACATGATAACAACAGAAAATTCTACTGGTGAAGGAAAAAGATCTCTTGAAGCAGGAGAATAGTGTCCTTGCACAGGAGGTGCACTAGTTGAAAATGGATGCAGAAAAGGGTCAGTCAGGTTCTGAGGAACTGACTGGAAAAAGGCAAGAAAATGTAGAACTCAAGCAGCGTGTGAGGCAAGCGGATGCTGACCTTTTACAGGCAGCGCAGTGTAGAAGCAAGCAAGAGAAAGAGATTGGTATTTTGGTATTTTGAAAGCAAACCACTTTGAATATGCATGCACAATGCAGGGCGCACAAAACGAAAATGAGTCAAGTTAGAATGAAATCAGGGAACTGAAAGATCAATTAATGGCCCAGAATAAAGTGCTTGAGGCAAATCAGGCCCTGGTCTCAGAGTTAAAGAGCCAGCTTTCTGAACACCATCACGAAATGAGGACAGAGAGAAGCAGCTGTGAGAGCTTGACAAATGAAATTGAAAATTACAAACAGGCTTTGAGGCACCTTGACCAATTAGGGTATGGGAAAGGGTCCTCTGATCCAGGGGTGATGCCTTCCCCATCAGGAACCTCATGCCAGTTAACCAAAACTTCATATGGGCCGATTGTGAATGACCTCATACTTTCCAACTACCAAGCCCAAGGAAACATGAGGCACCTAGGCTTACCTAGGCTTACCCAGGCATAGCCAAACTGACCCAGAAGTCCAGTCCTTATCTGAGAATGAGGAATACTCACCTCTATCATACAGAAGGGAAGGTGGCCGGACCAATGTGTCCTGTGAATTTAAGATTAATCCAGTGAGTACTTCAGACCATTACAACTCCCTCAATGAGAAAATGAGGGGGTTCAGACTTCAAAAATGAGATTGCGGAGAGACCACTTAGTTCGCTTCTCCAGAGAAGAAAATTTGAAGCTTCAGCCGGGGAGGGGCATACTAAAAACCTCCTTACATTCAGGGTGAATTTCCACAGACTGTCTGGAAGGGGGGAAACTACACAGTTGAGTCAGTCTGAGGAAGAGACTGAGAATTATCCTGTGACAAATGTGACTTCCGGGGAAGTGACCCTGAGAATTCACAGCAGGACAGGCAGGAGAAGTCCAGACCCTGTGGTTCTGGGAGGTATTTCTCGGCTCATAGGGATAGGGAGCACCTAGGAGATGGGGAATGGAGCATCAATAGCAACTCCGAGACAGATGTTTAATGGACTCAGGTGCAGAGAAAAAGGAAGACAGGGAAACAAAGAAAGGGTTTTGTCAAAGACCCAATTAGACAGATCAAGGCCATCAAGAGCTTCATGATCCCTTGCCTTAAAAAAACTAGGTATTCAGTGTGGGAACTTCTGGAATTGTATGAATAAATGATAGCCTCATTTGGAATTAAAAATGACATACATTGTAGGGAGATTGTGAAATGGACGTTCTCCACTGAGTACTGCAGTTTCTTTTTGGGACTGGAAGACCAGAACCATTATACTTGGTCCACCTATAAGGCAGCCATTTTGAAGCAGTTTTCCACACATAGGAACCCAAAAGAGGCCTGTAAGGCTGTCTATAATTTTCAATGTGGGGAAGATCAGGCTCCTATGATATGATATGATATGGCATTTATAACATGCCTGTGAACAAGTGTTAAAACTGCCATTTGCTCAGACTTCCCGGTGGGTGAACACGAATAGTAGGGACTTCATAACTACATATTTCCATGTGCTCCCCAAATACAAAATGACTCAGTTGGTTTGTGATTTTCACAGGACCCTAGATTTGGTGATTGAACAGGCCACCAGGATATATGAGGTCCAGAAGCCCACTGAGAGTAAAAACACCCCAACTCCCAAACCCTACATCACCCCAGCTGCTGCAAAAGTGGCAGGGATAAAAACAACCCCTTCATTGGATATGGAGACGGGGGCATAAAAATATTTCTTCTGCCAACAAGCAGAAATAAAGGTAGAGGAGACCCTTTGACCCAGCCCAATCGAAGGGTAGTCAGGCAGGACCTCAGACCAATGATCCCTCAGACCCTGCCACCTATGTAAGTCCTTGGCACAAGAGTACCAAACCAATCCTGAAGTATGTGTACACTCCCCTGGCCCAAGGGGGGGGGGAACCGATCAGGTAAATTCTGCCCTGGGAAACTTCACTCCAAACTTCCCTCAGGAGAGAAGTATCACTAACCTCCCAATTTGAACTTTTTCTCCAGATATCCATCAAACAAAAATGTCTGAAATAATCCTCCTCTCTCTCCCAAGTTCCAAGACAATAGATCCCTGAACCCGGGAGAAGCAAGATTCTGGATGGAGAATTATGAGGGAAATTACCAGTACCCGAGCTACTCTGGGAGAAGGGGCAGAATCTCCCAGAGATTCTCTGGGTTAATACCCTTTTTCGGAAGCAGCCAAGGTACAACTCAAGACGTCCCTAGCACCCAGAAAAGGTCTCGTACCTGGAGCGACAGGTCCAGCAACTGATGGATGTTCTGGGGCGCATGCTGTGTGTTCAATCCATCCCTCAATCTAACCCTGCTTTCTAGCATTCCTCAACACCCAGGTCTGATGCCCCAGTGGGGATATGACAGGAGGAAACGTCTGCCATACCATAGGTTCTTGAGGAGGGGGCCTGGGTGGAGGGCAGATGCCAAAGTGTCTCTTCTACCCCTGAAATGTCAGAACCCAAAGAGCAAAGGATAAGTAGGAGAGGTCAAAGAAGAACCCATTTTGTGGATGAGATCAGGATCATCCCCTTTCAAAGAGAAGAGTACTCAGAGGATTCAGGTGAGCAGACCTTCTCTTTCAAAAAATGGGGGATCCCTCCCAAAAATGTGTCCCAAAAGACTCTGAGTGGGACAGGGTAATTATGGAGACCGACCAAGAAAAAAAAGTTATTCAACACCCAAAATGTGAGCCCAAAAGAATAAAAACAGACCTGTCCTTTTCCCCAAACAGGTTCTGAAAACTACCCCCAGGAAAAGGGGGGACAGCAAAGACTCAAAGGAGAAAGAGGACTCAGCAAATCCACCCACTATTAGTTGTTATATCTTCTTCACAGATTCCTGACCTCTGACACAGAAAATTGCCCAAGATCACACAGTATCGAAGTTCAATATTAAGAAAATGACCACTGGGATGTCAAATAACTTTCTTTGCACCTTGGAAGAGAAAGAAGGCAGATTTTATGCACCAGTCAAGGTGCAAGGCCAGCGTGAATAATCAGCTTTTATGTACTCTGGATCCCAAGCCACCCTCTGGTCCAAAAAGGCCTTTGACCAACTAAACAGGATGTGGGAGGGCCACCAAATTTTCGACGGGAATAACATTTTCATCAAAGGGACTGCGAATCTGGAAATAAAAATTGGGCGACATCAAGTTAAGCATCCGGTGATAGTCGTGACTCCAGAGGGCACATCTTGTTTACTGCAGAACGATCTCCTGAGGAGGTTATCACCTCTGATCGACTGTGTAAACAAGGTCCTCTGGTCCAAGGCCTATACATTTAAAAATGAGTACCAATTATGTAATTGATCAACATTCTGAGAATGTAGAATTCCATTTCATGAATAACCAAGTCCCAGTCATCACTGTCTTCTTTGTAGGTGAACAAACTGGTGATGGGAACCTTTCTCCATTCCTGAAAATCAACCTTCCTTCCAGTTTTAAGTGGCATTCCACACTGGAAGGGAAGACCCCAAATGTTATACCAGTCCAAAATCCAAAGAAACTGAGTCTTGTGAAACCTGACAAGGAAGAACCTGCTCAAAGTCTGATGGCTATTTAGAAAAAGGGCAAACAGTTGATGTTCCCCATTCAGTTAAATGAGGGGGAGGAGCTGGTGCTCATCAGAGTATGCCTGAACAATGGAAGGAGCTTCATCAGCGAAGAATTATTCAGGAAACTCCCAAAAGATCAGACCAATCCCACATTTAAATTGATTGAGAAATGGGAAGTAGTTCTGGAAACTCCTAACTCCAAAGATCTCCTGCCTAGCAGGTGCAAGGTAAAGATTTCCATCGGCGAAAAAGCATAGAACATAATTGTTGGGTTGTGAGAGATGTCCCTTCTGCCTTTTATTTAGGCAGTGATATTTGGACCTAATTAATAATAAAGCCTGGTCATGACTTGGGGTAACCCCATGGGCTTTGACAACACTGAACAATCATTCAGGTCAGCTCAGTTGCTGCCCTATGCCATTGAAGTTCAAGTGCAAGAAGTGGTTACCATCCCAGGACAGGTGCGACAATTCACTATTCCCCTCTAAATTAAGCGAGGACAGAACCTCAAACATCAGGGCGCCTATATAAATTTAAATTCCCATCTCTAACAACAGGGTTTGTATTTAAATCCAACACCTCGAGTAGATCTAGAGCACAACACCCTTTGAATATTGGTGGATAACAGTGACCCTCAAAGTATCACTTTGGGTGCAGACACCTTTATTGGAATGGTGGTTGATGCCCAACATTATTCTATTGATTTAGGTAATGAAATCATGGGACAAATCCCAAACAACTGTTTTGATATCAGCTATGTTATTCCGCCAGAAAAGATTTTTGCTAGGCACGGGGGGAATTTCATGGTGTACTCTTCCTGCCCCTACGGGGTGGAAGAGGTGTCCTTTGACATCGGAAGAGAGGAGGAAGTGTTCAGAGTCAAGGACCACTACCTCAAATCCCTGGAACCTACTATCCAGGTAAACACCATCAAAAAAGATCTCTCCATCCAGCTGGAGGATACAGCTGAAATTGCCAATCCTGAGGTCTTTCCAGGTTTCAAGCAAATGGTCGAGGAAAGTATCAATCTTGCCTGTGACCGAGGAGCAAAAACAAAAGCTAAAACAGATCTTCCTGGAATTCCAAGATATCTTTTCAGTGGATTAATACGACTGTGAATGCACCTCTATTAATTCAACCACCATACCCACAGACCCTGAGAAGGCTCCAGTATATGTTAAACAATACGGGTTACCTGTCGTGTCTATGGAATTACTCACAGAGATTATTAAGAATTTAGAATCCTATGGGATAATTCATCATATTCACAGTACCTTCTACAACCCAGTACTGGGATCCTCAAATTAAACAACCAATGGAGACTATGTGCAGACCTGAGGGAGTTGAACAAACAGGTCCACATGTCAAGAGGGCCACTTCCCTACATCAATCAAGGGCTGGTACAGATCCAAGGGTCAAAGGTGTACACCGCCATTGACCTGACCAACAGCTACTGGGCAGCACCTGTGAGTAGGGAAGACCAGTACAAGCTTGCCTTTACCTAGGGAGGGCAGCAGTACACATGGACCTGAACTCCCTTTGGATACATCAGCTACGGCAATGAGTTCAATATCGCGCAACTTCCTCCCCACGCAACTATCCCCACTCCGCTAGCCTCATTCTGCGTTACTCCCCACGCACATACACCAACCATGGGGTCTAGACACCTGCCACCCTGGTTGTAAAATTAACCCCATCCAAGGATTCAGCTAGGTCAGACAAGTATAAATTGAAAAGCGCAGGGGACAAAACACACCCCTGCCTACGGTTAACATTGACCTTAATAGGATTAGTGTTTCACCCTGATCCAGCTGTATATGGACTGAGGTACTCATATGCAGTTTTATGAGAATATTCAGGAGGCCCCCTGGGAAACACCACTTAGAAAGTTTAGGCCAAAGGCAACCTTTATCGACTGGGCCTGAAAATCTACAGAGGCCATATAGAAAGGTTCTTTAGTGACATTTTGTGACTTGTGCTTGAAGTTGCAAGACTATCACATTTAACATTGCAGAAGAACCTTTGCGAAAGGAGCTAAAATCCCATTGGCAGAGGACCATTTATTTAACTCACCCAGGATGTTATATGACAGTACCCATATTAAATACACCTTTGAATTTATTTGAGAATGTGTGCATGTATGTATGAAGATATGTATGCACCTGTGTATGAATGCGCCTAATTAAGTGCATATCTACACGTGCATGCACGTGTGTGGTTTTCTCAAATTCTAAGTGTGCAGATTCGTAAATGCAAAGTGAAGGCAATCAAAGGTCAACAGAACCAGGAAGACAATCTAAGACTGTCGAAAGTGGCCCAGTCTTTCGCATGCTGTGTATCTCCAAATACCTGCCAACGGAAGCAGTTACCAACCCTCACAGGGCAAAGATTAATGTTTGCCTTCCCAAGCGCGGACGAATTAAACTGTCCAGATAGGCGAGAGTGATGACGCATTGTGCAGCTGTGTGGAGTCAGGGCAGGGGCCAGGATTTGTTATTCTAGTGGTCCCAGATAGTTGATGAGAGCAGGGCTCGGTGGGATCAAAGGCCTGGGGGAGGAGATGGGTGGGGCCTGCGGTGGAGTTTGAGTTCGTGGTTCTGTAAGCTGAAGCGATAACACTGTTGAAAGGGAGTTGTCGTCTCCCGCCCTATCTCTCCTCTCTTGGTTTATTCTTTCTTCTGCTTGGTGAAAGGCGAGATGACAGAACTGCGTAGGGATATGCTATAAAAACGTACAGTAAGAGATGCAACAGGACCTAAGAACTTGGAAATGCACCATTCAAGACTGGGGAACAGGGTCGCAACTAGGCACAAACCTCATCATTGGGCATCAGTGCCAACTCCATACATTTAGTGGTGGGGTCAGGGGTAGGGTGACCAGAATTAAAAAGTAAAAACACCGGGACACGGCAACTAACATAAAAGTAATAATAACTCTTGAAAGTGGCTGTCAAGGCACTACACTTCAGTAGCGTTTGGAGGAGAAGGGGGTTTAAGTGTTACTGTTCAAAGAAGCACATATTATCATTAATGTATCACAAACTATATCAGGTTGTAACATGCAGCATTTCTTCTGTGCGAGATTGTGCATTCCTGCCCGCAAGCCATGAAGCCCAACTACAAAAAACTGGGACCACTGCAGTTTCCAATGGGAACATAATCTTGAGAAAGGGGGACAGAGCATCAAATACCAGGACAGTCGCGGCCAAACTGAGCCATCTGGCCACCCTAGTCAGTGGTGCACTGGGAACCCAAAGGAGACACTGGAAATATTTATCTAAGTGGCCCCATATTACTCATTTTCAGCCAAGCCAACACTTTTCCTTGGAGAACATTTTGAAATAAAACTGGTTATCACACAAAAAGACCCAGGGTGAAGAGGCCTACTGGGACATGGAGTTCCATATAGGCCAGTCCACCACTGAGTGGGGCCCAGGCAGTGACGTGGAATCACCCAAATGGCAGGCAGTGCTCGTAGACCTCATGCGTTCTAAGTGCCCAAGGAACCACAGCAGCCGATCAACTTGACATGAAGGCAAGCTTCATTCACCGAAGCACACCCGTGCATGGAGCCGTACTATTCACAGCTCTGAGCTCTGACTGCAGATTGAATCTGCAATGTCTGGGCCCCCTGACTCTCGCTGGCACCTTGACGTGCGTGCTATGAAATTGGAAGTGGGGCTCCACTTCTGCCCCAGATTACGTTTTCTTGGCAGACATGTTTCTTTCTTTATGATATGATATGATGTGGCATTCATAACGTGTTTCTAGGCGCGACAAGATAAGGAGGGGGAAACAAAGGGAGGACAAAATAATCTTCCTAGCCCTTGTGTCATTCAGATCACGCAAGTGCGGGGGAGGGGGAAGGGGAGAAGTGCCAGGGGTGAGGGGAAGGGGAAGTGCAGTTAACTCACAAGTGCAGCCCGCGGGTGGTTCATAAGTGCAGAGCGATACAGACCCTTAAGTACCGGGGAGCCTGGAGGCAGTACGAGTGTAACTGGAAATGCAGGAGCCCTGGCCCGAGTTCACGCGGAGCAGTCAGGTGCATCAGCAGGGGAGAGGAAGAGAGAAAGCAGAAGCGAAAAGGAAGGTCCTGAGTTGCTTCCGGCACCGGACACGGTTCTGGTCAAGTTTGAGAGGGGCAGGGAGGCTGTTCCAGAGGGAGGCCCGAGCCGAGGAGATAGATCTGCCCCAAACTCCTTGCTTGGAGAAGCGTCTGACCCTCAGAGAGTTGAAGGTGGTTGAGTGGAGAGCTCGAGAAGGAAAATGTTTTGGAAGAGAAAGTTGGAGGTAGAGAGGTCCCAGGCCCCAGAAGGCCTTGTGGATGATGCCGAGGGTCATGAAGGTGATCCTTGCAGCCACGGGGGGCCAGTGAAGAGATTTCAGAGCTGGAGAGGTACAATCCCTGGGCTTGAGGCCAAGAACAAGTCTCCCAGTCCTGTTCTGGATAAGTTTAAGGTCGAAGAGTAGAGGCAGGTAGATTTAGAAAAAGGCTGCTGCAATAGTCCAGGCTAGAGAGGACTAGGGCTCTGGAGACAGTGAGCTTCTGGGGGAAAGTGAGAAAAGGAAGAATACCTCTGAGGAGGTGCAGCTGATAGTTTGACTTCTTAGAGATGTCAGAGATGTGAGGAAAGAAGGATAATAAGGCACAGTGAGATTGAATGAATGCCCAGGATCATACACTTTGGCTAATTGGTGATACCTGTATTTGATATCATTCTGAAATGAAGGCACTTGACCTAATTTCTAACTAGTTCTAGTTGGTACTGATGTGTGTTAATAAGAGATTACTTCACACCATGCACATAATAAACCAGCATGACAAAACACAAATCATTATAGAAGTATGTTAAGCAGAAGGATTATGATTGTAGCTTTATTTTCCCCATCCATGAGTGAAAAGCAGCAGTCTGGCCAGGCACTAGTCTGTGGAGGCTGGGTAAGGTTGGGGCATGGGGCTGAAGCTGATAGGCAGGTTTCCTCACTGATCTCCATGGAAATGTATCAGAGAGGCTGACATCCTGATGTTGTTTATGTAGGCCACCATGGCGCCGAGATTCTCTCCAAGCCTTACAGAGTCTGGGGAGGGGGAATCACACAATCAAGGGGAGGACGCAGTATAATAGTGTGAGGTGCTGGCCAGCTGGCCTTGTGTAGTGCTGGGTCCTCTGTTACAATATGGATCACCAGAGCCAGCTTTAGGCATGGTACATCTGACCGGATACACGGGGTGGTGCCACATTAGCCACCCATTAGCCTGCCTGCCACATAAGCTTAGGGGAGTCCTTCAAGAGCTACCCCGAGCTGGAGTGGTGGGTGACGGCATGTCAGGCACACTATTGAAATCAAATGCCCCTTCACCCCCCCTCTGGTACTGGCACCGGGCGCTCCAGCATGGGAGCAGGGTGCTTTTTATAACATTAGGGTGCTGCAGCTGAACCAGCGTGGGGCAGCCTTTGATAGGCTGCACCATGCTTGTTTGGCAGTGGCGCTCTGTTGAAGTGATTAACTCCCTGCTCCAGCACGGAAGAGGGGAGTTACTCACTTAATTAAATAGAGCACTGCAGTGCTCTATTTAGTGCACATTTGGCACCTGTCCCCCCAACTACCAAGGAGGGACCCGGGTGCGGGGGAACACCTTGTGGGTGTGCCAAATTAAGTTTCCTGTCCCCAGGCGCTGCCAGAGCTAAGCCATGGGGATCACCCAGAATTAAACCAACAGCATAGAAAGCTTCTGCTGGAGGAGCGCTTGCTTCTGTGGCTTCCAGCCCAGAGGCAGCACTCAGTTTAACATGGTTCATCCTTGATTATCTTTTAAAGCACCTAATTTCCTTGTTTCTGACATTTATTTCACCCACACGTTGTATTCAAAATCATGTATTTGATAAAGTCCATTACACCACCCACAGGATGGAAAATACAGATCACCGCCATTGCAGCCTGTGAAGCCCTGCTGGAACATGACCTTAACTTTTCTTCAAAACCCTTTATCAGCATGCATTGGCACCAAAACCAACGCTTGTTTTTGGAAATAACAGAGTCAGAGCTCTTGTTCTTACACAAACAGCACCGTTTACCCTGCTTTCAAGGATGTGTCTGGGTACCACACTCTATAGTGGTTGCCACTAGGGGCTTTAAGGCTGGCTCCCTGTCACAAATTGACTTCTGCACTGCAGGAGTACAAGGGTAAGTAAGACTAAAACTCCAACTCAGCCCCCACACGTCTACAAACCAAGAGCCAACACAATCATAAAGGTAAAAAAGACACAGTTAAAAGATATAGCTCCATCGCCTTTTGTAGTAACGTAGGCTGAAGGAAGGCTATGCTCTTAAGAGGGGTGTGGATGTGATCCATTAGTGACCCACACAGCAAAGTAGCACAGTCCAAAAGAAAGGGAATGTCCAATCAAGGTTCTACAAAAATATATACATTTTAATCAAACACATCAGCTGCAAGAAAACTAAACACTGTAAAAAAAAAAAAAAACACCCCAGTTGAAAGAACAAAGAAGATGCAACAGATTGAAGAATACAGCTCTCGGAGTATGAACACAAGGATATGTCTTTGGATGAAAAAGGTGCACCAGAGATCTAACCAGACTCTAGGACCCAAAATGGGCCTGGAGGGCAGATATTCGTCAGTAGTACCTGGTTTTAGTTCTTTGGCGGTTCAATCCCGGCTTTGAGCATTGGTGAGAGCAGATAAAGCTCAGTTTGGGTATGTATGATTGGGTGGACCCGGGCACTCATGAGAATTGGTTTGAGGCCGAGAGTGATGCTCCAGCAGTTCGAGTCGGCGGATAGCGATAGTTTGATTTGGTGATCATGTTGATCTGGTGTGCAGCTTGAAGGCGAGTCGAGTTACGTCCTGGTTCAACTACTGGCTAGTGTCGGCAAGTGACTCTCCAGCAGTTTTAGTTGGGTCCTCCAGATGTTGTGAGACCCACTCCAAGGGCTCTAGGACAGGATCATAAAGTTCAGGCTATGCTCACCCAGCCATGGGAGATTCTGGTGCAGAGTGGCAGGTCATGGACCACAGCAAGAGCCATCCCCCCAATGTGACCTGGGAGCATGTAGGGGGCAGTGCTTTCCTTTGCCTCGGATGGGTCCATCTGCAACTCAGTGGTTGAGAGTTTAAAAAGTACAATTCTGCCCAAAGAGGTCCTAATGAATCCTTCTCAGGTGTTGGTTCTGGGGTGAATCAAAGAAGTAGTGAGAGAACCCTTCTTTTAAAGGCCAATGCTCACAGGCGACTGGTCTAAAATTAGACTGCTCTAGGTGTCCAATCCCTGTTCTAAGAACAAGTGGACATCACACCCACAAGGCTTTGTTCTAAAGGAAGTGGAGGGACAGGAAGGAAAGATTGAGGCAAAGAGAATCAAGATGTTGGAACCTTCATTCAACTTTAAAGAGCTCCCTCGGTCTACACTAACCCCACCCTCTTCCCTTCTCAATAGAATCAAAGGGCTTTAGATATGCAGCACCCAGGTGTGAGGCCATATCTTTTGTGAATGGGTAAGCCTGTTGAGTCCTAGCTTCACGTGGAGTGGCTGCTTCTCTGGGGAGGGTGTTCTGCCCTCACAAAGGAACACAGAGAGGAAATCCCTCAGGCTACCTTTCTGCCAGCAGTGGCAAGGTCCAGCCTGTCTGGAGAATTATAAAACAGGTATGGCTTATATTTGCAGATTTCTCTGCTACCGGTGGGGGGGTGGAGGGGGTAGGCACATCATTATTGGGTTTTGGTACAGGGGTGCATATCTTAAATGCAGCCCCTGTACTTCAGAGACTTAGCTGTTAAATGGACAACTGTGACATTAGAACCTGCTCAGGATACTGATGCAGCAGGGCACAGATACACGCTATGCTTTTGGCATGGAGCATATGAAAAGGGGATTTTGATTGGCTGAGTACCCTTCCAGAGATGGAATTACTCATATCATTGTATTAAATTAATACAAATAAAAAATGAAAGGGTTTCTGCATCATTGCCAAAAGGCAAATCCTTTCCACTGCCCCGGCCCCTTGAGCCCCAGAGCATTAATTACTGGTGGGGCTTGAGCCCCACCTGTCTATATAACCTGGTGCCTATATCTTTTATAACGTGAAGGGTACATTCTGAGACGTTGTGTGTCTGTAGCAAATATACTTGTGTGGTGCCCTGTGGGGATATATATATATATATATATATATTTTCTTTTTTTTGCATTGGTTTTTTCAAACCTTTAAAAGAGGTACAACATATAAACAACCAAACAAACACCAACACAAGATTCCAAGACTCATACATCATGAGTCATCATATGGCATTTCTCCCAGTGTTAAATTTTCCAGATAAGTTCACTCTCTTGGTGTCAGTTTTCAATTGTCTCCAACAGCCTTGTTAAGGGGAGTACCAACTTTACATCGGTTCCCTGAAACATCAGCTTCCACCAGTCATCTGCACACAAGGAGGGATGGTTTAAACTCCAGGGTCTCAGGTGATGCGTCCTTTCAGATCTTAATTTAGTGCAAAATAGCACCAGGTGTTTAAGCGATTCCTTAGCTTTTTAACACAACCTACATTCATATATATTCACTGAAAAAACATTGTTAAAGGAACGTTATTGTTAAGTTGCTCTAATAAAAACCTATGAAATTCAATGAAAAAAATATTGTTAAAGGGACGTTATGGTTACAAGTAAAACCAAAAACCCCCAGAAATTCACCAGTTATGGTAAACTGAGCAACCATAACTTGTGCCACCACTGTGCACTGCTAAGAAAAACACCCAGGACATGAAAGATAACCATAACGTCCCTTTAACAATGTTTTTTCATTGAATTTCATAGGTTTTTATTAGTGCAACTTAACCATATCGTCCCATTAACAAAGTTTTTTCAGTGAATTTCATGGGTTTTTACCAGTGCACACTAATTTCCTACAACTTACTAATATCATATTTATGCCAATATAGAAACATTTGTGTCCAATTTACAAAATTTCACCTTAACACGCTGCCATTCCCCGCCTTCTAGCATCATTTTTAACACTTCTATACACTTTTTGCAATTTTTTCCACTGTTTTTGTGTTCATCAACATTTGCGAACGTCTGACGTCTTTGCAGCCTTTCTGGACAGTGTCAAGTGACTGCGCGCAGCATGATGATGTGTCTACGAATACGTTTGCACTTTGCGAACAGGTCTGTGCTTCGTGTACAGTTCGGAACTGCTTTTGCTGCTAATCAAGGAACTTTCAAACTCAAAATCTACCCTTTCAAGGCTCCTACATCTATTCTTACTCATTATCCATTAACAATCTAGTACACAGCACATACTTGGAAGAATACTAGCAAGACTGTTATTTAGCTTAAAAATAGCATTGGCTATTGCCATCCCTCCTCCCCAAGAGCCACCACTAGCTGGAGGACCTACACAACACAAAAAGTGCAGTACTTCAAAAGACAATGAGGACCAAGAAGATGAGGCAGAGGAAGTGCCTCCTTCTAGCATCCAGAGAGAATCATGGGTGTGGCATTTCTTTACCACTGTTGGGAATGTACCAAATGCAAAAGCTACCAAAGTGAAATTCAATTAGTGCAACGTGGTACTCAGTTGTGTACTACCTGGAAGTACTCCCACGGGACCACCTCCATGCTCTGCCACACTAAATCCAAGCACTGCAATGGTCTCATTTTGGTTGTTCCCTTCTTATCAAGTAGTAGGCTGTCTTCCTCCACCTCATCTTCCTCAACCAATACTGTAACGACACAGCCGACGTCTGTAGGACACAAAATCCCACCAGCTATCTTGCAAGCGATAAAAGAGGCTGTTGATCCATATCTTTCGAAGACAACAGTACTCTGTATATACTGCAAAACACCACTCTGCAGGGGGGAGCAATTCTGAAGTGCTTTTGAAGCTGTCATCAAGGAGCATGAGAAACATGGATGCTACCTTAGATGCAACACACTCGCAACATTTTCCCCTGTTCACCTGCCCCTCAATATTTGTGGTTGGCGCCTCTTCCCTCATTTCCCTCCCAACCTTACTTTCAAACCTCACCTGCCAAAACAAAACACCACAAAAAATGGTTCCTTTAGGAAACACCTTTCACAGTTAAAAAATACAGCATTTCTTAGTAAAGTAGTTAGATTCAATAAGATTCTCCAACATTTACATTAGCATCTTGTGTTATGCGAATGGGAATCATGGACAATTACATACTAGAGAAAAATATAAAAGGACTGAAACTATTTTCTGTCCCAAATGCTTTTCTCTAGCATACCATAAGGACCATAATCGATGGACCTTCATAACTTATCCGCGGTCTCCACAGTCCCCTTTCCAGGCCATGAATCATTAAAAGACCCAGGTGGCACGTGCACACCATCACACAGGACTGCCCTTCTACCCTTTTTAATTTTATATTTGCAACACTCCCTCAATGCCTGCTTTCGAACAGTCAGACATCCATCCACCAATCACTTCCAGAAACTGTATTTATAACCCTATGACCATATTAAGCTTCCACACACAATCTTGTCACTTGACAATCTTCTACAAATCTTTTGTATTTGCATTTCCGTTACTTATACAAAGAAATTGTAAACAGTGCTCCTATAAATGCACACATGCATTGTGTAGTGAGAGAAGTGCATGAATAGAAGGGGAAGTACGGATGGGCAAGTGCTCATGAGAACCCAGTAGGGAAATGCCAAGGGATGCCAAGGTGGGACGCCACTGGCTAACTACTGGAGCAGAGGAGTCCCAAGGTGGATGCATCTTAACTGTAACATCCCTTTAACAAAGATGTTTCTGTCAATTTAATAGGTTTTTATAAGTGAAAATGTTTCACTGTATTACATCGCTGTATATAAATTATTCATAAATCCTATTTTCATCTATATATAAAAGAACTATAAACCTCCTTTAAGAAACATATTTTTTGAAACACATACTTATGTCTGTCGTTATCAGCAGCACATGCTGGGGATGCAAATCATTGTTAAATTGCCTACGGCATAAGGCTCAACCAGGACCCCAGCCCAACCAAACCACTGCTATTACTCACAGCAGCCATGGCCAGTCTCCAAATCCATGGGGCATGTGCTTCAGATATTGCCACATTCCGCAATAAGCAAATCAGAGTACACATTTGCGTTTCCCAAGGGCCAGGCCCACTAGCCAGACACCAAGGGTATATCACTACTTTTTCTATTTACATTCTTACACTTTGGACAAATAAAACACAAGACATATTTCCAAAAACATGCTTTCAGGTCCTTGCTAATGCTCATCACGCAAGTATGTTGTAATGTAGTGCACCGCTTCAGGCTGTAACGGCAAGCAGAATATTTTTTCCCATGCAAACCTACCACTTCGGCCATGCCACACGCCCGAATAACCAAATTACTGTACACATTTCTCCTTGCCGATGGCCAGGCTTATTGCCAAGACACCAATGTTATAGCACTGTGATGTGTACTTACATTTTCACACTTAAAAAAAAACTACACAGGACATATTTGCAAAACCATGCTTTGAAGTTCTTGCTGACCCTCCTCGTGGATACTTGCTGCAATCCCATTCTGCACTTCAACCTGTACCCACAAGCAGATTTTTCCCCCATACAAATGTATCCCAATTTCGAAAATAAATGTTCCCACGTGTCCACAAGTCCCTGATGGCCATGCTCACTTTAACCCCATTGCTGGTCCCTTGTGGCCTTGGCCAGTAGCCAGATAGCCTGGGTCATTGACCCGGACAATCTGTCCACTGCCTATGGCCACAGGCTATACCTCAGTCACCAAAGGTATATCACTATTTTTTGTAACTACTTTATGACACTTTTCAAAAAATAAAACACGGACACATTTGCAAAACAATGCTTTCATGTCCTTTCCAATGCTCCTTGCACGGGTTTGCTGGAAATCAACCCATGTTTTATTTTTTCAAGTGTCAAAATGTACGTACATACAATAGTCATATAACTTAGCCCCCACTTGACAAAATCCATTCAGACTTTGTACAAACACTCATGGTTCGGTCTACAATCTTTCTGAAAATGTTTGTCCACATTCGTAAAAAGGCAACAAAGTTATAAGCTGTCTAAAATTGTTGAGACCACCCTCTAATTTTGCCCCCTCTTGACAAAGTCCCACCAAACTTTGCAAAAACATACATATGAAGGTATAACATCTTTTCAAAAACATCTGTGCAGATTCGTCAAATGGCACCACATCCATAAGATTTTAAAATATTTTGTGACCCCCTTCTAATTTTGTTCTCTCTTGACAAACAGCACCACACTTTGCAGAACTATTGAGAATCAGGTCTAGAATACGATTCCCAAATGTCATGCAGTTTCATTGAGTGGCACCAAAGTTATATGTTATAAACTGCTTTTCACCAACCTTGTAATGCAGAAATAGGCATGATATGATATGATTTTGAAGAGGGATGGGTAAATGTGCCTCCTCCTCCCCTGCTACAAGGTACATGACCCGGAAGAAGAACAGGAGATATCGTGAACGTCCATATTATTTCAGATCAAATCCTAGTGCTCCAATGATTCATAAATATGAAATGAAATGAAATTAAATTATAATTTATTTATATCGTGCCCGTACACAAGTGTTTCAGAGCATGAAACTGAGAGGTACCCACTCAGCCAGCCCTATAGACCAGGTGCGGTACAAACCTTCCCCAGAGTGGAGAAGGAGCCTCCGGACGCAGCTAAAGAGACCTCAATTGACAATATTGACTAAAGCGCTGAGAAGCAAAGCCACTGACGTTGTTAGAGACACCCCCACTTAGCAGCGATAGACAGGAAGCACACATGCCATCCGCACATTGGGACACAATTACACACACCAATACATGAAGCACAGGAGTGTGCAGTTCTATAAGTTAGAGGACAGATACATATACATATTGTCATTGCTTTTATTCTTTTGTCATTAGCTTAATGCAGCAACGCAGAAACCGCAAGAAGCAAGGAATCCTGGGTAAAGCTTGCAGATGCTTATATGCAAATAACCTTATGGAACTGCAGGAGCACCTACGGGACCTGACAGAGCCAAGTGTGACTAACATATGGAGAATATAGAATAGCACAAATATGTAGAAGCCATATTATGATTTAGGAAAATTATAACAGGCCTCAGACTCTCAGCAAGATCTGAGCGTAGCTGAATTCAGACTGAACAAGGGAGCAAACGTGTGAGACAGGACCCGCTGCCAAGGCTACCAGATACGAACAAAATTCCATTCCCTGAACGACAATAACACCAGCTGCAATAAATGCGAATAAATCCTCATAATTCAGAGCTGTAGAAGTGTCACGACCCGTGACCCAGAACCTCACTGGCATGGTCACATGCCAGGTAGGGTCAGGACTCAGGGTTCATTTGGGGCCCCAAGAGCCTTGCATTATCATCATAGACTCTCCTGGAGTAGTCCCGGCGCCTTTGGTGCCAGGCTCATGTTCAGATTTGAACTTTACCTTGAAGGGACTACTTTTCCTGTGAAAGCCTGCAGCCACCATGGAGGCACCCATACAGTCTAGTTCCTAGGAACCAGACTGTGCGGTGCTGTGTTTCAGGGTGAGGTAGGTGGTAGCCTGGACTACTTTACCTGGACTACTTTACAGAGGGCTATATAAACCGCACCCAAGCTACTGAACCTATTTTGCGTTATTCTGCAGCCAGCAGCGTGACGCTCATCGTGTTCAGAGACCAGCACCCGGCGATACTTGAATAGCGGACCTGCAGCGGAGACAAAAGAACATCATTAGCAGTCTCTGCTTACCTGCAACTTTCCATCCGTCGATTCCTGCTGCTTGCGGTCTTCCATCCAGTTGGCAGCATCACCAGGACACCACGCTTGCACCGGAACGAAGCACCTGGAGGGAGAGAGAAAGAAGGACAACGTTAAACAGGTTACTCACGGCATTCACGGCAGTAATCACAAAATCCTCACCTGGCTGGGCATTTCTTCACTGGTTCCGCTCTGGAAATCTTCACACGGCCAGAAAGACCATCGCGACCTGAAAAGGAATAAACAATACAGGTTAGCAAGAAAAGACATTACTGTGCCGCACTTCGCGCTTACCCTACCATCCATCAAACGCTCCTGCGTCCATCATCCAGCAGGAGCCTGATCCAAGTAGCGCACCCACCAAATCTCTGTGCACCTAAGGGGAAACAAACAAGAAAACCCATTATTAGCAAGAAAGGAAAGCAAGGATATTTAAAGACTGCTATAACCAGACTTACCTCATTAAAGACACTTGAATGGGTTAGCACCAGTGAAGTTAACTCGGTCGCTACAACCCGTTGAAGACTATGCGCCCCTGCACAGAAGGCAGGACAGAGAGCACACCAGACATCATAACAAGGTGAGGAGTGGGCCATCAGGTTGAGTCCTGGGGGCTGGTGGGAGGAAACAAAGTCTGTCCCTAAATCCAGTCCTCCTGTGTTTTCAGGCCTGACCGCCATAAAAGGCATCGTCCAGAATTGGGAATGTCCAGGGTGAATCCGGCAACTAGGGCATAAGGGCGTCCCCGTGGATACCAGGTGAGCGTAACAAGAAGCTCCAAATCACGGTGTCCCAACATGTGACCCGGCTGACTCAGACAATTAATTGAAACCAGAGCTGGGAAACAGAGTCGATCTCACGCTGCCAGACAGAAGCTTGCAACAAGGATGTTACAAGTGTTGCACAAGATGAACGAGCACTTTCATAGCCTAAGGTGGTGAACACAAGTTACAATGCAGACGCAGGGTCATTCTTATTATCTTGAGAAGGTAAACCTAGAGCTGAGAACCTTCGCGGATCCCAGGTCTGGGGAGATCAGCTCTAGCCAATCACAATTCAATCTCCTAGGGGTGGGCGAGAACCAATGGTAAAACCCTCACACTGTAACATTATTAGAAGTAGCAACTTTTGGGGATGGACCAAGCCAGCCACCTGACATGCGAGAGCCAGTAGACTAACACGTATAGGGTCTACTATAGGTGGACTATTACTTAGTACCCAATCCAGTAGGGCAAAAAGGTTTTCTGGAGAAGGGCCCAGGTTGTGACGTCAGTATGGTGCAATCAGGATACAAAACTGGCCGGCAAGCCAGGAGCTGTTTAGATGTCACTGATTTCTTCTGTCCCTGTACTGATCCCTGTTGGTTTTGACTGTTATAAACCGAATTTTGAACTTGCTGTCTGACTAGGTCTACATTCCTTTTGGGGGAAGGTGATGGGCCTTCCGAGAGTCTTCAAACTTCTAGTAGCCCTCAAACCTACCTGGGAGTTTGTCCTCAACAATATGATGTGGCATTTATAACACACCTGTACACAAGTGTTTCTAGGCGCAACAAGACCAGCAGGGGGAATCAAAGGGAGGACAAAATAACAATATTACTAGGCCATGTGTCATTCAGATCGCGTGAGTGTGGGGAACATGGGAGGGGAGAAGTGCTAGGGGTGCGGTCTCAGGCCCCAGAAAGCCTTGTGTACGATGCAGAGGGTCTTGAACTTGATCCTTGCAGCCACGGGGAGCCAGTGAAGAGATTTTAGAGCTGGAGAGATACGATTACTGGACTTGAGGCTAAGGACAAGTCTAGCTGTCCTGTTCTGGATAAGTTGCAAAGGTCGAAGAGTAGAGGCAGGAAGATTTAGAAAGAGGCTGTTGCAATAGTCCAACCTAGAGAGGACCAGTGCTCTGGAGACAGTGAGCTTCTGGGGGAAAGTGAGAAAAGGAAGAATACCTCTGAGGAGGTGCAGCTGATAGTTTGACTTCTTAGAGACGTCAGAGTTGTGACGAGAGAAGGAGAGGGTGGAGTCGAAGATGACACCAAGGTTATTAGCCTCACAGGAAGGAGCAGGAAGAGGGCCCAGAGTGGGCAGCCAGAGAGAGAGAGAGAGAGAGAGAGGAAAGGAGGGAGCGGGTGTTCCAATGAGGAGGATCTCAGTCTTACTGGCATTAAGGCAGAATTAAGGCATTAATATCCCGGACCATCTCAGATGTTCGTGAACATCACAGTTCCTGGATGTCGTAGTTGAAAAACACCTGTTTTTTGTCTTTTTAAGGCCATATCCCATCCTCATCACCCCTCACCTCCCCAAAGATTGTTTCATTAGTTTGACAAATGCAATGTTGTGTTTTTTAATATATTTAAACCGCAATGTTTGCGGACACTGGCGCTGTGTGCGAATCCAACATATCAGGCATTTCCAAAAATCTGACACACCTCACGCTTCTCACCATCCAATCAGCGGGTGCGTCAGATGTCAATAGACATCACGCCAGCACCTGGACCAATAGGAGGCTGTCTGCAGGCCGAATAGGGAAGTGACACCACAGACCGAACCCAGATATCACTAATTTTCTTACCTACTTTTTTGCCAATTTAAAAAAAAAACAACTGGATGGATTTAAGCCACATTTACAAAAGCCCACTTTGGGGACCAAGCACCACTCCTGCTGCAAATTTGGTGAAAAACCGTCCAGCGGTTTGCACTGTAGGCATGAGCAAAATGATTTTTCCATTGCATCTATGGGAAAAAGCACGCATTTTGGGACCCACGCTATACCTTTGCCCCTCCACCCCCATGAAACTTCACCAAACTATGCATCATCAGTCGGACGGGCCATATACTTAGCTTTGCAAAATGTCATGAGGATTTGTTTAGAGGGGGCAAAGTTGTAAGCTGCCCAAAAAGTGCTCTTCCTATGGGTTGTGAAACTTAACCTTAACTACAGGGCCCCTACCGCAGGCCCTGTGATATATGATATCACTTATTCCACTATTCCTATGAATGAAGACTGCTTGTTTCTAAGTCTTCTTTATTTTATGCTGGTGTACACCAGCACCCTCTCTTGGTGTCTCTATCACTCACACTCCTTGCACTGCAACCTCAAGTACTTTCTTGCAAGTTTGCATGTACACGATTAAGCACAATGTTGTCAGTGTTCGGGCAGGGCCTGCCATGCATGCAAACAAGGCTCATCATTAAAGTATATAATAGACCTCCTCATTATCCACCAAGGAGGTTTGTGGCAACTATATCAAATTAGCAGGATATGGTGCTCTTTTATGCACATTGAGCCAGTGACATTGCCAAAGACAACATGCACCTTTTAACGGCTACCTGTTGGCAAGGCATCACATCTTCAATGCATTGTGTTGTTTGCTTTGTCTTTTGCTGGTTCCTGCTGCATTTTTCCAGATTCTTTGCATCATAACCCTATCTAAGTCTGATTGGCGATGAGGTTGGAGTGTCTTTGAGAGTCAGTGAGTGTCTTCTGCAGGGAGTCCTAGGGGAAGAGACTACACATTGTGGGCCCTGAATTTGTGCCCAGCCCTTGCATAGTGTAAACTGATGCAACACAGCTTACCCTGAGTTCACTTAATATAGCATAACAAGGAAGGGCATAGGGAAGAGTTTCCCTCCTCCTCTCCTTAATCAGGGGTATGCCCTTCCCAAGCACCTGTTGACTGGCAGTAACCGAGGAGGGGGTGCATCGCTTTTCCTGCTGCAGCTAGACTGGATTGGAAGAATATATATTCTCCTGTCAAGATAAGGCATATGGGACTAACACTGGGCTGGTCCCTAGATTAGGCCACCAGCAGAAGAGCACCAGTGTCTACCTACAATCTTCAAATCAGCCCAATTGTAAGAGCAGGGTTGGGACAAAATGACACTTTGCCTGGGGCACCATTGATCATGTCTCAGTTTTGACCAATGGGACAGAAAGGAGCTGAATAGCCTCAATGTATTCCCCTCCACCATTCATGATGCATGTAATGGAGAAAACAGGGCATATGCCTCTTCACCAATCAGACTGAGCAAAACCCAAATGACAAGTAACAGTCCTTTTAATTTATTTGACAGTGTGGAACATTCATTGTGACCAATCAAGTTGGGTCCTGGCTCTTCATGGAGGAATGAAATGCGCAGAGCTGTAGGCGTGGTGTGCCTGGGGTGACCACCTAAGGGACTAGAGAACCTTCTATATAAGGGATGAAGACCCTGGTCCCTGGTCTTGTAGGTGATGTGAAAAGGTCCAGACAAGGAGAAGACAAACATAAAAGGGAATGGTGAGGAGACAGAGCAGATACACTGTGCGGTGATAGCGTATTGATGTGCACGGACAGGTGTGGTTACCTGCTCCAGCATCTGGTCGATGCCAAAATGAAGGTTTACCATTAAGGTTCACCATTATTATTACTACTCTTCCTTTCCTCATCAATACAGAGGTCCCAGTAGAGACAAAACAATATAATTCTATTTCAAGACCAGAGGCTCTTATTATGCCGGACTCTACTCTTTACTTCTTGAGCAGCATAACAACAAACCACAAATTGCAGTGAAAAAGAGAAAAAATCTACAACTTCCATGAAGAACAATGGCTAATCCCCCACACTAATGTGAGATGGAGGTTTAGATTCTATTAAAGACAAGGAGGTAATTATTATGCATAACAATCTTTACTCTGAAACCACAGTAGCAAAGAAAAAACTCTTACAAACAAAAATGTTGTAAAGAACAGAACTAAATAGAGTTCAATGTCAATGTAAGGGAGCGTCCCAATCCATCATGGAGGACAAGTCATGCCCTGCAGGAGACCAATGAGCAGGCACCCATCCTTATATAAGTCCATTACCCTAAACCCAACTGCTCTTTCTGTAGCTGTCTTGAACCAGACGTCCACTGCACAGATCAGATGATAAAGATGAAGGCAGATCCAGCGAAGCTCTCGTACCACGCACTCCACTACTTGTAACTGTGAGCCACACTCCTGATCAGAACCTCCACTCGTGGCTGTAAGAACAAGCAAGAAGGGTGAGTGGATGGGAAGAACAACAAACCAAAGAATGTTCTCTCTTGAAACACCTGTGTACATGCGTGTCATAACTGTCATATCATATCATATCAAGGGTGGGATAATAATTGCCTCCTTTTCTTTAATAGAATCTAAACCCCCATCTCACGTTAGTGTGGGGGATTAGCCATACTATGACAAGACAGGAGGCTCATATTATGCAAGTTTGAATCCCTTCCATCCCATTAGTACAACATGATCAATACAATAGAGACAATATAATAAAATAATATAATAAAATAATAGGAGAAGAAAATGTTTTAAATGCCTTCATTAGATCAATCAGCTGACCGCAAGAGAATTGCTCAAGGCTAGGCTGCTCGAATAACTGTCTTATGAGGCATAGCCAAATCCACTGCAAGAAAAAACAACTGGAAGATGTGCCAATTCCAGTGTTCCTTACAGGCCACCAAAACCAACTGGTTAAAAAGAGGGGGGAAAACCCTGAACAAAGTTTTCCTATACTAATAGGTTAGGAAAAACACATTGGAATGATAAACTCCTCCGTTGTCCAATCAAACATTTAAAACACTTAAATTCATACCCTCTTTGGGAACCTAGATAGCAAACCAAAGAAGATAAGCACTTAGCTCTCCTGGAGCTAAAGAAAAATACCCTTTAGGGGCGAAAGCTTTGTAGGTTCCATCCCATGCGTTAAAGGAAGATATCGCATTAGAAACAGGGCATGTCACAAAACTACACTGGGGAACCAAGTGGGAAAGACAAAACTTCAGAAAAGGTAAAATGGGAGAAAAAGGTCATTTTTTATTCATCTGTAATAGGACGACCCATCCTGAGCGGAGCTGAAAAGCAATAGACTTAACACACAATTGCCTTCAGACATATGTGTATACTAAGGAGGGATGTCTTCTAGAGGCAGAAGCAGAATGGAAGAGAGGGGCCCCACTGAAAAGCTAAACCTGTCAAACCGCCAACACGGAGACTTTCAGACCTCCTGAGCCCTTGAAGAAGGACTCTGCTATCATGACAAAAGGCAGATATTTACAAAAACCTGACCCTTAAGAGACCAAACTTGGCAAGGAGAAAAAATGTATCTTACATCCAATCGCTACCATTATAGTGATACCTAAACCCCCTTGTAGATCTGCCCGGTGCTTAAACCTTGATCCCTCCTCCATGGTTGATAAATCCCCTAGAGGATCAAAAACGAACCGAAGGAGGACCCCTAAATTCCAAAGTCTTAGCAAGAAACTAAACTGCAAAGAACTGATCACTAAACAGTTAAACTGAAGTTGCTCACCAGAAGAGGACTAACCTCTATCTTAGCCAATTTGAAGAACCTTGAAGCTCACAGCACCCTGAGCTGGCACCTTATTGCAAAAACAAACTCCTGTGAAAAAACCCAAAGGTCCACCTGCCATGCAGGTGACTACGAGAATCAAATCATAAACTAAATATATCCCAGTCCTCTGGGAATCGCACTGACGGACACCTTCTGATAGTTAATGTAGAGATGCTGGAACGCATTGTGATAGAGGGTTGTAATAACTTGGATGGGAGATTAGTAGCACTTCCAGACTCCTCTATCCCGCCAAGGGATATTGAGCCTTCCCAAAGGAGGAGAACCCTCCCCCACTTATCTAAGGAAAAACCATGCAACCCAGAAGAAGGCTACCCTGAGGACCCATTAAAGCCCCGCTTTACACCCTTACAATAAATACACTCTTGCACTTCTAACCAAACCCCTTGACCGTGGAAGGGCTCCGCTTAACTTATTGAAATACCAGTAATTAGCGCGAAGGAAAGTAAACTGACAGGAGGGAAATGCTCAGTGCGAGTCTGCACTGGTCACGAGCCAGAACTCCTGTAAAAAGGAAAAACGGAAACCATTGGGTTTTACTCCAAGAGGTGTAATATTATGATGCAATCTCCCCCAAGAATGGCGGGAAGGGGAATGAGGGGGGAAAGGACTCTGGGATAATTATCAATGCCCCATAAATGAAAGGTTGTGAAAGAATACTGGGACCACTGTCCCCTCAAACCCTGAGGTCTGAGTCTCTGTATTTGTGTGAGGCTGACTGGCCACTAAGGGAATCAGGGGAAGGAAAAAATTAAGCACATTGCCCATAACAAAATAGCACTTATATATGCTATGAACCCTCAGGTATATGAGTGTTGCTACTACTACCAACGGTGTGTGGTGTGAGGTGTTCACTTATTGATTGCAGCAGGATGAAAGACTGATTTAGACCTTTCCAAATTAGGAACCTGCATCAGTGGGGTGGGATGTGAAGCCATCCTATTCGCTGCACTGTAGAAAAAAAAGAAAATATATATATATAAAAAAACAAAAGAGGTTAAACAGCTCTCTTGAGCGTACAGAAGCCTGCTTGTACTCCTCGAGCAGAGGAGAAATTGTAACACACTGCTAGACGGTTAGCTGAACAACAGGCCAAGCTTTGAGAGGAAAACAATGGGGCAGGCGCCAGAAAGTTATAATTTGGTAACTCGTCCATCTGATACCAGCAAGTGTTTCCAAACACGCCATCCAAGTAGAACATGGTTGCTCAACTTGCCATGCAACAAAACTGAACAGTTACCCTCGAGCTGACCTTGTCTCCACCAATAGTTCAATAGTATAATGAATGTCAAAATGGGACAAATAGTAAGGGAAAACATGTCCCCACTAAAGAGAGCCTCAAGCACTGCAGACCTCAATAGGGGCATAAAGTATCATTTTTTCTTTCTCATGTCGAGAGAAAAATTCTGCAGCTTAATCAGCACGCGTACTGGGTGGAGCAATTTTTTGGTGAAAGCAAAACCTAAGGAACGGACTGAGTTGTCATGAAACTAACTAAGGTAAAGGGTGACAGAACTTTACTAAAAGATGAAGGTTAACACCAGAGTGATGGCTAGAGAGAAAGGTAAAACCACACCATGGGTCTGCAAACAACCACCTCCACATACTCTTTACTTTAAAGTACTTAATGAATAAATAAATAAATAAATAAAATAATATACAATATAAAATATATAAAATACCCACTGAGCTATTGACAATTCTGAAAACGCAAATGTGTTCCAGGCACCACTTAAATATATTGATTAGCGAAAGAGTACCCTGAGCAAGCGCACCTCTACTGCTCACCCTAGGAGGGTGTGGAACCAGCAGTATACGAGGGGTTCACCTCGCAAAAGAACACAGGCAAAGCCTGCCACCAATCAGGTGACAGCAAACCTACAGGGAAGATAATGACGACTGCCACATGCAGCACCTAAACAAAGCTGTCGACTTTAAGGGAGGAATACACTGAGCAAGCGCACCTCAACTGCTCACCCGAGCAGTGTGTGGAACCAGCAGTACACGAGGGGTTCACCTCGCATTAGAACTCAGGCAGAGCCTGAAACCGAGCAGGTTATGGCAGACAAACAATTAAGGTAATCACCAATGCCATATGCATCACCCAAACAAAGTTTCCGACCTTAAGCGAGGAATACACTGAGCAAGTGTACCTCAAACTGATCACCCTAGCAGGGTGTGGCAACCAGCAGCACACGAGGGAGCACCTCGCTGTAGAACCCAGGCAAAGCCTGAAACCGAGCAGGTTATGGCACGGTTACAGGGCAAATAATGACATCTGCCATATGCAGCACCTAAACAAAGCTGCCGACCTTAAGGATGAATACACTGGGTAAGTGCACCTCAAACTGCTCACCCTATCAGGGTGTGGCAACCAGCAGTACACGAGGGAGCACCTCGCAGTAGAACCCATGCAAAGCCTGAAACCAAGCAGGATATTGCACGCTTACAGGGAAAATAATGATATCTGCCATATGCAGCACCATACACTGAGTCAGCGCCCTAGAACACAGGCAAAGCCTGCCACCGAGCAGGTTATGGCACGCCTCTAGAGAAAGCCATCACTTAAGTTATAAGCAGCGCTTAAACAAAGCGGCAGATTGGCAGCGCATCAGTCTCCTGAGTGGGTGCTAAAATATATATAAATTGTAAAATATCCCTATTAAAAAATGCCAATTTTAAAATATATCTAAAACAAATATGTACTGGAAATATCGGGAAGTGAATCCAGGACCTCCCGCATGGAAACATGCAGCTCCATCATTGAGCTATCCTGCTTTTTAAATGACGCAGAGGCTTTGTTACACTCCAATATAATTAATGAACATAGCCATAAAGAGCAGGCAAAACCCATAAACCTACAGCACCTGGTGTCCCCAGGCGTCACCTGAATCATAAATCACATCCAGTTACCACATTATAAAAAGCTCATACATGCGCCCAAAATACATTAAAATATTTCATAACATTTTTAAAAAATATATATATAATAAAATCAAATCATCCAGAGTGGGTACCTGAACCCTACTTGACAGCACTGGAGGACTGGAGCGCTAACTGTTGAGCTATAGAATCTCTATCTCCGCACCCCTGGCCTGAAGCAAAGCTTCTACCTGGCCGGCGCTTGTTGCATACAAATTAGGTGGGCCTCCCAGGCTCGTAACTCCCGAAGAAAATGCTGGGAAGAAGGCGCGAACGGACGCGTAATAAACATGAAGCCTAAAGGCCCACACGCGTCGGGTCTGAGGTGAAAACCTCTAATAGACCCACGCGTGTAGGCCAGTAGGGGGCGGACCAGAAAGCCGACACGCGCCTGGCCTGAAGCTAAAGCTTCCATCAGGGCCACGCGCGTCGGCTTGAGTGAAAGCAGGACTCCGAAGCGGAGCTGCTTTCCTAATAAAACAAATACTGGTTTAAAAACAAAGCGGCATTCGCACGCATACGTTACCAAAAACTGCAGTGTCAGTGACACATGAGGATTAACAACACCTAATTAGTGACACCAAAGTGAAGCAGTAAGAGCGTAACTCAAAGGTAAAACACTATAGACATTCTAACATCATAACATCATATATATATGTATATATATGTATATATATATATATATATATATATATATATATATATATATATATATATATATATATATATATATATATATAATTTGCCAATAAAGTATAAATGTTATGCACTCTACTGACTAGCATGCAAGGCACAACTAGAAGGAGTGACTTAGCTGTGGTGTCAGCAGCAAAGAAAGAGGAGTTGGGTTCAGAGTAATGGATTTATATAAGGAATGGTCCCTGCTCACTGGTCTCCTGCAGGACATGACCTGTCTTCCATGATGGATTGGGAAGCTCCCTTACATTGACATTGAACTCTATTTAGTTCTGTTCTTAACAACTTTTTTGTTTGTAAAAGTTTTTTCTTTGCTGCTGTGGTTTCAGAGTAAAGATTGTTATGCATAATATGAGCCTCCTGTCTTGTCATAGAATCTTTTTAGGTTGTTTGAACTTGAATGTTCCTGATCCTGTCACGTGACCTTCTCTCCACAGATCCCCGTCCAATCCTCGTGTTAACCTCTCCTCATCTCTTGAACTCCTCCTTTTTCTTTACTGCTCTGGCAGCAGATAAGCACATTCAATTTAGTACGTTTTATCTTATAGTAAGCATCTGCAGCAAAAGCACAGGCTGTGTGACTGCAGTTTACTTTAACTCAAGTTTTTCTTCAGGTGAAACACACGGTCAGCAAAAAAGCTGACCGCATCATCTTGACGTCCCTTCAGCTGCACTGAGAGGTGGCAGTGCACGGCGGAAGTGACCGATGGTGCATGATGGGGCTGCGTGGTTCGGGAACCCACTCAGTTACTTCTTAAGGGCATTTTCTGAAGTTTGGAGGATGCAGCGTTAGTCCGGTGAGACTCCGGAGTCTAACGCTGGGAGCAGCATGCCCGGGTGGTGATTAGAGCCTCTTCGGGTGCTGCAGCACTCATGCGACTCACTGTGATTACCAGGCTGCTGCGCTGCACCGACTCTTTATAACAGGTGCAGTTTCAAGAGCAACGGTCCACTGCCCACTAGAGGCTTCAAAGCCTACACCAAACTCAACACGCCATCACAGGTGCAGGCCCCAAGACAGCCTGTAGCTGTCCTGGTAGCACAGTGCATCTCCACCTGATAGGGTGCTAACATGAGAGATCTGCAGTCTAGTCCATCTAATGAGGACTTATACAGGCCACACAAGACCCCCAGTCATGTGTCACATAGTGCAGAAAGCTGCGTATGCGGGTATGATATGATATGGCGTTTATAATGCACCTATACACAAGTGTTTCAAGGCGCGACGAGACAAGGGAGGGAGAACAGAGGGAAGACAGACAACGATCCTACTAGGCTAGGTGTCATTCAGATCGTGCAAGTGCATGGGAAGGGGGATAGGGGAAAGTGCGGGGGAAGGGGTAGAGGACAGTGCAGTACATAGGATAAGAAAAAAAACCGAAAACCAAAAATAAATAATAAATAAAGAAAGGTACGGCCAGCAGGTGGCAAGTGCAAGTGTAAGTGCAGACATCAGGTGTCAAGTGCTGGTAGTGGGAATGTAGGGATACAGAAAACAGGCCCCAAGTGAGTGGGTTGCCAGGAAGGCAGTGCAGGAGTGTGACTGGCGGGGGAGGGGACCTAGGCCAGAGAACATAGGGTGACCAGGTAACCAGTGCAATTTCAGTGTCAGCAGCCAGGAAGTCAGCAAAGGAGAGAAGGAGAAAAAGCAGAAGAGAAAGGTTTTCAGGTGCTTCCAGAACCAAAGATGATTCTCCTCAAGTTTCAGGGAGGCAGGGAGGCTGTTCCAGAGGGCGGCCCCAGCCAAAGAAAGAGATCTACCACCAACTCATTGCTTGGCGAGGTGATTGACCCTGAGGGAGTTTGAGGTGGATGAGCGAAGAGCTCGAGAAGGAAGGTATTTAGGGAAAGAGAGTTGAAGGTATTGAGGCCCCAGGTCCCAGAATGCCTTGTGGACGATGCAGAGAGTTTTGAACTTAATTCTCGCAGCCACTGGGAGCCAGTGCAGAGATTTCAGTCCTGGAGAGATACGATCCCTGGGCTTGAGGCCAAGGACAAGTTTTTCAGTCCTGTTCTGGATAAGTTGCAGAGAGCAGAGTGTAGAAACGGGCAGATTTAGAAAGAGGCTGTTGCAATAGTCCAGCCTAGAGAGAACCAAAGCTCTGGAGACTGTGAGCTTCTGGGAAGAAAGGAAGAATACCTCTGAGGAGGTGCAGCTGGTAGTGTGATTTCTTAGAGACGTCAGAGATGTGAGGAAAGAAGGAGAGTGTAGAGTCAAAGATGACCCCAAGGTTTTTAGCCTTGCAGGTGGGAACAGGAAGAGGGCCAAGAAACAAGAAAGGCCAGCCTGAGAGCTACAGGAAAGGAGGAAGTGGGCAGGGGGGGAGTGGGACCAATTAGGAGAAAGCTAAGCATTTTAGAAGACTGGATTGACTTCTCCCAGGTTCTGAGGGCACTAAGGAAGGACCAGTAAGAAGAACCAGAGCCTACCACCTCCAGCAGTGCAGGGGGAAGAAAGAAAGCCCAAAGGGCAAGAAGCACCTATACCCCCCTCAGGCACACCGAGCAAAGAATGATTTGCAGGCATGGTCGAGCAAGCAATATCCTCGAGCCTCAGAGGTGGCCCTCACGCTTCAGTGGAGTTGATTGAGGACTCCTTTTCAGACGCCTCAGAGCTTAGTGGAGATGAGGGAACTTCATCAACAAGCCCCATCACAAGAGCTGTAAAGAAAAGCAGTAAGAGGAAAAGAGAAGAGCAGGCCAAGGTCAGGGATGAGTTTGCCCCAGACACGCTGACCCACCCTAGATCAGCAGAGTTAAATTAAAGTGCCAAGTTACCTAAAGAAGCCCCTTCATACTCCATTGTACAAGGAACCCAGGAGCAAGCTCAGAGCTGAATGCCCCACGTCCGTAGTCCAAGATAAATTGGCAGAACACCCAAAGTTGACGCCCTTTGCTAACCTTCATGTTGCAGTATGGCAGAGACATCAAGAAGGGAATTGATAGCTCATGGACATCCTGCCAGGACAAGACACCTGGTTGTGGTAGGGCCACTGGCAAACAAATGGATCAGGCACTCCCCTGGTTCAACCTTATGCTCACAGTCACTGGTTATTCAGAGATTCATAATTTTAAATCTCTATAGATACATTAATATATATCTTTTAAAAATCTTCTCTTCCTGATCCAATGTGTGAACTCAGTACTTATTTATTTCATCATAAGAAATGCAATATGCAGTACAAAAGCCAACGCATTTCGGAGCTATGTCCGTCCTCAGGGATAAAAACTGCATTCAATCCATATTCTCCCGTTGGACTGAGCGTTCTCTGGCCACCTGCTGGTGGTTGAAAAAAGGCACTGTGGATTCAGGATCTTCTGACCTCACTTTGGGGTCTGTGTGTACCTACGTTGGCCACTGGTAAAGACACTGAAGATGGCAGAGGAGGCGAAGGAGCACAAGGGAGCAGTAGAGCCAAACACCCTGCCAGGCTAGGCACAACGGGCCATATGCTTGCTAGAAAATGCAATTGCACGTTTTGTTGCATTGGAATTTTCTGAACAACATTGGTGTGAATATGCCTTGTTTGTTCACATTTTCTTTCATCAACCATTACTACAGGGTCACTGATAAGAGGATACATAATATATACCAGTTCAGTTTATATATGGAAAATATGATTTTAAATGAGGCACCTGTTAGGCTTTTTTTTAACCAGCCTCCTGTGCATGTATTACTTTTAAGCCGGGCCACCTGCCCACATTGTGTGTTGTTGACGTCAGGAGACGTATTGGCTCTCCCAAATGAATATGAAGAATTAAGCATAACGACCAAGAACATATGAACAAATTGTATTGGTACATTTACAAATCTTTACTGGCTTTGGGGTATATATTTTATAGGCTAAATATGCAAATAATGGAACGTTTGCACATTGAATAGTGAGGTGATGTGCAATGGAACAAAAATGAATTGGGGAAAAATGTGATGTAATTGTGCAGCCGTGCGCTTATTGTACAGAAGACCCAATTTTCTGTTTCGCTGGTCATTTTGCTGAAACCGGTCATGCACTGCTCAGAGTTATTCACTGTCCCTGCTGTGGACAATAATGTAGAGTAGAAACACCTTCCAACTTCCTCCTCCCATTAAAGCAACACTCACCCTTTCCTTTAGTGTAATCGTTAGCCCTTGCGGGACATCCTGTCCCTCAATATGACCCTCCTCTAGTGCCATCTGGAGCCCCTGTGGGACACACTATGCCTCAATTACCGCACTTGTACGATCTGAATGTTGTAAGGTCTACTACGATCGCTACTTTCTCCTACCTGTTCCCCCACCCCCTCCTGCCTTGCTGCGCCTCGAAACACTTGTGTATAGGCGCATTACAAATAAACCATAAATAAATAAATACATTTCACCCTCCCCAGCCCCTGCGGGACACCTTATCCCTCAATATGACCATCCCCTGGAGCCACCCCCAGCCGTTGTGGGGCACCGTATCCCTCAATATCACCCTCCCCTAGTGCCACCCCCTGCCGTTGTGGGGCACCCTAACCCTCAATGTCACCCTCCCGTAGTGCCACCCCCTGCCGTTGTGGGGCACTCTAACCCTCAATATCACCCTCCCCTAGTGCCACCCCCTGCCGTTGTGGGGCACCCTAACCCTCAATATCACCCTCCCGTAGTGCCACCCCCTGCCGTTGTGGGGCACCATATCCCTCAATATCACCCTCCCCTAGTGCCACCCCCTGCCGTTGTGGGGCACCCTAACCCTCAATATCACCCTCCCCTAGTGCCACCCCCTGCCGTTGTGGGGCACCCTAACCCTCAATATCACCCTCCCATAGTGCCACCCCCTGCCCTTGTGGGGCACCCTATCCCTCAATATCACCCTCCCATAGTGCCACCCCCAGCCCTTGTGGGGCACCCTAACCCTCAATATCACCCTCCCATAGTGCCACCCCCAGCCCTTGTTGGGCACCCTACTCCTCAATATCACCCTCCCCTAGTGCCACCCCCTGCCGTTGTGGGGCACCCTATCCCTCAATATTACCCTCCCATAGTGCCACCCCAAGCCCTTGTGGGGCACTGTATCCCTCAATATCACCCTCCCCTAGTGCCACCCCCTGCCGTTGTGGGGCACCCTAACCCTCAATATCACCCTCCCATAGTGCCACCCCCAGCCCTTGTGGGGCACTTTATCCCTCAATATCTCCCTCCCCTAGTGCCACCCCCTGCCGTTGTGGGGCACCCTAACCCTCAATATCACCCTCCCCTAGTGCCACCCCCTGCCGTTTTGGGGCACCCTAACCCTCAATATCACCCTCCTGTAGTGCCACCCCCTGCCGTTGTGGGGCACCCTATCCCTCAATATCACCCTCCCGTAGTGCCACCCCCTGCCGTTGTGGGGCACCCTAACCCTCAATATCACCCTCCCCTAGTGCCACCCCCTGCCGTTGTGGGGCACCCTAACCCTCAATATCACCCTCCCCTAGTGCCACCACCTGCCTTTGTGGGGCACCCTACCCCTCAATATCACCCTCCCATAGTGCCACCCCCTGCCGTTGTGGGGCACCCTATCCCTCAATATCACCCTCCCATAGTGCCACCTCCTGCCGTTGTGGGGCACCCTAACCCTCAATATCACCCTCCCCTAGTGCCACCCCCAGCCCTTGTGGGGCACCCTACTCCTCAATATCACCCTCCCCTAGTGCTACCCCCTGCCCTTGTGGGGCACCCTATCCCTCAATATCACCCTCTCGTAGTGCCACCCCCTCCCCTTGTGGGGCACCCTATCCCTCAATATCACCCTCCCATAGTGCCACCCCCTGCCCTTATGGGGCACCCTATCCCTCAATATCACCCTCCCCTAGGGCCACCCCCTGCCCTTGTGGGGCACCCTATCCCTCAATATCACCCTCCCATAGTGCCACCCCTAGCCCTTGTGGTGCACCCTACCCGTCAATATCACCCTCCCCTAGTGCTACCCCCTGCCCTTGTGGGGCACCCTATCCCTCAATATCACCCTCCCGTAGTGCCACCCCCTCCCCTTGTGGGGCACCCTATCCCTCAATATCACTCTCCCATAGTGCCACCCCCTGCCCTTATGGGGCACCCTATCCCTCAATATCACCCTCCCCTAGGGCCACCCCCTGCCCTTGTGGGGCACCCTATCCCTCAATATCACCCTCCCATAGTGCCACCCCTAGCCCTTGTGGGGCACCCTACCCGTCAATATCACCCTCCCCTAGGGCCACCCTGTCCCTCAATCATCTCTCTCCCTCTAGAATTACTATCAACCTATTTGGGGTGCACCTGGTCCACCAACATTCCCTCTCCGCTTGGACCTTGAACAAACTATTGACTGTCAGAAACGTATTAACTCCATCAATAAACAGTGGCAACTCTGGCTGTGCAATAGATGTATAACCCTCCCTGGACCGTCCTTACACTGTAGCTATACTTTGGGAGTTCCCAGAGGATTTGGTTAAGCAGCAAAGGGGTTATCCCTGGCGCAAGGAGACTTTCCATATATAAGGTGCATGTCAACATGCATACTTACTTTATCACCCACTGCAGAAATGTACATTTCTTTTCTGGAACTTATCCCCCATTCATAAAACACATTTTGATCTTTGGACTGAGTTTTTGCAGTAATGTTGTATTCCACGGTGCTTTGAAATGAAAGTCCTAAAAAAGTGTTAATAAAGTTGATTAGGAAGGTTAACAAACTTACGAAGCTGGCATTTTATTAACACAGCTTTCTTTTGGATTAGTGGATTGCATGGAATTTCTCTGGAGCCAGTTGGCACTAGATTTTACTTTCCTATAAGTCATTTTAACTCTGAATGGAAATCTTGTTAACATAGTTTGAGATACTTAAGCATTTCGTATTGAGCAGCTAGATAGACTTGGGCCAGTGCACGTGGGTTCCTCTAGGCTATGGTGCAGTGTGACACCTGCCCTGATTGGAGAACTTGTCAGACTAAAAGGAGGGAGGAAATATCGGAGGATTTTCAGAAAACGACGATAATTTAAAAGGCCTTCATCCATAGCTCAACTGGTTTCAGTGGGCAAAAGAACTTCACCATTGAAATCAGCTTTTAATCCGACGTTGCTCCATACGCGAATGCGTTTGAACACAAGTTTAGGGTCAACGTGAGGGAGGGCTCATTATTGCGGGATAATGACCCGCCACCAAGTTTGCTGAGGGCCATAACTTGGGGAAGGGTCATTATCCCAAGCAATAATGACCCCTCTCGAGGTCTGTAAGGCTATCAGAAAATGGCGGTTTTAGCCGTACACGTGTTGTAGTTTTTATGGTGAAGTTAAACATGGTGCTTTAAGTACAGTACAGTAAAGTAAATAAACAGAGTTGCCAAATTAATTGTGGTTTTATTTTGCAGTATTTAAATAACATGTTGTCTTTTTAAGTTATGCATTTTAATTGCATCTTAGCGGAACTCGAACAGGTTTAGCGTGAGCACGCATTAGGTGTCATGTAAAAGAAAAACCAAATGAAAGCATTTCCCAGTGGTTTCTCTTTTGTATGGTAAATAGCACGTTGCCAGGGAGGTATTTGCTTTTTGAAACAAACCTTGCCTGAAAATTGCATTGTTGTTTATTCGGAACGGCTTCTGAAGGTAGAATGTTGAGAATGCAGTCAATACAAGTAGTTATTGACTGCACTGTAAACATTCTGATTGGCTGAGAGGAGGTCAATAACGATTTCCATGTGCTAATGCTAGTTCTGCATTATCCTTTGCCAAAGTTCCCACTGAGTCGAATAGCACCACCACTAGTGGTATTTTCAATAGTCAGACCGGTAGTCTGACTAGTCAGACTGGGGCGGTGGTAACAGTAATGAAAATACCATTAACACTGGCGCAAAATCCAAAAGGTCGGTCACCGCTGGAGAAATTCTGTAATAAGATACAGTGATGAAAGCATAAGACAACGTTTCAACTGCTACAATGAGTCCATCTGAATAGCAGCATTGTGCATGCTACCCACAAAGAATGAGCCACAAAAGTGGATCTGGGGGCCCTGGGGGGGGGGGGAGCCACATGCACAGAATGACATTTGGATAAGATGCTTTCTGCGTACTGGTGAATGAGGCACTGAAGGATGCCCGGTGTCTGGAGCCCTCAGTGCAAATGCATGCCTTCCAAAGTAGAGCATAGTGGAGAAGTTGGCAGAGATCATAACATGCACAAGCAGTGAAACCTCCTCCCCGTCGGCATCAGACACGCCCCCACGCTCCTACGATTCAGAAAAGAACTCAAGACCTGCCTCTTCAAGGAGGCTCTCCTCCTCAGCGCCTAGGCCATCACTTTACCCCTCATGCCTCCTGACTCGCTAGATGCCAGCCACGCCTTTCCTCCTCGCCACCCAGCACAGCTGTACCAATCCTATGTCCCCCTCTGTATCTGACCCCCGCTGGATATCAGTTCTGTTGTTACCTCTGCAAAGCTCTCCGTTATGCCTCTGTAAAGCGCTCCGTTATGCCTCTGTAATGTTGTACACGTCTGTAAAGCACTCTGTTATGCATCTGTAATGTTGTACACCTCTGTAAAGCGCTGTGTTATGCATCTGTAATGTTGTACACCTCTGGAAGGCGCTGCATTATGCATCTGTATTGGTGTATAACCCTGGAAGGTGCTGCGTTATGCATCTGTATTGGTGAATACCTCTGGAAGGCGCTGCATTATGCATCTGTATTGGTGTATAACTCTGGAAGGTGCTGCATTATGCATCTGTATTGGTGTATACTTCTGTAATGGGCTGCGTTATGCATCTGTATTGTCTTCACCTCTGTAAAGCGCTGCGTTATGCATCTGTATTGGTGTATACCTCTGGAAGGTGCTGCATTATGCATCTGTATTGGTGTACACCTCTGTAAAGCGCTCCGTTATGCATCTGTATTGATGTACACCTCTGTAAAGCGCTGCGTTTTGCATCTGTATTGGTGTATACCTCTGTAAAGCACTGCGTTTTGCATCTGTATTGGTGTATACCTCTGTAAAGCACTGCGTTATGCATCTGTATTGGTGTCTACCTCTGTAAGGCTCTCCATTGTTTCTAAAAGCTGGGTCCGATAATAATAACGAAATGAATTGAAGGGTAGAGTCAAGTCCCTCCTGTCACAGCCCCAGAGACACAGCATTGCGGCTGGAGGGGAACAGCGCCATCAGGGATCGCAGCGTGCAAAGGTTCTTTTTACCCTCAGAGTTCGTTTCAAAGTTCTTGACTTCACAGCTATGCAAAGTATCCACTTCTACAGATGGTGACGTTTTTAGCCGGCACTAATAATTTAGCTGATGAAATTTCACGCCAATTCTCTTTGCTGCTAAAAATAAATCATCACACACAAGTAGGTGCATGATGTAGTTCACAGAAATAAAGTTGTGCTACAGAATTTAGAGGCTTTACCCCATTTGCGATGTGTGTAACCCTCTTAAGTGCAATCAGCGGAAACCTGCATTGCACATTTGTGAAATTAATCACTGGCTAAAGGTCATTTAGTAGAAAACAGAAGATACAAAGCCACACTTGTGGAATTGTATTCACGCTTAGTGTGCACGACATAGTGCATAGTCATACTTGTAGAAGTGCATTCATGCTTAGTGTGCACCACGTAGTGCACAGCCACACTTGTGGAAGTGTATTCATGCTTAGTGTGCACGACGTGGTGCATAGCCACACTTGTGGAAGTGTTTTCATGCTTAGTGTGCATGACGTGGTGCATAGCCACACTTGTGGAAGTGTATTCATGCTTAGTGTGCATGACGTGGTGCATAGCCACACTTGTGGAAGTGTATTTACGCTTAGTGTGCATGACGTAGTGCAAAGCCACACTTGTGGAAGTGTATTCACGCTTAGTGTGCACGACATAGTGCATAGTCACACTTGTGGAAGTGTATTCACGCTTAGTGTGCACAACGTAGTGCATAGCCACACTTGTGTAAGTGTATTCATGCTTAGTGTGCATGACGTATTGCAAAGCCACACTTGTGGAAGTGTATTCACGCTTAGTGTGCACGACGTAATGCATAGCCACATTTGTGGGAGTGTATAGTGCATAGCCATACTTGTGGAGGTATATTCACGCTTAGTATGCATGACATAGTTGGAAGTGGAAGTCCACGTATGCGCACAACACAAAGGTCTGAAATCAGCACGGCTACTGCTGCACCCATTCTTTTGGGGGGCAGACCCCTGCTACGAGCACATGGTTTAGTGAGGTGGAGCTGTCTTGCCTCATAAGTGGCCCACGAGGAGCCCAGAATTTCAGAGTTGGGTGTGGGTAATGCCATCTCCAAGGAGGTTGTGTGAGGGAACGTGGTCATAAAAATCGAACAGAGAATTGGTGTGAAACTCACCCCAAAACAAGCCTATCATCGCTGGGATGATGTAAACACCGTGAGCCAGACCGGTTTGCATGCCTCAGTGTGCAGGTTCACGAGGCTGTGACATCCAGGCCTGCAACAGCAGCAGAAAGAGGAGGGAAGTGGGAGCAAATACATAATTTAATATGTGTCTCATTTAATTTTAATCTCTAATCTGTCGACTCTAATCTGTACATTTTGAACTATATGCTCTAAGCGCTAAACTCCAAACTATAATATATTCTACCTAGCACTATACTATGCATTATATTTAAGCTAAATACTGTGCTATCGAATACCTGCTTCCTTTCCAGAGACAGTAGCCAGCAAAACAGAACCTGCGCCTGGCATCACCAACCCACCAGGCCCGCTGCCACCACCACACCTTTCAGGTCCTCATATTGAAGAACATGAACAATATAAATGGGAAGTTGTGGCACATGCAAGTCCAGTTTCACCATATGGAGCCTCGGCTCAGGCATTGCTGTGCCTCTTCTTTCTGACTTGCATGCACAGACTAGTACAGTCTGTTGTTCCTCTCCATTCTTGCTGCCAGCGGATTGGTTACTGTGCAGCTAAGGCTGTGCACTCTGCAAACTGCCACACATTCATACGGTACGGCTACTAGCCTCTGGCCGTTCTTTACCTTGATTTGAGTTTAGTTTGATTAATAGCTCACTTCTTTTGTTTATTTTTCGGCATGGGGTTATTCTCAGCATTTAGTCTCAGCTGTCTGCAAGGTGGGGCATTTCCATCTGAAGATCTTGCGGAAAGTGCTTCCCCTTATACCACTTCATTTATGGCCCCCAGTTGTTGCAGCCCTGGTTCTTAGTCACTTGGACTACTGCAATACGCTACACCTCGCCCAGCCTAAAGGTTTAGTCCAGAGACTGCAACGCCTTCAAAATCTTTCAGCGTGAGTCGCTACTGGGTCCCCCTATGGAGCTCACATTACTCCAGTCATATGGTCATTACACTGGCTAGCAGTGACTCAACGCATTTGTTTCAAATCTCCCTGTTTGGTTCAGCGTGCACGCCACAGGGCTGAATACCTCTGGGACAAATTTCTCCGTTACCTTTCAAACCATGAGCGACGCTCACCGTCTGCTGGCTTGCTCTCCGTGCGTACTTTTTGACGTACCAGAGTGAGTGGCCGGGCCTTTTCTTTGGCTGTGGCCCTACTTTGGAGCACCTTATCACTCCCACCGAGAAATGTTACTAACCATGTGCAATTTAGATGCTCCTTGAAGACCTTTCTCTTTTAGCCCATTGTAAATTGCATGCCTTGTGATATTCTAGCGGCAAGATACCTCTGGGTGATAGTGCGCTTTATTGGCATTGTTAACATAACATTATTAGCCATTTTGAGGAGAGGCTAGATTGACCCATTTTCAGGGGTGGCATGTTGCAGTTTCCTTGTTCCATCTAGTATCTTTTTTTTTTTTTTTCCTTTTGATTTTACTTTTGTGTCACTGTGAGGTAACAGCTTCTATTTTTATTTTGGAATCAAAAAGGTGTTTGCCTCGAGACATTTTCCTTTTTAGATTCTACGGATAGCGGGAGCCACTAGATCAGTGTCACACTGTCCCAGTGAGTGGTGGTAGGATTTATGGGTGATATAGGGCCTGCGTCACATTAGCTACTTGGATGTAGTAGTGGAGTGTGTTGGTCTCTTCTGCTATAGCTTTCAATGGCTGACATTGTACTTCTGTGGTGAAACATATTTTCCATTTCCACACAAAGTCACTGGCCCTCATGTAATACATACATTCATAGAGCCCACCCCCTCACCTCCATCATACTGGGAGAACAGCAAGAAAGCACTGTCCATGACACTTGGTAACGTCCCAATACTGCATCGAAAGTACGAGAAACGTTATGCACTCAGACAACCATACCGAATGTACCCCCAAACTGAGGCGACAGGTGAAAAGTGACGCCACTGAGGGACAAGATACGTGGACGCACTGAAACTGATGTATGAACATTTAAAGAATGAAGATGTGACTGAAGTAATATATACACTAAGAAGATAAGTAACAAGAGATGCAGTAGATGTATATACACAGAAACGCAAGGTAGATATGACAATGTAGAAGCTTTCTGAAGTAGGGAATATAATGAGGATAAAGCAGCCATGTTGACAAAATGGATGTCGGCATCGTATAACAGTAAACAAGAAGCCTTGAGAAGGGAAACCAAGGCTCCAGAGCTGACAGGTGCTTGAATACAGATTTGTGCAGAACAAATGATATTTGTTTGGCTCAGGATCAAGGATGCCGCAGCAAGAAGCAACTGCAAAGCACAAAAGGAGTTGAAGCGGATAATATATTTCTCTTACATTAAGCAAAGGAGTGAATAACTGAATGTCAAGTATTGTACAATCGAAGATACAGAAGCACATACAAGACGGAGCAACTAAGCCTCCAGAGGCCGAGGGGAGTAAAAGAACCCAATATAATTAAATCAAATACCACTAATCAAATAGCACTAAATGAAAGGACAGAATGGAGAAAATCATGGTCTCCTCACATGTGGGACGAGACCATAAGACAAGGTCTATTCATAAATCTCCAACGAAGATAGCAATGTACATGCACTCCCTTTAAAGTTCAGAGGAAGAGAACAGTCAGCAAGGTCAACTGCAGAGAAGAAGTCTTGGCTTAGGTCCTAACTGATTGTGAGATGGTAGTGTGGGATGTATTAACCCACGCATCCAAGCCCTGCAACAATAATGTGCATTGTTGGCAGCAGAAACATCAGAATGGCCACTGGAAAGCATGCTGCTCACTCAAAACCAGCCGAAAATGCGCAGTAAAAATTTTAAAGATAGGCTGCCATCCACTTTTGCCTATATTAGTGAGCACAGGAGATCACTGCCTAAAACCACCATTGGGCCATCCATAAAGCAGCCTGAAACCACTTGGAAAAAACAATGCTGATTGCCAAAAGCAAAACAGAGCTGTGTGGGAATCCATTTCTTGATTGTCAAAAATGTGCTAAAATTATGGCTCATAAATCACCAAAAAGATCTAACCTTCTTGTTGGGTGTTCCACATTATTCTACTGCAAGAATCCACATCAATACAATGTCAGCAAGAATCATATGCTATCAAGCTAAATCCCCTTTTAAAGATAGACAGCTGTCAAAAATGGGTGCAATACTGGTACTCACCACTACCAGAAGCCGGCGTTTTAAAACAATTCTTTGTAAAAATGAACAACTGAACCCAAACTATGCCAAAGAAATACTGGCTATCAGAAGCCTAAGGGGTAGAGACAATGTAAAACTATATTCTGAAATGACTTGAAGGAAGCAATTGTTTAATGTATGTATTAAAAATGTGGGTTATATTGGAAGAAGAGACAATTTGTAGACATTGGTTGCAGAGTTAAGAAGTGTTCCCACACTGGGATCAAACAGATTCCACACCTCCCCCCTGGACAAAAGAAGCTTCCTTCTGTCCATGGGAACCCTTCACACCTGGCCTTCCTGCCAACAGGAGAGGATATTGCATGGACATGTTAAGTAGAACTGTTGTGAGAGGAGGAGATTTCCCCTGCTGGCAGGAAAAAGAGACAATAAATTCCTTGACTGAATAGAATATGCTAAATTTGGGTGTAACTGTCAACAACAACTGCTCTGGGAGAGACAGGCCATGTGACCATCTGACTCACCCAGCTCTGCGGGGTGGACCAGACTGGGAGGTGGATTTAACATTGCACCAAATATATGTTTAAGGAAAATGGTTCTAAAATATTGTACCAAGCTGACCAAAATGTCAAACGTTCAGACGGTTAATATGAAAAATTCACTCACAATTCAAGACTAAGCTGGACGCCGGGTGATGTTCTGAGACCAACCCCGGGATTTATTAATATTGTAGATACGGTGTTTATGCTAGAAAAATAAAAATTTACAGTAATATGCTTAGAGAGGGTGTGTATGTCTGTGTACAATTTGGTGCAGAACCTATCTTGTCAAACCCACCAAAATCGCGAATAAGGTGTCATTTCTGAACTAAAGCTCTTAGGAAAATTAGGGTTGGACAAGAATGTACCTTAAGTAATCTGTGATGTGTACATGTATTCTCAACAACTTCTGTATCTGGGAAATATGTTTTTTATGAAAAATTGATTTTCTATGGAAAAGCAGAGGGGAGGGATGTCAGCTAAGCCATAAACACAGCATCATGATGACACCTCATGACACGCTGGTTCTTCCTCCAGTCAGAACCCAGAAAATTCTCTGACCTATCAAATCCTTAGAGGGTTGGGCGTGTAGAATCAGCCTCCACACCCACATTGAAAACACATAAAAAGAGACTGCTTAGGACAGATAGGACATTCATTCCACTCTTCAACCGATTTCTTGGCGCAAAACCCTGCCGAAAGACTCCAGAGACCAGAACTTAGAATCCAGACTCCAGACTCCAGATCTAGAACCAACTCTAGAACCAAACTCTAGAACCTTGAAGCAGAGGGGCCTAATCCACAAGCTGAATCCTCTTCAGCAGGCCTCAGAACTTTTGCAACCTGATCCTCAACAGCCGGGCTGAGCTGTTTTGCTATTCTAGCTAAGAACCCTGTGCTAGAACCCAGATCCACAGAAAGCAGTGCTGTAATCCAAGACCTGTCAGATCCAGGTCAAGACACCCAGACCGCCGTGCAGTGCTGAGAGCAGAACCCAGAGGGCCTAAGGCCTGTCCGGTGGTGAGAGAACCGCAGCCCAATCCCTTGACCAGATCTTGACGTGCCCCATTTCCATTCCATTCCAAAACTAGGAATGAGTATCTAGTCTAAAACTGTACAGAACCAATCTCTTAGTTTAAAGTAATCCTATTCCAACCATTTTAACCTGTCCAGAACTGCATTATAGAATCTTGTGTTCATCCTGTTGATTTCAAATCTGTAAAGCGCCTTCTGTCATTCTGAAATCTTGTCTTTATTTCTGAGAATCTACCTTCACAGAAACGTCCGTATCTTTTGAACCGCACATCCTAGAAGCGACATTTAACTGTCATTTTAAAGCTAAGATCCTAAGCTAACGACATTCTAATTCATTATAGTTTTTCAGTAATTGCGATTTACGCACGCAGAAAAGTTGCAGCGAATTGCAATTTGGCTCAATTTCACCACATGTTAAAAATAGCTGTCTCTTGCTTACCACTGCTGAGTTTCGTTTTCCATCTGTAATCATTCATGAATCATTGCTAGTGTTGACCTGAACCAATCTAAAGTAACTATCACTCATCCTGAATCTCTTTTAGTAAATTAAAATCAATTTAGCAGATTTTCCCATCCATTGCAATCGCATTCAAAAGCTTTTGACCTGTGTTTTAAAATCATACCTGTTTTCTCTAAGCTTGCTGGGGGGAACTGGGATTGAACTGCATTCTTGATTGTATTCCTGAAACCTGTGTGCCCTTATTTCCATCTCTTCATATTGCATAGGGGGGGAGTGAGTAGTCACAGGGGAAAAAGTGACCATATTATCTTTTGATTGAAATCATCTCAAGGCTTATTTCAGTGTTGCATTCTTTCCCATCATTGCATTTCCTTGAATCATATAAGTTATTCTCTGCTACAGTATCCTTCATATTCATACTCCTAAGTGATTAAAGAGATTGTCAATTTTGGAATATTCCCCTTGTTGATTACTGTCCATATTCATAAGTGTGCTATTCAAATATTATTTTATTCATAAAAGTGTGATATATATTGTTTAATTATTCAAATAAACCTCTTAATTTGCAAAACAAACCTACTTCTTGGCTCAGTGAGGTCGGGGAGATCCAAAGAGAGGGGCGTTATATAAGGGTTCATCATCCAGATTCAAAGAACTTTTGACATAAAAATATATAAATAAGGGTTTCCATTGGGCATCCCAGACTAGGCATTGACTTAGTTGGAGTGTTGCATTGAAGGCACTTACAGTAGGCTAATTAGCCACGGAAGTCAGTTGTCCGACATTGTTCCCTCACACCTGGGTTTCAATTACGTGCTGCTAACAAGCCGAATGTCCAAGGTTGGGTGGAGAGTGCCAACCAATCATGAAGGCCTATGTGATGGTGGACTATACATTGTTGCAGAAGCCTATCTGCAGCTGTTGTTATGCTATTATCAGTATTGTAAGTAGTTAGAGGTAGTTCAAGGTGTGCCTACCAGATAAGGTACAGCCAAGGATGATACTAACACCTATGCAGAGTATAAGTATATATGTTCCCTTAACCAATCTCTCGGCCTGATAGGTTTTTACTGTTTGCCACGTAGGATGTTGTCATAGTTGCGGTACATCAAGGTATAAAGCTTTTTGAGGAACTGAAATGCCTTAAGAGTGTGTGAGCTACAATCGTTTTGTTCGCCAGGTTTCCCTACTTTATTGAACTATTTATTGTAGTAATCCCATCCGGCACTTGGAACGCTGCAGGTTCTACTGCACACCAGTTCGATAATTATCCGATCCCTCGGATTAACCACCTTATTGATCGGCTGGGGTCAGCAGTCTACCTCTCCATGAATGATCTAACTAAGGGCTATTGGCAGGAGCTCTTAAATCCCATGGACAAAGAAAAGACAGCATTCTCCACCCCTAGAGCAATATTTCATTTTAAAGGCCTACCATTTGGGCTCAGTGTTGCTCCTGCAACTTTCCAATGACTAATGGACCAGATTTTGCAATCATTTTCCAGCTTTTCTGGCACATATCTGGAGGGTGTAGTCAACCATAGTCAGTCCTGGGAAGAGCATATGTTCCATCTTTATGAAATCACTAGAGCCCCCCTGAGATGCCCCAGCCTCACTGCTAACCCCAAGAAATGCCACTTATCTCAGTCAGTAGTGAAATAGGTGGGATTTTTGTGAGGAATGGGTTAGTCCAACCCTAGTTAGAAAAGGTCTGTGCTGTCCAGGAAACACTGGCCCAAAAAGCAAAGAGAGAGCTAAGGGCCTTCATAGGACTTAGTGGATATTACAGGAGGTTCATTCCCAATTAGTCTGCCATCGCCTCCTGTCTAACTGATAGTTAAAGAATGCAGAGCACCAAAAACTGCGATGGCAGAGGGAAGGTCAAGCCAGTTTCAACACCTTGAAATCAGTCGTATGTATTGAGCAAGTATTGAAAATCCCCAATTTTAATAAGGAATTCATCCTTCAGATGGACGCCTCTGAGGTGGGGATAGGTGCAGTGTTATCTCAGGAATATGATGATGCGGAAGATTCCTTGCTGTACATCAGCTGGAAGTTATTTCCTCAAGAAAGAAATTACGCCACCATCGAATTAGAGGCACTGGGAATAAAGCAGGTGATAGGATACCTAAAATACTATGTAACAGTGAGAAAATTCAGGCTTATCACTGACCATTCACCCCTCACTTGGCTTAGTCTTCAAAAGGATATCAACCCTAGGATAATGCGCTGGGTCTTGGACCTACAGCCTTTCTGTTTTTGTGTAGAACACAGGACGAAGAAAGAGAAGGGGAACATAGATTTCCTATTGCGTTTTCCTATGGAAGGAGATGAGTAAGCCAGCAGCATTAGGGGAAATGTTTGTGACGAATCACTAGATGTTGTCACTTCTCCCCAAGGGGGAGCTCTTTCCCATGAGGCCAGGGAGGTGAGGCCGCTACTCGATAGTCCCCCTGGGAGTGGTATAATGTGGGAGGATCTCATGGGGCGTGACCCCCCCTAGAAAGAAGGACGACGATCTAGGGTACAACCCTTATGAGAACATCAGGTCCCCACATACTCTAAACCCTCTTTCCTCTGGTAACCTCTTTGTAGACAGTAGGCCTATGTACTGTTATAAGGCATTATACCTTAAGGTTCTGGGAAGTACTGAGACGAAGAACATCAAGAACCTAGGTAATCCAAGTATTGGGACAGGTTGTCCCTGCTGAGACAGCCGGAGGGAAAGCAAGATGCCATAGAAGCCGAATCAAACACCCACCATTCCAGCAAGCCCTGGCGATGTGTTGAAAGGGTGACAGAGGAAGGAGGCAGGGTGGCTTTTCAAGAGGGCACATGCAGTTGCCCCTAGGCTCCTTTGCAACCATAATGCTTGGGTGGCACAGCAGTGGCAGAAAGCCTACACACCTTCTCCTCATTTCAGTGGTGAAACAACGCCCGTTGAACAACAGGGAAGGGTTCAGGACCCCAAGTACCATAAAGAGAACTTGATAGGGAGAGTTCTAACAACAGTGACGGGGACAAACCCACTGAGAGAGAAACCAGGTTGTGGGAAGAAAACCAAGAGAGTGATACAAGGCATCTTCCTCGTGGCAGTACTTGGCATGGAAGTGAATCAAGTGGGCCAAAACAAAGAAGAAGAGAAACCAGGGTCTGGGACCCAAACCATGAGAGTGATACGAGTCATCTTCCTCGTGGCAGTAGTTGGCAGGGAAGTGGACCAAACCAAAGAAGAAGAGAAGCCAGTTGCGGACCCTGTAAACAATCAGAGCCAGGTGTTGTAGGTGTGATGCCTAATGAAGAGAAGACATGGGGAAGGGAGTCAATCCCCCTGGTTGCAAGAGACTGTTCTAAGATTACCAGGAGAAGGGAGTCTTTCACCTTGTAACTCAGACCGGGAGTAAAGTTCAACAGTCCTGTGTAAGTGAGTCATTCTCCCAGGCTATCTGAGACTGGACGCCAGGAAAAGGGAGGCATTCTCCTGGCCCACCAAGAAGATATTGATATTGATTGGAACTTTGTGACCTGGGGAAGGGAGTCATTCCCCCAGGCTATCTCTGAATGATATGATATGATATGATAATTTATTTGTATTGCGCTCGTACACAAGTGTTTCATAGCGCGACAAGGCCAGGGAGGGGAAAAGGGGAGAACAAAAACAACAATCTTCCTAGGCCCAGTGACATTGAGAACGCGCAAGTGCATGGGAAAAGGAAAGGGGAAAAGTGCATGGAAGGAGGAGAGTGGAAAGTGCGGAGCAGAGAGAAACATATAAATAAAAATAAATAAATAATAGAGGCAATAAACAGTGAAGTGCAGCCAGAAAGTGCTGTGCTTAAGGCAGCAGGCTGGGTAAGTCTGATAAGTGCAGAATGAAGAAAATGGGGTCTGGGACACTGTATGGGTACAGATACAGTCCCCAGTGCAAGGGGTGGCCAGGAGGCAGTGCAGGAGGGTGGCAGGGTGAGCGGGTTCCTTGGCCTTGAGGACAGAGGGTGGCCAGGTGCACAGTTCCAGGAGAGAGCAGATCAGCAGGGGAGAGGGGGAGTGAAGGCAGAAGCAAAGAGGAAGGCCTTGAGGAGCTTCCGGTCCCGGAAATGGTTCTCCAAATTTTAGAGTGGCAGGGAGGCTGTTCCAGAGGGAGGCCCCAGCTGAACACAGACATCTACCCCCAGCTTGTTTCTTTGAAAAACGACTGACCCTAAGGGAGTTAGAGGTAGAGGAGCGAAGAGTTCGAGAGGGTAGGTATTTGCGGAGGGATAGCTGAAGGTATTTTGGACCCAGGCCCCAGAATGCTTTGTGGACAATTGGAGCAGGAAGACACTCTTCTGGCCCAACAATGAGGCATTGTGCGGAACTTTAATCATGACCCAGGAGAAGGGAGCCATTCTCCTGGGACCAGAACAGTACTGCCTAATTCTTTAGCTTCTAGTTTAAGATTTTCTTGCCACAGGATGGTGGACACTTTTGCTTCGACAGACTTAAATAAAAGTATTTAGCCCCAAACATGCCACCTTTGTGTCCGCCTCCTTCTTCTGCACCCTTACACCACAGAAAACAGTTTGGAGGCCACCACCAGCATCAGACCTTTCGCTGGCAGTCATTATACTGACAGCGAAGACAGATTTCAACAAACAGGAGCACATTATAGAAGTGAAAGGCCCTCTAAGAGTTGTAAGCAATTGGTTCTAAAATCATTCCTTGATCGCTCTGATGAAATGCAGTTCTTTAACAATGTACCTTTCTGATTAAACTTCTGTGCTTTACTGCATTTTCCTCTGGGTTTTTCCCAGGGGTTCTGCCCGCGGTGGAATCTGTCACTTCTTTAACGTGGCACGTTGTGAGAGGAGAGGTTGAACCGTGTACTCACTTAGGACTGCTCGCCATCACTCATCACCGTGTCTTAACAAGTGCCAGTTTCTCTGACAAGTAATGAACATGCACACTTTTGCCTTTGATTAACAAAAACATCTTAGCGGTTCTGCCTGACACTCGACCTGTCCCTGGAGAGTCCTACAAGAAACTAAGTTTTAGTTCCCACATAGACATATATTATTCAATCCAGATATGCCGTTATTACTTACCAGATAGTGCATGCAGAAGAAAAACGTTTGGTTTTACACAAAAATATCCTAAAAGAAAACGGTAGTGGCCGTGTAGTTATGGTTAAGTTGCTGTTTCCATAGGAAGAGCACTTTTTGGGCGGCTTATAACTTTGCTCCCCCTCGACGAATCCTCACCAAACTTTTCAAAAAAGGTATATGGCCCACTCTGAATTTTTATTAAAAGTTTGGTGATGTTTGGTCCAGGGGGGTCAAAGTTATAGGGCGGTCCCAAAACGTTTTTTTCCCATAGACTGAATGGGGGAAAACTTTGCGCATGGCTGCAGGTCAGACCACTGGACGGATATGCACCAAATTTGAGGCAGTGGCAGGGGCTTGGGCATGAACGTGTGCTTTTGCAAATTTTGTGACAATCCACCCAGTAGTTCCCTTAAAAACGATCAAAAAGTATGTCTCTAAACATTAGTGATATCTATGTCCGCTCCACGGTCACACTTCCCTGTTCGCTCTGTGGAGAACATTGCAATTGGCTATTCCGCGGCGTGCTGCCCGCGACCATGTTGCGCTTTCACCGATTGGCTGTGGCTTAGCGTGAAGTGCGTCGTAATCTTTCGATACGTCCGCCATGTTTACTTTGTTTTCTGTTGAACGCAAACATTGGCGCTAACATACCAAAACGAAGAAGGCACCAATGCACTTATAATACTTATGGAACACTGTTTCGAAAGGTGAGCCTTAATGAGACATAGTAGTAGAAAGGCAAACATTGAAGTATTCTTGTTAGCACTGTCATACAGTACAGTGGGACTTGCTACTCATTGTACGAAATGAACTGACCACGTCCATTTTACAATAGATAAACACCATTACTGTGGTCAGACTGGCGGGAATCTGAGGCAGCCACCTGCTCTATTTCGTACACACATCACTTCAGCATGTGTACGCTAGTAGCGGTTCTCATAAATAAACGCTGATATGTTGTTGCAAAATGAGAATGTATTTGCATTCGGAGTGAAGGCCACTGAATTTTCTCTTTTCAACACAAGCTCAGTACGGCCGCATATTTGTCGACACCCATAAGGGTCCCTTGTTTTTTAACCTTGAGGTCCAGGGAAAGATTAGAAAGAATGTAGGGAGTAACAGTTTGAAAAACAAATCGTTTGATAAGGTTATGCTTCAAAAACTTTTGCACCGACCATGAGAAATTAGTTCCCGAACAGGCAGTCTTCCACACACACTAGTTCCGAATTGACGTTATGTTTTAGTTTGTAAAAAAAAAAAAATGTTCCCTATTGTTTTACAAGTTTTATGTGCCGTTGCAATGTTTTGCCTATTATGGACGTTGCACATTGTCGTCGTTTGTAGGGTGCCACTACATTTGCCCAAATTAAAATAATATTTAATAAGAAAGGTATGTGTTAGATTATTTTTTTGTGCACAGGTTGTGCAGTGATACACATTTTATTTCACCTTCCACCGCGCAGCTACTTACAAAGAAAAATTGTATTATTAATAACAACGTTCCAGCTTTCTGTGCCATTCACTTTATTTTTCCAATTATGGACATTGCACATTGTCGCCGTCCCTAGGGTCCCTCTACATTTCCTCCTATTGAATTAATTTTTTACTGAAAATGTTATGTAGTACAACTGGTTTATCCAAAGGTTGCGTACTCATATATCTTTTACTTCACATTTCCTCCTCAGATACTTTCTTCCCTATTGTGAATGTCACGGATTACAGATGCCAAGTGACGGGTTCATTAACTGTCAAATGCAACTGTTCATAACCGGCTGCTTGAGCATCATAATTCACTGGGATGATCGTGTGGGCCCTCTGTGTCCGTACGCTGCTGTCGCTATAGAAGTAACATTCCATCCTTTCTGGTGCTGTAGATCACAGCGGTTGACGTCGTCTTCCACATCAATGAGGGAGGAAAATGACTATTGTGGTGGCAACGCTTACTTCCTCTGTGTGGAAAAAAACAACGTGACCTCTAACATTGTCGACCAAAGAGACAAACTTCATACTTATATGGCAAAGTGAATAGTGCTATCTTTTCGCACAGTTCATTGTGAAACAAAACTACGTTACTACTTGCATAGGGCAATGATTTCACTCACTTGCTTGTGAAATAGAACTACTGGACAAATTTGTACATGTTAGTGTTTTCTTTACAAATGTACTCTCTTTTTTCACAATGTGGCATGCTACGTTTCAGGTTGTAATGGGTTCTTTTGTAGGTGCTACATCACGGCTCGTACATCCATATGGATGCATTTGTTTAAGCTGCCAAGCAACGTTATGGAGAAAGGTACTCCATACCACTTGCATTGGCTACAGGAGGGGCAGGCCCATATCATATGCATAAGTGCCGTCAGGCCAATTTCTGTCACTGTCAGCCCAATTCCTGTCACCCAGATGCCCTATGCACAGAAATGTTTGTACAATAATATATGGTTACACCCTCCCAATACACATATCTTCACACTTTTCCACCTGTGTCACTTACAAAATTATGTGTCGAAAGGTGAGTCGTAAATGTGTTGCACCCAGTATTTCTGACGTCATTGCGCTTCGCATCACAGAGTTTGTTTGGCATTTTATGTGAACGTAAGTACACTACTCCTTTGCTGTTTTTCCGCACAATTTCACATAAAAAAATTAATACATGTACAACACATGTATTTAAAGGTCATTGACAACGACTGAAAAGCTTGGTGTTGTGCATGTGATAGTCTTTTCATATTTAACGGTACAGCTTCCATCTCTGAGGGGTAGCCTCTATGTATGGGTTGTGCCCACAATGTCAGGGATATGGCTACTGGCCTTTACTGCAAGGAAGAAAACATTGCATTGAGGGCACCATGTCCACCAGGGACTGCCTTTCTGGTAAACGTATTGCTCATACCCACACATTTATCAAGGAACACAAATGTGGTGCTGCCATAACGGTAACACAGTTTCTTTTTTGGTTTCTGCAGCCTGCAATCAAAAGCAAAGAAGGCTTTCTATTCAATACCTGTCTTCTGTTTATATGGTGGACATTTTGAAAAAGGATTTGTTTTCTTCAGCCGGGAACGCCAGAGGCATTCCGGTTGAAGATAAAAAATCCTCTTTTTTGGCACCACGATTTACTGCTGTAAAATCTCATTTGCCAATGGCATTCATCCCCCACTCTTTGGGGAGGAATGGGGATGAATGATCCAGAAACGTCGGTATGCACTCTTGCTTATATTGTGTTGCACATGCGCATTGTGGAGTTCTGCGCCGGAAATTTTGCAGTTAGAAGTTCTTACAACTATACCCAATGTACTTTCACACTATCAACCAGTTACACATGTCCTTGTGAAGTGTGTATGACTGTTCTACCACGCCCCCATGCTATACGTCAGCATATAATATTGTGGAATTCTTCGAAAAGTGGGCAGTTACTTCAAACGTTCCTTTACAGTCGTATGCTTACGTGTTACTATTACAACCCTGATAAATGTAGTCGAAAATTTTTGTTAACGTAATGTTATGATGCATTTATACTACTAAAAACCTATGGCATTCAGTTAAAAAAAGTTTGTTACAGGGACGTTATGGTTACGTTGCCCTCCCAAAAACCTGTTAAATTCACTACAAAAAAAACTTTGTTGAGGGGACGTTATGGTTAAGTTGCCCTATGAAGAACCTGTGCAATTCACTAAAAAAAATGTTTATCCTCCCCATTGTGGTTCAAATTAAAAACAAAAAAACCCTGGAATTCGCCAGTTATGACAGACTGAGCCCCCATACTTGCCATCGCCACTGTGCACTGCTAACACTAACACCCAGAACATGAAAGCTGTCCTCTGAAATGTCACTGATGCCCAGAATAAGACCGACCTTCTGCTGGTCTTACAATAAGGTAGCTTTCCGGCAGCCACCCATATCGCTCCTCGATTCCTGTGACAGGTGGAAGGCCACGAATCCCAGGAGACTATTCCCCCTTACATGAGAGGGGTCAGAGAGCCCCCAGTTCTGGGGTAGGCGTACACCTCATTTCCCCCACATTGTTGTCGTATTGGCCACTGAGCAGAAATGTCTACCCCACTTTGCCTGGGAATCACTGCACAGCGGGTTCACCTGCCACCGACCCAGGCAGGCGGTAAATTCCTCTTCCTCTTCGCTCTGTCTTTTTTCCTTTAGCTCCGCTCTCGCCGGGTCGATTATATTCTTTCTTTTTAATTCTGTTCATGTTATTGCCTGCATTTGATTGGACCATTTTATCATTTTGTTAAGCGCGTAAAGTAAATAAAATACTCATATAAAAACACAAACATACTGGACAGTGGATCGAAATATTCGTTTAGTACCAGAATTCCCTATTTCATACCCGTCGCTAGGCAATGCCCAGGGCAGAACAATGGGTCTGTGTAGCTGGATTCAGGTTTTAGGGAGTGTGCAGGTAGACAATTGTGTGATTTTAATGGCTGACGGTGGAGGTTGTGCTGAACAAAACAGAGCTAAAAAAACTATAACTGCTCCAAAAACGATTGTCATTTATATAGCACCTTTCACCATTATTATCGTCTCAAAGCATTGTGGTGGGAACGCCCTCGTGGACCACAGTCCAGAGTATGGGAAAATGCTCATAGAGGTTTAGAGTGTGTGCGTGCATATGACCAAGATTAGGAATTGGCTGGGCTGGAGAGGCTCCGTTAAGCAACCCAAGAGATCAGGCATGTGGGTGGGTGATGAGGGGGGACACGAATTGTGGGTGAGATCAAAAGACGCATGTGTCCAGCTAAACCGGCATTCTGTCATATGTTGTTGCTGTATTGCAATGCCAGAGATGTTGAGACAAGTCTGAAGTAGGTAGGCTTAAAAACATAAGGTGTCCAGCTATACCAGATTTTGTCATAGGTCGTAGCTGCATTCTAATGTGAGTAGATGGATAGCCAGGCCCGCGGCAGATATCCACCAAGGTGGTGCTTTTACATGTACCTCGGGCACCGACGGAGCTTATCTTTGAAGTTGCAGTGTCCTCAGATCGTCAGTCGGGACAAAAGGCCAGATACCTACGTAGAGTCATCTTGGGGCTGAAGGAGAGGCTACCCTGAAGTATTCTAAATGCAATAGACAGGCTATCCGGCTGTCCCAGTCCCTCTTCTAGGCGTGACAGGTAGGCTACAATGGGATCAAGGATCTAGTATTCTGAAGGCATCATAGACAGACTACCTTGAAAATCTTACTGAAATATCCTGCTAGTTCTATACACACTGCTAGTAGCCATCTACCTACTGCAGTATCAGGAGACCAATGCTGATCTAGGTTATTTAGGTGCAATGCAAGGTACCAGCATAGATCTTGAGTGCAAAGGCGGGCTGACATTACCTGCTGTCTTACCAATATCCTCTGAGGACCAAACCGGTGCTAGTCTTAGATATCCAAGTGCAGTAGATGTTGTAGCTTATACCGTTTGCTCGTGGTGCAGCAAGCGTGTTGACCTACATGTGCAGTCTTCAAAGTGCAAGATCATTCCCTACCCACAAAAGAAAATCATGCCATTGTGACGTTTCCCACTGCAGGATACATGTAAGTGTTAAATGCATTCCCATTCCCTAATGATTCTTCTGGTGAGACAAATGTCCTGCCCCACAAAAAACCTCCTGAGTATAGTACATTTTCTAGCTATGACAAGCTATGCAACCATAACACGCACCACCGCCATGCACTGCTAACACTAACACCCAGGACCTCAAAGAGGAGAGCTGAGGATTGCACAGGGGCAACACGCTGAACTTGGAAACAAGACCACCAGAGCAACAGAGGTTCGAATCCCGGCTTTGCACTTAGAAACTGAGCTCAGATATAGTATTAGGCATGTTAGTAAAAAACAATGAAATAAATAAATCACAAATGACATCATAGGTAACGTTTGTGCAGATTCATCAAAGGGCACCAAAGTTATAAGCCACGCAAAAAGTGCTCTACCTATGGGTTGAGCATCTTAGCCATAACTACACGGCTGCTACAAAAGTCTGTGTAATATGGATACATTGTGCACTATCTGAATCACGGATCATTGAGCAGTGATAACCAGTTAAATTCTTGCCAGGTGCAGTATGCTATTTTATTCATTTATTTATTGGGAATGTGTAATGTGCAGATACAGTAAATGGTGTTTCAAGGCGCAACAAGGCAAAAGAGGGGGGTTGGCGGGGATGAATAATAACAAAAAATGGCCCTACTAGGCCTTGTATCATTCGGATCATGCAAGCGCAGTAACAAGAAGTACAGGAGAGTGGGGAGGAGGGGGAAGTGCCGGTGAGAGCGAACTGCACTAATGCTAAGAAGGGAAAGAAGTACGGGTCGGAGTGGAGAGTGTGCACGTGCTGCGGTAGGTAGAGGGAAGAGGGCCCCTGGGCTGGAAGAGTGCAATTGGGGGGGCAGGTGGACAAGTGCCAGAGGAGTGCAGTGAGTGCAGGGAATTAAGATCCCCATACTTAGTGTGAGGGTGAGGCTGGATGGTCTAGAAAGGGATGCAGGCCCTGCCAGGCTAGTACAGCCTGGTAGGACAAGTGCAGGTTAAGGTGTGGGGAAATCAGGGGAGACTGAGGTGCTGGGGTAGACTGGGCGAGGCAGGCCTGGTGCCCTGTATGAATCAGAAGGAACCAGGCAGCCAGTCAAAATGCTGCAGAGGGGGACAGTACCAGGGGAGGGTGATAGGGTAGGAAGAAGAGACAAGGAGGGTCTTGAGAAGCTTCTAGAATTTAAGGAGACCCGGCTCAAGTCTGAGAGGGGCAGGGAGGCCATTCCAGAGGGAGGCTCCTGCGGAAGAGAGAGATACATCACCCACTGTCTGCTTAGAAAAGCATCTGATATGCAGAGAATTGGAGCTAGAAGACCAAAGGGCTCTAGCAGGGAGGTATTTTGGATGAGAGAGCTGGATGTAGCGGGATTCCAGTCCCCAGAAAGCCTTGTGGATGATGCAGAGGGTCTTGAACTTGATACTCGCAACAATCGGGAGCCAGTGGAGAGATTTTAGGGCTGGAGAAATGAGGTCCCTGGGCTTGAGGCCAAAGGTAAGTCTCGCAGTCATATTCTGGATTAGTTGAAACGGGCTAAGGAATGATTTAGACAGATTGAGGAAGAGGCTGTTGCAGTAGTCCAGCCTAGAGAGGACCAGATCTCTGGAGTTAGTGAGTTTGTTGGGGAAGGTGAGGAAGGGGAGAATGCCTCTAAGGAGGAGCAGCTGAAAGTGGGTCTTCTTGGCAAAGTCCGTGATGTGAGGAGAGAAGGAGAGAGAGAGGAGTTGAAGATGCCACCAAGGTGTTTTGCATCACAAGAGGATGAGGGGATGGGCCCATGGAGGGCAGCCTGAGAGTAAGAGGGGAGGAGGGAGCTGGGGTCCCAATCAGAGGGATCTCAGTCTTGCTGGCATTAAGGCAGAGATTGTTAGCAGCACACCATACCTATATAGCAGTCAGACAGTCAGGAATGAGAGTGGAAGAAGAGGACGCAGTGGATGGAAGCTTGAAGGAGAGCTGCGTGTCGACCGCATAACACTGGAAGTGAGGAGAGAAGGCAGAGATCAAATGGGCAAGAAGGGGCATGTTAGAAGTTGAAGAGCCACGGCGAGAGGGTAGAGCCATGGGGGACACTGCAGGTGGAGAGTGTGATGGAGTAGAGGAAAGGGCCCAATTGAACCTGGGATGGGCGGTCAGAGAGGAAAGAGGTCAACCAGTCCAGAGCTAGGTCCGTGATGCCAAGGGTATCACAGAGCCGATTTATAAGGGTGGCATGATTGACCATATCATAGACAGAGGAATGGTCAAGAAGAATGAGAATGGAATGAGAAATGGAATCAAGATTTGAGAGCAAGTCTTCACAGGTGTTCAGGGGTGCAGTTGTCATGCCTCTGGCTGCTCTGAAGCCAGACTGGTGGAGACAACCAGCAGATTCAGTGTGGTGGATCAGCTGGGAGATGACCAGATTCTCCAAAAGTTTTCCCAGGAAGGGGGATAATAGAGGGCAGTAGTTAGCCGGGCAGGAGGGGTCGGCAGAAGGATTTTTGAGGAGAGGGTGCACAAGGGAGTGCTCACTTAGGTATGTTTCTGTGCTGCATATGAGTCTGGCGCAAATTAGGGGTCTGATAAAGACCTGATTTTGCTTCAAGTATTATAAATATATTTCATTCCCTGCACCAAAGGGAACAGCTATAAAAAAGCAAGAACCTCTTAAACAAGAGATGCTGTACATAGAACAGTATGGTTTGAGGTCTGGTTGGGAATGATTTACCGCAAACGCGGGCATGAGAACAGGTGAATGGAACTGCACTAGAGGTCACAATCTACAGTTGTTTTATTTAAAGATATTTATATGCCCATTGAAATAAAGCAACTTTACCACAATAACACAATTTGTTCGTCAAGTGTTAACACTGAGACTATAACCCAGATCTCCAAGTTCTAATGTCAGTTACTAAGTAACAAGTCAAACCTCTGCCTTACTGTGAGTATTTCACAATAGCAATAAAATGGATTAAACCGAGAGATAGTCCAGGAATGTCCTTCTCACTTCTTTGATTGAAAGATAATGGCCTAACTTTTTGTAATAAAGGTGCTGATTTAGCGAACAGACAGGGGGGGGGCGCACCTACCAATTGCGGGAATAGGATTAATGGGCTCTGACTCCTTCTAGGGGGAAAAACAGGGAGGACTCTGGGAGCTGCAGCAAGCTCTTGGTCTAGGGAATGGGGAGGAACAAGGGAGATGCTCTGTATATGACACAACGTGGATACGAAGAACAATTAAGCACAAATGTGCAGAAAACAAAACCACTCTCTCTCTCTGGGGGTGCACCATAAAGGGCTATACTCAGTAGGCCCGCCTTGGGCATATGACCCGTGCACCACAGCACAGGAAGGACGGTGGAGCTGAACTCAACATGCTCGTCTCCAGCAGACCACAGTCACTGGGAACGGCACGGGATGATGTAATCAAGGCCAACAAGCACGTCCTGTGGTTACTCTTGGGAGCTGGGAGAATCAATCTGAACTAGAGAAGCACTCGCATGGCACTAAGGGGGGTTCCTCTCTCCCTTTGGCCAGCGGGTATGGGCACCAAGATGTGGGATAGAGGTGCGTTCTAAGAAGAACCAATCGCAGGGTACATTTTGATATCCCCGAAAGGTAACTAGCCCTCCGAGAATCCACTACAGTGTTTTCAAAGGTCTCTAACAGGTCCCGTGTGAATGTCTCCTTTCCCACTAGTTCAGGGTTCGTGTTCCTTCCTCTTTGGTGCTGACCAATGGCAGATGAATAATGGTCCGGATGTCAGCACAAAAATGTTATTTCTAATTGCAAACTGTTTGCTGGCGGAGTGGGAAGCAGTGTGGCGACACACGGGGAGGAGATGAGCCGGGAGAAGACAGGTATGTTTGCTCCAATCATGTTTTACTAATGTATGTCTAGCTATAGGGGTATGACATATTTTAACCATTGAGCTACGTGGGAACAGCAAAGACGTGAAGTTCGAAAGTAACTGTTTCTAACTTTATGAACATTGTATTAGCAATATAAAAATGATTTACTCTGCGTGCCAGTTGTCAGCTCTCATGAACCAGTTCTATTTCACTGTGCTGTTTGATTTGTGCTCACCCAGATGTAATAAACAGCGTAACTTCTTGCCCGGTGCATGCTCCTTTTTGACCTATTAATGGTAACTTAATTTATAATGAGCCTGAGAGGAGCCCTGATACATATTTGAAGGCCACAGAGAGATCCTCAGTTCTCTCTTTCAACTGAGGCTATTCAGGCCACCCTCCCTGGGGGTGAAGGTCTGGCAAGCGCAGTCCTGATCCAAGCAAAACACTGAAGAGGCCCTGCATACGCCGAGTTCACACAGGTCTGCTAGTCCTGAGTGCTTCCCACGCTCAGGGGTAGGAGTGAGCCCACAGGGGAGGCTCGGTTTCGAGGGGACTCGAGGATCCATAAGGACACGTGAGTGTCACCAAGCAAGAAAGCACTGCATTGTGGTTGCATGCCCACGGAGGAGGAGGGATTGTATTTTATGGTGTTTAGGATGTATCCTCAAGGTGGGAGGATGATCGGCCATAAAAGTAGTAGATGTTAGTGCGTGCGACCATATAGGGAGTGGGCCTAGTGGTGGGTACGCCTGCATTAGAGCAGGATAGGCGGCCCCCTAATAGAGGGGAGTTGCGCATAGCATCACCAATTTTTATAGTTGCATCAGTTGGGGGAGATGGATGTTATTTCATTGTTTAGGCATTAAAGTAGTGTATAGAAGGAATAAAGCGGGATGGGCGCATGGTAGTAAGTGTTGTTGGTTTTGTTGTAGCAGCATTGACCTAGGTGGAAGGTTCTTTGCCAAAAGGTACCTTGTGTATAATAGCATGCATGGCATTTTTCTGTGGAAGGCGAAAGCAAGAAAGGGAACAGAGGTGCTTCAGAGCCTACTTTTATTAACATAGGGGAAGGTGAGCCCATGGAGAGGACCGTTGCCTACTAACTTGGAGTGAGTCGTCGGGCCTGTGGAGAAGGCCAGTGTGTTGGGTGAGAGTGCATGTGTGGGCTTATAGAGAAAGGCAGAATGAAAGGGGGTGAGAGATGAATGACTAGGGGTGAGTGTGAGTGTTACAGGGAAGAAGGGTATAAGATGAAACTCAGGCAAGGGAGGTGCCCCGGGCAGTTAGGACATAGAGGAGGCAGAATAAAGATGGCGGGTACAAATAATGGCCTATCTAGATAGCCCCCTCGATCACATGTATAGGAAATTTCCCCAATACCGCGACACAGTTTTAAAGTATAATTTTCAGTGGGCCCAGGAGACTGCAGGTCAGTGTTTCCATGCGTAGCCCGGAGAGGGAACATTAGATGGCAGAATAATAGAAAATGTGTTCTCATACGTGTTAACAAAATACAAGGGCTAAAAGCTAAAGACTAGGCAGACTGCATTAGGGCTCTGGAAATTGTATGAGGAAACAAAAAAGGAGCCGTTGAAGAAGGAGGGAGAGGGGACGAAGGAGGGGACGGCCCAAGTGCTCTGCCTCCGCCCTAGTGTGTCTATCCGACATTATGGTCTATGGGAGGGTACAAAAACCTGCAGCGGGAAAGTACAGAGAAGGAAAAAGAGATATCAAAAGAAAAGTAGGACAGAGACACACGGTGGAATGAAGCACACAAAAAGGGTGAAAGAAAATACTTAGCAAAAATTGCAAAGAGCAAGCAGCAACAAGTGGATGCCTTATTTAACAAAGCATAGAAGGTAATAGAAGAAGAGGTGCACAATAAAAATGAAGTGGACTAGGGGGAATGGGTGTCGGGAAGGATACAATTCTGATTGGACGACGAAGAGGAAGAAGGGAAACAGGAGGAGGTAGAGGGAGGAGACGAGGGTAGCACGGCCTCAGATGAGGAAGAAGTAGGGGATGGATGGAGTGATGTAGAGGGGCGACGAGAGGAGAAAGTGGAGAAAAAAGGAGGAGACAGGACAGCGATGATTGCAGGAGTGACTGGCCAACTTCCCTTCGTAGTAAAAGGGGGAAGATAAAAGTAGGGCTAGCCCAGGCCACCAAAGGGACAGGGGGAACAGGGCTCAGGACGAGCAGAGACGTTTTGTATGGGTGGGCAAAAGGGGCACTCGCCCAGGACCCCCACCTTGGAGAGGGGCCCCACATAGCTGCCTGATCTGAAGATGTAAGATTCCATTATTCACCAGTCTTAAATAGGACACATCAGGATATTTTATGGGGTGCTGCTAAGCCTCTTAACCGACAAGCACATTCTGCCTTGATCAATTCACCATGTATTGCTTTCTGTGTTCGCTGTGGTATACATAGTCTGTGTGTTCCTTAAGGCACAACTCTCTAGCATTCCTTCCTTCCTGTGGGAATTATGTTGATCATGTGCAATAGACAACAGTGAAAATGCATATTGATAAATTGAATGCCACAGTGGTTCAGAAGTTAGCTCAGTGTATAAAGCACCCATTGCAGAGATATGTGTTCATATGCAAAATTATAATATCACATTCCAGCAAGGCTGGCTGACCCTTTCCTATGTCTGTATATGTACTTGGTTTTGCAGAGCAACATCTGCTATTATCAGCAATACACCTGCACCAGATAGGGGTTGCTATAAAAAATAACATGTCAAGGTCTAGACATTGGTTTGTTCATATGGGGTGTAGTAAAACCTAGGCAATCACCTCCAACGATGGCATAAACTGTTAGTCTAAGAGGTGAATAAGTATCCAAATTCTAGACTATGGAACGAAAGCGTTCATGCTTGTATCCTGATTTGCCAGCAGACGATACAGTGATCCTGGTCAAATCATCTAATATATCTTACATTACTGTGCTGCCTTCTGTGTGGTTTGCCTGCTTGCAAGCTGCTAGTATCGTTTAGCCCATTGCTTGATCTTTCTTCTTATGTAGGCAATTTGGGTGGAAGGGTTTGTAGACGGAAGAGAGCAGACCAGATGTTGCAGGCCCCGGGCAAGCATATTTTAAGGTCTGCTTGTTTGACACAAAAAACGGTTTGCTTTTTGGTAAAAGTCAAAGCTTTTTATGCACGTTTATAAATGAAAATGTCACGAGCCATTGTTTTGGAAGTATTCAAAGCTTTAAAATACAAAAGACAAACTCAGATTATATTTGTTTAATCACATTGATTGGTAAGCTGGTACTTATATACTTCCCTTGATGATGGAGAGAATGAAGCTAGAATCATTCGCATTTTGCAGAACACCCTTCTATATACCCTTCTATAATAGTTTGTTTAAAAATGGTCATGTTTGGTAATGTGATTTGTGTACTTTCCAAGTCTGTTTTTATAAAATTAGATTCTTTTCCAGTTCTTACCATGAACTAAAACAAAGTGTTCAAATGCAGAAATTGCAGAGTTGGCACAAATCCCAGCTTCACCCCTTAACCAATGTGTGATCCTGGGCATCCCATTTAATCTTGTATTGCCTAACCTCTCAAAATTGCCAGTCCCTAAACCTTTTAAAATTGTCAGCCCTTCAGAGTGATTTCCTTCTCATGGTATAATCTTCATAAAAGCCTATTCATGGTTTCAGTGGCTGTAGGGTTGCTTCCACTTTAATAGTGAGCATATTTATATCGCATACCACAGGCATTTCTTCCTTTTGATATCCATTGGCAACACTATTTGAAAACCATATCCCACTTCTAATCTCAGTCTCTAGATGAAGACACCTTCCTGGTAGCTTCTAATCTGCATCCACTGTCCATGCTACGGTATGTGTAGCGTTCTCCTTCCTTCCAATTGGTCTCCTCTATCCATGCTTGAGTACTTTTTCATTCTGTGAGGCAGCTAATTTAAGTTCTGTCTATTATGGGTTACATGTACCTTTTTCATACGTTCCTGCATTGATAGTATAGGCTGCATACCTTCCTGGGTGTTATTGATAAAAAGTATCCTGTATGTGCCTGACCTCCCACCCTGAAATTTTGGTTCAGTTTATTTAATTATTCCCACCTGGGTTTTTCAGGGCTCTGCCAGGCGCCCTTTATATAATTTAGTCTAAGTACAGCCCGTGGCTGTTGGGCTTTCTTCAACGAGACAATTTGTCATTTTTCTAATCAAAATCAACCATGGACAGAGTTAATGTCGTATCATACAGTGACGAATACTTTCAAAAATTACTAGGCATTACACCAGCCTTTGGATCACAAGAAGGAGTTCTTGCACAAGGATCCAACAAAGATGAATACGACGGCATCAACCAACGTAAGAAAAAGCTAATACGGACAGAGATGCATGGTACTTTCATGCTTGAGTACCTTAGATCTGGGATCATTCCAGACGGCCTACAGGTAAAAAACATACCTAGAGTTTTCATCGACAACCCCAAGTTCAAAAAGAATTTTAGTGGTGTGGGAAATAAATGCAGTAGGGATTGGATCATTTTAATTATTGATACCGCCCAAGAGGAGTGTAAAAAACAAGGTGATGAGTTACTCGAATTAGAGAAAAAATTCACAGAAAATGCAGCAATACAAGATGCAAAGCAAAAATTAGAAAAATTAGAAGAGGAAATTGCAAAATTCAAACAGATCACAATTGACAAAAAGATCCAAAAATTCAGAAAGGACTTGAGCGGCTACGCCGAAGAAAAAACCTACCCTTATTTACGGGAAACTTACTATACGGATTTACAACAACAACAACAGAATAACCCGTATAGGCGGAACAAATCTGTCAATTTCTCGGGCAGTTCAGCCTCCTCCAGTGGGAGTGATCCTAGCCCCTCGAGCAGCAATTCAACCAGCATCCCTCCACAACAACCTTTTTTTCCCCGGGGGGGACAACGGGGCCGCCCCAAGAGACGACCCTACCAACAAGGACAATATATGAGAACCTGACAATGGTACTCAAATCAACCATGAGACAACAAATTCCCATCTTCAACTTATCTTTACGAATACTTACTCCATCGGAAGAAACCCTTTTGGAAAAAGGCTTGTCGTTTGTCCCCTCATCACGAGCTAATCCTTTCCAAGCCGAAATGGAGCTTAAGAGATTCTTTCGGAACCTCCGACTGAAATATTTTTTTGAAATATATTTACCAGATCATCAAGAGACTACATCCGAGAGTAATGAAAAACCCGAGAACACCACCGGGTTCAAACCTAAATCAGTGTTTATGCCTCCACCACACGTTATACCAGCTGAATTTGAAACTTTCGAGAATTTGGTTTCTAAAAGTCTAAAAGAAGGTTTGTCTAAAAAGAACTATTATCAGGACAATCTATCCCGAGAGGAAAGAAAATCCCTAGCAGACCTCAAAAACGATCCATCTATCACGCTAAAACCTGCCGACAAAGGAGGAGGGATCGTCATCATGGAAACAACAGACTACAATAATGAATGTCGGCGTCTGCTCGCCGATACTACTTCATATAAACCCCTAAGAAGGGATCCCACCACTAGACTCCAAGAAGAGATCATCAATCTTACAAAACACGCGGAGCAGGAAGGTTGGATATGTGAGGGAGAACGTCAGTTCCTTAACAAAACACACCCAAGGATTCCAGCGTTCTATATTCTACCAAAGATCCATAAGAATCCTAGGCAACCACCAGGAAGACCTATTGTTTCTGCATGTGATTCGTTATTGGAACCTCTGTCCCTCTATACAGATTTTTTCTTGAAACCTTTTGTAGGTAAGATGCCATCCTACATTAAGGATTCTACAAATGTTATACTAACACTACAAGATCTTGAATTACCACAGCATTGTATACTGGCCACTCTGGATGTAGAAGCCTTGTATACCTCAATTCCACAAAGAGAGGGGCTAGAGGCCCTGAAGGTCTGCCTGAACAAAAGGATCGATGTTATTTCCACACCCACAGATTTCATCCTGGAATGTGTACGTTTGGCTATGTCGGAGAATTTCTTCCTGTTCAAGGAACAACTATACCAACAAATTAAAGGCGTCAGTATGGGGGCCACTTTTGCTCCGGATGTCGCTAACTTGTACATGGCACAATATGAAACAGATTACATATATCATGATCAGAATCCTTACAAGTCACAAATTCTTCTGTGGCGACGATACATTGATGACGTCCTACTCATTTGGACAGGCACAGAAAATGAGCTGAATTTGTTCCATCTATGGTTAAATCAACGCAATCATTACATCCGGTTTACCATCGAGTGGAGCTACCAGGAGGTAGATTTCCTAGATCTGCATATTTACAGATCAGGCAATATTCTTCAAACTGAACTCTACAGGAAACCAACTGACCGCAACACTCTGCTGCATTTCTCTAGTTATCATCCTCAGGGCCTGAGGTATAATTTGCCCTATGGCCAGTTTCTGAGAATTAGGCGGAATTGTTCCAGCAAAGAAAAGTATGAACAATATGCCGATGAATTACAACTACGATTGAAGGAAAGAGGTTATCCAAATAAATCTGTCAAACAAGCGAGAAAAAGGGCTTTGAATACCGACAGAACCATATGTCTTTCTCCCAAGGAAAAAACTGAAATGAATAGATTGGTTTGTGTCACCACCTATAGTCCTCTAAGTAACCTCATTAAACAAACCATCAATAAACATTGGCATTTGATTAAGAACAAGGGCATCCTGGATAAAAAGCCCATTTTCGCTTTCAAGAAGAACAGGAACCTAAGGGATTCCCTGGTCCACACCTATATCGAGGAAACAAAGACATCTAATACATTGTGGGACCTTCCGAACGTTGTGGGTCACTTTCGGTGTGGCACCTGTATAGCATGCCGCTACACGAGCCCCACCAAAACCTTTGACTACAAGGGCTATCATCATACCCTACAAACACATACCAACTGCAACAGCAAGTTCGTGATCTATGCAATATTATGCCCATGCCACTTGTTATACATAGGCAAAACCACCAGACCAGTGAAACAACGGATCTCAGAGCACAGATCATGTATCAAGAATAAGATTCAGGACAAACCTCTTGTTGATCACTTCAGCCGACTAGGACACACCAATGATGATTTATCCTGGACCATCGTTCAACAACTTACTCCACAAAAAAGAGGGGGTGATAGAGATGGAGCTTTGACTAGACTGGAACAACTACTGGTCCATCAACTTGACACTGTCAGATCAGGGTTGAATATTTCGGTGGAATGGAAACATTTCTACAGTCAATGAACCCCTGGCCTGTTTGTCCACTCCCTGTTGACCATCCTAGCCCTTTTTGATCTTTTTGATCTTTTTGATCTGTTCGATTTATGAGAACTCCTGTTCTTTAGTCACTTGCTCATTTTGAAGCATTTAGATTTTTTGCCCAGGTAACTTATAATTTTGTGTACCTTGACTATTCTGGATGTACCATTATAATGCTATATGTAAGTTTGGGCCATCACAGGATGTTTTCTCATATCCCAACTTCTTTTCAATTATGCATGCAGTATACGTATGACCTTTGTGCTGCAATTATGGTGTCATGTAGGGCATTCTGATCAGATTCAGTGACAGCATCATCAAATCTATATTAACTATACTGTCTTATTGTTCAGCATTAGTTTAGATGTGCAATATTACTTGTATGTATACTTCTGCCACTGAAACTCAGTGCTACATTAATAATGTACCTTCTGAAATAAGCACCTTGTCTACAAACAAATGTAAATAGTGCTCTTTGTGTGCTCAATCTCACATCACACTGTTACTTCGCAATTTTGTTGCCATATGTTTCATTGTTTTACTCTATGTTTCATTTTTATGTATCATCATGTTTGAGTGCCGGCTTCCACACATAACCATTAGTGGCACTCATCAACACAGCATTAGTATGCGCTCTGAACGTTGAATTTGTTCCCGCAACGTCTTGAGTGCTGGCTTCCACCCATAACCATTCGTGGTACTCATTAACACAGCATTAGCATGCGTTTTGAACGTTGAATTTACTCCCGTTACTTTACATCTGCACGTGCTCTTTTCCGACGTGATGGCTTGCGCTTCATCACGTGGGTGTTACCTCACCCTTGGAGGTTCCTTTCAACGTTTAGTCACGGTCCTACTTTGTCTCTCATTGGTCCTCTTGTGATTGACACTTCACTTCAGCGCCATGTCCAACCAATCGGATTGTCTCACAAGTATTATTACTCGCGATGTTTTGGGACAGGCTGTCATTCCAACTACGCTCGCGTACTGAGACGCTTTGTTGTTTTTTCTGCTCGCGATTCCCAGGGATACTCTTTCACTGTGACGACGCTCGCGTTTTGAGACCCCCCGCCTGGGCTCGGCCGTAAAATTGCGCATACAATTGTAAGTAATCAAGTATGCTGTTTAGCCTATAACGTGATGTTTTGGCCCCTTTCCTTCACTGTTTAGTGCTACATAATCTTTATATGTTTATACTATATAGGACACCATCTTTATATATAGTTTTTTCCATTATTCTTATTTTCCCCACACAGTTGAGTCGCATTCTGATATATTTGGCGGAGGAATCACGTTTTGCAGTTACCGCCTCCATTTTTTTCGGGCTGAGCATTACTTACCTGTTTGAGGTAAGATTCTCCATATTTGGCTTGGTATATTGGGCATTTATAAGGCCTATTATTTTGTACTGTATTTTTACAGCACTATGCACATGTCGTTACAGGTTCAATTCCTGTTCCTCCATGACGTACTCAGTACACCCCAGATATCTTGACTGATGATGGATATTCTTTTGTACCATAGCATTGGACAAATCTCTGGTAAGATTTCAGGCCCCTAGCTTTAGGAGACCCCTTTAGCATCTTATGAGAGCTTTTTTGAATTATTCATTTTATTAGAGGTCATAGTTCCACTGACAATTCCCCATCTGTTTTTTCCCCAGATAGACACTCCAGGATCACCTTTCAGGTTTCCACAAGTCCTGATGAAGGCCTGCTTACATAGCTATACTACACAGCACTTTCTAGGCCGAAACACCATTGTGTCGACGATATGACCATTAAGACAATGCATTTTGGAAACATTGATTTTTTTGTGTCTTTTATATACATGTCCACTTATGTGGGTTTATGTTGTATTTCTGTGACTGCATAGTTGTTTGTGTTCTACCCGATACAGCACACTTTTTTTGTACCATCACATTAAGATCCAGTTGTCTATACTGGATCATACTCACTTTGTATTGTTGTGTCTTGAATATACCTTGAGTGTTCTATCTCTACTAATACTATTCATTTTGATAAAAAAATTAAACATTTTGTGAAAAAAGGACTGCAGCTTAACTATTGGTTGCTTGTCTAATTTTAGATTGGAACTGTTGCCTGACCTCCCACCCTGAAATTTTGGTTCAGTTTATTTAATTGTTCTAGAACAGTAACCTCTTCGTAGACTGCTAATGTTGGTCTTCAAATGCTACTTGTTTATCATTCTGATTAGCGCAAGAATGAAGAGGGTAAGGGGACTTAAAGGGAGTAAACATGCTTATTATGCTGCAAGACAGCATATCAACCTATAGGTTGTGAGCGCAACAGGTGAGGGGCGGGTAGCGTGACCAGTATTCTTTTCCCTTAATTCCTTTGGTTTGGTGGCAGGGGGCCCCAAAGATGTCTGTGCCCAGGGCCCAAAAGTGCTTAAGATGGTCCTGAGGATGAGGCAAATCTTGCTGTTACAAAAGGGGAAAGGGGACGCACATTACGTACCCTGGCAGACCATGGACTGAAACAATCTACTATGCAGCATGCCCTCCTTTATGGCAGGGGCCAGCAAATGGATACAGGCACTTGAGAAAAAGATGGCAGGAGTGATGCTAGCAATAAGAGACATGAAACGTTTGTTTGCAACCATAATTGGAGAGCAAAGGGACAAAATATGGGAGCAGGCAGGGTGCAAGGGGGTGAAATTAAGCACTAACGCCCATGATGGTGCTCCGTTCAACAACTGTCGTGCCCACATATGGGAGGTACTGAGATGGACGTACCCTGATAGCTACAACCTGGGAATGGTAATGGCACATTAAATTAAGCCTGACGTAGACCCTGCATACTATATAAAAGAAGTGCAGGATCTCTGGATGCAGGAAAGGCGACAGAGCTGAGACGAGTGTATACCCTTGTTGTACCATATACCGGTCAAAGGGCTGCCGGCGGAAGTCCAGGCATCATTAGATAAAATTGTCAGAATAGAAGCAAGGGGATGGCCAGAGAAACAGGCAATGATAATACACTACTGTAAGCGGAAGCAGGAGAGCGAAAGGCAAGCAGCAGAAAATGTTGCAAAGGCAGAAAACAAACTGGTGCAAAAGAAACTGGTGCGGTATACCATGGAAGGGTCAATGCTCATGCCCGACACTGCCGCCTTAGTACCAGCCCAACAGGAAGGGTTTCCCGTGGGGAACACCCCATAGCAGGAGGGTTATGTGCAGCCACAGTACAGGCCTCAATGGGGAGTGCCCCAGCAGGGGAATTAGAAGCAGGCTCTTTTTTCCAACGGGAAGAGGGTATTCACCCCAAGGGAGAGGAGAAGGATACAGGGTGGCAGGGTACAGAGTTTTTGGACCATACTGCATATGCTGGAACATGGGGCACTTTGCACTTACATGTCCATTTGGGCAACAAGCACAGGCCCCAGTGATGCAAATGGCACAGCAGCAAGGGTTTGTCACTGTACAGCCAGAGTGGCAGCAGTTACAGTCGCCACCAGCCCAGCTGCAGAAAGCACAGGTGCCCATCCCACAGGGATCGCAGCAGGTCCAAGGGTGGGCCAGTGGATACTGGAATGACACCTCCAAATGTGACATAAACATTCGCACAAGGCGCAGGGAGTGCAGTGGTGTTAGGACAGAATGTAGTACCCCACTACACCGGGGTCAGCGTTGTCAGTGGAAATCCTTTCCCTTTCCCACAGGGAAACTGGCAACAATAGGGGGGCCCGCAGAGAGCCAGAGTGTGTCCAGTCCTAGAAGTAACTAATGGCCCAGAAGAGGAACCCGAGGTAGCAGTTAAAATAGGACCAAGAGAGTTCTCATTCCTCATAGATACAGGACCGAACACATCTTGTATATGGGAAGGTGGATTCCCATTATCTATCAAAGTAATGGATACGCAGTGCTTCTCTGGGGAAGTGGTGATGCTTCCAGTGACAAAAGATTTGCCACAAACAATAAGGACGCAGCACATCGTAGCACCATTATCGTACTCCAAAGACACTCCCGTTAATATACTGGGGAGAGACTTGCTCAGCAAACTGAATGCCACAATATCATTCACAGAAAAGGGGGTGGTGTGCTCAACACCAGGCATTTACTACACATGAGTGGCAGTGCTCCTCTTAGCAGTGCATGCTCAGAGCACACTACAAGGCCAACCCATGTACTCTAGGATGTTCTTGTATGGGTTTGAGGTACTACTGGGATGGGTCCCAGGAATACCAGGGAAGGTGTTCTGATTGGCATCAGAATTCTTGTTTAGACCACAATGCCAGAAGGAGGACATAAAAGGCACCACGTTAGTACTGCAGCTTGAGGAGGTAGTGATCCACAAAGATATGGTGATCCTACGTGGCATGGACAGTGACAACATGGAGTGGCGTACAGTGCTATGCATCGACCCAACACTGACAGTAACAGGAGTAACGGATGAACAGCTATTCTCTGATGGGGAAGAGGAGGGAGAGATGGTGTTCCAGATGCAAATACCCTGCTCAGTAAAAGTAGAAGAGAAGCTAGTGCTGATACTGACACAACTGATAAAAAGGTGAAGTAGACATGCAGACGAAGACCTCAAAAAAGTCCCAGAGAAATTATGGACGCAAGTGCTCCATGATGTAGGGGTACTAAAAGTGGGGGCAGTGAAAATAAAGTTGAAGCAAGGGGCACTGCTCTGCTGCCCCGAGCAAAAGAATACCCATTGTCCAGAGAATCAGATGAAGGAATATACTCAACCCTACATGCACTATGGAAGCATGGTATAATGCAGACATCCTCGTCACCATGAAACACGGCCATATGCCTGATTAAGAAATGGAAGGATGGTTCATGCAGGTTCATACAAGATCTACGCCCACTTAACGATGTAGTGGAGGCAGAGTTCCCCTGGTAACGAACACTGCAACAATACTATGCACCATCCAAACAAAGACAAAGTATTTCACAGTAATTGATTTAAAGAAGGCTTTCTTCTCCATCCCACTTCATCCAGACTCACTGTATTTGACAGCGTTTACATATCGGGGAACCAGATTCAAACACACAAGGTTGTCCCAGGGGTAATGCGAGCCCCCCACCATTTTCAACAGAGTGATCCAAATGGATCTGAGTAATGTACAAATGTTAAGTACAGTGATACAATATGTTGATGATCTGTTAGTGTTCAGCGAGACAGAGGAAGAGTGTAGGTCCAATTCAGTACATGTTTTAACACAACTAGCAGACAAGGGGTATAAAGTGGACAAAGCAAAATTGCAATACTGCCAGAAGGAGGTAGTGTACCTGGGACAAATAATTTCCATTGAAGGGTGCAAGATAAGACACAAACAGGTAGAGACAATTTACTAAACTACTCGCCCACACACAGTAAAGGAAATGCAAACATTCCTGAGATTATGCAATTATTGCAGGACATGGCTGTTTGACTATTCAACGTTTACAAGACCCTTACTGCAGGACCTTAAGGAAGCACAGAAGGAGAAGAGGGAACTAAAATGGAGATCAGACATGAATGAACATTTCAAAGAATTAAAATAAGCATTTACCCATGCACCATCGTTGGCCAACTGAACTGCAGTGAGATGTTTTACTTGTTCTCCCACTCAGATGGCTCAGTGATGATGGCAGTCCTCACGCAAAAGAAGCCACAGGTGAACTATTACCACATTGGTGTAATATAGTGGAAATTTAGACCCAGTGATGCAGGACACTTCTCTGGTGAACAAGTGCTTGTGGCTGCAGCGTTTGCCATAGAGAAGGCAGAGACAATTAACAATGGGTACCACGTAGTACTGTACATAGAACACTCATTCTTTGCTCTTTTGGAAAAATCAAAAAGCACATTAACAACATGAAGGGCATTAGTGTATGATGTTATACTGACAAACCCCGTGATTGAGGTGGTAAAGTGTCATGTGGTGAACCAAGCAACATTCATTGCAGAACCTTCAGCAGAAGGGGACTACATACAGATAAAATAAGAAGAGATAGAAGGGGCAGATATGGGTTATATTTACGGGCCGTCAAGTGTAGACCCCAATACGGGAGGGAGACATACTGGAGCAGCAGTAGCATGCCAGAAGAATGGGGAATATGTAATAGTGTCCCAGCAGCGATTACCATTGCATTATTCAGCACAGGCAGCAGAGTTAGTAGCCATGATAAGTGCATTAAACATGATCAAAGGGCATGCAGCTAAAAATAATTTGGATTCAGCTTATGTAACATTCACAATACATTCAGGATTGGTGTGGTGGGAGAGAGGGGGGTTCAGGAGAAGTGACAGGTCACCAGTACTACATGCACAGCTGCTCTGGCAATTGATTGAAGCATTGAGACTACCAGTGGAGGTGGCCATAATAAAATGTGCCACCCATACAGGTCAGCAGGATCAAATATCTTTAAGGAACAGGGGGGCAAATTATGGTGGCAGGAAAAAAGAGGAGTGAAGAGGACCTGCTACATTTTCGCAAACTATTTTGGAAAGGAGTGGAAGGAGAAAGACAGGTCAATGGTGGTGACAAGAAAGAAAAGGAGCAGTAATTATGTTTCCACTGAATCAACACATAGTTTGGACTCAATCCAGCAGCACTTAAGGCTTTTCAATATGAGTTCAGTTTTTGTTACCTCCCTCCTGCTTCCCAGGGTGAAAACAGCTGCCAACGCAAAATGGATTCAGATAACATGATATGAGGTGCTGCAGTTGGCAAACCCAACTGAAAAAGGACTGAACTTAGTGCGGGAGGAGCTCTGCGCTCCCTGTGCCTGATGGCATTACAAAACAGGTTCGTACTTGACCTCATGACTACAATGGAGGGCGGGGTCTGCCACAAGATAAGGAGCAGCTGTTGTACAGCAATACACACTAACAATACCACCAATGGGACGCTTGTGGAAGCTGTCGAGGAGATATGTACCCTGCATGAAAAAATGGTCATGTAAACACATGACACTGCACCGGACAATTGGCTTGATTCACTATTTGCCTTGGTGCCGGAATGTCTGGCAGCATTGTTCAAAATAGTTGTCCCTGTGCTCATTGAGTTTTGTGTCAGACAGTGGGTCATCGGACTGTGTGATTGTCATAAGAGGAAGGTGCGTCATATAATGTCTGCCAATAAAAATAAAGGATTAGAGAGTGGGCATCCCGAGGTGAATGAGGGGAAGGATGAAGTGTGTGTGGTCTTTGCAGCACCTCCACCAAAACGTGAAAGACTATGATGCTTTTTGGATAGCAGGCTCCCCAGATAGAAATGATCGTCTGGTAATTGGAGAAACACTCGATGGGTATTATGAAGAGGCAGGGGATGAACAGGGTAACACGATTCTGGATGCCCAAGGAACACTGTAGGTAGATGGTGCAGAAAAAGGTGTTGATCGAAAGATCGATTGAAGGGGGGAATGTAATAAAGGTGATCCAGCACCGTGTAACGCTCACCTGATTCCCACGGAGGCACAGGTCTGGCTTCGAGTGCTGATGCTTTTTCAATGGTGAAGCGCAGGACTCTGAAGATGGACAGGAAGGGCCCTCTACTCTGGCTTCTCCGGCTCGCAGGAATATTCCCCTGTGCGTGAAAAGGGAGTATTACCTTCTGACTGAGTTATGCTCAAGCCTCCCACTCTCTTCCAACCCTCCACAATACCCTTCCACGATTCCCCGTGAAGTCTCACCTTAGGGTCAGGAAGGATGAGCTCTCCATCCTGCTTCTGATGCAGGGGCGCGTTGAAACCCAGTTACTTCACTCACTGGATTGAGGATTGATGGGAGTTCAGGTAAGCTTGACTATTCAGGTAAGGCTCTGTAAAAGTTCTGTTGCAAGTTCAAAAGTCCAAGCTTAATAATAATGTTCATTGTCTTTTTGCAGCAAGCGCTAATGCTTATGTCTTTTTTCCCCTTAGGGGCCGGGGTTCGGAATGCCGGAGATATGGCGCCGACCCGAAGTGAAACGTGCAGTTCTGGATGAGCGCTCGGGAACTGTCTATGCATACGTCTATGTCTATGCATACGCTCATTCAATGTCTTTGTCTTTTTTCCCCATAGGGGCCCATAGGGGCCCATAGGGGCCGGGGTCCGGAAAATGCCTGGAAGCGGCAAGACCCGAAATGAAATGGGAATGACCCAACAGGTAAGTCTTATTCCCTTCCTTCTCTCACCTCTTATTCTTGTCTTTTTCTCTAGGCTCTGGGAAGTGGCTGTGTATCCGGATGATCGCTGCTGAAGATGGAGGAACCCAGGAAAGGTGAGTGAAATGCAGCGCTGCAGCGATCGTAACGAAATGCTTTTAAAAATATTGTCTTCCCTTTCAGGATCGTCGGTGATGTCTCCGTGGTGCAGATTTAGCTGGTAAGGTCTCTTGTCTCCCTTTGCAGGTGACCGAGGATGCTGACAGGCGTGGCTGAAGTCCGGATGCAGGAGCTGACACGGTGAGCAGAACAACGCGAAGCGTGAGTTGCTGATCGGGTGTGGTTTAAATAGCTTTGGAGAAGTCCCAAGTGTGTATCCTTCCTCCGATCAGGTATGTATCCTTCCCCGACCACACCCAGGTGGAAAGTAGTCCCACAGGTAAAGTAGTTCCATTCAGGCCTCAAGAGGGCCAGGATGTGGCAGCATGGTCTGCATCAGGTAAGTGCACATTAAAACACTTGAACACATGTCTAGCTTTATGAGCCTGGCGCCTAAGGCGCCAGGACAGAGGTCCAACATGAGCCTGGCGCCTAAGGCACCAGGACTGCGTCCAAAGGGCCCCAGCTTGGGCCCGCTGGCACTCCCCTGGGGGAAATGATGCCTGCCTCTGGGGTTGCTGGGTCGGACCTGGCTCCTTGGAGGTAGGCATCATGACACACCGGACAGGGAGGTGCACCTACCAATTGTGGGAATAGGAGTAATGGGCTGGGATTCCTTCTAGGGGGGAAAAGCAGGGAGGACCCAGGGAGCGGCATGAAGCTCTTGGTCTAGAGCATGGGGAGGAACAAGGGGGGATGCCTAGTATATAACACAACACAGATACGAGGAACAATTAAGCACAAATGTGCAGAAAACAAAACCAAAGGTAAGCTCTCTCTCCCTCGGGGACACCCGAGTGTTATACTCAGTAGGCCTCCCTTTGGCACATGGCCCATGCACCACAGCTCAGGGAGGGCAGAGAAGCTGAACTCAGCGTGCTCGTGTCCAGCAGACTGCAGAACTGAGTGATGTAATCAAGGCCAACTAGCCCACCCGCGGCTACTTGTGGTATCTGTGGTAATCAACCTGACCTAGAGAAGCACTCGCATGGTACTATGGCAGGCTCTGCTCTCCCCTTGGCCAGTGGGTATGGGAACCAGGATGTGGGATGGAGGCGTGCTCCAAGAAGAACAAGTCACAGGGTACGTTTTGATGTCTCTGAAAGGTAACTAGCCCTTAGAGTATCCACTACAGTGTTTGAAAAGGTCTCTAGCTAACGGGTGCCATGTAAATGTCTCCTTTCTGACTAGTTCAGGGTGTCACGTGTTCCTTCCTCTTTGGTGCTGACCAATGGCAGATGAATAAAGGACCAGAGGTCAGCACAAACATTTTATTACTAATTGCAAACTGTTTGTGGGCGGAGTGGGAAGCAATGTGGCACCACACGGGGAAGAGATGAGCCGGCAGAGGACAGGCCTGTTTGCTCCAATCGGGTTTGATTAATTTTTGTCTAGCTATAGGGGTATGATGTATTTTAACCAATGAGCTACGCGGGAAGAGCAAAGACGTGAAGTTCGAAGTGTAACTGTTTCTGACTTTATGAACATTGTATTAGCAGTATAAAAAAGATATACGCTGTGTGCCAGTTGTCAGCTCTCATCAACAAGTTCTGTTCCACTGTGCTGTTTGATTTGTGCTCGCCCAGCTGTAATAAACAGCATTACTTCTTGCCCAATGTGCATTCCTTACTTTTTGAACTATTAATGGTAACTTATTCATTACAGCCTGAGAGGACCCCTGATATAGGGCCTCATCACGACCTCGGCGGTAACGCTGGTGGTATTAGCGCGGGGGCTATTAGCGCGACCGCCATAGCCCCCGGCGCTAATAGCGCGGGATCACGAGTTGAGCGGACTTGGAAGTCCCCATTCCCCATTGCCCCATTCCCATTGGGCTCAATGGGGAATGGGGCATTTCTGGGGCAATGGGAATGGGGCAAATCCTCAATTCTCGGCGGATTTCACAACAGCTCAGAGCTGGGTTGAAATCCGCCGAGGTCCTGATTCAGCGGACCCTTAAATCCGGCGGTAATAGCGCTACCGTCGGATTTAAGGGTTACCGCCGAGGTCGTGATGAGGCCCATAGTCTGGTGACCAGTCAAACAACGAATTTCTTTGACAGACCAATATAAATGATGTCATACTATTGGAGCCACAACCTTTTCACTACTTGAGCAATAACTATTCTAAATTTTCTTGTATTTGTTTTTTTTTGTTATCTGATTTAAAGTTGTCAGCAGCAAGAATGTGTGGCTAACTTATGGTGGGCAGGTGGTGAATAAATGGAGTACTGCTCAGCAGGAGTACAACAGTGAGTAATTAATAAAACTCCTACTCAGCCCCACACAACTTGCACACCAGCAGCAATCCCAGCCATAAATGTGGAAGAGGCAGAGCCCAGCAGGGATACCTCATTCGCCTCTTAGGGTAGTGCAAGCAAGAGCGAGGCTATACTCTTCAGGACGGGTGTGTGCTGGGGCAGGAGCAACACAAACAACAATAGTGCTGGGGTACCAAAATAAATGAATGTCAGGCTGTATAAAAATATATTCTTTAATGATACTAACAAAAATGCACACAACTAAAAAAAACTCTACTGGCCCATCCTTGTAAGGGAAAACGCAAAGCAAGCAGAAAACGCACAGCAAGCAGACTTTAAATTAAAGGGGGCACTCTGGGTTTGTAGATAGGGGTGCTCAGGCAAACCTGTCACCAGCAAAAGGTCAACATTATGAATAGTTCTTTCAGAGGCAGAGCAGGGAGATTAAAAGTGTACTGGGTCCTTTAAAGTGAACCAGGACCACCAAGTATCTTTAGTGCTTGTCTTTCAGGGATCAACAGAATTACCAATCTAGTAGTCTCAGAGTGCCAGCGATGGTTTCCAACGATGCAGTACTATTTACCAGCAGCGACTGCTTGCTGGTCAAAGACGCTGGAAATGGCAGGTCAGCATTGCTGGAAGGCTTGGTGGCCTCAGGTGCAGAAAGCAGAGACCTGTCTTCGGCAGTGAGTGAAGTCAGAACTGTGGTACTACAGCAGCAATGGCTTGGAGCTCATAGAAACTGATAATAAGGCAGGTTGTGTTTAGTTGTGTGTGCTGTCTCAGATGAAGAGACAGCACAGCTTTGGCATCAGTGTCAAGTGAAACTTGGAGATGCTGAGGCAGGCAAGCATCGAGGACAAAGATGCCCCCAGCAGTTCCCTTGCAACAACTTGGGTAGAGTTGAAGGCCCCCAAACTAGCATCAAGGGGGTTTGGAGATGCAGGGAGATCAAGTGTTCACTTACTCAGTCCTTTTGGTGCTGGGATACCTAGTCCAGGGTTTCCTAGGCAAGGTGAGCCCCTGCTTCTACTTTCCCAACCAGGAAGGTTTATAGAGAGCACTTGGAGGGTTCTTTCAACTCCACTGATCTGGATTATGGATAACAGTGTCTCATTTGCAGTATGCCTTATCCAGTCAGCTGGCTATCCCAGAAAGGCTTTTGGGATGTTTATGGAATAGAGTTTTCCTCTTCTTATGAGTTCCTGGTCTTCACCTTTTTGGCAGAGGACATTGGACTAGGCTGCACTCTCAATCCAGTGAATCCTTCTTCAAGCAGTGTCCAAATATCAAACAACTAATGGGAGGGTTTCCTGGCATCTTGTATGGGCAAAATACCACAACATATTGGTCCAAAGCAAGCATATTTCAAGGGTCCATTCCAGGTTGATGTAACAAATTTCCTTTGCCTTCTGGTGTCACTCACAGAGTGCTTTGTCTGCAGGAAGTGGGGAGGAGGACAGGAGGTTTGAGAGTCCTAGCAACATCCAATGGTGAAACCCCTCTGTGGATTGAAGCTCCTCCCACCCCTTTCCTCTGTCTGCCTACATCAAATGGTCTCCAGTAATTAGCATGCTGGTGACAGGTGACCATTGTAATGATGGAACCGCCTTTGAAACACTGACATCAAGATGACCTCTCTGGCAGTGTTTCTATTTCCTGGAGGATGTGACATGCCTACTGAGGGGTGGCAAAGGGGTGGCCTCCTGGGTGGCAGCTGCAAAGATTGTTGCGGGTACAGCCAACCTAGGCAGCTTACAACACACCACGCCATGTCATTTATGAATCAATGTTCACAAAGCTGGCAATAAATGACATCAAATCCATGTGGCTGCATAATTTTGTAATATCAGTAGCCACGATGTCAAAACTAGACTTGGTTTATAATTAGTTTTTATAAACTGAAATCAGTCTTCTTGGGGTACATGATTATGATACCAGAATCTCACAGTTAAAAAACAATGCTGTCTGTTGTCCCTCTGGTTGCCATCAATTGTGCACATGTGACATTTGAACCTGCTGTGTTAACACTGCAGGGCAGTTGCATGGGATGTCAGTAGACTGTCACAGCAAGGTACGTGGTTGCATTATGCTTTTTGGCATGGAGCATTATGAAAGTGACGTAGGATTATCAGCAAAACAAAAGAGGTGATGGCTGGAGGGTTTAGAATTAATCTTAAACTCTGGCATTGCTCCAGCCAACCCTCCAGACCACTGTTCTTTGCCTGCCAAGCCATTACAAAAGGGGAAAGACCAAATGAAAATCAGGCTTGGTACCACCACAAAAGGGGCAGGCCAGTCTGAACTGCTTGGTAACATCCCTTCTGGATGAGACCACAAGCATCCCCAAACATGTTTCAGCCTTGTTGGGCCACATCAGTGAGGAATAGCTTGGGTTTCTAGGCCCAGCAGGCATGGGACTCATGTTTAGGCATACCCGTCCCACTCGGGGTGACTACAGCAAAACAAAAGAGGTGATGGTTGGAAGGCTTAGAATTATTCTTAACCTCTGGAATTGCTCTGGGCAACCCTAAAGACCATCGTTGGTTGCCTGCCAAGCCATTGCAAAATGGGAAAGACCATATGCAAATCAGGCTTGGTCCGAACACAAAAGAAAAAGGGCAGTCCAACCCAAACGGCTTGATCACATGCAGTCGTATTAGTCAACCTCACTTCTAGAAAAATATAGGCTATTCCACCCTTATCAGATCACATTCAGCAGTTAGTATGTTGGCTCTGCTGTCCTCAATGGAGGATCATGGCGGTGTAGGTGGGGATGCCCAAAGGGAGTACCATACCTGGGGCCATGTGAGCACACCAACACGAGACAGTGCTTGCACTATGGAGTGGGTCATCTTGAAGAGGACCTTACCCATGGTAGTGCTCTCTTTTTCGGAACCATTGCACCCTCAACTCTGCTGGAAGGTGCGCAACTGCATGCTTCTCTTAGTGTGGTTGAGGGAATAGATCCCCTCATTAGAATTTAATTGTGGGCTGTTTGAGTGACTAAGACAGTGGTCTTTGCAGTGGGAGGGTGCTAGTGCAGTGGTCCACCAATTCCTCACTGACGAAGGGATGCAGACTGTTGGACAATGCTCGAGGGCTGATGGCAGAGGGCGAGTTATCGACAAACTAAGAAGGACAGGAGCTTTGGGTGGGGGAAACAGCAGGGATTTAGGGATATCAGCCGGGAATTGAAACACACGCGGACCCGATCATATATACTTAAGCAATTTAATGTAGGGGTGCCCTTCTCTCCCTGTTTTGCTGACTTGCTTTGCAGGCCCTCCCTTGGGCCGGCCAGTGCCCTCTAGGACTGGTGGTAGGCAGGAGTGGGTGGTGTCTAGTTCTTTAAGTTTGGAGGTCCTCACATATGTCTTTGGGGGATCTGTTTCTCATACTGCGTGTTGTGCTGTCTTTATAACGAACATTGTATGTAGAATGCACATATAACGAAAATCTTATAACAAAAAACATAACAAAAATGTATGTGGGGGTGGGGTAAAGAGTTAAATCTTGTGGGGATACCGTTGGGGTGGGTTTTAGGGGGTATGAAATGAGGGTTTGGGGGGACCCTCAACACCCAACAAAAAAAAAGAAAATTAGTTATGTTTTGTCTTTATAAAATGTTCATTACATGTGCATTTGTTATACAATTATTAGTTATAAAGACATGTAACCATACTGCGTGTGGTAATTTGCATGGGGAAGGGGTGCTCTTCTGCTCAGCCTTGCTCTTTATTTGATGTATACTGATTCGCTAATGCTGTGTACACTGAGGGTTGGACTTGTGTTCTTGGTTTCCAGCATGGCGTTTTTCAAATGTGGTCTCAGTGACTGTGTTGCAGCTCTTGCCGAAGGGGTGGAGCGTAGTTTCGAGCCCTCTGGAGTTTGGGACTTGGTTGGGGGGAGGTTGTGGGCGCACAGTTGGTCTTGAGGGCTCGATCTGAGCAGTTGTTGCATGTTGCAGACATTCACCCGTGTAGCAGAGAACAGCATCTGTAGCCCTACCGGTGAATCACCTTGTGTTAGGGAGGTGTGGCGGGGGAGATGTGACAGGATGCCATCTGGCAACGGTGGGAAAGCCCTGGATCTTTTTATTTATTTTTCTAAGTATTTAAAATGATGCCTTATATTCTTTTTCTGAAAGGGGAGTCTGCTAATAATAACAGCGCAGGATCAATGGCACATGTGCAACCCTGGTAGCTGCTGTGACCGAAGGTCCCTTTTAACTTCTGTACTTCTGAACTAAAATGCAATATGTGTTGCCTTATTGGTCTGCTGGTAGGGTAAACTCTAAGAATAAGTCATACCTGCTTATGGTATGGGGTCTGTTAAGAGCAAACAATTATTAAGGCACCCCAATTCAATATCACACCATTGTCAACCCTTTGAGCCCAGGTCAGTGATGGCAAGAGGCCAGCCTCATGCCAGAGTGGTGCACTACACAGGGCCTTTGAAATCAGCAGGCATGGGAAAGGGGCATGGTTAGAGTAGCCAAAAATGGAGCGGTGGACCTGAGAAGGGATTGCCATCATCTCGCTTTTCTGTTGGGGATCGTTCCCTTACTGTCCCTTCCTGCAGGGTGAGGCATTGAAGCAAGGGTATGATGCTATGAAGCAAGGGACACTTGTTCCAGCGGCAGGGATTGGTGCCCTTACTGCAGACTTGCTTTTGTCCAATCCCCAGTGACCATTTGCCACTATAAGGAAAGGATCTCCCACTGCTTTCTTGATTCATCTTTGGACTTTCAAGAAGACGAGATGAATTCACTGAACCTCTATTGGGAGTGCAGCCCATTGCCAAGTCCTCCAACAGTGAGGTGAAGATAGAAGGCATCCAAGGCAGAGGAAAGCTATGTACCATAACCATCTCCTTGGAACAGTTGGGGTGGACTGCTGTGGATCAAGGCCTGCCTTTCAGGCAGCTGCACTGGGACCAGGCTACTCACTGGGGAGAGGAATTCCTGCAGGTTCCAGACAAGTTCTCTGAACAGGTTGCGCAGATCAGGAAGGACTCGTCTTGCCTTAGACTTCTGAATTGGGACTCCCAGAAACCAGAAAGCACAAAAGCATCCAAAATCCTGTTTGCACATTGTCGGACCACGTTCGAACATCGTTCAATGCCCTCTGAACTGACACAAGTCCTCCAGTGCTGCATTTGGCAATTCACAACTTTGCACTACCTGCATGCATCCCTGAACTGGCTCAACACTGCTTAACAGCATTAGTGCTCATCACTGCCTCACCTCAAACACCTGCTCACCACTTTGGAAGCCTTTAACTCGCTGTAACTTTGAGCACCGCATAAAACCAACACGACTTTTCCTACCCTTGAGCCTATTCAAACATCGACTTGAGCCACTGGAAGGCATTGTGTCATGCTCCAGCTCAACCCAGCAGTAGCATCGCTTGAACTCAACTCAACTTGTTGTATCTTTTGAAACACATTGCCTCGAATGCCGACTTGAACCGTGCAGAGCCATTCTCTAAACCAACTTCACTTTGACTCGCCTTTGTATTAAACAACACATCTATAACCGGTTCAAATGCAAGGGACATGCAGAGAAGTCCAGTTCCATGCTGTCGAACCACAATAGACCAATAATCAGGTGCTGTCAAGAGGCCTGTCCTGCGTGTCCTCTTTTGACACTATTGCGTCTTATAAGGCCCCCTTCTGAATCCTTTTCTTGAAAGACATATCCTTTGAACAGTGGGATTTCTGCAATTGATTCCCTGGTCAGCCCTGCTCAAGTACAAACAGTGCTATTCTATACCAGCTCTGCATTTTGCATGTTCATTAAACAGGGGTGGGATTTTCAGTTAGTTGATTGCATTTTTGATTGTTTAATTGAAGTAGATATATATTTATAGAACCTTCATTAGACAACTTTTGGATCACTACTGTTAACACTTCATACTCCTCCAGAGAATGTAGCCTGCCCTCTCCCCATGTTAACACAAAAGGCAAAGGAGGCATAGCCGGCAGGCTGTGTCAGTTTTACCTTTATTATTGGGATCACTGCTGGTTTAAAAGTAGGTTGAGGATGAGTAGGTGGTTTACCCACTACGTACCCCTGCACTCCTGCAGAACAGGAGTCCTTTCATCATGGGGACATTTGATGGGAGAAGATTGATGTCCACGTGGAGTGTAGGGGTGCAATTGTTTTGAAGCATTTTTGGGAACCGCTTCTGAATGTTTGGATAGGTGTCATGGCAATTATCGTTGAAGTGTTCACACTTCTAAGTCTGGTAGGGATTGTATTAAAACCAAGAGGAAAAGGGCTTCTTTTTTGGGAAGGAGCAGACACACACCTGTGTGGTTTATTGTGACTGACTACACTTGTGAACAGCATGGTACACTGCTACAGACACACATTGTTTACATGTAGGGTAGCAGATGAAACAAAAGTAAAGAGAAGAAAGACTACGTACCAGGTTGGATGCGTTAGTGGGGCAGAGATGGCTCACTTAGTTTTGCTGTCTCTATGTGCCCTATGTAAATATCACACCCTGGCCCTAATATGCATAGATTGCAAGTGATTGACACTCCAATTACCTATGTGGCATCATGCCGCTAGATGCCCACTTCAGGGCTAAGTGATCTTATCTTAGACCGACTTTAACTGCCCCCTGGGATAGCATCGACCGTGCATCTGCGGTGAATCAAATGGTAATACCTGTCTGACAGTTTTACTGGTTCACCCGGGCATGAGGAGTGCCAAATAGGCTTTCCAAGATGTTGTTGACGTTCTGCCAGGGCGGAGTCAACAGTAGAAAGTAGAAAGCAAGAATGGACTAAGGAGATCTCACCGCAGGAGCCAGCTGTATGCAAACAAAGCCCAGGAAGTTCAAACTTGGAACGCTGCAGCTTAAACAGTTGCTTCTCTCCGGGAGGGGTACAAGAATAACAGGACATTGCTGGAGTGTCATGGAAGCCGGCGGGAGCCAACTCACTTGGTGGTGGCGTGACCACAGAAAGGTGCACTGTCAGGTCCAAAAACTATGCTGAGACCACCAGCCTGCCACAGAGCCGCACAGCAAGCAAGAAGGAGGAGGAGAAGCCCCCACAACCCCATGAATAACGGGATCCTTGTCCCTGAGGTATTGCAGGTAACCCGAACAGCGGAAAGACCGGGTGGGGTTCCGGAAAGAGGCACAACTCAAGCAGAGTGCATTGAGAGCTATCTCCCTTGTCGCAGTGGCCAGCCCAATACCACTACACAAGTAATGTGTATCAGGAGTCATCACCCTTGTCGAAGTGGTCAGCCCGATACCACTGCCCAAGCAGGCTGCATCGGGTGTCGTCTCCCTCATCACAGTGGCCAATCCAATACCACTGATCAAGCAGAGTGGAAAGGTAGACATCTCCCTCAAGTAGTGGTCAGCCCAATTCCACTGCCCAAGCAGGGTGCATTGGGAGTCCTCTTCCTCGTCGCAGTGGCCAATCCAATATCACTGCTCAAGCAGAGTGGAATGGGAGCCATCTCCCTCGTCATAGTGGTCAGCCCAAGACTAATGTCCAAGCAGAGTACATCAGGAGTCCTCTACCATGTCACAGTGGTTCATTCAATACCACTTATCAAGCAGACTGTGTTGGTAGTTATCCCCCTCATTGCAGTAGCTGACTCGATACCACTGCACAAGCAGAGTGGAACAGGATCCATCTCCCTCATCAAAATGACTTGCCAAGTACCCCTGTTAAAACAGAGGGCATTGGGAGTTATCTTCCTCATCGCTGTGACACTATTAACATCATTGGAAAGCCTGAGAGCTTTGGAAAACAATTCCCTCATTATGATTTAAAAAGCAGCAGAGAGGCATAAAAGAAAGACAGAGATCCCTAGAAAAGATATCCATCATCAGATTGTTAAATTGAAGCCAAATAAGGCTATGAGCTTTTATACTTCCTAGAAGGAGTTAAAGAGACTAATCCGAGTTTTCTGCAAGAGTGTTTAAAGACCACTGTGTAGAACGTTTACAGAAGTGCCAGGAGAAGAGAGTCATTCCCCTGGTAGCTTATGATGAGATATTGAAGTAGTTACATCTACTATAAGATTGATTTAAGAAACCAGGAGAAGGGAGCCATTCTCCCGGTGAAGGAACACACACTTCACTTTAGTTAAAGACTTATGTTTATAGTGTTAGGGTTAGAATAGTTGGTTTTCGACAGAGGATGGAGAACATTTAATTTTGACGGACATTCTGACAGGCCACCAATGTTTTCAGGGTTGAGGCAGGCCCATAGAAGTAGGGAGTTACAAAGTAAAAGTTTATGGGCCACAAAATGACCATCGTTGGCAGTCTCTTTCCTCTACACCCTCACAGGGGTCAAACCACATACCGTGATTCTTCCCTCTATTAGGGCTCTCACTTCACAACATGAAAATAAGAACACCACACATCCACTTCAATGATCTTACCCTCACCAAGAGGCTATGATGGTATGGCCCTTAGTGGATAGTGACTGCACCCCTCTGACTGCGAGCTTTACTTCTGTATGCCACACATTCACCTTTCTTCAGCTGTGAGAAATGCCCTGGCAGACTCCAGTGTACATATCTGGGACAGAAGGGGTGCCTATCAAGGTTACCTGGTAAACTTTGATTTAACCGCTAATCAGGAATGCCCAATCACTTCTTGGGTACATCACGCATCCATGCTTTACTAATTTCCCAAAACCTTTTCTTGAAAGATGTGAAAAATTGCCTTCATGGAAATGTAGAGGAGCAGGTGGATACTTTCACACTACTTCCCGCCCCCCTAATGCCGTCATATTGCAATAGTAGAAGAAGAGCAGTAAAGGCGACCCCCGGTATTGTTCCTCTACCGCATTGAGTGTATGAGAGACGTTATGCACTCAGACAGCCATACAGAATGTACCCTTGCACTGAAAGTGTGGAAGGTTGCTGCATCAAAGAATGTCTGCACGCACCGATGGACATCATTAAAATTAAATCTGACAAAGCCAGAGTGATGTCATGAAGTAGATATAGAAACCTACGTTGAAACGATATGAAAATACTTAAGAGTAACTATGTAACTGAAGTACCAAGACAAACATGTACCTAAGGCTAAAGTAATTGTGACTACAAAGAACATGAAGTAACTTACTAGTCAATAAATGTAAATATGCAGTAACACTAGGTAGAAAGAAAACATATTGAGGCTTGCTAATGAGGAATATATAACGTGGCAAGGACGGTCATGATAGGAAAATGGATGCTGGCTCATGTCACGCAACCTCAGAGACAAACCAAGGTTGAAGAAAAAGCTGAAGTATGAAATGTCTGTTTGCAGAACAACAGAAAGGCTATATTGGCCTAGGACGAAGAATGCTATTTTAAGGAATAATTGCAAGGCACAAAGAGAGTTAACCAGAATAAGCTATGAATGAAGGAGACATTCCTCTTAGATTTAAGAAGAAGAAAACATCTGCAAAGGCTAAAAATATTGGGCTATTAACAGTGTATGACGTCTATGTAAGGTAGAGTGAGCAAGAGGAGCAATAGCACCCTGCATAATTGAATCAAATAACAGGAAATAAGAGGCTGGAATTGACAAATTCATGGTCTCTTCACATGTGACTCATAAGTGCAAGACACAGGCTAGTCATAAATCCTCAGACGAAGATAGTGGTGTGCTCACACTCCCTCGAATGTTCCAAGTGGCAGTGAGCAGGCTGCAAGGTCAACTACAGAAAGAGGACTTTGGCTTATGGCCGACCGATGAGAGATAATGGACTAATTGGGAAAATGGGGAGTAGTCTGATGCGATTCAAGCACCTAAGTTTTGTTTCACGTACATGCTGCTAGAGAGCCGAAAGTCCAAGGTTAGGATAGCATGCCAACCAATCAGTGGGTCTAAGTGACAACCGAACATACAATGTTGTAAGACCAAAACACTGTCATTTGTCGCCCTATAATCAGTACTATGCATATTTGAAGGTAGGTCAAGGTGTGCCCTACAGATAAAGGACAGCCAATGAAGAACTAACCCATTCATATTCTACATGTAGATATACTCCCATAACCAATCCCTTCCCTCAATAGGTTTTATAATTTGCCAGGTAGAATGACTTCATAGATGACGCATATTGGGGTATAAGACCTCAATGTAATCAAGCTGCCATCAGTCTGATGCCTGTCATGTCTCCCTGCTTTATTAAATGAGAATTAAGTAGTACTTTGCCATATTTCTTGAGTCTGTCCAGTTATTTGGTCTGAGATCATTATTTGTAATTCAATCTTGCAAAAAAGACGCTTCAGGTTGCTAGAGCACATTTTGGTAGCAGTGCAGATGGTTATGGTCTAATCGACCTAAGCCAGATCCAGACCCCTGGATGCTTGGCTGCTCCCGCCATTAACCAGAAGACCGCAGAGTTTCCTGCGAAGATTGGCACACAAAGTCACATGCAAGAAGATTCAGTTGGCAGGTGCCCCTTTGAGGAAATTCCTGTCCGGTCCCTGCAGTTGCCCCTTGGATGGAAGGCAAACTGTTTGTTTGAGGTAGAGTCGATGTAGAGTATCTCGAGCTGAGTTATGGATGTACGTAGAACAATAAAGGTGGCAAAAATAGGGGGAGGGATTGTGTTGTAAATAATACGTTAAAAGAGTAACAGGATTATTTGGGGAGATTATAAAGGTAAGAAGTAGCTACCTTGATTCCTGATTCCAAGGTGACAGAAGGGTACGCATTCATTAAAGACTCCAAATAGAGGTGTTAAGTATTCCTGAGGCTAGGCCCGCAGAAGAGTGTGTATCAAACTCCGAAATTTAGTGAAATGGAGAAGGGATACATTAACTGAAAATAGTAAAGGAAGGCATAAGAAGTAACATTTAAAAGGTGCACATGTGTGGGGTTATAAAATGTTCATATAAAGCTTTTGTTGTGTTGAGACTAATAAATACAAAACAATATTAAAAAATTAAGGAGATTCATGAACATTTCGACCAAGAGATTGACATCAATCAAGAGGGTAAAAATTGAAGGAAATTAATATATAAATAAAGAAGAGACTCTTAAGATAATTACAATAAAAGAACGAGATAACAAAACTTGCTAGAAAGTGTAACTGAAGGAGCAAGCAGAATATCATTGCATAGATTTTTAAACAAAAAAGTAAGCAGTTAAAATATTTCCTTTTGGGATTATTAACAGTGATTCATTCTGCCTACACCAATTGATTGGTGTGGTATATTTGATTAAATATAGAATTGAAATCGACTCGTCATCATAGGGAATACTCCTCTTTCTGTGTAGGACATTGCCATGATACACAGCAAAGATAAGGAAATATCATTTGGAATGGGGCTAAGGCACGACTAATAAAATGCTCATGCCGTGGCCTCAGGAAGGTTCACTGTTGAAAACCATATTGCGGCATATGACAACTTATTTGCATCCCACATATAAGGGAAAAAAGTTACAGAAAAGGCTGACCATTTTCGAATTATGGAAAATGTATCAGACTGAGACAGAAGATCCAGTTGAGAGGGAGTGGATGCTCGATCAGCATAAAGGGGAGAATAAAATGCCTTTGGCTCCACTTTCCCCTCCTGAAGATAAGAGCATAATTACAGAGGCTAAGGGAGTGTACCCTTTAAGCAGCTACGGGGTATTTTAATCCAACATATGCACCCTCCCCCCCGCTTATAGCAGCGAGGAGAATGTGGAAGAGAGCAAAAGCAGAGAACACAAAGATATATCAACACATGATGAAAGTAAACAGTGTGATGAGAGAAAGGACAGGCAAGACAGACAAATGGAGATCGAGGAAGAAGCAAAGAAACAGAAAGGAAATAAAGGATAAGGGTAAGGGAATAATGAAAGTACAGAATGAATGGATGGGAAGACAAATATTACTTAAGCTAGACGATAAGGACAATGATGGGGTTCGAGAAAGAGAGGAAAGAGAAGAGTGGGAAAGGAAAGAGAAGAGGAAAGATCAAACACAGAAGAGAGGATGAAAAAATGCAAGCGAAAGGAAGGACGAGGAAGATATGCAGCAAGGAAAGAAATTGAGAGGTTAGAAGAGAAGAAATGAGACGAGATAGAAGCCCAAAGAATGAAAGTACGTAGGTTGCAAAGAAGGCAAGAGGAAGATGAATTGAAGGAGATGAGGAGAACAGAAGAAGAAATGAACAGGAGTAGGGGATTAAAAGATGAGTAGATAGAATATGCATGTTATAGGAGCATAGTGACAATTGATGTACAAAAATGATTGGAGGAAGACAGAGGGTCACAACAGCCTTGTAAGGAGCTGCAAGGAATGCTGAGATCAGCATGGGATGAAGGATAGGACACAGAAGATATAGCGCAAAGACTCACAAATTTGTACAGGCAAATAAGGGATAAAGACGGGCATACAAACTAAGAGAACGCAGAGTGATCTCTATTAGGGGGAACTGAAGGTAGGTTAGATGGCGTCATAACAGACGAGTATGGAATGTTGTCTTTAAACAGGTTAGATCTTCATGATGCGAAGAGGAATATCAGCCACACAAGTTGGGCATAATGATGTCAGACGAACTAATAGAGGAGAATGAGAGGGCGCAAAGTAAGGGTGCATGCAGGTTTTTAAGAAAATCAAGTATAGAAAAAGGGGTAAAATGATCAGACTTGGAGGTCCCTAAGGAAGAAATACAAGAACCAACACCATATACTTAGTGACTCAAGCAAGATTGTGAAGTACAGGTGATATATCTCTGTCATATGTAAGCAGATTGCGATTAGTACCAGGAAGGAGACAAACAGGTGAGACTAACCCCGCTTGGAAGACGAGGAGTGTTGATTATGGACCGAGATTTTCAAAATTCACATTATTGTAGAAGGGGGAGGATGATCACAATATGTACCATGGCCACAGTTGGATAAAGACAATTTAAGATGTAAATTGCAGAGTTTGAATTCTGGTTCATGAAAATGGATTTATGAGTTAGAGAGAATGACATCAGGAATGACACTAGCTATAGGTGACGTAAAACACTTGCTAGCAGCTATCATAGGGGAGAGAGCTGACGACATTTGGAAATGAGCAGGATATGGATGGGTGACTACACAAAACACAACACACAATGGAGAGCCATTTAATAATTGCACAGCAGACGTATGGCGGGCACGCAGAATGGGTGCGATTATGAGTAGGAAAATGGGAGAGGGTGAAGAGCCTGTTGCTTATATTCAAAACATTCAAGGTAGCTGGCGGCATGAGACTCGTGAATCATGGAACAAAACGGTAACATTATTTTACCATATTTTGTGTCAAGGTTGCCCGAGCCAGTGCAACGCCAACTGATGAAACAGGTGGGAATGGAAGCGAAGCTACGGCCGGAAATACAATTGACAATCATGCATCACTGCCGATTAATGCAGGATAAGACTTAAAAGAAAGCTGAGAATAGAAAGCAGGAGGAAGAGAAGTTGGTTCAGAAGAAGTTGTCAAAAATAGCCATAGAGGGAGCGGTATTGACGAGTAATGAAGGAGGGGTAACACAGGAGATGCAGTCAGGGCAGCAAAATACCACTGGGTATCCCGCTGATCAGAGTGGGTACAACCTTTGGCCAAGGGGAAGAAGGAATGGGCCTAGAGGAGTAGGAAGAGGTGGATTTCTAATCCCTCAGGGAAGAGGAGGCTTGTATGCTGGACAGCTGCAACAATGCTGGAATTGCGGAAGAATAGGACCTATAGCTAGGACATGCAGAAGCAGAGGAGGCATGCAACAGAATTGGCAAGCTCCAAGAGGGGCAATGGGTTATGCTCCACAATATAATACAGAACCACAGGAAAATTATGCCCAAGATCACACACATGCTCACACATATGAGCCACAGCCCAACAAGTGGATCCAGTACTGTTGCAAATGCAAGTACCACAAAGGCAACCACAGCAAGTACCCATACAAGCACAACAGGTACAACGGCAGCAAGTACAGACACAGCAGGCTATGGTACATCCAGGGAACATGACTCTAGGAGCTCAACAAGAACCCGTACCCAAATTAGGGAGTGTGACTGTTATTGGAGGAAATCTTTTCACAGGTACAGGATGAATTTATGGTGTTTTAACAAAAGATGTCCTAATTCCCATATTTTAAACGCATACATTTTTGTGTCATTCATTCATGGATGCGTGGTAATTAATACACACTTTCCTTCATATAATCTTTGCAAAGTTGCAAATGTTTAAACATTTTCATTATAAACCTTGCTCATTCTGCTATTTGTATATTTTTACTGAATTATTATTCAAATGGATAATGTTAATGTATTCTTATTCAAAACCAGGATAGTCATTCTGCATTGGTTCATGTTTATTTTATATAAAGATAGCTTCATGTAGACATACATAACAAACATGAAAACACATGTGTGACACCAATCAGTGTTTTTCATACAATCCATTTGTTAAAATAAAATAACATATAAGAGAATATACAGACCAAACCTAAGATAGAACACATGTATATATGTATACATGTAAATGCCCAAGTGGCAAAAGAAAACACTAACTGAATAGTCAAATGAATGCATTGAGCCTATTTCTGCTGTTTGGATCTGTAGCCATTAATAATCCACTCTGTGTGAACTCCTAGTATAGGTATTTTTACTCAGGATACCTCATTCATCCATGCATGAAGATTTCTACTTTTGATAGAAAACTATATATAATGACCTCTTGTCATTCATTACTTCCAGCAAGAGTCACTTGATCAATCCTCAGTCCATTGTTGCCAGTAATTAGCTGTGATCTGGAGCAAGTACTTGATCTTCTGAGTCCTTGTCCTTATTATTGACGTGTCCGCAGGATGTGCAGAATATGGATGCCTTCTTTGGGACCTGGATTGGAGTACCCCTAGTGTGGGAACAACAATTGCCAAATTACTAGAAAGCTAGATAACTGGTTTTATGTAATGAGACACAGGAATGAAGGAAAGGAAAGGATATCTGAATGTGACGTGGATCTCACTGACCTTGTAGTGCTGGCCCTCCCTTATGAGGGAGGGACAGAGGTGGGAGCGGCAATCCTCTATGCTTTGTTGCCGATATCTTCAAGTTGTGTTCGGTGAGGAGTATCAATTAACTCAGTTGAATTGCTGCCAAAGGTTATGTGGAGCCGAGCCCTCTGTTAGAAATAACAGAGAAAGGGGTTGGTACATTTATCCCAAGCAAATGATGGGAAGCCAGTGTGTGTAGACTGTAAAATTTAAATTACCAAGGAGTAGCGAGAACACATTTAATGTAGAGCTGTTGGGCAATCACTTTCTCTGAGCTTGCATCCATTATGACACAGAAATGTGTCCTCAAGGAAATATCTAAATTTCAATCCAGCAAGCATCGGACAAGATGCAATCTATCAATCAACAAACGGGCAGCCCTTAAATCCTTGAGCAACAACAGGTAAATCATTATCAAACATGCCGACAAGGGGGGTGGTATAGTGTCCATAGAACAATACCAACAGATGGAAAAAGATTTGCTTGAAGATGGAAACAACTATGAGGAACTGAGAAAAGATCCTACAACAGAAATTGTCCAGCAATAGAAGAAAACACTAACTACGCCTACCAAAGCAAATGGATCAAAAAGAATGAATTTCATGAGTGGTTGAACAACAGGACACGCGGAATACAATTCACTATGTGCAGCAGCCCGGATTCCATCAACTTCCTAGATCTAACCATTTTACATAAAGAAGGGAAACTAATGTACATTATATTTAAAAAAGTACAGATAGGAATATGCTGCTACACTTTGAGAGCCACCATCCTAGAAGTTTAAGGGACAATCTCCCATATGAACAGTAATTAAGGATCGGCAGAAATTGCTCAGAATTATTCCAATATCAATATCATGCAGACCAAATAGAGGAGAAACTCAGAACATTAGGTTACCCTAAAGAACTTTTCAACAACACCAAATAAAAAGCTAAATGTACTGCTAGAGATACATTACTGACCCCAAAAATCAGGAGCAGTAACAATGACACCATAACATGCATAACAACTTTTAGACCAGACACTAGCAAAATGAGATCCATTATTAAGAAATTCTAGCCACTAACACAAATAAGTATGCCAGGGGAAGCTTTACCACGTGTGGCTCTGAAGAGACACAAAAATCGAAGAGCATTTGACACATACACGCTTGGAAAAGAAAGAAACAGGAAGCTCTGTGTGGAATATGAGAGAGATCAATGGCCACTATCTATGCCGCAACTGCACGGTATGCGGATTTACCTAAAAGATCAAATCCTTCAAGACAGCAGAAAACAAATGGACATTTAGACACTTCTCTAATTGTAAAACATGCAAAGTGATCTATGTGATTGAGTGTCCATGCGGCCTACCATACATGGGGCAAACCACATGATCTTTCCACAAAAGAATTGGCAAACATCATTCCAAATCAGGTGTAGGACCCACACAGAATGAATGGTTTTACACTTCTTGAATTTGTAAGCGATATTCAATCAACACTACAGCCAAGTCAATGCCTAGTCTGGGATGCTGAGGAAAACCCGTATTGATGTATTTTTATGTCCAGTTCAGTACTCTGGATGACAACCCTTGTATAACACCCCCTCTTAGAATCCCCCTGACCCCACTGAGCCAAGAAGTAGGTTTGTTTTGCAAATTAAAAGGTTTATTTGAAAATGTAAACAATATATATATATATATATCACACTTCTATAAATAAATTGATAATGGATATTACACTTGTGAAAATGAGCAGTAATCAGCAAGAGGTAATTTATGAATAGGAACAGAAGAATAAGGTGGGAAAGAATGCTTTATATGGTTCAAGGAAACGCAATGATGAATGAAATGCAGTACAGAAAATAACTTGATATGGCTTCAACAAAAGACAATGTAATCACTTTTCCTTGACAATTCACTCCCCCCCTATGCAATGTAAGAAATGGAAGGAGAGCACACAGTCTTCAAGAATCCCAACAAAATGCAATACGAAATGCAGTTCCCCCCCCAGCAACCTTAGAGGAAAACAGGTAGAGGTTTGAAACACAGGCCCAAAAATGCTTTGAATGTGATGACAATGAAGTGAGAAATGTGCTAAAAATGCTTTTAATTCCCTCTAGATATTCAGGGTGAGTGAGAGATGCTTGTTGGTGTTAGTTCAGGCTCACTTTAGCAATGCTCTATGAGTTATTACCAGGTTGCAAACAGATTTTAACAAAGGAAAGAATGGAGCTGCTATTTTGACAAGTGGAGAAATTGAGCCAAATCGCAAATCGCGGTAAATTCTGTGAGTGCGTGAATCGCGATTGCGGTAAAAGTATAAGGAGTAGGAAGTCGGTCCTAGGTTTGTTGGAAAGCCTAGAATCACAGCTTTAAAATGAAAGTTCCTAGCCCAAACGGTTCAAGAGATACGGACGATTTAATAAAGGTAGATTTTCGGATTTAAAGTAAAACTCCAAATGACAGGTGACAGCTTGCAGCTTCAGAATTGACAGGTGACAGTTGTGCAGCTTTACATATGACAGATGACACGATTTCTAGGAGGCTGTTCTAATTAGGTTAAAATAGTTTGGATTAGATTATTTTAACCAAGAGATTGGGTTCTGCACAGTTCTGGCGGATACTCACTCCTAATTTTGAAATGAATGGGCCTCGTCACGGATCTTGTCAACTGGACTGGACTGGGTGGTCCTGCTCACAGCGTCTGGGTCAGCTCTGCTCTGCTGGTCTAGCCTCTTTGGATACGGCGGGTCAATCAGGCACCGGTTCTGCTCAGAGCGGTCTGGGTCTGGTCTGCGGTTCCGGCAACAGTTCTTGGCAAGGAATTCAAACAGCTTGCCCGGCTGTTGAATAGTTTTTTTAGGTTTGCTGGATTCTGAAGGCCTGCTGAGAATACTTTTGCTTGCAGTGGGCCTTCTAGGTTCAAAGTTCTGTAGTCTATGTTTAGCTTGGAAGTCTAAGTGTTGGATCTCTGGATGTGAAGTCGTCGGTCAGCATGCTCCGCAGCAAATGGAATTGAATCTCTCTACCTGTCCCAGCAGTCTCTTTTTATGTGTTTTGGAAGTGGGTGTGTGCGTGGCATAACTGAGCCTGCCCCTCTCTACTTGTCATTGGCCCAATTCTCCCCTCTCCCATGATTGGGGGAATTGGGTTGTGAGTCAGAGTGATGAGGTCTGTTTATGGGTCAGAGGATCCTCCTCTGGTCAATTTGCCCACAAATCTATATTTGATTCAAATACATATTTCCCAGGTACACAAGTGGTTGACATTACATACACACATCATATATTACTAAAGATAGTCCCTGTCCCGACTCTGGCATTTCTAGGAGCTTGCATTCAAAAATGGCAACTTATTTTTGATTTTAGTGGGTTTTGCAACATTGGTTTTTCATCAAAAATTATACAAAGGTACATTTCCCTTCCACATATATCCCAGTAACTTTCCATGTCTCTAGCTGAAATACATTGTCTACAATATTCATAATTAGCAGAGTTTTGCCCCAGAACATGGTACAAATTGGAGTTTGGACTCAAATCGTGAGGGCATTTTTCAAACTAAGACCCTCAAAATTGTACATTCCTGTCATTGGGTTACAATAAGTTATAACTATTTCTATAAAATATATATTTGTTGCAATTCAACTCCCCAAAGTGTTTGGGTCCACCTCCAGAAGTCTGGGTGGGCCAGTGATCACATGTCTCTCCTTGCTGGCAGAGGGCTATTGACAGGAAACACTCAAAATTAACATACCCCATTCAACAGAAAGAGTCTTTTGTGTGGGCTCCAGCAGGCTGCCTGGAAGACTCTCCTCAATCAATCAACAGGGTCATGTGATATCCTGCCTCCTGGTGTGGGAATCTCTGAGGTGTTAAGGTTTCCCAGCCTCTTGGCCTCTGGGAACAGCAGGTGGCTAAGATTTTCAATTAACCAGCAAGCTTTGAAGTCCCTGCCCCTCTTGCAACTCCTAAATACAGTTTTCCTGTCAGAGTTTAGACCGCTGGCGCCACCTTGGGGAATTTGTCGGTACTGCATCCATTTTTGAGTTGTCTTGAATTACTGCATTTCAATAGAGTGGTCTTTTGTTTGATAGTATAGGGCCCTTGCTTAACATTGTTTTGATGGCATCCTTACAGTAGAATGGTGATGTGGAACCCCCCACAAGAAGGTTGTATCTTTGGAGTGGTCTCGTGCCAACTGCGCAGTTCTCCTATTCTGGCGTGAATGTGGGCGGAAATAGCTCATCCCCACATCCACCCAGTCTATTGATTTAGTTTGTTCTGGGATAGAATAATGGGCGGCGACAGCTCATCCCCACATCTACCCAGTCTATTGATTCAACATGGGTCAAAACCCTTGACAAATTACAACATGTACCAGATGATATTAAATGGTGGGTGGTGTACTTAGTACACAGCAATATAAAAAGCAGCAATGCCTTGGCATACAAAGAGGCATGGAGGATTCATAGATTACAAACATACTCCACAGGCCTCAACAAACCTTTGCCATCCTACTAAGACAATAGCCAGGAAAAAGGGTCATAAGCATCACTGTCAGTGAAATGGCCTCATACCCCACACTTCCTGACTAAGATCTCCCTCGTCCACCCCCTTAATAACTCTCCTTGCAGAAGATTATGCATTACTATATCTGTCATCCCACGTAACTTACACTATATGGATAAGTGACATGGCCAGCGCATTCATGGGCATCCTTTTTCCACACACACTTGCCCGCAGCTTCCTACACGACAAATTAGTACCATCATTAGGGAGGCACAGAGTATTATGCAGAAGTTGGGCCCGGTGCACATACCTTTAATGTCTCACATGCTCTGAAAATGTAGAGTTTATTCACAAATGATCAAGGGTCTCCCTACCATTGAACATTCACAACAAGGCACCCTGCACGGGGTACCTCCATACACGAATATTGAGTGTACAGATGTTCCTTCATATGTGCCGCCCATCATCCTCCAGTTATGTTTCGCTAACCAAGTTCTTCTAATATGGCCAACACACAATATCTCATGATGTAATCCTACTCTCCCCAGCACAGTGCACACGCGCACCAGTATAGTTGCCTTGAGCAACCATGGCAACCGTTGCGTCTGTTATCGTGCATCAGCCACAGAAGCCAACGGCAACACAGCTTCTCAGGTGAGCGCCCCACCGCATCTATCATCTCGGAATGTGTTTCATACACCTCCCCTTCCGAGACATTGACTAACTTCGTACGTTTTTCACAGCAGTTGAATTGGACACTTATACAGATCCGCCACGTATTTCCAAACAGTGATTTAACAGCCTTCCACTCGCAGCAGGCTCCCGGGCCCAATGGTAAGAATTAGACAGCTAACTAGTTTTATTCATCATAAATCTCTACACACTGACAGAGGCGACCCTCAAAATTCCTCCTGCTCCATCCACTTTTACATCTTTTTTACAGGCAAAGTCACCAGTTCAATAATTAATGCGAGCTGAGAGAGTGAGTGATTGCCGAACAGCTCTACATTACATCATTTCTCTCCAGTCCTTGGTAATAACAATTTTACAATTTTAACTACTTGCACACATTGGCTTCCCATCATTTGCTTTACCAAACCTTTTCCTTGTTATTTCTAACAGAGGGCTCAGCCCCACATAAACTTTGGCAGCAATTCAACTGAGGTGATGAATATTCCTCACCAAACACAACTTGAAGATATCGGCAACAACGCATAGGGGATTGCTGCTCCTACCTCTTGTGCCTCCCTCACAAGGAAAAGCCAGCACTACAAGGTCAGTGAGATCCAGGTCACATTAGGTGTTCCTTTCCTATGTATCATTCCTTTGTCTCATTACATAAAACCAGTTATCTACTTTCTAGTAATTTGGCAATTGGTGTTCCCACACTAGGGGTACCCCAATCCAGGTCCCGAAGAAGGCGGCCTTATTCTACACATCCTGCCAAAACGTCAATAATAAGGACAAGGACTCAGAAGATCAAGTACTTGCCCCAGATCACAGATAATTACTGGCAACGTCGACCGAGGATTGGTCAAGTGACTCTTGCAGGAAGTAATGAATGACAAGAGGTCATTGTATATAGTTTTCTGTCAAAATTAGAAATCTGATGAATGAGATATCCTGAGTAGAAATACCTACACTGATCACTACTAAGAGTTCACACACAGTGGATTATTCAGGCAACAAAACGGAAATATCTAACAGATGCAAACAGCAGATACAGGCTCAAGGCATTAATTTTACTTTTCTGTTGGTGTTTTCTTTTGCCACTTCATTTATACGTATATACATGGGTTCTATTTTAAGTTTGGTCTGTATGTTCACGTATATGTTACGTTATTTTAACAAATGGATCGCATGAAAAACACTGACTGGTGTCACAAATGTGTTTTCATGTTTGTTATGTATGTCTACGGTTCATAGACATAATTTCGAATACAAAATATACGAAAGTCAAAAAGTCGAAAAAGAAATGTCGAAAAAAAAAATGTCGAATTTTTTTTTAATGATGTTTTTTTTTCGAAATGGGGGGGTTCCCCCCCAACCCCTCTTTTTTTTTATTTTTACCTATTTTTTTCACAGAAACTAGAGCCAAAAAAAAAATATCGAAAAAAAAAACAATTCGACATTTTTTTTTTCGACATTTTTGATTCGACTTTTTTTACTTTCGAAATTATGTTTTCGAAATTATGACTGGACACCTATGTCTACATGGAGCTATCTTTATATAAAATAAACATGAACCAATGCAGAATGACAATCCTGGTTTCGAATAAGAATACATTAACATCATCCATTTGAATAATAATTGAGTAAAAATATACAAATGGCAGAAGGAGCAAGGTTTATGATGAAAATGTTTAAAGATTTGCAACATTACAAAGATTATCCTAAGGAAAGGGTGTATTACTTACCATGCATATATGAATGAATGACACACACATTGATGTGTTTAAAATGTGACTATTAGGGCATCTTTTGTTATAACAGTATTTTGTGTCCCAAATCCTAATAGCAAGGGTTCTCCCTCATGTTAAATATACGGGATGAAATGTATACCCACAATAGAACAGCCCACAGACTGACCTGATGTGTTCAGTACTATCAGTGACACCAGACCCCCAAGAGGAACCATGGGTCAGGGTAACGATAGGAGGCAAGACATTTTCATTTCGCTTAGACACTGGAGCCACTCATTCCTGTGTCTGTGAGGGAAAAGACCCAATGTCAGGTACTGCCATGAATGCTCAGGGATTCTCTGGGGTGATTAATTTAGTTCCTTTCACAGGCGAATTGCCAATCTCCATAGGAGAACACGATATGTCAATGCCATTTTTATATTGTAGGCAGAATCCAGCTAGTGTATTAGGACGCAACCTGATAACAAAACTTAACATGATGATATCCTTTACTGATGAAGGAATAGCGTGCTCTACTCCAGGGATACACTCAATGAATGTGGGAGAGTGTATATTAACCCTACAGGCCAGAAGGCATTACGGGGAATTCCTTTAGATCCAGGGTATTTGTGTATGTAGTAACTATCTTATTATCATGGTTACCCAGATTGGTGGATAAAATATTGTGAATACATGATGAATTCTTGTTCAGACCAGAGATTCCCATGGACGATGAGGAAGGGCAGATTATCCCCTTAGAGTTAGAAGCAGTGATCAGAGAAGAAAGAGTGATGAAGGAAGAGGATGGGGAACAGTGCTGGCCCTCAGTGAAGGATAGAGGCCGACAGGTTTGACAGACAAAGGATTGTTTAGAGATGACTACGCTGACGATGAACTAGTGTTTTTTATATGTCTCACTTATTGGATTAAAGTAGAGGATATAGAAAGACTGCAGAGAATGGCACTGGTAAAAAGAAGACTGTCATGCTTTAAGGCAGACTTTAAAAAAGTGCCAAAGATGTTATGGACCACAAGCCCATATGATGTGGGTCTTTTAAAAGGAATAGGTGCAGTTAAAATTAAACTAAAACCAGGAGCCCTTTTGCACGAGCAAAGCAATATCCCATGTCCAGAGAGCCGGAAGAGGTATATTTAAGACCATTTCCACTTTAATGAAGCAAGGCATATTAGTTCCATCGAATTCATCATGTAAGATGGCTGTGTACCCCGTGAGGAAATCAAAGGGGGGGTCATGGAGACCTTCACCCCTAAACAATATAGTTGAAGCTGAGTTTCCTTTAGTTCCAAATCCTGCAACAGTACTGTGTAACATCCCATCTAAGGCTAAATAGTTCACAGTTATAGATTTAAAAAATGCATTCATTTTGATTCCCCTTCATGAAGACTGACAAGATTTGACTTCCTTTTCCTATAGAATGATCTGCCTGAAACATACTCATTTGCCCCAAGGGTACTGTGAGTCCCCTTCAATCTTTAACAGAGTCCTCCAGATGGACCTGGGTAATGTTCAACTTGAAATTGCAATAATCCAGTACATGTATGACATTTTGGCGTGCAGTGAGACAGAAGAAAGATGCAGAGAAGTCACAGTTAAAGAAAAAAAGGATAAAAGGTGGACAAAGAGAAGTGACAATACTCTGAGGAAAAGGTCTTGTGCATAGGACAGTTGATTTCTCATGAAGGGAGAAAAGTGACACCTGAAAGAGCAGAAGCAATCATGAAAATCGTGGCTCCTAAACCAGTGAGGGAAATGCAACAGTTGCTATGCTTATATAACTACAGTAGGGCCTGGGCTTTTGGTTACAGAACATATATTCGATCACTTTTAAAAGGACTTAAAGAACCACAGGACGACAAAAGCCCAATAATATGGACCGATGAGATGACCGAAGGATTTGAAGAATTAAAAAAGGTAATCAGTACAGCACCTCTGTTGGGAATCCCAGAGTATTATGAAGAAGTGCCTTAATTTTCCCAGTGTAATGGTTATGACCGCAGTCCTTACACAGAAGACGACATTAGGACATGGACACAAACCATTGGCTTATTAGAGTGGGATTTTAGATCCATTTATCAAGGGACACTATCCCTGTGAACAATCTTTAGCTGCTGCTGCATTCACAGTTGAAAAGGCTCGAGCATAACAACTGGGTGCCCGATGATGTTATTTGAAAAGCATGCATTATTCGCGATTTCAGTAAAACCCAAAAGTACATTGACCACAAAAAGAGCATCTGGATATGAGGTGATTATTTCCAACCATGCGATCAAAATTGTTAGATGTAAGACAGTAATCCAGCAATGTTTATAGCACAACTAGTAGGAGAGGATGATTATGTACAAGATTGTACAACGTATACTGTGCGTTATAATGATATTCCCCAGGCTAGAGAAAATGCCCTTGGGAGGGGAGAAGTTATTTTTATTGATGGTTCCTCAAGAATTGACCAGACAACTGCGGAAAGGCATACTGGATCAGCAGTAATAAAACTAAATCGAGAAGGTGAATTTAAGGTAGTGACAAGCATGATACTGTCTTTGGAGATTTGAGGATGATGAAGTGTGGTGTACTCTGACTCCGCCTATGTGACGTGAACTGTAGACACAGGTTTGTCATGCTGGAAAAGGAGGGACTTCCTCCACGCAGATGGCTCTCCAGTGCAACATGCAGCCCTATTGGTTAGGCTTATAGAAGCATTAAGTCTCCTATTGACCCTAGCAGTTGTAAAATGTACAACACATTGCAAAATAACTGATTTAATTTCCTGCTGAAATGAAGCCGCAGATTTAGAGGCTAATAAGGCAGCCTGTTATCCACCCATATCTCGTCTTGAAGAAAAAGATGTTAAAGAAATGACAGGAAGATGCATGTTGGTAAAGGAGGGCTTAACATGTTGTCTATTGCCCAGTTAATTGAGATACGAGATTGAGCCCCCACAAGAAGAAAAGGATTTATAGAGAAAGCAGAGTCTTTTTATCAACCATTGAGGCAATTTGGAGACAGGATAGCACTGGAAAGCCAGTTATGCCTCTAGCATTATTGAGAGTAGCGCTGGAGCAGCTTCACTATTCAGCACACATAACTCAAGAGAATCTTGCTGCTACAACTGCAGAAGAATGGCTTTCACCCAATCTGTTAGAACACATGGCAAAGTTCATTGTAAATTGCATCATGTGCCAGAAACTTACTGCAGGGCACACTTTGCGAGCAGTAAGAGGAGCAATTCCTAGACTCAATGGCTCATTTCAGCATCTACATATAGATTAAGTGAATATGTTACAGACATGCAACGGCTACAGATATATGCTGGTCATAGTATGTCCTTTTTTCCAGATGGATCGAGGTAGTTGCTTGTACGTGAGGTGTTCTACAGGTGGAGGGTGTGCGGGTTTTTGCGGTCTGACAATGAACAGCATTTTGTAAATAAACTGTTTGAACAAATGGTTCTCCTATTAGGTATTGATTATAGGTTTTCTTCTGCCTGTACTCCACAGATGAATGGCATCTGTGAGAGATTAAACAGATCATTAAAGCAAAGAATAGTGCAGCTTAAAATGATGTTAAAAAAGGATGGCTACATTGCCTAAACCTTGCCCTAAATGTCTTGTGAAATCAGTTTAGGTCAATTTGATCGAAACAAATTGACCTTTTCACAATCAACTGAATTTCTATTTGTTTTTTTTAAATGCAGGGGGAGACCAGCCACCCCAACCCCATTTCCCCCACCTTAACTTATTCCCTTACCCCCCCACATCTATAATTAATTTAAATTGACCGAAATTAGTAAAGAATTAGAATCAAAAGATTCGGTCAGTTCTGAAAAGGTCAATTTGCTAATTTTGAGAAATCGGTCTGGCTCACATCACCATCTGACGCCTCATGAGTTGGTGATTGGACAGTGTATGAGAACCCCACTTGCTCCTCCAACTAGGGTGCGAACTGATGCCCACAATGAAGTGCAGGCATTAGGTGATGAGATGTATGATTACCTAACAAAAATGACTGCAAGTATTTCTTTCATGTCTCAACAGGTCAAGAACAGAAAGGAGGGGTCAAAAAGAAGCGACAAAGACAATCAACCTCTTGAAACAGAAGAATTGCTAAAGACCCCAAGTTTGTATCCAAGCGACCAGGTGCTGGTGTGCAAATTTGTACGCACCTGGAGTACGCCCCACTTTGAGGGGCCACGTGAAGTGGAAGAAGTTAACCCCACCGCTGTGAAATGAAAGGGACAGAGAGTGTGGCTGTATATGCACAACATCAAACCCTGCAAATGCAAAACACAGACCCCTCCCACAATGGCCCACAGTGAAGTAAGAGAAGTAGTTCCATGCATGCCGACTCGTTCAATGGCCAGACACAACGATCAAGAGAATGATAAGCACATCAGTCCTTTAGATTAGGGATTAACGTTTTCTAAATTCGATAAGGAGATTATAGACTTGCAACTATCCTGGACATTTTTTAGATAGGGTAATAGAGACAATGAGAGAAGAATACAGAGTTTGAAGAGCAGAAAGAGAATCGTTTATCATGTATGCTACCTATCATAGTGACAATACACACACTCTTGTATGCTATTTTTCCTACATATTACAGTCTTATCTAGCCCTGATCCGAAGAGGAGTACACATCATTACTTTTATCGGAGATCCCAAGAATCTTGCATTGTTTGGACAGTGATCATTGCAATTATATTACAGTTTCTGATATGAAAGTGATTGAAAAGGATATAACACATTTGCATATTAAAGTAAACCGAAATGGAAAAGCTTCATAAATTCAGAGATTCACTAGCATCCAGAAAGTTGAAAGGTTTTCATGGAGCATCGATGGTGATATCATTGGTATTATGATTTGTGATTCCATCCTTATTATTATGGCATTTCAACATGTTATAAAAAGTGATGCAGATATGGCAGTGTCAATGAAACATGTATTAATGTCCCCACTAGAGGTACAGAGAACCTGTTTTACAGTATAACTAGGCATCTATTTCGATTTAAAAGGGATCTTGAAAATTCAGTTCATTTAAAGAATAATCTAGGTATGAGCATAAGAAAGAGATGGGGGAAAGAACATCAGATGAAAGCTGTTGTGTTTGTTGCCTAATACTGTATGCCATGAAAGCGGCAAGAACATTTTTTGCAAGAGAAATCTCTATACATGATGCAAAATGCCTCAGTCATCTAGAAGCATGCACAACCAGAGGACAATGTGAAGGACAATGGGCTATGTTACGATGGAAATCAAAATTAGCATTCCCATATGAAGACACCTATGTGAAAACGCGAAGGATGGAAAATGCACTCGTATGGACCAGCAAGAAATGTATGTATCCATCCCAGATTGGAGAATGAATAAAGCTTGTCCAGATGAAGAAGCTGAATTGCTGAGACATAATTGAAAAATCAGGAGAGCCAGGATGCGGAGAGATACCTCAGCTAGTGATAGGTGGACTTGTTTTCACTAGTACTGGATGGGAAGATGTACTATTGGCTAGCCCTGCAAACTTATTGAAGAAAGAATCAGAAACCAGGGCAGATAGTAAGTGACAAATGCCTAGAATCATGGGCTAAGTACTCGAATTTACTTACATGGGTCAACAATGAAGCAGGACCAGTATACATAATACCACTAAGGAACGCAACAAAATGCTTCAAGAATGATGGCCTGTTCCTGGTTGGTAAAAACAAAGGATCTGGACAGATATTTGAAGTCCCAGGAATGAATGAAGGAACTTCGGTGTTAATGGATCAATATTGGTCCTGTGGATCCAGAGCTTACAAGCACTTGCCTAAGAAGTGGGCAAGAATATGTTCTATGGTAACGATACATGGTCCAGCATTGGTGATTCCCAAAGTGACATCCATACTGTTGAATTTTCAACAATGAATGAACACCAGAGAAAAAAGAGATCGCCCAACCTCCACCGGTTGAAAAGAGAGAATTATTTATCAGCAAAACAATGAAGGCCTATGACAATATTCCAGATGAGCATAAACTGTTCAACAAGACAGGAATGATAATGACAGCTATATTTTTGCCAGGACTTCAAACTGTAGTAAATGCCATGCGGCTGCAGATTACAAGATCAGAGCTACCGCAAACCATCAATGCAACAATACAAGGATTTAATGCTATCAGAGAAGCATTGAGAGCCATCAGGCTGATGACCCTCCAGAACAGATATGTCCTAGACCTGATTACAGCAATGGAAGGAGGCGTGTGCACCAAGATCGGGCCTTCTTGCTGTTCGTTCATACCATCTCATGATGGAGGAAATAGAACCCTGACACAGGCAATAACTATGGTGATGAGCCTGCATACGTAAATGGAGGATGAAGCTGATGAGACAGCAGGAGATGATTGTTTTTCATCTTTATTGTTGTGGATTCCAACCTGGTTGACATATGCTTTTAAAATACTTGGAGCAATACTAGTGCTGGTGTTGCTAGGATTTTGTCTGATAAAGACCATCTTGGGACAGTGCCAGGAGACAGCAGCCACGAAATCTATTGGGATGAAGATAATGATTGATATGGATGCTGGAACTGGTGAGCAGATGCAAAATGAGGAAACTACCTGTGAGAATATAAAGAAAAGCAGCCTTGCACCTCCAGGTACCAGGTTCTACTACCCCACGGATCATAAATAATATGTAGGATGTTGAATATTCTGTCCACCATCTGGAAGGTGGTGTCACATGATCTGGAGTATGGATGAGCATTTAAACAATGCAGGTCACCTGCGGGGGGTGACAAAGATATGTATTCCCAAGAAACAATTGTATAAATAAATGATAAAGGACAATGAAAAGCAGTATGAAGATAAGATGAAGACAAATAATGAAGAGCAGATGAAGACAATGGAAGAAGAAAATATGGTCGAAAATTCACCCAGAGGGAGGAATGTAGAGGAGCAGGTGGATGCTTTCTCACTAGTTCCCGCCGCCTATCTGCCATCATATTGGAACAGTAGAAGAAGAACAGTAAATGGGATCCCCTGTATTGCTCCTATACTGCATTGAGCATATGAGAGACGTTATGAACTCAGACAGCCATACAGAATGTACCATCACACTGAAAGTGTGGAAGGATGCTGCATGGAAGAATGTCAGCACGCACCTATGGACATCATGGAATGTTTAAGTGAAATCTGACAAGGGCAGAATGATGTCATCAAGAAGATATATAAACATATTTTGAAATGATATGAAAATACTCAAGAGTAACAATGTAACTGAAGCACCAAGAGAAACATGTACCTAAGGCTAAAATAATCGTGAATACTAAGAAGATGAAGTAACTTACTCGTCATTAATTGTAAATATGCAGTAACTCAAGGCAGAAAGGAAACATATAGAGGCTTGCCATAGAGGAATATATAACGTGGCAAGGACGGCCATGATAGGAAAATTGATGCTGGCTTCGTGCCTTGAAACACTTGTGTATAGGCGCATTATAAATGCCATATCATATCATATCATATAATGTCAAATTCAACCAAGCTACCTCAGAGACAAACCAAGGTTGCATAATCAGGAGAGGCATTTGCAAAACAAAAGAAAAGCTATGTTAGCCTAGGACCAAGGATGCTATTTCAAGGAATAATTGCAAGGCACAAGGGGAGTTAACCAGGATAAGCTATGAAAGAAGGAGACATTCCTCTTAGATTAAAGAAGAAGAAACCATCTGCAACGGTGAAAAGTATTGGACAATTAACAGTGTATGAAGTCTCTGCAAGGTAGAGTGACCAAGTCTCTAGAGGCCAAGAGGAGCAATAGCACCCTGCATAATTGAATCAAATTACAGGAAATAAGAGGCTGAAATTGACAAATTTGTGGTCTCTTCACATGTGACTAAGAAGTCAAAGACAAGGGCTATTCATTAGATCCTCAGTCGAAGATAGTGGTGTGCTCACACTCCCTTAAATTTTCCAGGACAGTGTGCAGGCTACAAGGTCAACTACAGACAGAAGAGTTTGGCTTATGACCAACCGATGAGAGATGATGGACTATTTGGGAAAACGGGGAGTAGTCTGACGGGATTCAAACACCTAAGTCTCCTTTAACGTGTGTGCTGCTAAAGAGACGAAATTCTAGGGTTGTGATAGCATGCCAACCAACTAGTGGGTGTAAGGGGCAACCTAACATACAATTTTGCAAACAGCAATCCACTGCCATTGTGTCCGCTATAATCAGTACTCTGCAGATAAGGGGCAGCCAATGAAGTACTAACCAATATGTATTCTATATGTAGATATGTTCCCATAGACAATCCCTTCCCTCAATAGGTTTTATAATTTGCCACATAGAATGGCGTCAAAGATGATGCATATTGTGGTATAAAACCTCTATGTAATCAAGATGCCGTGTGAGTGAGCAGGCATTGGTCCGATGCCTGTCAGTTCTCCCTGCTTTATTAAATGAGAATAAAGTAGTACTTTAACATATTTCATGAGTCTGTCCGATTATTTGGTCTGAGATAATTATTTGTAATTCGATCTAGCACAAAAGACTCTTGAAGGTGCTAGAGCACAGAAAAATACTCATCTCCACGAGTAGTCATTTTTCTTTTTCTTTCTTTATGACCGCGTTCCAACATCGCACAATACACTTACTTATATACATAAGGATACCACCTCTTCCTCCATGTCTCCCTCCATCTACATCGTGCCTGTCCTCTTGTGTCTTAATGTATCTTGTCACCTCTTTATTCAAGTCCCTAATGTTTGATTTATCCTTTTGACTCTTCCTTTCTCTAGAATATGATCTGGTTATCCCTAGCGGGGTCTCCTTGCCCCTATCTTTTGGATAAGGTCTCAGTGCCGTAAGACCAATGTGGTGGTGATCGGTGTAGTATAAGAGTCACTTAACATAACATTTGTTTTGCATCACACTAATTAGTCATCTTACAACCACCCTGAGCCCTAAAGGTCTAGTGTGGCTGCTTCATTTTCAGCAGATAGATATATGAGTGGCAATCTTTTGAAACCTGGTTGCTTCAAACTTCCAAACACATTTATTAATCAGTTAGCACCAGGGAGGACCCACAAAATTAGATCAAATAGAATATATGCCTTAACCACATGTACAGCCTGGAGATTCCATTTTGCTTGCATGGTGGCATGTGTATCTTGCATCTACAAAGTACCTCGGGAAACTTGCGGGTCAGTGATGTCCTTGTTTATTTATTTTATTTATTTATTTTCTCATGTATAAAGCGCACAAAAACCCTAAGGCATTGAGGCACTTTTACAGTGACCAGTTACATGCAGGCAGAATATCAATTACATACAGACAGAATTGAGCAGCAGGTAACTTTGTTGGACTCTACAATTTAGGAGAAAATATGCGTTTTGAGGGCTCTCCGGAAGACTCTGTAAGATTCTTCAGCTCCCAGTGGGGAGGGAGGGAGTTTCAATGTTTGGCTGCCATGGAAGGGAAGATTTGAGCCACCCACTTTTATGCGTTTGAAATTGGGCTGGACAATCCAGTGGGCATAGAGTGTTCTCGTAAGCTTTGAGGATTGGACCGTGGAGATTTTCTGAGCAGGGTAAGGTGCATCCGATTTCAAAATGCTTCTACCACCAACCTCAAATCTCTTGTTGCCTTTCACTCTCACCTCCTTTATCGTCCTGCGAAGAGCACCATATCAGCTCCTCCACAACTTGTGTCAAGAAACAGCAACCTTCCTTTGCAGATCAGTGGCTCCACAGGTCTTGCTACTCTCTGTAGGTTCTTCTTCGGTTTCTTTGCTCAAGCCCAGCTATCAACGAGAAGATGCAGCCCACCTCTGTATGCAAAGGCAACCTGCAAAAGCTGGTTCTGTGCCCAGCCATCCACTGCCCAATGCTTTTTGTCATTGGTATCTCAACGTCCTTAGGTGATTCCAGCAAAAGATCTCATATGTCTCTGCCTCATCTGCATTTTCCATCCCTACTTCTGCTTCAGCCAGGTTCCTCTTGCTGCATACCAGTTCCTGGCTGTCAGACCAGTGTTTCTTTAACCAGTGTGATTAACTGTTTTACCATCCATCTTACCTCACTGGTCACACTGTGCCTCTGCTGTCCCCACCCTTCATGCCTCTATGCCTCACACGTACTCCTTGCCTGTCCATTGTCCATTGCAGTCAGTCCTGGCCTGATTGACTTTTCAACACACCTCATTCTCTCTTGGAGGAATGCTTGGTAAATGAGAAGGTCGGCACCAACTTATATCAATTGCTGTGCAGTATCAGTGAGTCAAAGCTTAATAGTTTGCAAGGTCTGTCTTCCTTCCTGCAACCAAAATGATGGATCTGTCCACTGCATTACAAAATATAACCATTTGGGACAAGTCCATGGGGAGCTAACAGCTGATTGGGTAGAGGCTGCAGCCTTGTGCGACTCAATAAACGCCTTGTAGGAAACGTTAGATAACAAATCTCAGGGGGTGGGTGGTGGGCAAAGACAGTTCCTCGTCCTTCCCCATGTCAGGACCCAGCCCGATTAACTGAGACGGTGCTTATACATTCTCCATATCTGTAGGCTGCTATGGCTACCCAAATAAGTTTGAACTCTTCCAAACCCAGTGTCTCCTGCATTATGTAATGAAACGCTCTCAGTTTCTGAATGACGAGTCTAAAGTCATATTCATTGTTTCGCTCTTGGGGACGACGCTTTAACCTGGGTCACCCCATTACTCAGATGATCCCATTCTTTGGAATTCATGGGGTTATGCAGGATTCAGTGGGCCTCATTACAAGCCTGCCGGTCCGGAAACACTGGTACCGGTAAGCTTGCCGGTACCGTTGTTTCTGGATTGGCAAACTATGAGGACTGCGAGTGGGTGCCCTGCCGCCCACCAGATCTGACCTGGCGGGCGGAACAGCACCCGCCCGCAGACCATGCCGGATGCACTGGCACCATTCTGAATGGTGCCGGTGCATCCGGCCTCCCCATTCCCAGTGAGCCCTATGGGGCTGAAATGGGAATGGGGAGCATCTTTAACCGGCGCCCGGGAATGGGCAATACCGGGTCCGGCAAGGCCGTAATGACCCAGTAATTGCCCAAACCCGGGTGCCATTTTTACCGGCACAGCTACCGCCTGAGTCGTAATGAGGACCAGTGCCTTGTATGAGAAACTGATTTCCAGGTGTTCCCCCACCCCAGACCAAGGGAGTGAAAATGCTGATGTGAAACAGGGTCCCAGGGACTTACCAGACTACTTTGCACATTTTCAAAAACTGGTTGCGGAGCTCCACTGGTTCGAATGTTTTCCCTGCCAGAAGGCTGATTTCCATCAAGACCAGAGCCACAGAATAACCCACACCCATGAACATTGGATGGCTCTGCAGTCCATGCTCTTTGGAAGAAAGGAGAAACAGATGCTGTGGTGTCTGACAGTAGGCCCGACCTGACATTGGACCCAGCACACAAGAACCACCATACTCATGGGCTGCACATATGAAACGACTTTTATTGGTGCCTCATCCTTTAACACGCCACCTCTGGTCACATGATCCACTGTCTTCCACGTGCCCCTCACGGGCTGCATGTCTGACGACACTACAACCTCCCCCGAAAAGGAAAAAGTGTCTCACCCCATCTCTTCAATACACCTTCTAGGACACTGACCTGTATGGTCCTCCGTGGTCTCTCCTCAGCTGCTGGCGCTACCTCGTTTTCTCTTTTATCACCATGCTCTGGTCCCTCCTCAGTCGATTTGTTTTCATCACCTGAGTAGCCAGATCCTTCGCACTCACTCTGAAACCACACATCACCCCTGGCCGAGTCGGGCTAGGACTTTCTGAAGAATGAGGTGTTCCTCGTTACAGTCTTATCCGGGCGGACTGCCGTGATCATGGACCCCTTTTTCAGAGTCACTATCAGGGGCTGCAGTTCAAACAGTGGCACTCCTTTGTGAGTGCTGGGTGGTCGCACCCGGACACTTTCTCCTTCAAAGGGGTCCGACTGTCGAGCCCTGCAATGCTGGTGTGTGTAGTCCTTCATTTTCTATTTTGCATTCCTGTCTTTTTCTTTCACTTCCCCATTGCTGTCGTCTTGCCCTTTCGGGCATGGGGTGTGTGGCAGCTGTGTGCGCACGGTGCGGCCAAACCTTAGTTCTGCTGGGCACACCCCGATGATGCTGTGCAGTGTGTTCCTATAGTCGCGCAGAAGTTGGTAGAGAGGTTGTTCCAGCGGTCTGCGTGTGATGTTGCATATGCGCGTGGCCCATTTCAAGTTGGCCATGAAACACTCTACCTTCCCATTGTCCTGCAGCCATTGCAGCATGACCCGGCGATGGGTCTGCACCATGTAGTGAGCAAAATCCTTGAAGTAATTTCCTGTAAATGGGGAACTATTATCCGACTTCGCGATCTTCAGGATGCTGTATATGGAGACGATGAGATCCAATGCCGGGATAACCACTGTGGCAGCAATAGACTGCAGCAATTGCACATCCGGGTCTCGTGAATGTTCATCCAGTACTACCAGGACGTATTTATTTATTTATTTATTGAACATTTGGATGGCGCCTATACAGTAAAAAAAAGTCCAGGCGCCACAAGGCAAAAAAGAGGTGCGGGTGACAGAGGAGAAAACAACAATAATGATCCTACTAGGCCTTGTGACATTTAGATTGTACAAGTGCAGTAACAAGAAGAGCAGGGGGGGGTTGGCTCAGGGCAAAGGAATGAGATGGGAGAGGGAGAAGAGGGAGAAGTTCAGGAGGGAGGGGGCTCCAGGGGCAGGGCAAGCACTAAGGGGAGCCCTGGAGGGCAAGTACCCGGGGAACCAGGGGAGGGGGCAGCTAGTTTGAGGACAGGGGTTGACCGAAGTCAGTAGTCTAGTCAGGGAAGGGTGCCCAAGGGCAAGTTCTGGTAAAAAGGGGGAAAAAAAAGACTGGTCGGAGGAGGGCCTGGCTCCAAGAAGACTCATAGGTGATGCAGGCAACCAGTCACAGTGGCAGATGCAGACTAGCAACAGAGGGGAAGAGAAAAGGAGGAGAAAAGGAAGGTCTTGAGAAGCTTCCAGAACTTAAGGAGATCTGGCTCAAGTCGAAGAGGGGCAGGGAGGCCAGTCCAGAAAAAGGCTTCTGCCAAATAAAGAGATCTACCTGCCACTCTCTGCTTGGAGAAATGTCTGATCTGCAGAGAGTTGGAGCTAGAAGACCAAAGGACTTTAGCAGAGAGATATTTGCCTGAGTGGAGAGGGACGAAGAAGTCGATCGCCACTTCCTCCCAGACATGTTCTGGTAGAGGAGTCATTTGTAGCAATCCTGGGAATGTGTGTGGCTGCAAGCAAAGACAGATGTGGCATGACTTGAGGGTGTTCTCTAGTCAATCGCCCATGCCAGGGAACCACACTTTTTGTCTGAGTAGCCTTTTGGTGGACATGATTCTCTTGCCCTTGATGTGCCGACGCTATGGCCTGTTGATGTACCAGAGTTTTTAACACAATCCGACTTCCTTTCAGTATGACGTCTGACGAGGCAATAGAGAGCTCGTCCCTCACTCGAAATGATGTTCTACACAGCTGTGTGTCACTGGATGGGTTCAGTGACAGTGAGTTTTCTGCCGAGCGCAAACGCCCATTCTTGATGCATGTCAACACTAAGGACAGGGTTGGGTCCTCCCTCTTCTGCCTGGTGAGATCGTCTGTGAATTATGTTGAACTTGTATTCTTGCAAACCTAGGACTCACCGGGTGCTGCGAGGAGACATCTGTGCCGAAAGTTTGCCATGAATGGTGATCAGAGCCTGATGGTCTGTAATGATGGTAAAATGTTTGCCATACTAGAATAGGTGGAAGTGCTCACATGCCCATTCAACTGCAAAGCTCCCTTTTTCCTACTGAGAGTAGCGTTGTATGGCCTCTGTCAGGCTCCTGCTGGCGTAGGATACAATTCTTCTTGGTGCGTGATCATTTCCAGAATGCTGAATACTAAGCAAGAATGGCACCAAGCCCCACTGGGCTGGTGTCAAATGTTAGCTCGGTTGCCAGGCTTGGGTCAAAGTATGATGTGCATACAGCCTTCGCGATGTCCCGTCTGATGCTGTTGAATTCCGTCTGGCAGGACGTGTCCCATGCAAACTGCCAGTCTTTCTTCATGAGCGCGCAGAGGGGGGTGCTGATGAACGAAAACTCATGGTGGTAGCTTGTGCTGTAGCTTGCAAGCCCTAAGAACGAATGGACTTGAGCCACATTCGTCAGACGTGGAGCCTCTGTGAGAACTTTATTTTGTCAGGGTCTTGTTCTATCCTTCGACTGAAAAGATGTGTCAGAAAAACCTCTGTGTTGACTTGTTGAACGTGTATTTGTCATTATTGAGGGTCAGGTTGGTGTCCTCCAGTGCTACTACATACCCTCAGTACTGTGGCATCATGAGATTTATGTGACTTGCCAAACATCAGCATATTGTCACTATAATTGGTATGTGGCATGTTACTCTTCTTATTTCCTCTTGGAAGATCTCTGTGCCTGAGGATATCCCAAAACGTAATCTTTTATAACGGAACAGCCCAAAGTGAGTCATGAACATTGTTATGTAGCGAGATTCCTCATTTATCTCTATTTGGTGATATCCCTTCTTTAGGTCCAAGTAGGAGAAGACAGTTGCTCCAATCAGCAGGTGCAGAATATCCGTGATGAGCGGTGTCTGGTGTCGTTCTCTTAGGATGGCCTTGATGGGCACAATCACATTTGTCTTTCCGGTCTTTTCTTAGGCACGGGATCACCAGTGATATCCATGTAGTAGGTCCAGATGCGGGTTCGATGACATCTTCCCTCATGATGATTTGCAACTCCTTCTCCACTTGAGGCTGGAGGTCGAGGGGTATGTCCTTGTAATGTTGTACCACAGGTTTGGCACAGGGATCAATGTGCAAGTTTATCTGTTGTCCTTGAGCTTCCCTATTCCCTTGAACAAGGCAAGGAAGGTTGCATCTATCTTTGCTGCTGGAGTGATGTATTTGTCGACCATTATGCAATGCAAGATGCAATACAAGATGTGTATTAACCCTATGTGGATGGCCGATCTGAAACTTAGTTTAGTTTTTGCTTACATAGAAAGGCAGTGTTACATCATACAGATAAGTGGTACATCATTGTAGTAGAATACAGAAAAAGTGCATCAACATAAAGTTACAATTACGGTGAGTTATATACATAGTTATATACAGGTATATAGGATGGTTTCGGAAATGAGAAAAGCATATAAAGGAGATGTTGCATTATGCAGATATAGGGTACATCATTGTATTTGAATACAGAAGAAGTGCAACAACAAAAGGTTACCCTTTAAGGTGAGTTGTATACATGTATATAGGATAGTCTCGGGTGGTAGTAGGTATCATTTACATAGTTACTTTGACACTTTGACAGTGTCAACCTAGAGTTGAGACTTACAGAGAATTATGTGCGGCTATCTATACAGGTGGTGAGGATAGGAACAGGAGCATGGAAGGAGAGCGCCCAGTGTTACAAGCCAAGGGGCTTGTCCAATGCATATAGTTTGGAGTGAGCATGAAAGCGTGGAGAAAGCCTGTATTTGGAATCAGAGAGGAGGGGTTCTAATTCGACTGGGCGAAGAGCCACGTTTATACATTGTATCTGAATAATGCGAAGGATGGCTCAATTCTTAGAGCAGTGGGCAGTGAGTTCCAGATCTTGGCTGGTAGGGCTGGGAAACTAGACCCATCTGCTTTGAGCAATTTGAATGTTGAGACAATGGAGATTTCGCTCTGACCGGTCTTGAGGATTCCTTTCTAGAGAATTTGTCTATCAAATATTTAGGCCCCGAGTTGGACATGCATTTGTGAGTGATAATCAGGGTTCTAAAAGTGATTCTGCCCCATATTGGGCGCCAGTTGGTGTTCTGTCTCGCTTGAGAGAAGTGGTTAGAGTGAGGTATATTTAGGGCGTCTCTGAGGGCATTGTTTTACATCACTCGTAGCTTGTTTAAGTTACTTAGTATACAGCCACTTTTGGCCTCCGTGTTAGTAACATGGATCATGATGCAATCCGTTTTGTCTTTGTAGTGACAGGCCATGGTGAATGTCCCTTTAGATGGTATTGGTTCTTTTGCGCCGTAGGCGTATATTTCTAACTGTGCTTTCTTCAAACGCAGTGGTCAATTTAGTTTCATGAACTCATCTTCCGTCATCACGGTCACCTGAGTCTATAAGAAAATTGCATTCCTTCCCATTTATCCTCAATTGCAGTGTCGGACTGTGAGCCATGGCTGTGGGGTTGGCCAAAGCATACAAGTATCCCTTATGACTTTCTGAGCAAGACTGCGAGTCGCTCTAGCTTGGAGTACTAGTGGTACGTGCTTCTCTATTACTTCCCCTTTGTATTGCACTGTTCCCTTATTTTCCTTATTCTCTGCAAATCCTCATGTGTGAGTGTGATCAGAAGCTTGAGGGACCACTGTATTGCCCATGGTGAGGATGCATCAAGCCTGTGCGTGCATAAGGGCTGCTTTCCCATGTCTTCCTCGCCTGCTTTCCTTCAGCATGAGGTGCTTGTTCCCTTGCTTTGGGTCGTTCGCCGCTTCTGGGCAATGCGACTTGCATGGGCGGTCGGACGTGCTCGCGGTGCTCGGGGTGCTCTCTTCTGAGCCTACCCCTCCTGCCATGCAAAGGTGGCTCTGTGCAGCATCCGTACACCCTGAAAGCACACGCGTTCACTGTTCACATGCCACCGCGTAACACCACCGTGAGCAGACTCCCCCAGGGGCACTGCGAATCACCTTTCTACCGTGTCCTTGCTGGTTCGTCTGCAGGTGCGGTCATCCGCCGGCAAGCCCCAGTGCCCGCCGACACGGGAGCGACGCAATCAGCCAGCCACATAGTTGCAGTGGGGTTTTCACCTTTGTCACGGTTGTGGTGTCGGACAGTAGGCCCAACCTGAAATTGGACACATCACAGAAGAACGGCCATACACACGGGCTACACATATGAAACCATTTTTATTGGTGCCTCCTCTTTTACCACGCCGCCTCTGGTCACATGACCCCAGTGTTCCACGTGCCCCTCACGTGCTGCATGTCTAACAAGAGAACAGAAGCCTGTAAGGTATTTGCATGTATTATAAAAAAAAGGTCACTTTGTACAGGACTGCTCCTTATTGAGTTCAGGAAACTAAAAAGCTTGGATAAAAAGGAACTCTTCTTTAAGCATATTTGACCCCCTCTTGTGTTCTCCAGGTACCGCTTTCATTGAGTATAGAGCAACAGGTAACCATCACTTAAATAAATGATACCAAAGTACTTAATGCTGTGCCAATCCACTCTATAGATGGATCTCCACTGACCTCTGGGGACATCATCCATGTGACTATTGCTTTGCAAATGCGGTTTCAAGATCATTAGGAGTACATTGAGGTTGAACTCCTTGCGCACCTAACCAACAAGCTATTTGGGAAATTGCTTGGTTATCCCAGCATGTGAGGCCTGCTCAACAAATGACCTTTTCATCTCAGCACTGTCAGCAAGTTTATCAGGCCCTGCACTCATTCATGTAGTTCCCGTGATGGCATTGCAAGGGGAGAGGGGCTGAGGAGGCTATAGCCCCGGGTCTTTTGGTTGTAGCCCCGGATAGAAGCTCAGGTGCTACAACCAAAATGCCAGCTACCCCCGAGTCCCGACAGTCCCGACATTAGCTTAGCCCCTGATCTTTTCCAGACCTAGCAACACCCCTGCCATGATGGTCAGAGACCTGCCCAGCTGTAGTTCCCTTTTGAGTGATACCCCACCTGAATACCAAGTGTTAGCCGAGTGTTCTCACTGACAGAAGCTGACAAATGACCCCCACATTGCCCCATGACTGTCAGACTATTCCCATGCCTGTTCAGAGGATTCTGCCTGGGCAAAGGTACTGTTTGGCTACAGAATAAGAACTTTGTCTAAAGACTTATGTGGACAAATCCAAGAAGACGGGGGTTCATCCGACTTTCTGATTTGTCTGTCCTGACCCCAGTCTTTTTCATGAAAGCGTAATCTGGGAGCTCTGCCCATATATCGAGTACCACGACTTGAACCCGATCACGGTCAAGAATCGCTATCCCCTGCTGCCCATTCCTGATCTCATTGAGCGTGTTCATGATGCCTTGTGATTTACCAAGCTAGATTTACAGGGCGCACACAGTCTGGTACGGATTTGAGAGGGGGACCAGTATGAAATTGCTTTTAAGAAGAAGCACGGCCACGTTGAGCACACTGCCATGCCTTCTGGACTCCTGCTGATTTTCAGGACTTCATCACTGATGCATTCCATGTATGGTGTGGGGTTTACACAGCCGTGTAGCTGAACGATATGGACATCTACTGTCACAATAGGGAAGAACATAAGAGCATGTACAGAAGGTACTTCACCGAATACCAAAAACACTGTATATATGCTAAAGTGGAGAAATGCAAGTTCCACATGAAGGAGGTGGAATTCTTAAGATACTGGGTAAAAATGTATCAGAAGAAGGTGGAAGCTGTCCTGGAATAGCCCAGGCTGATGAATCTCACGGAACTCCAGTGTCTCCTTGGTTTCCTCAGCTTTTACTGATGATTTATGAAAGATTTTTCCTGGCTGTCTCGCCAGCCTCTCAGTCAACTAACTCAAAGGTCTGCTCCCTTCATCTGGGATATGGCCATGCAGGTGGCCTACACTAATCTCAAGGAAGCCTTCTCTTTGGTCCCCCTTCAAAAGTTTAGTTTAGTTTATTTATTTATATGATGCGCACCGGACCCGGGGGCATCAGGGCGCAAGCAGTACAGACAATGCGAAGCTTAATTAACAAGTTACATAGTTATACACAGAAAATATAATACAAAGTAGTGCATAGAAAAGGCATAACTGGGTACATAGGTATGCTCTACAAAAATAGGTAGATATGGCAAATATACAAAGAAAAATATACACAGGTATGTTCTTGATTAGTTATCATTTGCCTTGAGCCAGTTGATATAACTAAGTCTATACCTGGGATAGGATTGAACCGCCCTGAGATGGTGTGGCAGGGAGTTCCAAAGTTGGGCCGCTTTGACCTGGAAGCTGTTCTCCCCGATCTTGCATAGTCTGAATCTCTGAATGTTAATGCAGTTGGCATTGGTAAGTCTTGTGGGTCTCATGGACATTCTTCTTTGGACTCTGTTTACAATGTAACTGGGGGCAGCGTTCTTCAATGCCTTATGTGTCAGGGAGGCTGTTTTTAAATTGATTTTGTTGAGAGTGGAAAGTCAGTTGTTTTGAAGCCTTATGGCAGAGATGTGGGACCTTTTGGATGCACCTACTGCCGCTCTAAGGGCGTTGTTTTGAAGAATCTGGATTTTTTGGGTCATAGCTTTGTTGGCGCCAATATATAGTGGATTACAGTAGTCGAGCCTAGATAAGATCAAGTCTCTGGCTAGGGCAATGCAATTATCATCAGATAGAAACGGTTTGGACGTTCTAATCAACTTGCATGTGTATGCTGTGGCTGAGGCCAGGGTGTTAACTTGTTTAGTAAAGGATAAGGTGGAGTCAAGGTAGGACCTGAGTGTTTTCACCTCTTTGGCCACCCTGATAGCATTACCATCGATGATGAATGATGTGTAATTTGGTCCTAGTTTTTTTTATGTTAGCGTGTGTACCCAGTATGAAGAGTTCTGTTTTTTCATCATTCAGGCATAGACCATGAATGCCCATCCATGCCTGGATGATGAGATACACCCTCTTCACCAAGGCCAAATCCTCTTCGTAATCCCCGGAAAGTGGGAGTAGAATTTGAGTCTCATCTGCATAGTAAGTGTAGGTGATGCCAAGAGAATCCAGAGCATCAAAGAGGGGCTTGGTGAAAATGTTGTACAAGGTGGGGAGACTCAAGATCCTTGGGGAACACTGCATGTGATGGGGATATGATCTGCTGCTGCTGAGGTCGAGAATACCCTCATAGTTCTGTCACTTAAGAAGAACTCAATCCAGATGATTGCCTCTTTAGAAAGTTGGCAGCCGTGTCTAGGTGTCTGCAGAGGACCTTGTGGTCCACTAGGTCAAATGTGGCTGAGAGGTGTAATAGTAAAAGGACGGCTGTTTTCCCTTTGTCTCTCAGCTCATCTACCTGTGCTTTCAGGTCAATAAGGGCCATCTCTGTTGCGTGTTGGGGTCGGAAACCTGATTGACGAGCACCCAGGAGTTTATGATCTTCCAGAAATATTTGGATCTGGAGGTAGGCCACTTTGTCAAGGATCTTGAGCAGAAAGGGTACCGTGGTGATGGGGCGATAGTTGGTTGGAATTAACGGATCTAGAGTTTGTTTTTTTAGTAATGGGAGCACCCATGATTGTTTAAGATTAGCTGGGACAGTTTTGAGGAGAATGAGGCATTAATCAGTTTGGTGATGAATGGCGTAAGATCTCTTAATGCGTCTTTGATAAACTGAGCCGGACAGAGGTCACCGTGGCAGTTGGGGGGCTTGAGTGATAGAATTACCTTCTCAGCCTCAAGGGTAGAGATTTTGGAGAAGTAGAAACGGGGGGTTAGGTTAGTTAGAGTGTCTTTAGGCATGGCATTAGCGGCAGAGGGGTTAGGTGGGTGGTTTATGGATTTTGTTTTGGAGATTTTTTTGTTTTGGAGAGTTTTATTTGGTTGGTGGCGGTTAGGAGGAGTCTCCATGTAGTTTCACAACTCCTTTTTAGAAGTCTAAGGTCCTTAAGTTGGGGAGTGACCCATTTATTGAGGTGTGCTTTAGGTTTGCTAGGTCTGAGTTTCAGGCGTGGAATACTGTCCAGTGTAGTTAGCATTATTTTGTTATATTCCTTCACAAGTATGCTAGGGTCAAGGTTGTCGTCTAATCGATTTAAGGTGGGTAGGATGGCTGGTATTACAGTATCTCTGGTTATGTTTTTTTTATTTCTGGTTGGACAGGGGGGCGGTGGGTATGGTGGGCAAGAGTGGTCTAGTGGTGAGGAGTGAGAAGGACAGGAGAAAATGGTTGGTCTAGGGATAGGGCGTAATGGCAGTAATATTGGCTGTGCAATTGTATTCTGCCACCCAGTCCAAGGTTCTTCCTTTAGTGTGAGTGGGCTCATTAACTTTTTGCAAAACCCAGCCTGGCACTCAGAAACTGTTTGTGCTTGAAGCTACTCCTCCTACAGCACCATGGGATGGATGCTGCCCCAAAAAGGGAATGATGGATCTTTACTACCAGTGGCCTGTCAAACCCCAAAACTCGGCTTCAGCAAAGTGCAAATAGTCCATTCATGATCGAGAGCTACAAGGTGTTCAGGACAGAGTCATGCAATGGTGTCCTCTGCTGGTATGGGAATTCCATCCTGTGAATGTACTCATGCACCATACAAATCTGACATTCCTAAAAGAGTGCCCATGTATAAGTACATGGCATACCCACTGAAGGCTGTTTTACCCCCAGGTTCAACATCGCCTTGTTCAGTTGTTTCCGTTCAACACAAGCGTAAGAGGATGACTAGTTCTAACTCCACAAACACAGTGGATCCTCCACTCATTCTGCAACCTGTTCAACAAACTACAATAGGAGCCCTGTCTGGGCTGAAGAAGCAAAAGTATCACTGCCAGCACCGGAGGTCATCACGCTCATGAAGCAACACCCAGAACTCCAACCAACCTAAGAGGCACATACCTGCAGAAGCTACTGCACCAACCGGTTCCAGAAACTCATTATGACCTCCTTTAGTGACTTCATGATTCCAAGGTGTGTGGACACCCCGTACAGAACAAGATGAAGGAGTTGGTTCAATGTTGGGTTTGCTGGCCCCACATGGCAAAGGGTATCAAAATGTATGTAGAGGAATGCACGGTTTAGGCTCAGTAGATAGGACCTCGAAAACCAAATGCTCGCTTTGTTCAGCCATTAAGTGTGCCCGACAGACCCTGAAGCAGGTAGCGATATGAACTTTATCACTGAGTTGCCCCAGTCATAAAAGGATACTTTCATTTGGGCAGTAGTTGACACTTATTCCAAGATGGGACACTTCATTCCACACACCGTTCTGCCGTCTGTGAAAACGTGGCCTGTTAATGTGTGTAACATGTTGTCTGCCTTCATGGCTTGCCTGACAGGGCCACAACAAAACCAAGGAAAGACTCAGGGAATTTTAATGGCTATAGAGTTCATTGCTAAATAAAGTTTAAGCGCTAACACTACAACTAAGGAACCCAATAGCCTTTTGTCGTCTCTTCTAGATTAGACCACAGAACAACATTCAGTCAACAAATATTGAATGTGTACTCAAAACAATTTTTTGAACAAAAGAATCACTTAAACAATTATTACATTTTATTCTTAAGCTTTCACAGTATAATAAAAAGAGTAAAAATATTTTTTTAATAAAAAAATCATCAGTAATACATCCATTTTCTGAAAAAGTGACAAGTGCAATTTATACAAAAAAGTGCAATTTATATTTAAAAAAAACCTGATGCAAAAAATAATCTGAAGTAGACTAACTACCTAAGGCCAGTCTGTTGTGCTGCACTATAATTACGTTGGACAGTAGTAGAAGCCTATATTTCTAAAGGCTATCCTAGCATATTACACATTTAAAGCTATTTGTGGATCCTTCTCAATAGAGGTCCTATACAAAATAAATAAATAAGTTGGTGAAACAAACTGTTGTTAAGTACAGTATCCTAAAAGCCTAACATGTGCACTTTCTTTTATGGAAAGGACATTTGAATTAAATGTCCATATTTCGCTCCTTTGCATATGTTAATGACCCCCGATGCCCAACACACACTTTTTTGGGACTTGAGCCCAGTTGAGTTTGTTAACATTTGAAGACCTGGGGGATTTGCTTACTCTGACTGCCTCAAGAGCTGCCAAGGCTTCGATCACACTTTGAGGCAATTCGGCAGTACAGGCACTTGATCCTGTCTTCCGCAAGGCCAACCCTATCCTGACCTCCTTGGAACCTGCGGTCACAGTAGGAGACATTGGGCCTCATTACGGGTTTGGCGGTAGCCATGCCCTTCTTAATAAGGGCATGGCTGCCTCCAAAACCGTGTCCGGGTTCCCTGAATGGGGAATTACTGGGCCATTCCGAGTATGGAGGGCCCTGTAATTCCTCCTTCATGAAACCCGGGCCCGGACCTTCCCCATTCCCATTTGAGCCCCCATAGGGCTCAATGGGAATGGGAGCGGGAGCTAACAACGAGCCGATTGTGACCGGCCCGTTGTTAGCTCCCTCTTCCCCTCGCGGGACCCGGTAACGACGCCTGGTTTTACCAGGCGTCCTTACCGGGTCCCGCGAGGGGACCTCGTAATATTGCAGAATGGTGTTAACGGGCCCGCCACCATTAGTGGCGCCCGTTAACCCATTCCGCAATTCTCGTAATGAGGCCCATTCTCTCACTATGTCACTCGCTGTATGTTTTAAAATTAATAAAAGCAATGCTTGGAGATACTTTTCATTGAAAAGTGCAACTAATCTTCTCAATTAAAAGCATAGTGCTAGTTTGGACACTGACCAAATGTACAAACATAAAAAATAAAAGCATCCGTGAAACAACTGCAAAAACTACAGTTTGCAAAACAATAACCTTTTTTTAAACTGCAAACGACAGTTTTTTACAAACCAAAGTTGAAAAAAGTCCTGTGGCAAACACTATTTGTACCAACTCCAGGTAGGAAAATATGTGTTCAAATAAATGTTTGAATAGCAGACTGGTCTTAAATCCAGTCTTGGCCACTTAACCAGAGTGCATGCCCCCAGGTAAATCAATGTATGTCACTATGCCTTATCTGCCAACATCACGAGGATGCACAAGTGCTTCAACTCACACTGCTCACGACTCCCAAAAAGCATCACTTCTGATATTGACACATAGATATCACAGTGTGTCTCTCGGCTAATTCATGGTAAATTCCCAGGACCTCCTCGAACATCAAAGACTCACCTGTGACATCATTTCCTGTGATGTCACTGATGTAAATGAGGGGGCCCAGCAAATTGTACAGCCATCGCTGCGTCTTTGAGCGGAAGTCTGACATGTATTTGACAGTGCATTCCTTAGTAGAAATTAGAATGAAGTTCTGATGGATTGCCGTGATAAACGAGCCACAGGTGAACCTACATTAAGGAGGGCCATGAAACCTGAGCACGTTAATATACACATCTAGTATCTCTCTCTACTTACATCTAAACTCCAATTTATATCTAGCAGATTAGATATATGGTCCAAACATTGTGTGCACAAGTTCTCCTATTTAAATACTAACTTAATCTGAAAGTTGTCGAGTGATCTTTTGAAATACGTTTCAAGGATTTGTAGTGTACTGTTGAGAAAAGCCATATTTACGAGGCTGGCCTATGAATGTCAATGTGAAAATAAAGATTACAATAGAAAAACAGGGTTTCGAAGCTTCACCAATTAGGTTTCGACAGCAATGGTTGTGCAGTGCTCTTTGAGAACCTTCTGTGGTTGAGTCAGACGTGTGTGTGTATCTGTGTGTGTGTGTGACGCACACCGTCTGTCACAACACTGCTGATCCTTTCCCTCCAGCTAGCAGGGTACAAACAATTTTGCAACATGTCATCTCTCTAGGGGACTTTGGTTCACTTCCATTGTATTTTATCAGAATGGGGGAACAACTGATTCCTTTCCGCAAAAGTGAAAAATGCCATGTTTTGAAGCACAAGCTAGAATGCAAAGCTACACTTGTGATAGGAGTGATGCTCCCCGTACTTTGTTTTGCCTGACAAATGCCCCCCCCCCAGCCCCGTAAATTTATTGACAGGCACCAAATGTCCCATGCCTCCATTTAGCTTCCAGTAAAACACCAACCAGACTCAGCATCTTACTTGAGTTACCATGTCACCTAATATTCCTTCTTAAAAACAATCTGTCCTTTATAATGTGATGGGTTTAGAGGAGTGGGGGATGAAAACTGACACTTGCTTTACCCCCCTTTCAGTGCTGTAGTATTAGCAGAAAATAAATGAATCATCCAACTTTGTCATTGATGGCATGTATTGTGGATACCGACATTATGATGTATGTTTTACAGTGGCAATCAAGCATATATTGTCGGATCAGGCATCATTCAAATGCATTGAACAATCTTCCTGTGCACTTTATATTTTACCCTAAGAACCGAGTGGAAATTGTATGGCTTTTTAACACATTCTTGACAGATATTGTACTGTAAAATGCACCGTTGCAACCCATTATTAATCCCCCTGAACACTCTGTAATTTGTTGAGGCTCCCTCACTACTCTCAGTCCCAGTCATTACTGAGACATATTTACACCCCAGAAATGAGTGCAGCTGCCATTCACCTTCCCCCACTGGAGTTCTTGGCTCTTCGAACCATAAAATGGACCCTTTTAAATGTCTAAAATATTGCTGAACGTCTTCATTGAGGCAGAATTGAGGCAACAGGCGCATCCGTGCTTAACTTAACATGATTAGATGTATTTTCGGCTTGTGCGCTGCATCTAGAATGAGTGTGTACATTTTCCCCTTAGCCCAGAATTATTTTAGTGACTGCCCAGAGTTTGCCTCACTGCCTGGTGGTCCTCCCAGCGAGGAGGAATGGAAGTGTGTGTCTTTTGTCAGTGATGCTGTCTAGGTTGTCCAGGATGTGGAGTGTTGCAGTCCTGGCACTGGGGCTGGGGTGGAAACCTGATTGCCATTGGTTGAGGAGGTTGTTCCTAGTCGGTCCTGTTGCAGTTGGCTTGTGGCAAAGCGTTCCCTCATTCTAGCGAGCTGTGGCAGTGTTATGGTTGTTGGTAGTGTTCTGGGAGGGCGGGGTCAGGGATGGTTTATTGAGGAGTGAGGAGATTTGTCCTATTTTAATTGGTGGAGGCATCCTGTCGGGGGAGAGACAGGTGGTGATAATGTGGAGCCAGGATTGCGATGCACTCAGGTGGAGACTAGGCTGTTCATGCATCGTCCGGGAAGTGGGCTGGTTTTCCTTTGGCTGTGATGGTGATGAAGATGTCTTGGTTGATGCCGTGGAATATGTCCCATGTGTTTCCGGACACCTTCTCAAATGCTCTACAATGCGTAAGTCAGTTCCTGTATTTATTGGGGACCTCTTAGGTGCCACATGCCGCTTGTCAGCTGCTTATAATGAGCAGCTTTTTCGTTCTCCAACCACAGGCCTCTCCCCCTCTGCACATGCCACCCTTTGGTATCAGGGTATTTCCTACCATGGTGATAAGACCTCCCTAAATTCCTCTCTCTTTTCACTAGTTAGTGAAAACCTGGACTCCCTAATAGGGGTCTGCAACCTTTAGCTCTTCAGATGTTGTCTCGGGAGGATAGCTCAAGGACAAAGTGCTCGCCTTGGAAGCAAAACGACAGGAACAACGTTGAGCGCGTTATAAATAACATATCATATCATGTTTTGAATTACAACTCCCATCATCCCCAGCCAGCATAGGCAATGGCGAGAGGTCATTGGATATATGTATGTGTTTTATTTGTAGATTGGAGTCATACTTTAAAACATCTGGCAAGCAGTGAGGGAACCAGGGGGCCAGCAGGGGTGGCTGCCCCCTTTGGCTCTGCCCCTGGTGCCCATTACGCCCCCCAGCCTCCTGCTGGTACCCTATTATACCCCACCAAAAGCTTTCTCTGCTACTATGGGGTCAAATTCTAAAAAGAAGTGAGGGGACTCATTAACATATCAAATGAATGTAAAGTCACCAGAAATTAGCACATCAAAGTGTCCTCTGAAAAAAGTACGTCTATTTGAACGATACACAGTATATATCATTTAAGTGTTCGCAGTGTTTAGGGAGCAGCATCGTTCGCGGTCTTAGCACCCATGCAGTTTTTGCATGTAAGTGTTTTCCGGTGATGGTGTCTTTCAGACTCTGTTTTCCAGAGATCTGTATTGGCGTGCCACGCCTATCCCAAATGCCCTGTGTGTTGAACATCGATTCGGGAATGTATTGGTGAAGTCAAGTCCAGGTTCTCACTTTCCACTGCAGGCCCCCGCCTCCTGCTAAGGGATGGGGCGGTGGTGGTCGAATGTGGGCTGCAGATGCGCTACTGTGCAGGAGCAGAGCAACCCATTTCTATAAATAGCCTGACTCCCTGTCATCGGTGTGGGCCATTCATTATACTTCTCTGCCCTGTCAACAGATTTCTATTTTCCCATCTTGGCAGCGGCAACAGGGGGGGGGGAAGTCCTCTGCAGAGGGCGGGGCGCATCTGTGGGAGTTCGCGTTTGTAGTGCCCTACGGGCACCAGATGGAACATCCCTGACATTTACTCTCCTGTTAGCGAGATGTGCCAAGGGGCTGCTCCTATAATGAGTCTGCGATTCAATCTCTAACATCAATACGTCTCTGCCAGAGGCGCAGGTTTCAGCAAGTTTTATATCATGTTTATGTTCCCCTCCACTGCCCAGAAGTGGATTCGCGGGGTGCAGTAGTGAGCTCAATGCATAGTGCCTTCTCCAGATTAACTAATGTACTATGGGCCAATTCACTCAGTCTTGTAAAGATGGAAGGGCATACCCACTCACTTCACAAAGAAGCTGCTTAAATTACCCTACACTTGTAAAGATGAAGGGGGCATACCCACTTCACAAAGACGGTGCCCTAACTTAGCCTTGTAAAGATGCAGGGGGCTACCCACTTCACAAAGACGATGCCCTAACTTAGCCTTGTAAAGATGGAGGGGGCTACACCCTTCACAAAGAAGATGCTCTAACGTACCCTACACTTCTAAAGAGGGAGGAGGCTACACGCTTCACAAAGAAGTTGCTCTAGCTTAGTCTTGTAAAGATGGAGGGGGCTACACCCTTCACAAAGAAGTAGCTCTAACTTTGCCTTAACTTGTAAACATGGATGGGGCTGCACGCTTCACAAAGATGTTGCTCTAACTTGGTTTTGGAAAGATGGAGGGGGCCACACCCTTCACAAAGAAGATGCTCTAACTTAGTCTGTAAAGATGGAGGGGGCTACACCCTTCACAAAGAAGATTGTCTAACTTAGCCTTAACTTGTCAGATGGAGAGGGCTACACGTTTCACAAAGAAGTTCCTCTAAGCTAGCCTTAACTTGTAAACAAGGAGAGTGCTATATGAGTCACAAAGAAGTTGCTCTGTTCAGAGGGCTCGACTACACACAAAGAAATTGCTCTCACTTATCCTTAACTTGTAAACATGGAGAGGGCCAGAATGAAGGGGCCCCTGAGGGACCCTTGTATGTGGAAACAAGGCACAGTCACCACATACGAATAGATACGCCAGCCACGAGGTTCTGTTTCCAAAATCTAGGGTTTATTGCAATATAAAGTAGTCCCAGTTGGCCAAGTGGTCCCACGCCCCGTGACGTCTGTCTAACAGACCTCGGGTCACGCAAGAGAGCGTGAAACGTACATCAGTTACATATATACAAACGGAGCATCTTACAATCAGTAATGACACATTTGATGCCGCCCCCAATTCATTTCCCTTTGAATTAGAGGCGATGATTGACCAGTGTGACAAATATGGCACCTTAGACCACCATATTTAGTAACAGTTTGCAATCTTCAATTTTACAGACACCATTCTTTATTTGCGAGAACACAGCGTTTCTGTTTTTCATGGCAAAGCTGTGCGTAGGAGACTGGCACATACCAGACCTCTCTATCTCTTAGTTTCGATTCTCACTCTAGAGGTCAGCCCGCTCTCTGGGGCCTCACTGGTCTCAGAAAGGGGGGGCGTAAAGAAGATCATAATTCAACTCTTTAAATGCTAGTTTCGTACATTGCTATTCTTTCAGGAGACTCGCTGGCATTCGTGTACTGATTAAATGCCTTGCTCCCTGTCTTCAAGGATATGTGAGGGAGGGATCGGGCATTTCTGTCTGGCTCTCCAGTGTAATGTTTCAACATGTTTCTTAGCCTTGGACCATTGAAGTGAAATAATATCTACAGCAAAGCAGTTTTACATGAGGCAAAGTGGCAACGTTAGAGAGAGCAGAGAGAGAAAACAAAATGGTGATTCTGGTCATCTTAAAATGGCTTCACTCTAGTTGAACTAATAGCTACGTAATAACTAATGACTAATGAATATATATTCTTACACTGTAAATGAGGCGGTTGGTCTTAGGCCAACCAATTATGATTCATTTCCGGACCCTCAAGAGGTGTTTGGTTTTTCTGGACTGACAAGAGGATAAACAAAGACATTGCTTTGACTAAGCCTTGACATATTACTTGAGAGGGCTATTCGATTCACAAAGACAAGCCTATGAATAACTCTGACTTACTCTTAGTGAGGCGGGAGTAGGTGATAGTTACTCATAATAATTATTTTGTGAATCAACCCCTTTGTGTGAAATTATCCATTGTCTCTCGATTTATATAAACAAACCAGTGGTTTTGGGAGGTGACAACAAAAGAGCCAACACAGTGAGAGGTTTCGTTTTTGCTCGTTCAAAAAGTGCCCTGAAGGCAAAGTCTCCTAGAATATTTTTGAATTTTATTGATTTGCTACAAACCTTCGCCAGTGCACTGCACACAATGATACAGTACACACATATGAAATAGGCAGTTCAAGAGTACATGCAAAGTAGAAGGCAGGATGTTTTTGAGTTGTGAGTGGTATAGAGAAAATGTAGCTGATGAAAGGGATGTGATGTGTATGGGTAAGCAGGTCCTGTGTTTAAGGGCCAATAGTGCAAAGGAGCACAAATGAGTAGATGGTGGTTTGGAAACAGCAAGAAAGAACTGTGCTTGGCCAAGAGGCCGAGGAGGAACATAGAGTGAGATTTAAGAGGAATGATAAAGGGGCGAGAGACCATATAGGCATTTGAAGACAATGCAGAGGAAACGGAAAAGGAGATGGGATTCAAATGACAACCAGATAAGGGAGCAGAGTGAAGGACGCACAGAGGTACGTGTAGGGAGACAGCAGAGGGTGCGGATAGCAGTGTTAGGGTGTAAAGTTGGTAATGGCAAGAGCAAGCTATGTTAGCGATGTGTAAAGAAAAGGAAAGAGAAGCGTCAAAGAAAACACCTAAGTTGTGTGCTAAGATCGATAGAGGAAGATCAGTGAGGGAATAATAGAGGGTGGGAGAATAGGGGCAGGTGCATCATATTAATCAATACAAAAATTCATCAATCATTAAAGGTTGATCATGGAGAATATACAAAGTGCTCGGGCCTAAACAGTGCATCAAACTACATAAAACCAAGACTCCGATGAAAACAAAAAAACAATGAAAGCACAGAATGTGATGGCTTGATTCAACCGCGCCATGGCAGAGTCTGCATAATCTGTCCTCAAGTGGCAAGCCCAGTCCACTTCCAGTGTGTACAAAGGGTGTGCAAGATATTACGGTGACGATAAATAATACATTCCCTCAAATTACCATCTCAGGTCTTAAAGAAATATGAGCAATGGCCAGGGCAGGCAAATCGCTGCTGACTGTACTCAAGGTAGCAACTTCTACTACTAAGCTGTTCAATAGTTTCTGCTCTATCCCATGCCCAGGTTTTCTTTTTAAGGATCTTAATATAATCTGGCATATCGGATATTGCATACACTGGAAAACTAACATGATCACAGTGCCGGCACATAATTTTTTTGAGTGCCTTCAGAAACATATTGGGGGATCCTGCTTCCAATATCCTTGCTATAAGGGCCAAGAAGTAATAGGAAATAGATCTTACAACACTTTAACAGCCATTGGGCATGAAGTGGAGTTAGGCCCAGCTTGCATTGTAAAACCTTGACTGGAATTGTTTTAGGGACATTTAATGAAGTTCTGATGATTTTCCCCTCGAGCCATTCTAGCCATCGCACATAGGGTTCAGATAACAATTTGAGGCCAAAGGTGAGTGATGGAATTATACTCATTAAGTATAATTCCAAGTAGGGCTTCTAAGTTATTACCTCTGATGTTAGTTGCAAAGCGCTTTATTGCAAGCCATTTCTTGAATAGGCATGATAAAATCAACATAGTAAGAGTAAGTAGGAGAAATTTAAAGAGGTAATCCAAGATAAACATAACAATTCACCACTTCTAAACTGGTATCATTCAACTTACATACGAAAGAGCCCTGATACTTGGTTTTACAACCGAGTACTATGATCTTAGTCTTAGAAGAATTAATGCTCAGGTTATTGGCCTTAGCGTACAATGACAAAGCATCCATAGAGCGCTGTAATCCGACTAAAGAATGGTCTATAAGGATCGTATCATCAGCATACATTAGCCAAGGCACGGATTCTGTTCTAATTCATGGAGGAAAGTTGCGCACCCCAGCTAAATAAAGATCTAAATCTGAAACATATACGTTATAGAACAGGGGTGCGAGTGCGCACCCCTGCTTCAATCCTACATTAGTTTTGATCAAATGGGATAGGCTTTCCTCTTGTGTCAGGCGTATGGACACTGTTGTGTCGCTATACAGGGCATTTATATAGTACAGTAAATCTGGGTTGATACCCCAGTTCGCTAATTTCTTCCACAGATTCAAGCGGTAAACTGTATCAAATGCCTTAGAGTAATCAATCAGGCATAGATACAGTTTGCGTTTGTGAAAAAATGGTGTCTGAGACCAGATATTGTAGTGCACAGTTGTTATGGATGGTACTATGTGCACTGCCGAAGCCCGTTTGAAATTATTTCAGGCGACCAGTGTCCTAAGCCCACTTATTAAGTTTTTTACGAGAATTGAAACAAAGATTTTACCACTAGTATCCAACATGACCAATAATCTGTAGTTGGAGGGATTGCTTGGCCCACCTTTTTTATAGATAGGAACCAATACTGAATCTCTGCAACTATCAGGAATGAAGCCCAAAGTGAATATCCTATGGCGCCAATCCACCAATAATGATGCCCAAAGGGCCGGGTTTGTCTTGTATACAATATTGGGTATGGCATCAGGGCTAGGGGCCTTTGAACTTCATTGTCTCTTCATTACCATCTCTATACCATCAGCACCAAAACCCTCCTATCTTCTCGATGTACTTATACCACGAAGCGGCAGGGTGCAAATTAATGCTGAATTGTGGTACAAAGAGGCCATAAAAAATGATCAAGTTACCTGTGGAATAAAGTTTAGCTCTTGAATAGAAATAGCTGCCAAGTAAGATCTAAAAAGGACCAAAGCGTGCTGTTATCATGCGTGTGTAAGAGATCAAACATATGTCTCCACTTGGCACTATGCAATGAGTGGCGATGTTGACACACTCAGCTATTGTATTCAGTGTTAAGAGAGACCAAAATAGCTGAGTCCACCGATTCAGGCAAGTCAGTGAGTTTCCCGATAGTTGCTCAGTCTCCTAAACAGACTTTCTTGCTTTCTTGTACAGCAACATTGAAAGGGTCATGTACAGATCTATATCGTGCATTCCTCGTTCTGCGCAATTTTAGTTGATCAAATAGTTGTGAGAAAGCTGCATTAATATATCCTCCAAAGGTGAGTATGTGCTCAAACCATGTAGGATCTTTACCTAGGAATGAATTAAACATTTCATTATTAAGTCCAGACCAACAAATATGATTTCCCTGATTGTTGGCCAGCACTTTCGTACAAAACCTTCTTAAAAGAGTTTTCCCCCTTTCTCCCGATATACTTGTCCAAGTGAATCACAGATGGTCACTAAGATCAAGTTGGACGAGGTCAATAGAGCTAAGAAGGGAGAAAAGTTAGTAGCTTGCAATAACGTAATCAATACAGGAAGAATGTTTCCCATTAGTCCAAGTTTTCCCCCATGGTAAAGAGCCTTTTCCCTTAACATTGGGGAAAACCAATCTATACATTTCGATGCATTGACTCCAACAGTTTGTACTCGGTAAGGGGCCCATGGTATCAATCAGTGAGCCCCCAGAAACATCAACATAAGGGATAATAAGTGCTTCATTCTCTGGATAAATGTTGTCATTAAAGTCCCCAGCAATAGTCACCTGGCCCTAGGGAATTGACTGTACCAGTAAATCAGTGTCTCAGTGATCTCCCTGCATATAGAATTGCCATGTACCCCCATCAGTGGATTATATAAATTAACAATTATCAAAACAGGGGTCTTGAGAAGAGGCGCCTTGTGCAAAATTACTGATAGGACATGGGAAAAAGGAATGCCAAGATGCAAGAGTGTCATGGAAATGTGAACCCTGGACCCTATGGCTAAGCCACCAAAAGGGCATCCCCTACCATTTTGCTTAGCTCTTGAGCAGATAATATAACCATCAAACATAAAATCCTCAATCAGCTAGATCTCCTGCAACAAAAAGATGTCATAGGACATCAAGGTGTGCTGACCTAAGGGGCTTTTCATCAATGAATTAAAGCCCTGTGTGTTCCAGGAGGCCCAGCTGATTTGCAGTTGTAGTTCAAGAATTGATACAGGATGCGAGCCACAATGGTTAGGTGGTTCCAGCACCCAAGGATTTAAAGATCTCTGATCAACGCTTAAGGCACATGCCCATACACCAGAGGAAGATGGAGCAGATGCAGATGGAACAAGAGATGCAATAGTATTCGTACAGGTATCAGAGTTGATTTGCCCAGCAAGGTTTGGCTTTTTCCAACAAACAGTCAACAAAAAATCCATCTTCTTAAGCTCTGATCGATAAGAGCATAGCAGGGCTGTGATAGAAGGTGAAACAGATTCAATAATAGCCCAGTTAGTGTCACTATAAACATCGGGTAAGGCAAGTCTTAAAATATCGTGTCTACAGATGTTTCTAAGCGGTGCAATGCATTGAAATATAGTCATTAGTGAGTCCTATTCAAAAAGGGGCTCGTCGAGGAGGGCCAAAGTTCCTCAATCTTAATCCCCTTTCCCAAGATCAGGGTTTTCCCATAATGTGGGTCAAACCCAAAATTAGAAGCTTCTATGTAGAGACCACTGTAGACAACCAATGTGGATGGCCTGCATCGGGTTTTCAAAATGTCAGAGGCAAGCTCAAATTCTTTCTGGTGAATTGGGACAGAAGCATTCTTGGTTGCTGATTCAAGACAAGTCTCAAGTATAGGGCCGGACTTAACTGGGTACGAGGTAGAAGCCAGAGTGTTAGTAGATTGCTTGTTTTGTTGTCTGACATACAGCCATCTTTCAAGGGGGCCTTGCAGGTTTAACCCCGTCGGATTGTGCAGTCAGCGAGAGTGTTGGTGACGGTGAAGACAGGTCCCCATACAGTATCTTGAGGCACACCTTGTAATCCAGATGATAATAAAGGGCTGCTAAGGGTATGAAGAAGAACTGTGGGCTCAGATGTATTTGAACTTATTTGTCGTGCTTCAGAGTGTGGGAATTTTCTTGAAGCGAATGAGAGGAAGCAACCTTGACTCTTCTTTTTCTTCGTGGGACTCTTGGAATTTAGTGCAGTAGAGATCACACTACGTGAGCTCCTCCGATCCAAGGATACGCATTCCATTGTCAACCAAGCAGTAGGTTCGATAGCCGCGTATTTGCTGCCTGCCATTGATTGTGTTTGAGTTGTAAGATCAATGACAGGACACAACTTATCAGGAACTGCATTTGGCAAATTCGAAGTTTGCAATGTCACAGAATGTATATTGCTAGATGGCGCTAAGTATGCCCCACAAATGGGTTGAGACGGATTCCATAAGGTACAAGAATAACATCAACAACTTTTGGCAAAATCATCTTGATCTCAGACTGTTCTTTTGCCATACTGGCACATAGGGTGAGTGATGATTCTAGAGATGCCGCAATTGATTTCAGTTTATTTTGCAATGATTCTACCAGCTTTCTCTGAGATTTAACAGTAGGAAAGTAACTGGGTGCCAGTGCTCTGCCATGCTCCTCATCAGCCTTGCTGTTGCTTTCACTTGTACTATCAAAGCTGCTGGAAAGACTCGTAGAGGAAGCCAAGCCTTGTAAGTCAGGAGTTGCAGATAATTGAGTTGCAATTATTTTATCATGTACAGCTGAATAGTTTAGAGTTTCAATACTCTCGAGAAGTCCCAATGATTTCCATTGGAGATTGGGGACTAAATTAAGTAAGGAATTGTTGTTATCAATAGAGATAGAAAGCGGGGCAATCTAGTCCTCCAAAGATTGTGGTGGCGGCTCTGGGCTATAATTCTCTTGAGTCAGCGATTCAAGTATGAGCACCGGATCAGGCGGCACAGCTGACAGTGACCCGCTATCAATCGCGGCATCAGTGTGCATCAGTGGATCTGCTGCACGAGTTTGAAGTATCAGTGAAGCAGCTAGTAGGTCTTGATTGCTAGCGATTACGGGAGCATCAACCTGTACTACTCCATAGAAGCGCACAATCTTTTTTAGGGCTACTTTCCCCCAATGGTTCCCTTTTCACAACCGGTAACAGTATCCAGCATAGCAGAGGGAAAACCCGCAGGCAGATTAGTGTTTTTTTCATTCTCAGCCACTGCGCTGCAGAGGCCGGATTTTCGCACCTTGTTTAGTTTCATTTTGTGTAAGGAATACTCTGCTCAACAAATGGACTGAGTGTGAAAATGTATATATTTGAGCACTCGCCACAATCCAATATGCGGAATACAATAACGGTGCGCTGAGGATCCAAAGTCTGTGACTTAAAAGCAGAGCTGAAAGGATAATGAACTTTGAAGCGCCCAACTCACCGTCGAACCGAGCAGGGCCATCTTAAGCACTTTTGGGGCCCGGGGCACAGACATCTTTGGGGCCCCCTGCCACCAAACCAAAGGAATTAAGGGATCAAGAATACTGGTCACGCTACCCGCCCCTCACCTGTTGCGCTCACAACCTATAGGTTGATATGCTGTCTCGCAGCATAATAAGCATGTTTACTCCCTTTAAGTCCCCTTACCCTCTTCATTCTTGCACTAATCAGAATGATAAACAAGTAGCATTTGAAGACCAACATTAGCAGTCTACAAAGAGGTTACTGTACTAGAACATACAGGATACTTTTTATCAATAACATCCAGGAAGGTATGCAGCCTGTAGTGTTAATGCAGGACTGTATGAAAAAGGTACATGTAACCCATAATAGACAGAACTTAAATTAGCTGCCTCACAGAATGAAAAAGTACTCAAGCATGGATAGAGGAGACCAATTGGAAGGAAGGAGAACGCTACACATACCGTAGCATGGACAGTGGATGCAGATTAGAAGCTACCAGGAAGGTGTCTTCATCTAGAGACTGAGATTAGAAGTGGGATATGGTTTTCAAATAGTGTTGCCAATGGATATCAAAAGGAAGAAATGCCTGTGGTATGCGATATAAATATGCTCACTATTAAAGTGGAAGCAACCCTATAGCCACTGAAACCATGAATAGGCTTTTATGAAGATCATGCCCTGAGAAGGAAATCACTCTGAAGGGCTGACAATTTTGAAACGTTTAGGGACTGGCAATTTTGAGAGGTTAGGCAATACAAGATTAAATGGGATGCCCAGGATCACACATTGGTTAAGGGGTGAAGCTGGGATTTGTGCCAACTCTGCAATTTCTGCATTTGAACACTTTGTTTTAGTTCATGGTGAGAACTGGAAAAGAATCTCATTTTATAAAAACAGACTTGGAAAGTACACAAATCACATTACCAAACATGACCATTTTTAAACAAACTATTATAGAAGGGTATATAGAAGGGTGTTCTGCAAAATGCGAATGATTCTAGCTTCTTTCTCTCCATCATCAAGGGAAGTATATAAGTACCAGCTTACCAATCAATGTGATTAAACAAATTTAATCTGAGTTTGTCTGTATTTTAAAGCTTTGAATACTTCCAAAACAATGGCTCGTGACATTTTCATTAATAAACATGCATAAAAACCTTTGACTTTACCAAAAAGCAAACCGTTTTTTGTGTCAAACAAGCAGACCTTACAATACGCTTGGCCGGGGCCTGCAACATCTGGTCTGCTCTCTTCCGTCTACAAACCCTTCCACCCAAATTTCCTACATAAAAAGAAATATCAAGTAATGGGCTAAACGATACTAGCAGCTTGCAAGCAGGCAAACCACACAGAAGGCAGCACAGTAATGTAAGATATATTAGATGATTTGACGAGGATTACTGTATCGTCTGCTAGCAAATCAGGATACTAGCATGAACGCTTTTGTTCCATAGTCTTGAATTTGGATACTTATTCACCTCTTGGACTAACAGTTTATGCCATCGTTGGAGGTGATTGCCTAGGTTTTACTTCACCCCATCTGAACAAACCAATTTCTAGACCTTGACATGTTAGTTTTTATAGCAACCCCTATCTGGTGCAGGTGTATTGCTGATAATAGCAGATGTTGCTCTGCAAAACCAAGTACATATGCAGACACAGGAAAGGGTCAGCCAGACTTGCTGGAATGTGATATTCTAATTTTGCATATGAACACATATCTCTGCAATGGGTGCTTCACACACTGAGCTAACTTCTGAACAACTGTGGCATTCAATTTATCAATGTGCATTTTCACTGTTGTCTATTGCACACGATCAACATAATTCCCACAGGAAGGAAGGAATGCTAGAGAGTTGTGCCTTAAGGAACACACAGACTATGTATACCACAGGGAACACAGAAAGCAATACATGGTGAATTGATCAAGGCAGAATGTGCTTGTCAGTTAAGAGGCTCAGCAGCACCCCATAAAATATCCTGATGTGTCCTATTTAAGACTGGTGAACAATGGAATTTTACTTCTTCAGATCAGTCAGCCATGTGGGGCCCCCCTCCAAGGTGGGGGCCCTAGGCAAGTGCCCCTTTTGCCCACATATAAAAACGTCTCTGCAACCGAGTCAAACCACAGCAAAACCACTCCTGCTCCGCTTTGGCACGTGTGGAGAGAAAAAATAGGTCACACAGCAACTCCGGTGTAATGCTCCGCCTCCATCAAGTAGAGGTAGAAAAGTTACTGAGTCCTTTGTCCTGCTCCACTCTCGTGCCCTACAAAATGTGCAAAATGTAAGGCGTGTATATAGAAGGGAGGAGTATATTTACAGGGAGTCATGCATTATGTATAAATTTAACTTTGTAACAGAAATTTAAAAAATGTATTCATTTTTAACTTTCGTCCCGTTCTTGAAAGTTCATTAAATTTGACTCACGAATCTGGCCAAATCCGAACACTCGTATCAAATTTGGTGACATTCCATCAACGTTTCAATGCCGAAAAAGATTCTAAAAAATCTGCTTTGCCATGGGCCTTTCCATAGAGGCAGAAAAATTAGTATTTAGCCTATGATGTCCCAAAATTGTCTGGTGCTATTTTTCAAATGTGTGGCACACCCTTGGCTCGTTCCTATGCTAACGTCCTGCATGCTTACCAACATGTTTGAAAATCACATCAAGCAAACTCAACATAACCACTGTTAAATGCCCAAAAAAGTATCAACATTTCTAAACACCTGAAGAGGGGGAAGGGACAATCCTCATTAAGTTAATACCATTCAACACAAAGAAACATACACACATGTAGGCACAAAGAGCATGGTACGCGTGCACATACAACACATAAGGACCAACAACACTTAAAACTCCCAAAAACTGCCTGCCCTACATACAACACAAGGAAATGAAGTTTATACCGCTCAACGCAAACACATCTTTAGCACACCCCACATGGAATGCATGCACATGAAGGAAGTACAAAGGGAGCAAGATATACACTGCGGAAAATACACATTCATCCTCAGCATCCAACACACAAACCATCAGCAACAGGCTTGGGGGTCCCCTCCAAAAGCCATGCACACTGCAGCAAATAAGCAAGCCCAACTCGCCATTGAAAAACGAACACATGCTTCTCACTACAAACAGCTAAACTCACAAAAAGCTGTTCTTAATTGGCTGATGAGAGGGAATAGCATAATCCCCCACTGCCCTCGCTCACACCATACACACAAAGAGATCTCGTGACCAAATCACTTTCACAAATTTGCAATATTAACACAAAGATGTCACAGTCAAAGCAGAGAACACACCAGAACAACACCCACACACATCACCTAATAACATAGGATTCTCATAGCTATCCCTCAACACTCGCTGACACCTCAACCAAACACAATATTGTGTAATATAAACTTTGCGTTCATACATGTATGTCTGATCCATCAGGGCAGATAACACATCGGCGCAACTCACACATGCTACCTAACAGGGAGTTCTCACAACACCTTGCACTGACTGCTCAGAAACTGCACGTGGAACAAATGGAACATTGGCAAAGAGATCCAAAACGGTTCTAGGTCAAAGTTTCGAATGCATAGGATCGAATGACCAAAGGGTCGAATCCAAAGGACCGAAAACCAAAGGGTCGAATTTATTATTATTATTTTGTATTCTTTTTTTTGGGGGGGACACCCTTTTTTGTGGTAAAAAACACTTTTTTTTCCAAAACGGAAACCCAAAAAAAAAAAATGTAATAAAAAAAAATTCGACCTTTTTGTTTTAGGTCAAATTGAGTCGATCCTTTGGCATTCGATCCTTTTGTATTCAGCGTGGCAAAACAGACATATGTGCTTCGGGTAACATCAAGCATGCCACAACTTCAAGCAGCATATGACCATGACAGCAATGCTCGTTCAGCGAAGAAAAGAAGCCAAGAAATAAGTAAGTCTTAACATACACATTTATTAGCACACATGCATTAGCAGACAAAAACATGTTTGACTCGTAAAATGTCCAACCTCCCTGAAGCGACGCCATTAGGTGATGCAAGGCAAAGATTCATAATTACATATCTCGTGTCCGCAGAAGCCACAACACAGGCAACTCATGACAAAGCCTGCATAGCCACCCGTCTACACCCTTATCTGCCACTCCCAAACCCGCCCTGTGAGTACATTGGTGAACACATCATTTTGTAACAAATTAAAATCTGACAACATTTAGTTTCAAAAGTTACATATCACAGTTGTAAAATGTATTACCAACACACCAAAACATGGATCCGCTCATGTAGAACTTTAAAGAACAGTGTATAAAACGAAATACAAAAACATGTCACACGTTCCATCAACATGCAAGTTCTAAATAACTTGATCACCTCTGCCTTCCCAGCGGGTGAACTTGGAGTTAAACCCCCTCTGTTAAGATTGGGAAACAGTTTGAGACTGGTGCGACTTCTTCATCAGGGCAACACTGCAAGTTTGATCTCCTGTGACCTTCACTAGAATGGGAGACTCATGATCATTTGTTTAGATTCTTGATGGTGAGCACGTAAATGTATCCTTAGCTGTACTCAAATTTCTTGAAAATCTTTTGCCAATTGACGAAGTGAGCGAATCCGGAGGGAGATGAACAACTTGATCGTCAGTTCATGATAGTATGAGTAGAGCAGATGATGATTATGGACTGCCATAGACAATGTGTGGTAATGTGTAATCTACCGCTGTGAGACGTCTTCAAAACATCTTTTTTTTCTTCTCATTAATTGGAACTTGTTTTTATGATGTGTGAGAAATTGAAGTAGTTCTCAATTTTAAATGTAAATGGCTAATTAAGTTAATTGTCTTTGTTAAGTTTAACCAATAAACATTAATAACATTTTTTTTAAAACATTGTTTAGATTCACTCACTTTCAATGCGAGTCAATTTTCCATTGTCCAGGCGCAGCCAGGTTTGTAACTGCGGGCATCCTATAGTCCATGTGAGAATGAATTACAAATGGGCATGATTCTCTAGGCATTGCTGCTAAAAAAAACAGAAATATATTTCCCTGCTCACTGGGAGCTTTGGATGATGCAATTTTGCTCCATTTAAGAGGAATACATTTCCTGCACCAGTAGATTGGGTGTGGCTGAAGACAGCTTCGGCAAATCTCCATGTTATGGGGGCTTCCTCTTTCTGATCCCTCAGGGCTTTGCAGTCTTGGGGCCTAAAAAGGGTCCAGAAAGGGCACAGGGTAGCGAAAGACACAGGGTAGCCTTCCTGTCACTGTCCTTTGACCAAGTACTGGGGAATTCATCAAACATTTTAAAGCAGGGGAACACAATATAGGAAAACGACAACACATTTTAACATTCAAATACTTCAGTGTAGGATCACTTTTATAACAGGTCAAACAAATGACTGGACAGGAGGTTGCATTGAGCCAGCATTCTATAATAAAGGACAAATCCCAAAACTTTAGTTCAGCCGTACACATCGAAAAGAAGAGCACAGGTACCCCTAACACCTGGACACCTATGTTCTAACCACCTAAAGGTTGTCTCGTGTGTAAGGAGCTGGGCCACAGGAAAGGGGATCCTGCTTGTAAGGGCTTCCACAAGCAAGCCAAAGTGAATGTTGGACTCATGGAGGAGGCCATCATTAGTGTGGGCTTCCTAGAGGAGGACTTCCCACTGCGCCAAGGAGTGGCAGAAGAGGGATTGTTTACCCTGAGTGGGAACGGTACCGGGTCTCCAGAAGAGATCCCAGTTCCCCGTAATACTCAACTGTTTTTTGAACATGTGTATATCAATGGACACAAACATCCTGTGGTCAAAGACACTGCGGCTAGCCTCACTGCAGTCACATGGCAGTGGGTGCAGCTGGGACAGTATATTACTGGACCTGATTGTATGTTGTGTGGGTTTGTTGGACATCAATAAGTGCCCATTGGCGATAGTAGAGCTCAGTTGGTGAGTTGAAATGACCCAGCACCATGTAGCGATGAAAGACCCAATCCCTGTCCCTACCAGATCGAGGGCCAAAGAGGCAGCCAGATTGGAAACTCTGAGAGCCTTAGGGCCTGGAGTGCTTCCAGGTGGCTTATTGGAATGTCCGGCATGGCCAGTAGCCCCCCCGTCCAAATCCACACACTGCTGAGTTGCCTACTCCTGCAGGAGAGGGCCCAGTAGTGACTGAGGAGTCGCTAATGCTACCAAAGTCCCCTACTTTGCTAGCAGGGGACTCAGTGACTTCAAAGTTGTCTGGCGCAGCACAGGAACTTGAGGTGAAGGACCAGGTAACTTCAGATCTGGAGGATCTGCCTGTAAAGGACCGGAGGGGGGTTCTGTACTTGTGCTCTCTATATGGCAGAGGATAGGCACAGAGGACCCCAGCCAAGATTCTCTATTATTGGTAACGTAGTCGAGCAATCAAGGCCTAGCTTCTCAGGAGGTGATGCAGGCTGGTTCTTAAGTACAGTGTAGTCCCCAAGCACCCACAAAGGAATGTCCGCACAATGTATCGGTTAAAACACAGTCTTTATATAATTAATATTCAAGGTTATGTACAATATCACGAAAACTCACTTTGTACTCAGTTATCTATAATGGCAAATATACAGTTCTACGTGGTACCACAATTACTATTAGATCTCTTTAAAGTGCATCAACGGTACGGTTAAATGGCACACAAATCAGTTCGTAACGGAAACCAACAATAGAGGTAAAAGCAGTTGGTGAGAACAATTGGCAGAATACTGGCCCTGCTACCGAGACACAGTTCTGTGTGGAGATCCCCCCACCTAGGCAACCTGTAGAATAAAGATATATCACAAGCCCAGTCCATATATTGTTCACAAGAGACTTTCCAATAGTTCTGCAACCCCAAATTACCTGGAGTTGTAGCGTTCCTCGTCGGGGATCCGACGGCCCTTCTTGAGTGCCCTCCCTTTAAGGCAGGAGTCACGGGTCGTCGAACGTCCGCCGGAGAACAGGGTGAGCTACGATGGTGAAGTGGCAGCTTCGTTCCTAGCGGTGCTCGTTGACGGGGAAGCAAAAACGTCCTGCAAGGAAGAGGCGTGCGGGGCGCCTCGGTGTCGATAGTTCTGGACCGCAAAGAGTTTGAAGAACTGTGTCCCAGCAAGGGCGTCGAGTCGTCGGCATCTCTGTGGCCTTTGGGTGGTGGGAAACCCATCGGCGGATACTCCCCGGCGCGTTGACAGTCAGGCCTTCTCCAGCGGGATAAGACGGGCCACGATGCAGACGAGAGCGTCCTTGGATCAAATTAAGTTCTTAGGCAAACGGGAGCACTGCGGCTCCGGTCGGCGACGGCGGTCGTGGACGGTGGCGGACAACAGTCCGGGCGCTTCTCCTTGGGATTCCGCGGAGGTCCCCATCTCGGGTCGGCAGCCTGTCGAAGGTCTGTCTACCAGGGAGCTTTGGCAAAGATCAGCTGGTGCACGATGGTCCCTCGTAGCTCAGAAAGAGGGCGCCTTACCAGGTCCTCTCTGGGTCAGTCCTTGGAGACAAAGCAGCTTTCAGATTGATGAAGGAGAGCAACAGCAATTCTTCTCTTCCAGCAGGGCTTCAATGTCAATATTCAGTTACTGCAGTGACTCGTCGTAGTGGGCTTCAGCTTCTGAACACGAATTCTAGCAGTGAGAGGTCCACAGATATACTAGTTGATCTCCCATTCATTCTGCTGGGTCACACTCAGGCAACCAATCGGTCAGAAGGGCATTCATGCAGGCAGGCAGCCAATCAGGTGCATAGTGCATTCAGGCCATTCACTTCTCTCCAGACACTCACAACAAGTTATGTGTATTGGAACAAGTACCCAGCCATTCAACACTCCACACTGCATTCATACCAGTTTTGGGCAGGGCTGACTCAGTCATTGTGTCAATGACCAGATACTAGACACCCACAACACAGAATGCGTATTCGTCACACACTCCATTCACACAGGTCCCACCCACAGGATGTACCCACAACATACAGTCACTGGGAAGGCCCCAACCAGTCTGGCCTGGACTTCACAAGAACACCATATATGGAACATCCACCCAACAGCCGGTCAGGGGGAAGGGACAGAGTCAGGGCTTCCCAGGATTTAGGGAAAACAAGGTAACAGGCAATAGAAAGCAAGAGGCCATCTTGTTTCCTATCGGGAATCAACTGATTCCAATGGCAGGGCCTGGGTATCCTAAAATGGAGGATACTCAGATCACCTGTCAAATTCAGCATGGAGCTGCCACCAGCCCATACCCTGCTCTGTGGGCCACACACAGGTGGCCAAAACATACACTAGGGGCACAGGGTTGTACCCCCACCCATGGGTGCCATAAGGGTATTCCATGGGTCTGTGCAACAAACTAAAAGAGAGAGCTGCACCGCCAGGCGTCCCACATTAACTCCTGCACGGAAAACATGACAGAACACATGATAAAAATCAGTAAAGGACAAGGATACGGAGGCCCTGTCCCTCTGATGCATTTCCAGCATCACACTGCCCAAGCTGGATGAGTTTGCATCAGCTGGGGGCCCAGATCAGACTGACTTCTTTAAAGCCCAGAAAGAGTGTCCCACTTTGGCGGGCCTGCAGAAGCAGGCGGAGGAGCAGGCTAAGGGTGAGGCCCCTGGACTGTTCAAATTGTATTGGGAGGATGGCCTCCTGTACAAAGAGCCAAAAGACTCTGAAGGTTATGGAACCAGAAGGTTGGTGATTACCCAATGGCACAGAAAGTTCCTTTTGGATTTGGCTTGCCAAATTCCTTTAGCGGGACACTTGGGGGCGACTAAGACATCGGATCGTTTTTTTCTGAGCACTTTTACTGAAGGCATTTTGGCATGAAAGTTAAGGAATTTGTCCAGTCCTGTTCGACTTGTTAGGCTTCTGTCAAGTCAGGTGGTGCCACAAAGGCCCCCTTAATTCCACTACCAGTGGTTGGGCGGGAGAATAGGCATGGAAATTGTGGGTCCTTTGGATCCCCAAACCAGGTCAGCGAACAGATACATCTTGGTGGTGATAGACCACACCACTAGGTAACCTGAGGCCGTCCCTCTGAGGAGGATGATCAAAGTCCCTGTAGTTGCGAAGGCTCTGATTGGGATAATCTCCCATGTTGGGTTCCCCAAAGAAGTCATTTCGCAAAGGACAACAAACTTCATATCAGCGACTATGAAGGCTATGTATGCGGGAAGAGTGTGAAGCCACCTACAGTTTCTCTGCATCCTTCCATCCACAAATGAATGGGCTTATTGAGCATTTCAACAAGACCCTGATAGATGTCTTGGAAGAGCACCAGAGGAGAACATAGGAAATTCTCCTGCCATGCCTTCTGTTCGCCTACAGGGAGGTGCCATAGAACGGAGTAGGGTTTAGCCCCTTTGAGCTTCTGTCTGGATGCCCTGTATTGTAAGAGGATTCAATTCAACACTACAGCTAAGTCAATGCCTAGTCTGGGATACTGAATGGAACCCTTATTGATATATCTTTATGTCCAGTTCATGCGTTCTGGATGACTACCCCTATATAACACCCCTCTCTTGGAATCCCCCTGACCCCACTGAGCCAAGAAGTAGTTCTGTTTTGCAAGTTAAAAGGTTTATTTGAGAATTTAAACAATATAGATATATATCACACTTTATAATAAATTAATAATTGGATATCACACTTAATCTGATCAGTAATCAATAATGGATAGTCTGGCACTAGCACACTTGTGAATAGGAACAGAAGAATAAGGTGGTAGAGAATGCTTTATATAAGTTCAGATGGATGCAATGTTGAATGAAATGCAATACAGAAAATACTCAATATGATTTCAACAAAACAATGTAATCACTTTTCTCTGGCAATCCCCTCCCCCTTTTATGCAATGCAAGGAAATGGAAGGAAAGCACACAGTTCTCAGAAATGCAATCAAATGTAATTCAGTTCACCCCAGCAAGCTTAGACTACAGAAGTTTGAAACACAGGCCCCAAAATGCTTTTATATGTGATAGCAATATATCGGAAAATGTGCTAAAATGATTTTAATTCCCTCTGGAGGTTCAGGGTGAGTGGTATCTAGTTAATATTAGTCCAGGCTCACTCTAGCAATGATTCAGGGATGGTTCTTAAGAGGCAAACAAATTTTTAGCAAGGAAAGCAAGGAAACTGCTGTTTTCACACGTGGAGAAATTTGCAAATCGCGGCAAATTCGCGAGTGCGTTTTTTGCGATTGCGGCAAAAGTGTATGGAATAGGAATGCGGTTCTAGGTTTGTTTAAAAGCCAAGATTCCCAGCTTTCAGAGGAAAGTTACTGCAAGTCTCTAAGACAAACGGTCACGGAGATATGAGCGATATGGTAAAGGTCGTTTTTCAGATTTGAAATTTTAAAGTTCAAAGTGACAAGTGACAGCTAGCAACTAGAAATGACAGGTGACAGCTTTACAAATGACAGGTGACAGTTAGGAGGCAGTTCTACTTAGATTAAAATAGATTGAATTATATTATTTTAACTAAGAGATTGGTTCTGCACAGTCCTGCTAGGTACTCACAATATATTTTTGAAATAAATGGGCCTCGCCACGGATCTGGTCAGGTTTTAGACTGGACTCTGGTCTGGTCTCGGCACCTCACAGTGATCTGGGTCAGCTCTCTGGTTCTGCTAACAGTGGTCTGGGTCAGCTCTGCTCTCTCTGGGTACAGCACTGCTTCTGGATCTTTCTGCACAGCTTTCTCTGGAGATTGATGGATTTGAAGTCTGGATCTCTGGATGCGGTATGGTCCGGCAGCATGCTCCGCAGCAAATGGAATTGAATGTCTCTATCTGTCCTGACTGTCTGCTTTTATGTGTTTTGAAAATGGGTGGAGAGGCTAGCTTCCTAGGCCCTACCCCTCTCCACTTGTCATTGGCCACTTCATCATCTTCCCCTTGATTGGGGGAATGAAATGAAGTGTCATCATGATGAGGTCTGTTTATGGTACAGAGAACCTACCCCTGTCAAATTACACACAATCTATATTTTGACCCAAAAGACATATTTGCACAGGTACACATTTGTTTAAAATTACATGCACCCATCACATATCACAGGAGGTATACCCTGTCCAAATCTGCTCTTCCTGGGAGCTTGCATTCAGAAATGGCAACATTTGCACTTTTTAACTGGTTTCGCAATATCGGACATTCCCCCAACTTTATACACATGTGCGCAAGGAGTATGGACATTAATTGATGAAGTGTCAGATTTTTAACATGCATACATTTTAAGTAATACCCTCTTAACTGCTAGTTTGCCCCCAGATCATACCACCGGTTCTAAAAACCTCTTAAAATGTGGGCAGAAAAATCACAAGAATTATGGTATCATTTAAATAATTTTCACAAGTCCGCTCTATGAATGATCCATCTTTTTAGAGTTATGTTCTGGCCCCAAAGGGGTGTGGTTTCTCCCCAGCACAAGGTTGAAATTCTGGTTTTTCCAGTTCTGCCAAGCCAGCTTGCTCTCACAGGCAGTGCTCCTCCCCTTTCCTTCCAGGAGGAAGCCACTTTTACGGCCCCCATAATAAAACATTTGCCTGAGTCAGGACAGGGCTTTGTTCAATTTCCTGCAGAGCCCAGGTAATTCAATCAGGGAAGTGTCATATCCCTTTTGGTGGGAGCAGCAAAAGGCAGATAGGCCTGGGAACACAGCTGTTGTGCAAGTCTCATCTCCTGTCGGGGGTAGCTGGTGGGCAGAATTCAGTTCCTTAAGCCAGGCCCCAGCTAATGTCACTTTTAGTTACCCAGTTTTCTGCATTCAAATAAAATTAACCATTTTTACATATGCAGCTAGAATGCTGATTCTAAGTTTAAAACTATGACATTAAAACAATTGCAACCTATGTGACACTCAAAAGTAGGTCACTCATTTCTTCTAAACATTTAGATTTTTTAGTGTCTTTCAGTCCAAATTTACTTAAACTGCTGAAATCCACAGCTCAGCCAGTCTTGTTATAAACCTTCAAGTCACTTCAGAATATAACTTTAGATTGTATCCACCTCTCAGTAAGTCTTTCTTTGGCTTGCTTTGGCTTCATTTATTCAGTTTTACACAAAAAAAAAAAGTCTGGTGTTGTTTTAAAACGCCGGCTTTCTGATAGTGGTGAGTACTGGTAATGCACCCATTTTTGGGATTTAAGAAAATGAATTCCCCACAATTCTAGGTTGCTTTTGGCAATCAGCATTGCCATTCCCAATGGTTTCAGACTACTGTGTGGGTAGTCCAATGGTGGTTTTAGGCAGTGCCCTTCTGTGCCCATAACATCGGCAAAATGGGTGGCAGCCTATTCTTCATGCACTTCCCTGGGCATTTTCTGGGAATCTCTGGCCATCATGATGTTTTCCATGTCAGTACTGCACGGTTTTGAGGTAGGGCTCGGATGCATGGATAAAAACATCCCACAAGCCCCCCTCTTGCGATGGCCATTCTGTTTCACTGATGGGACTCGCAAGACCTGGGATGTTTCCTCATCTTCGTCCAATAGATGGCACAGTTCAGCATCTTTTCCTCCATCCGGTACTGATCGATCGGTTCTCCTCGCCGGTCCTGATGGGAGTATTGGGCGGTACCCTGGGCCCCTTGCGTCTCTGCTCCCGGTCTCCGGATCGTCCTCCTTGGCCCGTCTCCAGGTTTTCTTTCTCCTAGGACGACAAAGGAAGAGCGGCAATACCTATTCATAGACATTTTTCCCCCACCATTGACATAGTGGGGTGGCATATAAATTTATAGTCAAAACATATGAACATGCACATTTCACATTTCAACATGCCCATTTCTTTTTGCATTCAAAAACGAAAACACCCACATTGAGAAACTCAGAATTTGATAGGCGATATGTAGGATATTTTAAGTTAGAACTGAATTAATCTGAGACAGTACCCTCTAGGATTCCAGAGGATTCCTCCAGTTGTTGCAGAGTGTGCCTGGGATGGTTTATGTGGACCCACTTGTCTTCCCCCTCTGCCAAACCGCCTTTGGGGATGCGGATCTTATAGGCCACAGGGGAGATTTTGTCTATAATCTCAAAGGGTCCCTTCCATGTAGGCAAAAATTTTCGCTGTTTGGCCTGGTTCCTTTGGAAATTGTATAGATAGACCCGGTCCCCCACCTTATATTCCTTCCTGGAAGTCTTCAGGTCATAGTGGGTCTTCATGCTATCAGCTGATCTTTCTAGATTCCGCTGAGCATAAGCAAAAGCATGTTGAAGGTGTTTCCTTAAATTCTCCACATACTCGTGAGTTGTGGAGGCATTTATTAGGGTCTGCTCTTGGGTCCTGTAGAGCAAATGCTGAGGAAGCACCATCTTGCGCCCAGTCATCAACTCAAATGGTGACATTTTGGTTGCAGATGAAGGGGTAGATCTGATGGCCATTAGGACCAGAGGTAATCGGATATCCCAACTTGGCCCAGAATCTGCCACAAACTTCTTTAATATGCTCACAATGGTTCGGTTATATCTCTCTACTGCCCCAGAAGAAGCTGGCCGGTAAGCAATATGCAACTTCCTTTTGACCCCCAGTATCTCCCACATCTTTGTCATCACTTCACTGGTGAAGTGGCTACCTCTGTCCGACTCAATCCTTTGAGGTAGACCAAAACGGGAAAAGATGTGGTTAATCATCAAGGCAGCTGCCGTTTCTGCCTTGCAGTTTGGGGCTGGGAGACATTCCACCCACTTGGTAAACAAGCATGTAACGGTCAACATGTACTTGTTTCCTCTAGACGAGCGAATCACAGGGCCTACAAAGTCGATTTGTAAATCTGACCATGGCAGTGTCATCCCCCTCTTTTGGAGGGGTGCACGGTGCGTGAGGGATGATGGCTGAAATTGTGCACACACAAGACACCCCTTCAAGTATTGGTCGAGGTCCTGCCCCATGTGTGGCCAGTTTGCAACCTCTCTTAGGATTTCCAATGTTGTGTGAAACCCCCTATGACCGGCGGTGGCCTGCATCATGGTTGTGACTTAAATAACAGGCTTCGGAATGAGGTAGGAACCACCCACTGATCGTGGCCAGCTTTGGATTTCCTTACCAGCAAACCGTCTTGGATCCGGAACATTTTTGGACATTTCATCAACACCCTTAGGTCCTCCTTCCCAATGTAATCGGTATCCGTCAGGGGAAAGTTCTCAGGGTCCTCAAGGTGCTGGTAAAATTTACCAATTATTGGATCCCCTTTCTGAGCTGTAATTAAATCAGCATCAGGGGTCTCCTTGCTCCATTGGGCAGTTGACAGATCATGGTGAGCATTTGTCTGGGACCTAGTGATAGCAGTGACCTGGATTGCCCCAGCAGGGACTCAATCTCAATTAGATCCCCTTGGATGGCCCCGGTTTTGGCCAGCTGATCAGCTAAGTCATTTCCAGTTTTGTCTGGTCCCTCTACTTTGGAATGACCCTTGATCTTTTTCCAATAGATGGTCATCTCATTCGAGGTGACCAGATCATCAATGTTTTGGATCAACTTCCCATGTTTCAAGGGTTTGTTGTTAGCACATAACATGCCTCTGGCTTTCCAATTAACCAGGTGCTCCACGAACCCGTTCCGTACATAATCCGAATCTGTGATTATGACCAGTTCGTGGAGTTGATGCTGAACAGCAGTGAGGATGGCCTGATGCACAGCCATCAATTCTGCCACCTGACTACTTCGGGGACCAATTTTGTATCCAGCGGAGGGTTCTGGGGACTCATTCACCCATGCATCCCCTACGCCGGCCACCAGTTCTTTCTCCCCGTCGTTGTCAACATGGTAAGAGCATCCATCCACATAGACAGTGGGCATTCCCTCACACTTGTCCTCTTCAAAGACTTTGTGTGGGGAATTAAGGTATGCCTCCATGTTGTCCTTGATTTTTAGACTTTCGTCCTCGAGACAGTTTTCTATGGCACAATCATGCAAGTCAGCCAGACCTTGCGCGAGGGGACTCTTCTTGTTTTGGCCATATCGGACCTCCACAGGAAAGCCTTGCATTGACAGAATCCAGGAAGTAATTCGGGAATTACTCACATTTCCGGCCCGGATTCTGTCACTTTGGAGATATTGCAGAGGCTGGTGTGGAGTCTCCACTATGATGTGTTCCCCCTGGATAAACAGGCGGTAATTCTTCAATGCCCACACGGTCGCCAGGAGTGCCTTCTCACAATCGTTGAATTTTTCCTCCACAGAGGATAAAGTTTTGCTCGCATAGGAGATTACTTTATTGACCTTGTCATGCTTTTGGTATAATACTGCCGTCAAGCACGTATTAGAGAACCCCGTCTCCAGGAAGGACTCCTTGTTTCTGACAGGGTAAGCTAGGCAGGGCGCTTGTGAGAGGCTTCTTTTGAGTTGTTTTACAGCCTCAGCTTGTTCTGGACCCCATTCCCACTTGACCCCCCCCTTCAGGAGATGAATCAGGGGTCTGGTGATCTCTGCGTAGCCCTCAATGAACTTTCTGCTGTAATTAGTCAGTCCAAGGAGGCTCCTTAGTTCCCGCAGAGTTGTGGGGTCTTTCAGTTTCTGAAGTGCTTCCACTTTCTTTTCCTGGGGACAGAGACCCTGAGGAGTAATCTCATGCCCCAAGAAATTAACACGTGTTCTGCACCACTGTGCTTTTTGAAAGGAAAGTTTTGCTCCGGCGGCCCTCAACTGGGTCAGAACATAACGGATCTCCGCTATGTGTTCCTCCACAGATGAACTTTTGATGAGGACATCATCTACATAAGCCAGGTTACCCCTCGCACCCAGGTCGGGCATGGCCTTATGTAGGAAAATGTTGAACTCATTACCGGAGTTAAGGTATCCGAAGGGAGTCCGGGTCCATGTATACTTCTGGCCCCCAAAGGTAAAAGCCAGCTTGTATTGGTCCTCCCTACTGACCGGCACAGTCCAGTATCCATTGGTCAGGTCTATTGCAGTGAATACCTGTGACCTCTGAATCTGGGCCAGCCCTTGGTCAATGTAGGGCAGAGGCCATCGGGAAGTATGGACCCGTTTGTTGAGCTCCCTAAGGTCGGCGCAGAGTCTCCACTGGCCGTTTGGCTTCAATATTTCCAGCACCGGATTATTGAAGGTGCTGTGGACTGGACGGATTATTCCCCTGGACTCAAGGTTCTTAATTATTTCAGTAAGGGACTCCATTGATGCGAGAGGCAAGCGATATTGCTTCACAAACACTGGAGTCATGCCAGGGTCCGTGGGGATTGTTGTTGTGTGGATGTCAGTGCGGCCACAGTCATATGAGTCTACCGCAAAGAGATCTTGGAAATCCAAGAAAACTTGTTTCAACTTTTGCTTTTGTTCCAGAGTCACACAGGCATCAGCTAGGTTGACTCTCTCTTCCACCATCTGCCTGAAGCCTGGAAAGACTTCTGGTTTGGCTATCTCCGCGGCCTCCTCCAGCTGGGTGGAGAAGTCCCTGGTCAGAGTGCTGATTTGGACTGGAGGCTTCAGGTGGGAAAGGCAGCCCTCATGGACTTGGAAAATCACCTCATCCCTCCTGAAGTCACAAGTCACATCTTCCTTACCATAAGGGCAAGAAGTGTACACCAGGAAGTTCCCCCCATGCCGGGTAACAATCCTGTCTGGTGTTGTATTGTCATCACTGTCACTGTCAAAGCAGTCCTTGGGGATTGGCCCTAACAGTTCATTACCTAAATCTATGGAAAAATGTCGGTCATCAACCGCCATTCCAATAATGGTGCCTGCGGCTAGAGTAATACTCTTTAGGTCGCTGTTATCCACCTCTATTGGAATGGTGTCATGTTCTATGTTGACTAATGGAGTTGGGTTTACCCCCAACCCTTGCTGTTGGAGAGAAGCGTTTAGATGTATGTAAGCATCAGGGTTTTTTGAAGATATTGTCCTCTTTTACCTTTCACTTCCAGGGAGAATTGTCGGGTCCTTTCTGGGATGGTAACTTCCTCTTTGATCTGAATTTCAACTGCATAAGGTAGCAATTGAGCTGACCTAAATGCTTTTTCTGGATCATCAAAGCCCATGGGATTATCCGCTAATCGGGACCAAGCTTTGAAGTTTATTAGGTCCAAACTAATGGCAAAGCGATTGAGAATGTCACTGCCTAAGTAGAAGGCGGCAGTGACGTCTCGCACAACCCAACAATTATGGACTATGCTCTTGTTGCCAATGGAGATTTTGAGCATACACCTGCTTGGCAGGAGATGTTTGGAATTAGGTGCTTCCAGGTCCATTTCCCATTTGTCTATCAGTTTGAATGTGGGAATGGCTGGATCTTTTGGGAGTTGGCGGAACATGGCTTCGCTGATGAAGCTCTTACCGTTGTTCACACACACTCGAGCGAGAACAGAGTCCTTCCCATCATTTAACTGAACAGGGATGAACAACTGCTCTCCAATTTGCTGAATATCAGGCAGGCTCTGAGCTGATTTCACATCTTTCTGGACTATAGGAGTGGGAGTTTCTGATTGTGGATTAGTATAGAATCTCAGAGTGTTTCCTTCCAGCGTGGAGTACCAATTTAGACTGGAAGGAAGGTTGATTTTCAGAAATAGAGAGGACCCTCCATCACCAGTCTGTTGTCCTACTGCTATTACTGTCACGTCTGGAATTTGGCTATTCTGGAAGTGAAATTCTACTTGGTCAGATTTTTGTTCAACCATGTGGCAGGTGCCGTTTAAACTAACATGGTTGACACTCTGTTTTAATTTTATTGGTCGGCTAGTCTGGGTCCAGAGGACCTTGTTTACGCAATCTATTAAGGGTGACAACCTCCTCAGGAGGTCATTCCCCAGTAAACAAGGGGTGCCCTCTGGAGTCACTACTATGACCGGGTGTTTCAACTTGTGTCGCCCAATTTTAATGTCCAAATCTGCCGTCCCCTCAACGGGAATTTCCTTCCCGTCAAAGTTCTGGAGTTGTCCAGGAAGTGAGGTGAGAGGAATTTGGTAATTCCCTCCCCTTCCTGCATTCAGTTCATCAAAGGCCCTTCTGGACAGAAGGGTAGCTTGAGATCCCGTGTCCACCAGCGCTGAAATCGTACCCTGCCCCTGTACTTGTACCGGGGCATAATATCTTCCCTCCTTCTCCTAAAGGGGGCACAGATAATGCACATTTTTGGACAACTGGTGGGCTAACTTTCTGGTTTTGGACATCGCTAGCGAAGAGATTTGGGCAGAATTCTGTGGAGAGCCTTGGGAATCTGAAAGAAAAAGTTGGCAACTGGAGATCAGAGCCATTGTGGGTTCCCCTGGCTCCGGTTCTGGGCCGCCCCCCCCTTTTTGGAGGCAGTCATCAGGATGGGTTTGAACCAGGGGATTTTGGTATTGTGGGCTCTGGGATGAGATGATGGGCGGCGGTAGCTCAGTCTCCATATCTCCCCAGTCTGGATTGGAATCCCTTGGGACCCATTTTTCTTTGGGAGGAGTTCCCCGCTCTCTGGAGGAGAAGATCCTTTTCCCAGGATCCTCTGAGGATCCCTCTCCCTCAAATTGGAAGATCTGTACCTCCTCCTCAAACTGAGTCTGTTTGGGTCTTTTGTTTCTCCTACCCCCCCTCTGCCCCTTAGGAGGCAGACTTTCAGGGGCAAGAGATTTTGTTTCCGGTTCCTGGGTTTCCAGGGGCTGTTTACAAGTGAGGAAGGAAGCTTCCTCCCAGGCTTTACACCCCCCTTCCTTTTGTGCCTCCTCCCTGGGAACCGGTGAGTTATCGGGGTGCTGCCCCCGTCATTGTTCTGGGGCACCAGGTCCAGAGTTGGGTGCGGTCTGCGCCGGCATGCCGATCTGAGGGTTCTGCTGAGCCCTCAGTATGTGACCCAGATCCCGCGCCATGTTTTGAACCTGGCGCTCTAACTGGGAAACCCGCTCAGGCTGATACGGGGCCCTGTTTTCTCCCCTGGGCTGATCCCGGGAAGGGTAGCTATCCCTTCTTTGGTAGTACCCCTGGTTGGGAAGATTTGGATACCCCTCCACCCTTGGCCTCCCCTCTCCCGGATTCGGTTGTCTGGGCTCAGGGAATTGGGCAAAGAAGGGTGGAGGATTTTGGGGCTGGAAGTTGGGTGGATACCTGGGGAAGAAGTTCTGCCCAGGGTTTGGTGAGTTTCTGCCCTCCTGTGAGAAGTTGGGAGGGAAGTTCTCTGGGTTAGGTGCTTGGCTGGATCCCCCCCCTTGGGCTGGAGGAGTCCACACATAACCCAGGATGGGTCTGTTTCCCTTGTAACGGGGGCTTACATAATCAGGAGAGCGAGGGACCCCATTTGTGGGGCTGCCTCCCTGGCTCCCTGCCTGTGACTGGCCCGAGGACCTTCTGGGCCTAGCATTATTAGGTGCAGGTAGGTTTTTAGGCCCCCCCCATCTCCAACTCTAAAACGGGGGTGACCTTTACCTCTGCCACCTTGGCAGCAGCAGGGGTGTTGTTGACTTTGGGGTTTTTGGGCGCATTCTTTTTATTTTCTATTGGCTTCTGCACCTCATAGATCCGGGTCGCCTGTTCAATGACCCAGTCTAAAGATCTTTTCTCGTGAAAATCCCTCACGAGCTGGGTCATTATGTATTTGGGCAAGGCATGGAAAAACGTATTAATAAATTCTCTGCTATCCGTGCACACCCTTCTTGTGGTCTGTGCAAAAGCACGCTTTAACTCCTGCACAAATTCTTGTGGGGCCTGATCCTCCCCACATTGTAAATTGTAGGCTGCCTTGCGAGCCTCTTGAGGATTTCTATGAGTAGAAAAATGTTTCAAGATGGCCGCCTTATAGGTGGACCATCTTAAATGATTTTGGTCCTCCAGCCCCGCAAAGAAACTGGAGTATTCCGGGGAGAAGGTCCACTTTACATATTGAATACAGCTTTGGCTGTCCTTCAAATGGAAAGTCTCCATCATTTGCTCAAACAACTCTAAGTGCTCCCAAACAGAATACTTGGCGTTCTTATGATAAGGCGTGATGACGCTCCTGATTGCCTTAATCTGCTTTAAGGGGTCCTTAAGCAAGGCCCTTTTTGTCTTATTGGCCCTTTTGGTCCGGGTAACCCTGGTCCATTCATCTTCTGACTCAGAGGCACTGCTCCCAGAGGTTCCCGTCTGTTCTTCCAGGTTTTCCCGGATTCTGCGAGCCTGGGAATGGCTGGCAGAATGTGGGGACCTGGTCTCCTGTGTCCTGTACCGCTCAGAGGAGTCTTCAGATCCCTCCTTGCTGCCAGGATTTGATGGGTACCCCCCCAGTGTCCTAACTGGGCAGAGGTTTTCAGGATGCCCTTAATGGGCCTACTCTCCTGGGGTTCCCCATTAAATTGCACTGTTCTTGGGTGCCCATACCCGGATGCCAGCCCCTCCATTCCTGGGTGGTACTGGCCTATGAGCCCCATGCTTCTGGCTGGATAGTAATCTGCCATCCCTGTGGCCCTGTGCTCATGTGCGCCAGGGGACATGGGGGTGGCAGAGTCCAGGGACTGAGAGAGATAAAGGCCTCTGGTACTAGGGCTCCTGGGGTTATGCTCAGGAGTTTCTCTTTCCCAGCGAACCTCATCTCTATCCGCCCCTGCTCCCTGTTGCAATGCAAAAGCCTGCGCCTTCAGTTCCTCAGTTAAGGCCTTACTAGACTCTATCAGTCTCTCCTGCATCGCTACCTGTTGTTGGAGTCTATCATTGTGCTGGCAGAGAGCCTCATTCTCTCTCTGTGCCTCCTGATTGGTCCTGGAGCACTGGGCCAGTCTTTGCTGCAGGAGGGTTACCTCCTGAGCTGTGTCCCTATTGGCCTGCTCCTTTCTTGCCAGAGCATCCTCCACCCTCCTGGTGTGTTCTAACAAGTTCTGGCGTTCTTTTTGGAGGTCACCCAGCCCCTGGAGGGCCAAGTGATTTTCTTCTGTTTTTCTTTTTAAATGGCAGACTTCCTGGCCTAAGGCGTCTCTTTCCTGGCTAAGATCCTGCATTTGTGCCGCCAGGTCGTCCCTCTGCCTTTAAAAAGGCACCAGCTTTCTGGCGTTCTTCATCAAACTCTGCCTGGGTATCCAGGTCTTTCAAAATCAGCTTGTTGCTCTCTGCCTTCACTCTATCTAGATGACTTTGCAGAGTGGCTACCTGCTCCGTGCATGCCCTGTTAAAGTGTAATTGTTGCTCCAGCTTTTTCTGGCTCTGCAGTAAGGAGTCCAAACTGTCTTGGTGCTCCTTCTGCAGGGCCAGAAATCTAGTATCCTGGTCAGCCTTTTCCTGTTGCAGTATATCCATGTCCTCTTTTATTTTAATGATAAACTGCCTACTATCATTTTCTAACTCCTGGCTCCTCTGCAGCCTCTGCTCAGGGTATTCCATGGGTCTGTTCAACAAACTAAAAGAGAGAGCTGCACCGCCAGGAGTCCCACATTAACTCCTGCACGGAAAACATGACAGAACACATGATAAAAATCAGTAAAGGACAAGGATACGGAGGCCCTGTCCCTCTGATGCATTTCCAGCATCACACTGCCCAAGCTGGATGAGTTTGCATCAGCTGGGGGCCCAGATCAGACTGACTTCTTTAAAGCCCAGAAAGAGTGTCCCACTTTGGCGGGCCTGCAGAAGCAGGCGGAGGAGCAGGCTAAGGGTGAGGCCCCTGGACTGTTCAAATTGTATTGGGAGGATGGCCTCCTGTACAAAGAGCCAAAAGACTCTGAAGGTTATGGAACCAGAAGGTTGGTGATTACCCAATGGCACAGAAAGTTCCTTTTGGATTTGGCTTGCCAAATTCCTTTAGCGGGACACTTGGGGGCGACTAAGACATCGGATCGTTTTTTTCTGAGCACTTTTACTGAAGGCATTTTGGCATGAAAGTTAAGGAATTTGTCCAGTCCTGTTCGACTTGTTAGGCTTCTGTCAAGTCAGGTGGTGCCACAAAGGCCCCCTTAATTCCACTACCAGTGGTTGGGCGGGAGAATAGGCATGGAAATTGTGGGTCCTTTGGATCCCCAAACCAGGTCAGCGAACAGATACATCTTGGTGGTGATAGACCACACCACTAGGTAACCTGAGGCTGTCCCTCTGAGGAGGATGTTCAAAGTCCCTGTAGTTGCGAAGGCTCTGATTGGGATAATCTCCCATGTTGGGTTCCCCAAAGAAGTCATTTCGCAAAGGACAACAAACATCATATCAGCGTATATGAAGGCTATGTATGCGGGAAGAGTGTGAAGCCACCTACAGTTTCTCTGCATCCTTCCATCCACAAATGAATGGGCTTATTGAGCATTTCAACAAGACCCTGATAGATGTCTTGGAAGAGCACCAGAGGAGAACATAGGAAATTCTCCTGCCATGCCTTCTGTTCGCCTACAGGGAGGTGCCATAGAACGGAGAAGGGTTTAGCCCCTTTGAGCTTCTGTCTGGATGCCCTGTATTGTAAGAGGATTCAATTCAACACTACAGCTAAGTCAATGCCTAGTCTGGGATACTGAATGGAAACCCTTATTGATATATCTTTATGTCCAGTTCATGCGTTCTGGATGACTACCCCTATATAACACCCCTATCTTGGAATCCCCCTGACCCCACTGAGCCAAGAAGTAGTTCTGTTTTGCAAGTTAAAAGGTTTATTTGAGAATTTAAACAATATAGATATATATCACACTTTATAATAAATTAATAATTGGATATCACACTTAATCTGATCAGTAATCAATAATGGATAGTCTGGCACTAGCACACTTGTGAATAGGAACAGAAGAATAAGGTGGTAGAGAATGCTTTATATAAGTTCAGATGGATGCAATGTTGAATGAAATGCAATACAGAAAATACTCAATATGATTTCAACAAAACAATGTAATCACTTTTCTCTGGCAATCCCCTCCCCCCTTTTATGCAATGCAAGGAAATGGAAGGAAAGCACACAGTTCTCAGAAATGCAATCAAATGTAATTCAGTTCACCCCAGCAAGCTTAGACTACAGAAGTTTGAAACACAGGCCCCAAAATGCTTTTATATGTGATAGCAATATATCGGAAAATGTGCTAAAATGATTTTAATTCCCTCTGGAGGTTCAGGGTGAGTGGTATCTAGCTAATATTAGTCCTGGCTCACTCTAGCAATGATTCAGGGATGGTTCTTAAGAGGCAAACGAATTTTTAGCAAGGAAAGCAAGGAAACTGCTGTTTTCACACGTGGAGAAATTTGCAAATCGTGGCAAATTCGCGAGTGCGTTTTTCGCGTTTGCGGCAAAAGTGTATGGAATAGGAATGCGGTTCTAGGTTCGTTGAAAAGCCAAGATTCCCAGCTTTCAGAGGAAAGTTACTGCAAGTCTCTAAGACAAACGGTCACGGAGATATGAGCGATATGGTAAAGGTCGTTTTTCAGATTTGAAATTTTAAAGTGCAAAGTGACAAGTGATAGCTAGTAACTAGAAATTACAGGTGACAGCTTTACAAATGACAGGTGACAGTTAGGAGGCAGTTCTACTTAGATTAAAATAGATTGAATTATATTATTTTAACTAAGAGATTGGTTCTGCACAGTCCTGCTAGGTACTCACAATATATTTTTGAAATAAATGGGCCTCGCCACGGATCTGGTCAGGTTTTAGACTGGACTCTGGTCTGGTCTCGGCACTTCACAGTGATCTGGGTCAGCTCTCTGGTTCTGCTAACAGTGGTCTGGGTCAGCTCTGCTCTCTCTGGGTACAGCACTGCTTCTGAATCTTTCTGCACAGCTTTCTCTGGAGATTGATGGATTTGAAGTCTGGATCTCTGGATGCAGTATGGTCCGGCAGCATGCTCCGCAGCAAATGGAATTGAATGTCTCTATCTGTCCTGACTGTCTGCTTTTATGTGTTTTGAAAATGGGTGGAGAGGCTAGCTTCCTAGGCCCTACCCCTCTCCACTTGTCATTGGCCACTTCATCCTCTTCCCCTTGATTGGGGGAATGAAATGAAGTGTCATCATGATGAGGTCTGTTTATGGTACAGAGAACCCACCCCTGTCAAATTACACACAATCTATATTTTGACCCAAAAGACATATTTGCACAGGTACACATTTGTTTAAAATTACATTCACCCAATCCATATCACAGGAGGTATACCCTGTCCAAAACTGCTCTTCCTGGGAGCTTGCATTCAGAAATGGCAACATTTGCACTTTTTAACTGGTTTCGCAATATCGGACATTCCCCCAACTTTACACACATGTGCGCAAGGAGTATGGACATTAATTGATGAAGTGTCAGATTTTTAACATGCATACATTTTAAGTAGTACCCTCTTAACTGCTAGTTTGCCCCCAGATCATACCACCGGTTCTAAAAACCTCTTAAAATTTGGGCAGAAAAATCACAAGAATTATGGTATCATTTAAATAATTTTCACAAGTCCGCTCTATGAATGATCCATCTTTTTAGAGTTATGTTCTGGCCCCAAAGGGGTGTGGTTTCCCCCCAGCACAAGGTTGAATTTCTGGTTTTTCCAGTTCTGCCAAGCCAGCTTGCTCTCACAGGCAGTGCTCCTCCCCTTTCCTTCCAGGAGGAAGCCACTTTTACGGCCCCCATAATAAAACATTTGCCTGGGTCAGGACAGGGCTTTGTTCAATTTCCTGCAGAGCCCAGGTAATTCAATCAGGGAAGTGTCATATCCCTTTTGGTGGGAGCAGCAAAAGGCAGATAGGCCTGGGAACACAGCTGTTGTGCAAGTCTCATCTCCTGTCGGGGGTAGCTGGTGGGCAGAATTCAGTTCCTTAAGCCAGGCCCCAGCTAATGTCACTTTTAGTTACCCAGTTTTCTGCATTCAAATACAATTAACCATTTTTACATATGCAGGTAGAATGCTGATTCTAAGTTTAAAACTATGACATTAAAACAATTGCAACCTATGTGACACTCAAAAGTAGGTCACTCATTTCTTTTAAACATTTAGATTTTTTAGTGTCTTTCAGTCCAAATTTACTTAAACTGCTGAAATCCACAGCTCAGCCAGTCTTGTTATAAACCTTCAAGTCACTTCAGAATATAACTTTAGATTGTATCCACCTCTCAGTAAGTCTTTCTTTGGCCTGCTTTGGCTTCATTTATTCAGTTTTACACAAAAAAAAAAGTCTGGTGTTGTTTTAAAACGCCGGCTTTCTGATAGTGGTGAGTACTGGTAATGCACCCATTTTTGGGATTTAAGAAAATGAATTCCCCACAATTCTAGGTTGCTTTTGGCAATCAGCATTGCCATTCCCAATGGTTTCAGACTACTGTGTGGGTAGTCCAATGGTGGTTTTAGGCAGTGCCCTTCTGTGCCCATAACATCGGCAAAATGGGTGGCAGCCTATTCTTCATGCACTTCCCTGGGCATTTTCTGGGAATCTCTGGCCATCATGATGTTTTCCATGTCAGTACTGCACGGTTTTGAGGTAGGGCTCGGATGCATGGATAAAAACATCCCACAGTATGAAGTCCCCTCAGCCTAGTGAGAGAAGGATGGGAGGGCAACCCTGACTCTCCTATATACTTGGCCTTTGGTCTAGAATGGCAAAGACATGGAACAGTCAATGAAAAAAGTAAAGGCCAGGCAGGAGCTGTTGAAGCACTGGCACAACCGAAGGCCACAGTGACAGTTTAATCTTCAGGCCAGTGGGTGTGGATTACGGAACCTGTGAAAACCAGTGCCCTTCATCACAAGTGGACTGGGCCTTACTGTGTGTGGGAAAAAGTCAGTGAGGTAACTTATCTCATTGATGTGAAAGGACCTAAACAAATGTGCCTTTCATGTCAACCGGATAAAACCCCATTATAGACGGGATGTCTTTGTCATGGCGTTATTGGTGGATGGAGAGACTAAGGAGGAGACTGATCCTCTCCTATATCTCCTGCATGCAGAAACCACAGATGGGTCAGCTAAAGGTGTCAACATCGCAATGGACCTGTCAGAACAGCAACTGACAGACTGTCGCTGTTTACTGGGACAGTTTGCCAGTCTGTTTTCGCTGACCCCAGGTTGCACAGATTGGTGCACCCATAATGTGGACACTTCAGACAGTAAGCCGGTGAAGAGCAGAATTCACCAGATGTCTGTTAAGGTCAGAGACACCATCAAAGAGGAAGATTCCAAGATGCTGTCCCTAGGAGTGATAGAGCCATCCCACAGCCTCTGAGATAGCCCAGTGGTACTGGTCCTTAAAAATACTGTTTTTCTGTGGACCACATGGGGCTCAATTCTGTCACAAAGACAGATGCTCACCCCATTCCTCTGGCAGATGGCCTCATTGACAAGCTCAGCGCTGCAAAGTACCTCACGTCAGGGTTCTGGACAGGTCGGCTTGACAGTGCGAGCGAGATGCATTTTCAACCACAAAAGGACATTATCAGTTCCCTGTGATGCCCTTCAGATTGAGGAATGCCCCTGCCACTTTTCAGAGGATGGTAAACTAGGTTTTGTCTGGACTGGAAAAGATTTTTTATATAGACGACTTTGCACTGTTCAGCCACCCCTGGGAAGATCATGTATCCCACCTGAAACAAGTGCATCAGGTGCTGCAGAACCCAGGTCTGACTATTAAGACCACAAACTGCCAGATAGCACAGGGCACAGTGACTTGCCTAGGCCACCTAGTTGGTGGAGGTAAGAAACAGCCTCTCAAAGCAAAGGCAAAGGCAGTGAAGGATTGGAACATCCCCACCACACAGGCACAGTTGAGAGCCTTTCTCAGTCTCACCGGGTACTACCAGTCGTTCATCAGCAGATATGGGACCATTGCCATGCCCTTGAATGATGTAACTTCCAAGAAAATGTAAAAGAAGGTAACTTGGACCCCATCCTGTCAAACCCCCTTTCAGGATTTGAAGGATGGGTTGTGCAGGGCCCCAGTTCTTAAAGGGACAGACTATGGTCAGCAGTTCATTTTTCAGACAGACACCTGTTAATTTGGGATTGAAGCAGTGTTAATGCAGCGAAACTCTCAAGGAACCTCTCGCCCCAACTATTGCCAAATTTATCAATGCTTCCTTCATCTCCTGTACTGTGCCCAATTCCATAAAAAGTAATTTGGCTTAACGTTAATTCAGATTTCAAGCAAAAACAAAATAGCATTACAGTCATTCTGGGAACAAACCTACAGGTTTTATTGTTGTCTCATTATATATAGGTCCTTGTCGCTTGGAAATCATACATAATCAGACTAGTATCACCATTGGTGGTGGCTAAAAAAGCGACATCTAAAGTCATATTGCATACATGTGTGGATAATGCCGTCTCTTAATTGTGTGCAACCAGAAGATAGCAACAGCCCTTACCCACCACAAGGGATATTAAGAGCTGATATTGCACGCAAATATGGGCAATAAGGATTGTAGCACCTGGCAAAGCTACTAAGTGCCCTGCTAGGACAATGGGAAGGATGTTCACAAACTGAATGCAATGGATTCTGTGTGCAAACATGTACCAGGGTGAGTGTTGGATAATCAGACACCATTTGAATAGGGCTGGAACAAAAAATACAAGGGGACAGAAGAACGGTAAAGGCCCCTTTCTACCTACATACAGCAGCCAAGAACAAAGAGGTGCCATGAGTGATCAGACCCAGTATCCTTTATAGGCCAGAGTCAAGAGGCAGGGGCAGGGGCCGAGGCCCTGAAAGCATTGGTGCGAAATGGATAGGACCGATGTGAAAGTAGACATTCTGAGGGAGCACAAAAACTCTAGAAGGTATCTGTAATGTGCAGTGGATGAGCGCAACATCAGCTTCCTTGGAAACTGGAGACAATTATTGACCACATAACGAAGATGCTGCTTGTCTGAGGGAAACCAGTGTTCCATTCAGGAAGCTACCATTGTCTATTACTCTCCTTATATGCCATCATCTGTGCCTCTCATCCAAAGGGGAGGTGAGAGACAATTACTTATGCAGCGTTAAGAACCCGTTCCAAGGGCTGGAATGGGAGATAACGGCCCGGCAGTCCAAGTTAACGGCCAAACGAAGCGAGGGCAGTTAACGATGGCCGTTAACAAGGGCTCAGAGCATTGTCCCCATTACAACCCTTTTCAACAGGGGCTTAATGCCATTAGCTCATCGCGTTACCAAAGCGTTAACTGGGGATGCTAACAAAGAAAGTATTTTCAGCCATTGAACGGGACGCCTCGCGTGTGGCCAGATGGCCGCCATGGAAAGGAAAGCCGGGGCCCCTCTTCCTTTTCCATAGCTGCTGGAGAAGCTAGGAAGCTGTGGCGGCAGCCTGCGTTGCTGCAACAAACAAGTAAGTGGGGTTGGTAATGGTAAAAAAATAAATAAATAAGGGGACGGAGAGTGTGGGGAAGATGGCAGCCTGGGCAACCAGCCATCAGGTGGCTTGGAACGAGGGCTGAGATTGTAGGTTTCAGCCCACGTTTCTAGCCACCTGTCTTGTTCCCCCATGCAAGGTATTAATATTATTTTCTGTCCGAGTGGCCAATAGTGTTATCAGTGTTGTGGCCCCCACACCTATCCTGAAAATCCTTCAATCTGTTGTCAGAGAGTGTTAGTTAGGGGTGTAGGGTGTATGGCAAATTCTTCCACATAACTCTGGGCAAATCTAGTGCAGTGACCAATAATGCTGGGCATCACCTTTAGCTAGTGGAAGATGAGCCGAGCGAAATAATGGGATGATCCCTTGTTCAGCTACACTTAGTCCCGACCCTAACACAGGACACCATCACATGTGATCATTTAAAGACACTATCCCTTTAAGGGAGACAGTGCTTACCCCTTGGGAGCTGAAACACTATAGAACGAGCAATGCAATGCTCTCTCTATTACCCCAAAAAGAATTGTAAGTATTCCTGGAGCAGAGGTATTTCTAAACTATATCCCTTTAAGAGGACTGAACTCTGTAATCAAAAGAAACCATGTAGCAAAGAAATGAAATTCCTTCAGAGCTATTAGAGCAGGCCTGCTCAAACATCAGAGGCACACTAACTTTTCTTTAACAATTGCACAATGCAACCACTTCTGAAACAGGAGCCATGTTAGTTTTCCTGCAGTGTGGGCCCAGAGACAACAGCACATTAAAAAGTTATTATAGTTTGCTCACCATCAGTTTACTCTTCTGTGGAGTGCAAGCACAGGGTCCAGGTCACTGGAATAAAACAAGATTGTGCTGGGCAGGCTGGAGCAGAGGCACCCAACAATGAAGAAAGCAAATCCAAGATGTTCTCCCAGCCTTTTAAATGCTTTGTCCAGCATGAAAGTTCCCAAGCAAAGACAGGTGAATCAATTATGAACAGCCAATCAGAGCCCTTCCCACATTCACATCTACAGGTGCAGGGCATCACCCAACACCAGAGGATGGGAGTCCAAGGGCTATGTAAGCTCAGAGTCACAGTCTGGCAGTGTGAATGTTTGGAGTAGGAGCTGGCTGCAGGACCGTGCGGCAAGTTGTAGAGCAATGAAGAAGTTTGAATGGAGAGTGAGAACAGGAGCAGGTTGGAGACAAGATGGTTAACTGAGTCAGTAGGTTGGGTTGAGCTATCAGATGAAGGTTGGTTGGAGAAAATAAAAGGAGGTTGTTTGGAAATAGCAGGAAAAGTTTGGCTTGAGACATCATGAGGAGGTAGGAGAAAAACCTGGTAGGAATAAAATGGTAGGGGCAAGTGCAGGAGTCCAGGGAAGTTATTGCTAGCAGGATCAGGAAAACATGATACACGCTTGGCTGAAAGTAGAGTGTAGGGTGGAGACACCAATCTGAACAAGTGAAGCCTACTGTGGGAGTAGGAAAAACATGTGGACTGGTATCAAAGAGAGGCAGACAAGGACAGAGGGGACTAAGGGGGCGACAGAGCTGGCATAGCCCTCTTAAAATCACATGTGGAAACTGAGGAAGGCAAACCCAGCGGGATCTGTTTGAAAGTTGAAGAGAAACTCTACTGCACTACCTAAAGTTTATGTCGGAGACACAGCAAAGTCTACAGGAACTACAACGAGAAGCATTGGCTTTCATATCCCACCAACAACCAGAAACAAAGCCAATGGAGCCCGTAGAGCACCTGAAGAGAGGGCCCTTGAGACGCTGCACGATGGGAACTCGCACTTTGTGAACTTTCTATGGAAACCCCAAGCTCATTGCAACAGTTGAGAAGAGACTGTCCTGACCATCTTATGTTTTTAGTTTGACCCAGGTTAGAACCTTCGTTTGTAAAATAAAATCAACAGGAATTGTGTTCGGCCTCTTTGTGGACCTCACTCAGTTATATGAAAGGTCTCACTCAAATTAATATTTTGCCTTCAATTTATAATAGGAGCGCAGGCCCATTGTCTGTGCAAAGAAGACATATTCTTAATCTAAAATGTTCAAGAGGAAATTCAGATTTCGCTTTAATCTCCAGACAATTATGTTTAAAAATGACAGAAACAGATTAAAAAGACATGTTTACACATGTGCAATCTATCTACGGTGTACTAGTGTATATGTACAAACTGTTGATTAAATTCGATATTCATTATTTCACATTTAACAGAGAAGTCTTACTGAAGAGTTGAGCTTTGGTGGATTTAGAAAGCTGCCTTCAGCATCTCCTTGGAAATTAACAATTAACTCATTCATTTTCCAAAGTAGCAGAACTTTAATCGAAGTAACAAATATCTGTTTTTGATTGCAACTTATTAGAAATCATGGAACGCTTTTAAATTGGGATTCCAAATCAGCTGCACAATATAAGTATCAAAGCCCGGTTTTCAACGTATGTTATCCCTTTTGTTATCTGAATCACTTAGAAGACTACACATCCTACATCCCTTCATAAGACAAGTTTACTCCATATGTTCATTTGTTTTGAAAAATAGATTACAATTTGCCAGGTTCAGGAAGTGTGAAAGTAACCTCGTAAAAGCTTTTGACACCAGAATACTGGAAGCTGAAGTGAGCAAAATGTATGAGTGAGTGGAATTCAGCTTGGTCCATAGTTCCCAAGTTAGTAAGACTCTGCCCTAGGTATTCTTCATTGACGCATTGTACAAACAGTCATCAAATTTGCTATCCACAAAATTAGGGGAAGGAACTTCAGTGACCATTCTGTTCCCTATGTCTTAATAGAGCATTAGATTCTTTCTTTCCCAGAGTACTTGGAAGAAAACAAAAATAAGCAGCTCTTTATCTTCAAAAGCATTTTTATTATAACTTTAAAACTTGGGAAATCCACCATTTGCCAGCGATACTGCCTTTCGATAGAAGGGGGCTTGCCACTTCATGGCCAAATGGAAGACAGATCAACTTATCTTCAGGGAACCAGATGTTTAATGGGTGTCCCTCAGGAGCCCTGGAGCTGCCATGTGCTAAAAAGAAAACAATTAGTTAAATCAGATACTGCTACCTTTTAGAAGTATCCATATTTGTTCGGGGTACAAGATACAATAACACCAAAAGCATATTAGTAAACAGGAGATTTTGACATTACAAGATATTAGTTTCACATACATTCAGTGGGTGTCCAGTCAAAGGATCGAATACAAAAGGGTTGAATGCAAAAGGTGAGGGTCAATAGGATCGAAAACAAAAGGGTCATTTTTTTTTTAAATTATATATTTTTTTGGGGTTTTCGTTTAGGTAATAAAAAGTGGTTTTTACCACAAAAACGGGGGTGGAGTGGGACCCTCCCCCCCAAAAAAAAGTACAAAAAAATTAAATACATTTTTCGACCCTTTTGTTTTCGGTCCTTTTGACTTGACCCTTTTGTCATTCGATCCTTTTGATTCGATCCTTTGACCTATAACCAATTCAGTGTTGTCTTGCAAGGAACAAAAATTATAACTTTGGTCATGCCCATCCTGGAGAAACATGACTCGCATGATTCAAAACAGCTCAGCCATATCAATACAATGTCTCTAATTTTGTGAAGTATTCAGAAAACATGGTTATTTAAACTCATCTCTATTTTAACAAAACTGTCCTCTTGGGGATGTCTTCATACTAAGGGAAGAGATAGAATACACATTTGATATATTCCACTGGGAAGGGGAGGATTCAGTCTGAGATAAATACATCCACAACAAATTGTTCTTGCACGCCTAGCCAATCGTGTGATCGGGTGGATCTCTCAATATGTTACAGAGTCAGAGGAACCAATCCACTTATGAAACCACCTGAAAGTGTTCCACCTGACACATTGCTCATAAGGGGTGGAGTAAATTACCTTGTGACAGTGGAGGAGTTCTAGAAAGAACACCAGGAATCCAATAAGAAGGCAAATACCAACAGTAGAGGAAAAGGAGCAGTTCTAAAGGAGGGATCCAGAAGTCATTTTCAGAAAGAACCCATCCAGAATGGAACCAAACCAAAGGAGCTGTAGTGCTTTGAAGTACTGCCAGATTGCCTACAGGTGGATTATGTTCCCGTGAATAGCTTATTGCACTGCCAATGCTTCAGGCAGTGAGGAGAGACTTTTCAGATGGAGCCCCCCAGAGTAACCAGTCTGAGCAGAGCCTGGCCATGCAAATAAAAGTCCAGAAGTAAATGAACCGATGTCCTTAAAGAACATTACATATTATATCCTTTAGATGTTTAATATGATAGGGGCGTCCTACTATAGATACAAATGGTGTCCGGTTAAAGGTGAGAATACAAAAGGTTCAAATACAATAGGGCCGAGTACATTTGCTCGAAAACAAAAGGTTACATTTTTTTTTTTGATTATATATTTTTTGGGGGGTGGGTTCGTTTTGGTAAAAGAAAAGTGTTTTTTACCACAAAAACAGGGGTTGGGGGGGGACCTCCCCAAAGAAAACAAAAATAATAAAAATAAAAAAAAATTGAACCTTTTGTTTTCGAGCAAATGTACTCGAACCTATTGTATTTCGAACCTTTTGATTCAAACTTTTAACCTATAACCGATACAAATAATATACAAATCAATGCCTCCGGTCTTTACAGAAGCAAAATTATATCTGAGTCTGAGTTACGGTGCACAAGAATCTTGTACATTGACAGTGATTAAAAGACCTATTTTACCTTGTGATGATCATAGTAAAATCAAAGTCCCGAAATGAACAATGAAAAAACCTAACTTTGCATTAGGTGCAATACAATCTGGAGGCACGTGGGTGTGAGTCATAGTCTTCCTTTCTTTTTTCCCAAAGAAATAAGTGTCATTACAAAAAATTATAATTTCGACTGCATTGTAATTTAAAAGAATGCAGAAGTCAATTTGTTTTCTATGATAGAATGTCCAATAGTTAGTGACTTGCAGATTACCCTGCTCTTTTGATTTTCCTAAACCTCTGATTTTGCCTGCATGACCACCAATCTGCATTGCGAGCATCAGGAGACACAGAAACCGCTCTCCTGAGCACCCGTGAAGAATTGCTTGCATCCTTTGACTCCAGATCACCTGCTGTTCTCATTCTACTCGATCTCTCATCTGCTTTTGACACAGTTAACCCCCGATCCTCATAAAACGGCTCCATTATACCCTTGGTATCTCAGAGCAGGCACTGGACTGGCTGACCTCCTTCCTCACCAACCGTCCCTCCCAGGTTATCCTGGGTTCTTTCTCCTCACCCCCTTCTATTTCCACCTGTCGCGTTCCCCAGGGCTCTATCCTCTCGCCCTGGCTCTTTAACATCTATCTTGCTCCTCTTATCTCCACCTTTTGATCACACTTCCAGTGTTATGCAGAAAAAACCCAACTCTTCTTCAGACTACCCTCTGAATATTTTCTGACCTCCTCTGTCATCCCAGACTGCCTGTCTGCTATCCAGTCTTGGTGAACCTCCAACGACCTTTGTTTCAATGGCAGCAAGACTAAGGTTCTTCATATCGGGACTCCTGTTCCCTCTTTTCTCCATTCACTCTGGCCACCTTCGATGGGCTCTCCCCCCTCTCCTTCCTCCAAGTCCAGAAACCTGGGAGTTATCTTCGACTCCTCTCTCTATTTCATTCCTCACATCTTGGACCTTGCCAAGAAGGCCCATTTCCAACTCTACCTCCTCAGGGGCATCCTCCCTTTCCTCACTTTGCCCCAGAAGCTCAATGATTCCAAAGCGCCGATACTCGCAAGGCTAGACTTCTGCAACAACCTCTTCCTTAATCTACCTTCCTTTTCTATTGGCCCCCTCCAGCAAATCCAGAATAGGACTCCAAGACTTATTCTTGGCGTTAAGTCCAGGGACTGTATCTCTCCAGTGATAAATCTATCCACTGGCTCCCGGTTGCTGCAATGATCATATTTAAATCCCTCTGCATCATCCATAAGGCTGTCTGGGGCCAGTGACCATGCTATCTGCAACTCGCTCTCACCAAATACTCTACATCCAGATCCCTATAATCCTCCAGCTCCAACTCTCTGCTTGTCAAGTGCTTCTCTAAGCAGAGAGCTGGCAGCCGTTCCCTTTCCTCGGCTGGCTCCCTCCTCTGGAACAGCCTCTCCATGTCTCCCCTTCTTGAGCCGGATCTCCTTGAGTTCCACAAACACCTCAAGACTCCTTTTCTCCTGCTCCTTCCCCCTCTCCCTCCTTTGCTAAGCCCCACAGTAGCTGTAATTGGTGGCCTGGGACCTTTGGGGTCCGGCTTTCTGTCCGATCGCCTGCAGCACCCGCCCTCCCCCTGCACGTGCCTTCGAGCACCACTTGCTGACTCACTGGCCTGCACTTATTGTTTGGGCTGGTGACCCCTCCCCATCTAGTGGTCACTGCCTGGCATTTACCTGTTGCCACCACAACCGGCTCTTCCACCTAACTGTTGCCGTGCAAGTGTCACTCTGGCACTTCACCTTTATGTAGCTTCTCTAGCACTTATCCCCTTCCCATCTTCCTTCTCTCTCTGCACTTGCACGATCCAAATGTTCACAAGACCTTACAAATGCCCATTAAATAAATAAATATATTGAATGTAAACTGATTTATTTGCTATTGTTATTGTTACCTAATAAAAGTGCGTGAACCCATTTAGCCGGTGTATTATTTAGAGCAATGATTTAAGTGCTTACGGAAGGTGGATGTTTGTTTTGATGATGTTCGTTGGATTATGGATTGTTTTATTCTGCTCAGTAGGAAGGTAAAGCCAGGCAGATAATGTTATTGTGTGCACAGTTCATTTTTAGCCTGTATTTAGCAAGAGGTTTTCAGGTATGTGTGCATAGCTCTTTATGTAATTGTATTTACTGAGGGTTTTTCAGGTATGGTTTATCTCAACAAAAGAGGAGAATCAACTTTGAATTACTTTATGTCATATTTTAATAAAAATGAATAAAAATGAATATTATTACGGGGGTTGCGGTTGCACCCACAACAAGATGGCAGCATCTTGGGAGAACTCCTGCTGCCGTGACAAAAATCACATCCTTGCCAACCGAAAGCAGCATGTGGTAAGTGGCTGAATTGAATAAGAAGGCTGACGTGAATGGACTAATTCGTCCACGGTTACCCTTGAAGCTGTGTGAGCAGGGTTATGAAGAGCCATATCGGTGTGGCCCAGTACAGATTAAGCAGGAGGGCTGCCGGCAGGACCGTGGGAGGAGCCGTGATCAGTTTCCTCCAGTAAGGTGGGTGCAAGGACAGCGCCATAGTGGTTGGCCCAAGCCCAGTGGTGGAGACACAGTTGCTGTGGTCGCCCCAGACCTCCTGATTGGCCTCCTGACCAGCTCCTATGCGAGAGGTATAATCCCTGGTGGCCACAGCATTAAAAGCGCACCAGGATCTCAAGAAACCCTGAGGCTGTCTGAGTCGAAGCTGGAAGCCCTTGACTGGCTGTGCTATCACTGCAGCGAGAGCAGGTCCGGAAGAAGGCGTGAGGTCCAAGGGCAGACAGGACCGTGGGGAGGCCATTGACCCACAATACAGGGGTCAATGGACAATACCCCAGCACCCCCACCACCACGTGCCACCATTAAGCACCAGACAGGGAAGAGAGTGAGGGAAGAAGCAACTGGGATCCCCAGTGGTGGGGTGAGGAGGCGGACGACGAGGAGACTGATGGTGCTGAGGTTCCATGGGGCAAGGAACAAAGGGCCACACTGTGGTGTGCTCTGGCCCCTTCTTGTCACACAGTGCGAGACAGGAGAGTGGTTGCCTAATTGAGAGAATCTCAACAACTAGAAGAGTGTCCGCTAGGCACAGTCCCTCAGTGTAAAGTGTCGATGCTAAGAAGTGATGACCTGGTAAAAGAGAGCCTGCAATATAGAGGAAAAGTGGAAGGAACGGGAAGTTGGCCACTGGGCATAGAAATTGTGAATCCCAAGAAGCAGGCAAAGTTAGGCCACTTTGGAAGTACTGGAACTACTTCAATGCCCAGATCGGAGCAAGCAACAGCTACAATGGCTGTAGACATGACAATCATGAATCAGACACTGTTGGTGCTTAAAGACAGCACAGACAAGCTCAGCCAGAAAATTCATGGCCCGGCCTGTAAGGTAGAATCATCGGCCATACAAATTGAGAAGCTGTGTGGCAAAATGTCTGAAGCAGAACAGCAGCTTAGCGCAGGTGAAGATCACATCACAAAATTGTAGAGCAACGTATTGCAACTCCTACAAAACATGAAGAAGGTGATAGCGAAGAATGGCGATTTAGAAGGGAGATCACGTCGCAACAACCTACACATGGTTGGGCTGCCCGAGTCCACGGTCAATGAGAAAATGGAACCCCTCATAGAAAGCTTGCTGTTCGAAGTGCTATACAACCCGCCGGTCTCGCAGCACTATATGGTAAAGAGCACATAGATCCCTCTCTCTGAAACCACCATAGAACGCATTTTGAATGATCGTTATAGGGTCATGCTGCTGAAGGCTGCCAGGGAGAAGGGGGAACTGAAATCTGGAATTGCAGTGATCCATATTTTCCCAGACTTCAGACCACAGGTGCAAGAGCAATGGGCAATGTTCCAGGAGGCCAAAAACATGCTTCGCAAGCACAGGGTACGATACTCCATGATGTACCTGGTGAAAATTGAGAATCATTCAGGACAGTAAAACCGTATTTTTCAACTACCCGGGCCGACAATGAGATTCGCCAAGGAAATCAATGCGTCCCCTCTCAAAAAAATTGCATCACCTCCATATTGAAGGACACAAAAATGCAGAAGAAGTCTGATTGTCCCGTGGTGCCGGTGGAACTAAAACCGTATCGTAGATGGCAGCAGAAAACAACATGGACAATGAGAGCCGGTTCCGGAGTCACATATGCACAAGCGCTGCAGCAACCTGGAGGAGCGGCTGTGATGGCAAGCATCTGCCCAGTGCAGTAATTGCCCAGTTTGTATTGTTTACTGTCTTAAGAGTGTGGAGGGGGATGTGTGGCCAGTAGGTTTGGGCTTCTGGCATGGACAAGGGAGGGATTGTTCATTGGTGGTTTGCATGTTCAAGCACAGTATGCAATTTCAAGAATAGGTTCCTACAAAAATGGGAAGCATAGAGGGAAAGTCTATACACACGCGGCAGAGGGGTGCCGAGCGGGAGTTGTGCATGGGGTGGGGAATTTCAGGTCACCAGACATAATAGCACTAGGGCATAGAGGATAGCATCAATTTAATGTCCTGGAATATACGGGGGCTCAAGAATAGCAATAAGTGCTTGCAGAGAATGCGATATATGACAGGTTATCAAATGCGGGTACTACCGCTCCAGAGACGCATCTGGGGCGGGTGTACAGATTACCTGCGGCGCAGGGGTGGCAGATACACAGCTATGAGGCTTCCTATACCTCGAATTCGAGTGGTTCCTACATACATTCACTCCTCGCTGCGTTACAAGCTGCACGATCAGATACAAGAATTTGAAGGTCAATGGGCCTCATTACACGGATGGCGGAGAACAATGGCACTATTAGCGCCATGGTTCATGCCGGTAAAATACCGGAACCGCCTTGGCGGAAAGGGGAATTACCGCCCCATTCCAAGGTTGGCGGGCGGTAATTCCCCCTTCCACCATTGCCCTTCCCCATTCTCATTTTTGCCCCCTAGGGCATAATGGGAATGGGGAAGGCGCTAATTATGGTACCGCAAATTGCGGTACCGTAATTAGCTCCCTGGGTCCCTTTGCGGGTTGGTTTTTAACGCCTGCAAAAAGCAGGCGTTAAATTCCCCAACCCGCAAAGGGACCTCGTAGTAAGGCGGTAAGGATTTACTGGTACCGGTAAAATACCGGTACCGGTAAACCCTTACCGCCATCCGTGTAATTGACCCATCATCTGATACTAGCGTGTGAGATGCTTGGTTTGCGAGTGGTAATGATTTATGGCTACGCACAAAATGTGGACATCCTTGACTTATTTCAGAAGTGTGCTGGTTACCGCCATAAGTATGAGGGATATGAAATAATATGGGACGTTGACTTCAACATGGCACTCACACTCGACTTCCCACCACACAGAGGCATGTCCCTGGGTCAGCTATTATATGGCAGGAGATAGCGGGATAACATGGGATCATGGACTCGTGGAGATAACAGCACCCAATGAGTAGAGAGTATACCTACTATACTCCAGGGTGCACCATTCCGTCTCCCGCATAGACTACATTATGGCACGCCAGACAAATTGAGACAAATGAGAGAGTGCAAGATCTTACCCAGAACACTGTCCGATCACTCCCTGGTGTTGCTCTCATTCCACAGGACCCAGTCAAAGCTGAGGTGGAGGTTTAAAAACAGGGCGCTAAAAGACCCGCTCTTCAGAGATGGTATTGCACAGCATAAAGAGCAACGTAGGCTTTATTGACAATTTTAACATTGAATGGGAAGCCTTTAAGGTATGCTTCAGAGGTAGTTGCATATCAAGGGAGGGCAGGGTGTTGAAATCCCTCAGGGCTCGTCTAAATGCCTTGAAAACAGAAATTAAAGTTATGGAAACTAAACAGGCACCGCCCGGTGTAGCGATCAACTTACAGCACCTATGGGAGGTCAGGGGTATGCCGAAGTGGTGGCGAGTGAGGCCAAGTTCATAGATGGGCCAGTTATGGCTAGAGGATATGGAGAAGGTGATTGGCTGAGCAGGACGTTCGCTTGGGCCATCTCGGAACAAAAAAAACCCACTCGAATGGAGGAAGGGAATAAGTTGAGGGATAGTGAGAATATTAACGAGGCATTCACAGGGTGTTACGAGTGTGATCCGACGTGGATATTGCAGTGATACGATCCTCTCTGGATCAGGGAGGGCTGAGCTGGTTAGACCCAGACCAGGCAATGGATCTTGGAACACCCCCTATCGGGGCGGAGATCAAGCAGGTGAGACAATCCTTACCTAATAATAAAGTACCTGGCATCAACAGCATAATGACAGAATTCTGTAAGGAATATGCGGAAGAAGTAACCCCACATCTTATACGTACGTATGAATACACAATCCAAACAAGCCTACTCCCAGAATCTACCTGGATGGCCCTAATCATGGTTCTCCTGAAACCAATCTAGTCCCTGGCAAGATGAGGGTCATATCACCCTCTCTCCCTAATAAATACAGACAACAATATACTGGCCAAATTATTGGTCAAGCGCCTGCTGCCGGCTATGCCATCCTTAATACTGCCTGATCAGGCTGGATTAATTTCTAGAAGGCTGACCCAGAATAACCTATGAACGCTAAGACCGAAAATTTACTGGGAAATTAACTACCACTGACCCCCAGGACATCAATTGCGGCTGCTATGCTTAATTTTAAATGGTGCCCAGTATTAAATACCTGGGTGTAGTGATAAAGCCCTGAAACACTTCGAAGCTAAGGCAGATGCCTGGATCATTCTCCCAATATCTCAGATGGCCAGGCTCTTCCTGGCCAAAATGGTAGTGTTACTGAAATGACTTTATATTTTTAATAACGTCCACATGATAACCCCTATTGACCTATTGGAGACAAATTAAGAGCAGGATGGTCTGGCTGGTATGGGTGGGCAAACAACCCAGAAGAGCCTATGACATACTGACGAAACCTTACGGGAGAGGGGGAGTAGACTACCCTCATATGTGTGTATATCACTTGGAGGCACATGTGCAATACGCCACATGGCGGTGGGATGCAACAAACAAATTCCCACATGTTGGGATAGAAAGTGTTCCCAGATAATCTGAAATCCATACTATGGGGCAAACGACAACAGAGTAGGAAGGAGATGCAACCAGTGATCACAAAGTGCCTGGCATGTGATGGTATAGCCAAGGAAGTGGCAGAGGAACTCCTTTACTCCCCAAAATTCTCAATCTAAGATGTACGCGGAATCGAGCTCACCTCGGAAGCACTGTTTCAATCACACTTCGAGGGGTTGAAAATAGATACGTTGCAGGACCTTTTCGTGGAAGGGAAGCTGCTATCGCTAGAGCAACTCAAAGAGCGGGTAGGCATGGAACGCTATCATGATATTTTTATACCACAGCCTCAAGCATGCAATACGACAGCAGCTACCAGGCTGCCTGGAAGAGCCGCCGCCATCAACGATAGCACATTGCATAGCGGAGCCTCCAGATACAATAAAATGGTGGCAGCTATTTACAGAATGGTCAAAGAGCAGAGGACAGACACACAAGTCACGGCTTGAGAGTAATGGGAAGCCGCAATAGGTGAGAACATTACGAACCATCAGTGGAAAATAGCGTGCCAGCAAACTAGGGAAATTGACCGTACCAACAAACATAGGCTCGCGCATTATACGTTGGTGCAGCAGATGTGGTACACTCCCCTCAACTTCAAGCCTATTATCCAGGGAGGTTGGTGGTCTGTACTAGATGTCCGGAGCAGCGGGCAGACTTTATACATCTGGCACGGAAATTCCCTAGAGTACAAAGCTTTTGGCATGATGGAAATGACTACAGAGGCAGTTCCAGAGGCACCTCTGAATTGGTTACTGGGTGTCTTTTCGGGTGAGAGTAGAATTGGGAGAAGGTTCCTGGGTATGGCGTTGGTGATAGCAAGATCGTTGATTGCTCGCTCCTGGTTTCAGAGGTCCACCTTCCACATTTACACACGGGCGGAATACTATGTCATACACAAAAGGAAGGGAAACACCATTTGGAGCAATGTTACCAGCCAGGAACAGACCAAAGGACGTATGGGCGCCGCTGAGACACTACCTAGCTTATATAGCCAACGCCAACACTACATATCTACCCGTCACTGGGGATGATGAGGGAAATAGTAAAGGGAATACAGACCAGGGGATACAGAGGCCCCCAGATACTGCTGTGCGTGCACCACAATATTGGAGGAAAGGGGTAAAACATCTCAAGATACGGGTGACAACACAACAGGTAAGACTACTGGGGCGGGGAATGAGAGGAAGGGGGTGAACATGAGCGGGGTTGGGGAGGGCTAGCTATCACAATACCAAGGAATGAGGAACTACTGTGCTATATCGGTGACGATTAAAAAGACACACTGTGCAGTTGTTGTTGGACAAGATATGTGTATTGATAATGAAAAAATAAATCTTTTTTTAAAAAGTATTACACAACAGCTTTTGGCGTGTCCCGTCGCGTGGCAGTGGGTTTGTCATACTAGGAGGCCAACATACTGGGGTTGCCCATGTCCTTAAAAAAGACTCAATATTATTAAATGTGCAAATCTTGTTTGTGGTGGATTGTTGCATTTCCCTGAAAAGGGGCCAGTCAGTTGAAGGTCACTGCTGAGTCTGTGTCAATAGCTTGCCTGTATTCTGAGTAGCCTGATTGGCTGTTCTACGTTCCCTGATGATTCCCTAATTATGTCACTCCCCTTCCCCCGACCTCACCCGTATTCTGCCTTTAACCCTTCACCATTCGGTGTAAAGAGTTGATCTCTGAACAACTCGTGTTTCCTTTATGAAAATCGTTTGGGTTCACACAACTGTGACTATTTAAAAGTAAGGGGATACTAACGGCACAGGTAGGGTGTTTGGCAGGAAGTGGTTTATGTAGATGAACCTCAAAAAAGCTAATCAGTGGGCCTCATTATAAATTTGCCGGTCCAGGAACTACGGTACTGGTAAGCATGCCGGTACTGTAATTCCCGGACTGGCAAAATATTTCTGCTCACGGGTCCCATTGCGGCCACCAGGACTGGCCTGGCGGCCATAACAGCACCCGCGGGCAGTGCATGTCGAATGCACAGGCACTGTTATAATGGTACCAGTGCATCCAACCTCCCCAGTCCCATCGAGCCCTATGGGGCTCAAGTGGAATGGTTATCATTATGTTCCGGCGCCACAAAGGGCAATGACCAGGTCGGCAGGGCCGTAATGACCCGGTAATGGCCCATTTGCCGGTGCCAGACATTTTCGGACGTTTGGCGGCAGCCTGCCGGTTTTACCGGCAAGGCTACCATCAAACTTCCAATAAGGCCCAGTGACTTTGTCTTCACAACCGAAGGGGAATCTAAAATTGGAATTTTTAGCGCAGGAGGGTAGAGCAAACACGGATGAAAGGGCTCAGTTGGGAACTGAAGAGTTGAAGCACACCCTCATCTGAAAGTGTCCTCACAGTGACTAGGGGAACCAGCCTATCCAATATGCAGTCGAGGGCGTTCAGCAGCGGTGGCTCTTCTCACGGTTCACCTCAAGGGCCCAGCCAACAGCAGTGCACCAATTCTCATTCTGTGATCTGCAGCTGCCCGAACATTGTCACTTATGTCAATGCAGAATGGGGCAGGGCATCAAGTGCTTGGAAGCAGCCAAACGGTAGCATGCTAGTGCTATATAAAACACCAAAACAAACTCTCAACATTCCAGTGTGCTTGCTAAAGTTAAGTGTGTAATACTGGTGGCAGTGAGAAGACAAGTAGTCACTGAAGGCAGGTGGGAAGAGGCAAAGAGAAATGATATCGTGCCGTGCTTCTTGCTGTTTAATTGAGCCGTGCGCCCCTTGTTTTGCAAACGTTATTGCAACATTTTCCGCTGTTTATTGAAATAATATGTTAGTATTCCTCGTGCTCAAAAGCAGCCTCAGGAAACTGTGCAAGCAAAGAAAATAAATTGAGAACACAGTAGCTCGCAGGAATAAATCCTCATAAGAGGCGTTTATTGGCAGCTTTTGTCTCTCATGCTGCTGTAAAATGTTGCTCGTAAAATGTCCTCTTTCATGTCTGAGGGTTGCATTTTCAAGTATGATAATTGCTCCGGGATCCGAAGACAAGCCCATGATACAAGAGATATTTGTGTAAGTCAGACTAATTGAAGCCATTTAAATCCTCTTTGATTTTTTACCACAAGTCCTAGGAAAGATTGTACTTTAACTGGCAGAAAATAACATGTTCTAGCAGGCACTGCGAATGGAAAAAATGGCGCATCCGAGATGGATCAGGACTGTGGGAGGCACAGCAGTGGAAAAGCAGTGGGCCTGCGTTACTGGAAATGAAAACAAACAAACCACTCTATCTTGTCCTTCATGCCACTATCTGAACTGCTGCTTGCAACGTCAGATCCCTTAAATATCTGATATAGTGCAGACTTGGCTCCTAGAAGCAGTACAGCGCTTTACACAGTACATTTACTAAAGAAGTAAATGTTGTACATGAGGGGGTGTACATAGAACAATAGGTTGGACTGTGAGAGGACGGCAGTATGTAACTATGACAATATAAAACAGCACACTGCAGTTATTGTTTTATATGTGATTTGCCCAGTATCATACATTTTAGATCAAATGAAGGAGCCAGCATTTGAACCCAAGACTCCAGGCCCCACCAGGAGCTTTGGGAAGGACTCCATGTGTATTCCCCATGTCCGTTTAGAGCAGCTGTGTCATCAGCCAGAATGCTGCATTTTGTACCGGTCATTTGGCGGCCGGATGTCAAAATGCTCGCCTCTGGAAGCCTTTTTTTCAAAAGTTACCATTATGGGACAGTGAGGGCGACCCTTCCACTGTTTCTCCCTGACCATTCCCCCTGTACTTTCGTTCTCGCCAATTTATTTCTCTCCAGCAATCTACTACTGTTCTCTGATGCAATGAGAATGTGTTCCTCCTCCTTGTGCTTCGAGGCGGTTGCACTGCAATTGTGCCCTTTAAGTAAAACTTCAAAATTAAATACAATACAATAAATTAAAGGTGGGTTTAGTTAAGCTCATTGGCAGCGCCCTGGTCTTGTAAACAAAACTACACTGATCAGCATGAGTTCGCCCGTTACTGCGCTTAGAGGTTGGAGTCGGCATGAAGCACAATATAGAGATATGGAGAGATTCAGGATTTCAATGCATTCAGGGGCAGGGTGAAGCTGTCCATGATGCAGATGTGGGCGCTTGGAAGGGTGTTTGAATGAAGCGATGATGCAGATGTGGGCGCTTGGAAGGGTGTTTGAATGAAGCAATGATGCAGATGTGGGCGCTTGGAAGGGTGTTTGAATGAAGCAATGATGCAGATGTGGGCGCTTGGAAGGATGTTTGAATGAAGCAATGATGCAGATGTGGGCAATTGGAAGGGTATTTGAATGAAGCAATGATGCAGATGTGGGCAATTGGAAGGGTGTTTGAATGAAGCAATGATGCAGATGTGGGCGCTTGGAAGGGTGTTTGAATGAAGCAATGATGCAGAAGTGGGCGCTTGGAAGGGTGTTTGAATGAAGCAATGATGCAGATGTGGGCGCTTGGAAGGGTGTTTGAATGAAGCAATGATGCAGATGTGGGCAATTGGAAGGGTATTTGAATGAAACAATGATGCAGATGTGGGCGCTTGGAAGGATGTTTGAATGAAGCAGTGATGCAGATGTGGGCAATTGGAAGGGTATTTGAATGAAGCAATGATGCAGATGTGGGCAATTGGAAGCGTGTTTGAATGAAGCAATGATGCAGAATAGGGCAATTGGAAGGGTGTTTGAATGAAGCAATGATGCAGAATAGGGCAATTGGAAGGGTGTTTGAATGAAGCACTGATGCAGATGTGGGCGCTTGGAAGGGTGTTTGAATGAAGCAATGATGCAGATGTGGGCAATTGGAAGGGTATTTGAATGAAACAATGATGCAGATGTGGGAGCTTGGAAGGATGTTTGAATGAAGCAGTGATGCAAATGTGGGCAATTGGAAGGGTATTTGAATGAAGCAATGATGCAGATGTGGGCAATTGGAAGCGTGTTTGAATGAAGCAATGATGCAGAATAGGGCAATTGGAAGGGTGTTTGAATGAAGCAATGATGCAGATGTGTGCAATTGGAAGGGTGTTTGAATGAAGCAATGATGCAGATGTGTGCGCTTGGAAGGGTGTTTGAATGAAGCAATGATGCAGATGTGGGCAATTGGAAGGGTATTTGAATGAAGCAATGATGCAGATGTGTGCGCTTGGAAGGGTGTTTGAATGAAGCAATGATGCAGATGTGGGCAATTGGAAGGGTATTTGAATGAAGCAATCTTCTTTCAGCCTAAGCACAGCATCAGTGGTGCTTTTTGCTGCAGTATTTTAGCTTTAGCACATGCTCTGCACCTGCTATGCCTAACCTATCATGCTCTTCATGGATGTTCACCAGGTGAATTGAACCTATGCATAGTCATAAATCAGAACTGGTCATAATATTCACAAAAGTCCAAGCATACTCCTCTGTTCACAAAGAAAACACACTTAGGCACAGCAATGTGTGCTTCTATGTGCCTAATATATACACTGTGTAGACATCATGCATTGTGTACATGTATGGAAATTGAAATAAAAGTTACAGCTTTTGAATTCCCTTTTCTTAGAGGTTGTGAATAGTTTTACTGTAACTGCTGTCCCTTCCTATACCTATCCAGCAGTTTGTGCGATTCCCTACACTCATTTAAACTCCTACACCTTTGTGGTAAAGGAGATGAGAGTTGCACCAGGCCAGGCCCTGCCCCATCTGCTCCCAACTATGAACGAAGATACAAACTAGGAAATGTTCAGTGAACTGTCAGTGAAACACTAAGAATCACATAGCCACAATTAAGAGTAGAGATGGTGTGCAACACAAGTAAGGCACAAGGTATTTTTAGACTTATAGAAGTAGGAGGCTCTAGAACACATAGATAGAATACACATGAAACAGACTCAAGAATATACACAAGACACAAAGAACGCTAAACTGGCACAAAGAAAACTGAAGTGCTGTCATTACTCTGACCGAAACTAGCAAGGCCTCAATTCTGAAAAACTGTGCTTAGCACACAATTTTCCAGGCCTCACGAAACCTAGACAATAGCACAACACCAAGATCAGTGCGCCAAAGGGAGGTTTGCTTGAGGAGCTGAAAATGCACTAGATAACGTTTCCCAGAGCACACAGCATAAAATTGTAACATTAATTAGTTTCAATCGGTAGCAGTGAGAAATTCACACATCCTAGACTATCAGGTGCAGGTAGCTACCCTGCCAATTTATCCCACAACAACTGAACACACAGAGCCCCAAGTGGCAATTGAAAGACAGCACACATACGTACAGCAGTAGGAAAATCCCAATAAATGGTTGAGATGATTCTAGCACAGCGATCCCTCACCACGCGATTGGAACAATGGCCATTCATTCAGGGCCCAATTAGACAGTGCACCTGCCACTTTCCTAGCATGTCCAGACACTGACACCGCTATGACATGCCCAAGGCCATGAACAAGCTGGTAGGTGGACCTTAAGCATTGGGAGTATCACTTTCACTAGATTGTGGTGGTTCCCCCACTCCTCCTTCCCCATCACTTGTCTTGGGTCTGCATAAGAGTGTCCAAGGCTAGGTGAGCAAATAATGATCTTCTATCAACTATTGTGGTAGAGTGCCAGCCAATAGAAATTAGGATGAATTGTATCACTTGTAGAAGGAATGTATTTAGGAGGAGTTAGTAGTTGTGAAAGGACCAATAGTAAAGGGTCCACTTATAGAGAAATATATGTTCTACAGTCTATCAATAAATCAAGCTAGACTAGAGGTTTTTTGTGATGAGAACTAATATGACACCAGTTATGATGAAAACCTTGTTCAAAATGTTGTTCCAAACGCCATTTTGAGATTGAATGTGTACAATTCTCCCAGCTGCTCTCTGTAATTGACTAAAGCTCTGATTATTGGGTTTTAATTGGTTATTGGTATTCGGGCATATCTTAACACCTTGCTTACTCAGATGTAAGTTATTTGTGGAGATAAGCGAGACAAATGAATTGGCTATTGTTTGGGAACACCTGTGTACTGCAAGTTATTTCTTGGGTGTTCAGCAACATATGTATTGCGATCCTTGGCCCACCCTATGGAATGCCCACTTTTTGCAGATTTGGTAGTAGATTACACATGCACAATTTCTGCATGTTCGAGTCAAAACGTATGCAATCTCTGTGCATGGAACTGTTTCATGACTCGTGTAGCTTTCTTTGGGAATCTTGGGCAACATTTGTCAGGAGTCATACACACGTACTTGGATAAATCTTTGGGGGTCAGTTTAAAGTAAAAGCAAATTGCCTGCATGCGACCCACAGCATTAGCACATATATGCTGCTGCATTTGTTGCATGCAGCTTTCAACATTTACCAGTGTAATAATGAAAAGTTAAACGAGGTGAAATCGCCTTTACTTTCACTTTTGCACCTCGGTTTGACAACATATAAACAGTGCCTGCAGGAGTTTTATTATGGATTCCCCTGGAATCCTCCTGCTATTTAGCATGTGCAAGTGTTTGGAGTATTCAATAAGAATCCATTGGTTTTAAGCCTGCATGTGAATTTCATGCAGGTGTAAAATCTGGTGCTCTTCCAAAACGGAGGAGGAAAGCTAAGGGAAGATGCGAACTCTGCTACCCCCGCAAACTACACATTGGAATGAGAGGGGAAAATGGGGCAGAGCATTACATAGACACGTAAAAGCATTGCACCTCATTTTTACTCCTTCTCTTAACCCACCACCCCATAGAAAATTACCTCCTTTGTCAATCGGACCCAGAGTAAGGGGTGTAATTAACAAGACTGAAACCCTTGCAGCTTTGAGGGCCCCCTTTTAGGGGCTGCAGATTGAACCAAATCCTGCATTTGCCTCTGCGGGATGGAAACCACTGGTGACCCCTGATCGCTACCATTTTACAGGGACAAACTTGCTTTTTGTTTCGCACATGGGCTCCCATCTTCGAGGTTTACTGCCTGCTCCTGTCTTCCTGCAATGCAATTCAATATCCAAGATGGAATATTATAAGTAGATTCCTTGAAAGACTTAAAGCATATATTCTCTCTACTCTAAATCTAAAGATCACTCAGTGTTGCAAGTGATTACGGTACACAAGAAGTCTTAGAAGGTGTTTGAATTAAAGCAACCACGTCCTGTTTGAATCAAATTGAGTGGAACAGAGGAAAGCCTGATGAAGGCTTCAGCAAATCCCTGAAAGTTGAACTCATCAAGATTCACTCTTTAGCATCCTCATCATACGGTTAATTATTTATTTAAAATCACCACATGTCCACATACACATGCAAGGTACAATCGATATGTTAAATATCGATACACTTACAGAAATACCCAATTTAAAAACAAGAAGTCTATTTATCAACTGCCACGCGCATTATCTGAAAGTCGATTATGACAGTGGCGCAGTTCTGGGTAGTTATGGTTACCAATGTGCATGATCCATTGCAGCAGTTTACAATGTCTGTGTTGCACCTCAATACCGATGGTGGTATGTACTTCTGCACTAATGGTGTGCTCCAAATGGTGAAAAAACGTTCTAAATGTGCTTCACCAGTGTGACTTGTATGAGGTCTTATTTTCCGAGCGTATCAGCACCATTTTGATAACTTTGCTCCATGCTCATTATATAACGAACATGGTGAAGATACACAGCTTTTCAAAAATTGGGGGAGTGGCCCCCTACTTTTCTTCATAGAAGATAATGGCCCCAGTGCTTCTCGCTCTGGATGTTTCTCCCAGCCTTCCGTCTGCCTCTGCCAACTTCCGTCTGGTCTGCGCACAGTTAATCTCCTGCTCTGCCTTACAAAGTCAACCCTCTTTGATAGTATTTGAATATAAGCTGTCAATGCCCCCTATTAGCATAATATTTAACAGAAGCAAAAACGCTGTTTAGTTCATTGGAAGCAAAAAGCTATTTAGATCATCAGCTGAGTATCAGTGTTGAACATCTTTTCAGAGAAGCAAGAAGCTTGTTTCTGTTAAAATAAGGCAGTGAGACTGATGCAGTCTTCTGATACCTTCCACCTAATTATACAAGCCGCTCAGTAACTACAAGCTTCACAGGAAGTTCTGTAGTTTCTGTAGTTCTTTCAATTATTGCTATTTCAGTTGTATTTACTATTACCGAGGCACTTGGAATACTTCCCAGAAAGTCGGGAATATAGTCTGTGGCTTGGTTTGCGCAATGTACTTGCAAGAAGCATAACAAAGATAATGGTCTGTCGTGGAGCCCAGAAATCCAAACCAACATAATTCTCTGCATTTAATTGTGAATCCTACTCAGTGATGTCTTTACTGCAGGGCCAACGGGGCTCATGCCCCAGGCCCCTGTGGGATGTCTCAACCCACTAGTCCAAGCCCTGCAACATTACTGTGCATTGCTTGCAGCAGAAACCTCAGAAATGGCCACTGGAAAGCATGCTGCTCGCTAAACAATCACCCAAAATTGTGCAGTAAAAATCTGAAAAATAGGCCGCCATCCACTTTTGCCTATCCTACAGGTTTTGGCAGGAGATCACTGCCAAAACCCACCATTGGGCTACCCACAAACTAGTCTGAAATCACTTGAAAAAGCAATGCTGATTGCCAAAAAGAAACACAGAGCTGTTTGGAAATCCGTTTTCTTGATTGTCAAAAATTTGCTAAAATCATGGCTCACAAACCACCCAAAAAGATCCAACATCCTTGTTGGGTGTTCCACATCATTCTACTTCAAGAATCCACATAAATATAATGTCCACAGAAGTATATATTATCTGAACAAAATCCACTTTTGAGGATTGCTTGCTGGAAGAAACCTGTCAAAAATGGGTCTAATACCGTTACTCACCTCTGTCAGAAGCCGGCGATTTAAAACCTATCTTGTGTAAAGTTGAACATTGAACTCAAACTATGACAAAGAAAGACTTGCTATCAGAAGCCTAAGAGGTGGATACAATTCAAAACTATATTCTGAAAAGGCTTGAAGTAAGAAATTGATTGATGTATTTGTGAAAAATGTGAGTTATATTTTAAGACAAGACACTTTCAGACATTGGGTTTAAGAGTTAAAGTTTCCCACACTGTGCTTCAAACACATTCCACACCTTCTCCCTGAACAAGGAAAACTTCCCCCTGCCCTTGGCTAAGATAATGGCAGGCTGGTGTGAAAAGGAACTGGGAGGGGCACCCTGGCCTGTTGCTCTCAGTACAGACAATGGAGTCCTTGAGCTGAATAGGAATGCTAATTTGGGTGTGACTGACAACTAACTGCTCTGGCAGGAAGAAAGCCATGTGACCCTCTGACTCAGCCCAGCTCTGGAGGCGGGCCAGACTGAAAATGTGGATTTGACATTGGATTAAATATACGTTTAAGGAAAATACTTCTAAATTATTGTACCGAACTGACAAAAGTATGAAACTTAGAGATTATTAAAATGAAAAATTTGCTCCCATTTTAAGTCTTATTTGGAATCTGTACGATGTTCTGAGGCTGAACCCCAGAATTTATTCACATTGTAGCCATTGTGTTTATGTTAGGAACATGAAACATTACAGAAATGTGCCCAGGTGGGATGTGTATGCATGTATAAAAATTGGTGCAGAACTAACATTGAGAAACCCACCAAAAGTGTGAAAAAGTTGTCATTTACGAACCAAAGCTCGTAGGAACATGGGACTTGAACAGAAAAGTGCCTTAATTAATCTGTGATGTGTATATGTAATATTAACAAGTTGTGCATATTGTAAATATGTTTTTTATAAAAAATAAGATATACTGTACAGACACAAAGGGGAGTGTTTTTCCATAAGCCATAAACATGACACATGATGACACAGGATGACACACTGCTCCTTTCTCAAGTCAGGGGACAGGAAATTCTCTGACCTTTCAGATCCTTAGAGGGTTGGGCATAGATAATCAGCCTCCCCACCCACTTTGGAAATTAATAAATAGGGACTGTTGAGGGCAGACAGGACCCACTTGTCCACTCCTCAACTGATTTCTTGGTGAAGTACCCTGCAGGAAGATCCAGGCTCCAGACATAGATCCAGAGACCAGACTCTAGAACAACTCTAGAACTTTGAAGCAGAGAGGCCTAACCCAAGAAGCTCAACCCTTTTTCAGCAGACCTCAGAATCCTTTGCAACCTGATTCTAACTCCTAAACTTCCAAGGGGCTCAAATTCAACAGCCGGGCTGTGCTGTTTTGCTGTCCTAGCTAAGAACCTTGTGCTAGAACCAAGATTCAGATCCGTCCAGAAGAGCTGTAATCCAGAACCCATCAGATCCAGTCCAAGAGGCCGCGCAGACCAGAGTGCTGTGCTGAGAGCATAACCCAGTGCCTGAGACCTGTCCGTTGGCAAGCGAATCCCAGCCAAACCCTTGACCAGATCTTTGATGGGCCCATTCCATTTCAAAGACATAGTTGTAAGTATTTAGTGTAGAACTGTCCATAACCAACCTCTTAGTATTAAGTAACGCAATCCAACCATTCTAACCTATTCATAACTGCATTATTGAATCTCTGTTGTCTATCCTAAATTCTTCTCTCCTCCACATAATCCTTGATAATTGTAGTGATAATCATCTTGGTGCTAATATATATTTTCTGGAGAAAGGCAATTGTCTCGTTCAGACAGAAACCATCCGGAGGCGCCTCTGGATAGGTGGCTGGGCTGTTGTGTAGATTGCGGCTCCATAAACTCTTTAGTGTTAAGAAATATTGTTCAAAATCTTCAACAGTGCATCTTTCATTTTGAAATCTTGACTTTTTTCTGAAAAATCTACCTTTCTTATAACCTCTGTAACTTTTGAACCAAATTCAAATTTAAATGTTATTTTGAAGCTAACATCTCCAGCTTTCTAACGAACCCAAAACGACATTCCAATTCCCAATAGTTTTTCTGTAATCGTGTTTCCCGCACGCGGAAAAGTTGCTGCGATTTCGTATTTGGCTCAATTTCACTTCATGTAAAATAGCTGTTTCTTGTTTTCAACTTCTGAATTTCGTTTTCAATCTGCTAATCATTCTACCATCATTGCTAGTGCTTACCTGACCTAACCCAAAGCAACTCTCCCTAGTTCTGAATCCTATTTAGCGAATTAAAACCAATTTTAGCATTTTCCCATTCATTCAAACCATGTTTAAAAGCGATTGACCTGTTTTAAAATCATACCTGATCTCTCTAAGCTTGCTGGGGGAACTGGGTTTGAACTGCATTATTGGTTGTTATTCCTAAAACCTGTGTGCCCTCTTCCACCTCTTCATATTGCATACTGGGGGGAGTGAGTAACAAGGGGAAAGAGTGATCATATTACCTGTTGATTGAAGCCATATCAATCTTACTTCGGTGTTGCATTCTTTCCTATCCTTGCATTTCCTTGAACCATACATAGTATTCTCTGCTACGTTATTCTTCCTATTTCTACTCCTAATTGATTAAAGAGATTGTTGATATTGTAATATTACCCATTGCTGATCATTGTTCATATTCATAAGTGTGCTATTCAGATATTATTCATATTTATAAAAGTGTAATCTATATATTGTTCAATTCTTCAAATAAATATTTTAATTTGCAAAACAAACCTTCTTCTTGGCTCAGTGAGGCCGGGGGGATTCAAAGAGAGGGGCGCTATATAAGGGTACATCATCCAGAATTAAATGAACTTTTGACATAAAAATATATAAATATTGGGCATCCCATCCTAGGCATTGACTTAGTAGGAGTGCTGGATTGAAATCACTTACACCCTCATCCTGGGACTCATACACTAGCAATGCATCTTGAGGGATTGTTACAGTTAAGTCTGCAAACCTGTTCCATGTGTGTCATTGTCTCAGAGTTTTTCTTCCATTGAGCCTACATGGCTTGGTGCAGCTGGGCATCTTTGGAGTATGCCAGGTGTTGCAAGTGGCAAGCAGGGGTTTGGTATACTGAAGGCCATCTAAGATCAAGCATGAGGTGGGCAGGTCCATGCCATGAGCTGATTTCACAAAGGGGTCCAGAGAATGGAAAAAGCCCTTTAGGATGGCATAGGATATATGGATGTACTATCAACCTCCAGCATTTCAGCAGCTGAGCTCGCCTGTCACACCTTTGGCTCATTTGCTAATATGTGGGGCACATCGGGCTGGTGTCCTCTCTGGTGTTCCTATAGAAATGAGTCTTGCAGCTGAAGACAGCCCTAAAGCTGAGTCTGAAATCACATGACCTTGATAAGATCAGTTTCATTTTATTTTAAATTGAATTTTGAGAAATAAAGCCCATTATCTCTGGTCTAGTCTCACTGTTAATGACCATTCTAGTAAAAGTATACTCTGCTGCAAAGGGTGAAACAGTGTTGGGCCTTTTCAACTTGGCTGATCAGTTGTGGCTAATATCTCAAAGTTGTTCACACTACAGCAAAATAAATGATTGGTGAGACTGAAAGTGTTTGTGCTGAAACTAGCATGGTGTTGCCATAATGGACACAGGACAGGGGTTTAGCAGTGTCACTAGTGCACTCAACTAAAGCAGTGTGAGGAAGCAGTGCATCTGCCTGCCAATGGATGGCATGGCACACAAGTTTAGCGGTGCCCCAGAGCTATATGCGCTTCTAGACACTCTCACTGGCTCTGTGCTGGAGGGTGCAACGCATTAACAGTGCTTCCTGGAGGGAGCACTAGAGCAGTGTGGAACTGGAGAAGTCCTGCATGGCACAGGGTTACACAATACAGAGTGTCAGCAGTGCCCCCCTTGTCCGCTGCAGTTGCATTGAGCTTAAGGATGTGCTGCTGCCACAAGGGTATGTCAGTGCAGGAGCTTATCCCTAAAGTGCACTTCATCAGCTTGTGTTCAGGGAGGCGCACCCTACGTTCCCAGATTTCACACAGCTTTGCTCCTCATAGCAGTATCTTTGAGAGCGAGGGCCTTCCTCTGCAAAAGCTAAACAAGCATTGGCAATGCCAACAGTTTGGGCCATTGTGTAGGCTTGAGGAAGGCGCTTGCCAGGCACAGCTGTAATGGTGTTATCTACCCATTGTTGGTTGCAGGTGCAAAATAGTGAAAGTACCTGGGCGTCTAATAGCAGTGCCTGGCAAAGGCTAAAGCTTATGCACAAGCCAAAAATGTTGGCTTTGCCAATGCCTATCTTAAACAGGACTTCAGTAGCTTTGCCAATGCTTGTTTTTAACAGGCCTTCAGTGAAGGTCACGCAGAGTGCTTATAAATCGAGTGGCTGAATGCAAGCCATTTTAACGCCACCTATAGAGTGTTTTCATCTCCAATTATGTCATTAACTCTCAGAAGACTGCTTTGAACAAACACTGCCAGGGACTTTGAATGCAAAGTCTAATGGCAAGGCTTAATTAAAGCGAGCTCAAAGAATTCCTATGAGGAGATGTTTTGGGCAGGCAGTGGCAGGAATGGGTGGGAATGGCCATAGGGATTAGCATGGCCACAGGCAGGCAACGGCTGGGCGCATAACCAAACAATACCTACAGACTCTGTGTCCCTCCTCAAATGCCATTCCTCCTCATAGGCCCTATCTACACTCCAACACAATAGTTTCGGCTTACTTACAAGTGTTGCAAGCGACACCTGGCATGGGTTTTGGAGGGAAGGGGAGATATGGGTTTCTGGGGGTGGGGGCATGGGTTTTGGAGGCATCAGAGGGGGCTCATGGGTTTCAGGCAGGGCCCAGGTCTGTGTGTGCCCCGGGTCCCAAAGATGTTAAGATGGCCCTGATCCTACTCATTGCCTGAATGTATCAAATGTATTACAGTAGGTGCCCTTGTTAATGACTACATGGCTGGGAATTACTTTCAGACAGTATACCCCAAGTATGGTTAAAACTACAAATTCATAACAAAAGGTGGACATTCAAATTCATTGTCTATTTCACAAAAGCTTACAATAAGGCAGAAATCCCAAAAGCGTTACCACCAACAGAGGAATCAGGTAAGTGGGGTGGAGGGATGGATAGGGGAAGGAGCGGGGACCAGGGGAAAGGGGAGGTGGGGGTAAGATGGCACAGTGGGCTCTCACAATTCTGTGGTTTCATGGAATGTGGGATTCAGAGAGTGATCTGAGCAAGCTGATTGCTTGTGGCGACCACCCCAGGTGCTGATAAAAGGCACACACTTAGGTTCCTCTCTCATGTCTGAAAAAGGCAAAGGAGAGAATCATTGAGACACACCCAGGGTTCCAACAGTGCAGTTAGAAAGGTCAGATTGTGTGAGACCAACAGGAATGTAGCTTCCGCATGATCATAGCTTTGGATCCACCAAGACCTTATCAAAAAGAGCTCCACCTTTCCCTCTGTAATCTGTATCTATATCCTGCATGCAACCCACTGCATCCCTTTTATTTCCATGAGAGAGAGAGAGAGAGAGAGAGAGAGAGAGAGAGTGTGTGTGTGTGTGTGTGTGTGTGTGTGTGCGCGCGTGCGTGTGTGTAGATGTGAGCAGAGGCACCATACCAAAGAGTGCAGCTTGTCGATGTGCTTTCACCAATGCACCCAATGACTAGACCACCCCATATCCATATTGCTATACCCTGGATTTTTCACCCTGGATCTATCACCCTGGACTTCTTGCTGTTACTCTCTTGGCCTAGTCTCAGGTTTCCTTACTTGTGCGCACTGAGGCCTTTGGGCGTGTTGCGCCCTATAAGAATGACCTAATAATAATAATAATGCAGACAGCAAAAATATACATCCTCAAAGAGCACCTTATGACTCTCACCTCCCGGAAAGCCCAAGATGACTCTCACCTCCCGGAAAGCCCAAGACGAGTGCCTTCTCCAGCAGCGCAGATATGACCACCGCTGGTAGGACGGAGACTCCCCGGCCTCCTGTTGCAAAGCAGGTAGAGGTGATCCTTCAGTGGGAATGTTAGTTGGAATGGAGAAAAAGGGTTGTGGGGGCGGGTGGGTTGGCATCTTAAATCCCACATAGCCGCTTAACAGTTTTCCAATGCCACCAGTCTCACAAGACAGACCGGGTGTCAATGCCACTATGTGCTTGTGGTAGCCCAATGAAACCGAGGCGGGATTGAATGGGGCAATCGATAAATAATTGTACTCTTGGGGCAGCCTTTATTTCGGTGAGCCCTGTTTGATTCGCCTGGAAAAATACACTCGCATGATTTCCAACGTAAGTGCACAGTGCAGTACTGGATTCGCGTTCTCAGACATATCAAGGGGTGCAATTAGTACAATGGTGTGTAGAAGTTTTGAACCCTCAATATAGCCTTTTAGACTGAGGGAGGGGTCATTATCCCGGGATAGTGATCCCCACCAAGTTATGGCCCGATGCCAAGCGCACGGTGGTAGTAGCAATATGTGCTTTGGAGTTTTTGTGGTCAAATTAAAAATGGTGCTTCATAAGTTAAGAATTTGAATTGCAACTTGGTCGGACTGGAACAGGTTTAGCGTGATCATGCATTAGGTGTCACGTAAAAGTAAACGCTTTCTCTACCAGAAAGTGAAAGCATTTTCCAATGTTTTAGCGTTCTCTTTTGTGTTTTAAATAGAATGTTGCAGCAAAAAAAGGTCCTCCCAGTGAGGAAACATTTTTTGCATGGAAATTGCATTTTTGTTTTCCTTTCTGCTTCTAAAGACAGAATGTTCAGAATGCAGTCAGTACCAGTACTTATTGACTGCGCTCTAAACCTTCTGATTGGGTAACAGGAGGTAAATAATGATGGCCATGTGTTAAAAGTCTGTCAGCCTATCAATCTGTTTGTGTGCATATAACTGTATACTCTCACTCTATCCTCTTGTTGTACAGTGCTCTGTTACATCCCAGATTGCTTTTCTCTATATTAAAACCCAGTACACGCACACACATAGGTGTAGAACAGCCGTCATGCATCAACAGGGTTTTTTTTGCTGAGTTTTTTGCCGCTGATATTTGGCCTGAAATACTCATAGAAAAATATGGGGTTTGGTGGGGGGGGGGTTAAGCTATATAGGGGTAGAGGCAGCTGAGGAAAAGGTGTTGAATAACTGGGACGTGGGATTTGGGGGACGTGGGACGTGGGATTTGGGGGAGTTACCTCCATATTAAAAAAAAGTATTTGACGAGTTTTTTCAGCAATAATCGCAAACAATGCAACAAAAAAACCTGGTGATGGACTGACATAGAACTATATGTACACAAAGATCCTGATTAGGTTCTAAATCCCAAATCCAACCTAAGAAAGCCATATATTGCACGGTCACCCTCAATCATAAGGGGCCAAACAAGTGGCACACACATTTCAAATGTGTACTTACTCTTTGTTTATTGTCAACAGGCGCAAGTCCCAGGAAGTAGAAAATACATCGGGGAAGCAAAAAAGTTAAAATAGAAAAACTTGCTTACATTTTTTATGAGATTGGTGTAAATCTTTAGGGCAAAAGAGACCTGTGCCGGGAATCATTTTAAAACAGCAGAACTTGCTGATGGTGATTGGACCGTGTTTCCAATCTGACCCAGTACCAGGTTAGAAAACAGAACACAGAGATACAGAAACGCATTTCTTTTTTGTTTTTTGAATCAGGTTAGACCTTGTCGAGACGCTCATTTGAATTGCTCGCCCATTGCCACACCTCCAGACACACACAGGCACAGCATTTGGGTATGTCTTCTGGTGCACTCCCCTCCTGCAGATTGAACCACAGGTAGCCATTTATTTAATTGCACCCTGTCACAAATGGCCTTTTCCACAGTCTTCTGAACCAGGTAGAAATGATCCATTTTTTAGGCTGCAAATGCATTATTGGGCAGGAACATCTTTTGTGAATCGGGGCCGAAGAGCCCGCATAGTACATAGGGGAACTGTGAAGTTTCATTTATTCTGATCATTTTGTGTCAATTATGGAAGATTACAGACAGTGAGATTGATCATGAAGGCAATTGTTCTAAAGCACCTTCACAGCTGCAATCCAATGCCCATTTAGTGAAATGAGAGTGTTGGTTTTTGACAGCCGAGAACACAATTTTCTAGACAAGTTTTTGGTGTCTCCAGAGCACAGATTAGCTTCTTAGTGTGATTTTATAACAATACCTTAAAAACCTTGGACATCCAGACGTATGTTTTACACTCAATTAATTCCCCAAATCGCTTTTACCTAACCTTTTGGTAGCAAAAAAGAAGACAGGATTGTTGAGACAGGAACGAAAAGGAGACTAGGTGAGAGGTAAGCTTTGCCACACGCATTTCTGTTCATGCAGGGCACAGGTTTGAATCCCGGCAGGACCGACTCAACATTTCATCTTTCTGAGGTGAAGAAATAAAGTACCATTATATTTGGAAATCTTAAAATGTATCGTTACAAGGCTTCGAATTATGAGAGATCTGGCAAGAAACACTATATAAAACATGATGCCATTATTCTTGTTGTTACATTACAACAATAGATTGAACAAAAAAAGAATGTTGATTGGGAAAAAGACCAACAGGAATATTGGGGTAGCGAGTTAGTAAAACAGAAAACAGCAGGAGGAACCCCTCAGGCGCATCCCCCCCACAAATAATTTGCCCAAAGACCATTACTTTTTCTGCCTAGTTGACTTAGATTTACATGACTTCTAAGGTTGATTTGTGTTCTATCATTGAGAGTCTGATAAGGGCCCTGAATCAAGCCATTTATGAGCGACCACTATTACTTGTAGGCATGCTTGTAAATGAAGGCGTTTATTAAGAGCAATCCTAACTGGGGTGTAAAGCGGCGCTAACCAAATAGGCTGAGTTGTAGCGCAGAGCCTTTTGGAGGACGGGGAACCCAAAGTGGCCCTACAAAAATGATTCATAGTGCCCCAATATTACACTACGCGACAAAAACGTAGCACGCAGAACCAAACCCTTTAAATCAGGTTTGGGAGCTGTCCTTCCCAGAAGAACATATGGACCAAATGGGTCACCATAAAGCACATGTTTCCATAAATATGGATTAAAAAGTAGCACAACAAAAAAAAAAAATAACTAACAAACTGCATCTAGTTTTTAAGAGCGATGAGAGCATAATTGAAGCTTCAAAGGAAATGATTGATAGCAAAGGTTTCTGGAGAAGATGAGGAGAGGGGGAGACGAAAGGGGTATGGATAACTACGAGGGACTGAAAGTGACTGACATAGTGGGTACCCTGCGCCGACTGGCTACCTGGTACCCTCAGAGTCTCACTGGGTACCAGGCTCCTCCCGATCAGTGCCCCCTGCACTGCCACATGTTACCGCTACAGTCCCCTGCCCCCTTGCACTACCCTGAGCCGGGCTGCCCTGGCTGCACTTACTCAGAGCAATGGTGCCCTGATTGCACTTCCCCTCTCCCTACCACTCCCCCTCTCGCTTTCCCTGTACTTTGCGTTGCCGCACTTGCACGATCAGAATCGCACAAGGTCTAGTAAGATCGTTTGTCTTATCCTCCCACTGTCTCACTCCCTGGTATTGTCGCGCATAGAAACACTTGTGTACAGGCGCGTTATAAACGACTTGTCACATCATATCATATCATATCATATCAAGCAGCAGACTTGCAGGCAGCATCAACCTTTGGTTGATGATGTAGTTCCTATGACTGTCCAGTGGCTGCTTTAAAGTACTTCAGGGAAAGATAAAGTAACCGGGAAAGGCCCCCTAAGTACATTATGATTATTAGTTTAAAAATTGTTCGCAGGGGTATGGCTTGTTAATGAGTGTGGATTTAAGATTCTGTCTGCCAGTCCTGGTTCTAACTTTCAAAGTGAATTCAGAAATATCCGAGATTAGCCAAGAGTTGCAATAGTTGACATGAGAGAGCCTGATGATGGGTTTGATTGACCATGACAGAGTTATGAAATCGTCAATCCCTGAGAGAACCTGAATGATGACTGAGGTTAAGCCTTGATTTTACCAGGTAAGATCCATACTAAAATACTGCCCTGACCATTGGTCCCATGCCTAGTCATATCCCACCCTACACCCTGGAGGCCTCGAGGACCATGCAGGGTCATACAGTTTTCCGCTCTGCAGATCTAGGGTCATGCGTGTTTAGCTCTTGTTCTCTGTAGCAAAGGGAATGGGCTGGATCTATCTTCACTCTCAGCTACTGAGTTATCGGCAGACAGTCGCTCTAGAGGAGGGACTCTGCACTGCTGGCAGCTACCCGCTGGTCCCCAAGTGTAGGGATTCATCTGTCACACTAACATGCTTTGTCCCCAAGAGCAGAGACTGAGCTACTGGTACTGCATACAGCACTGCACTGTAATGGGCTGTTTCCACAAGTCTCCCTCACCTGGGCAATCAAGCGGGTTTGCAATTTAGAAATCACTTTATAATGTAGCTGCTCTCTGACATACGTGGTGCTCAATCCTGACATCAGGCAACAATCTCCCTCATATCCGGCCTAGCCCAGAAGCCTGGTTGTCCGTTGTAGTCTTTCAGGACTTAGTTATAGTTATCAGAACATTGGGGGGAAAAATGCCAGCGAAGGCCAAGGGCGCAGTTTTGTGTGCTGCAGGTCTGCAGGTTACTCTGCCCGATCGATGCTCGCTACTTCTATGCCACACACTCTTTCACCATGGCACCTGACGCCATCCTGCCTTTAAAACAAGCCTACTGAATCTTCTGTGGCAAAGCCCGCAAAGGTCAAGGGTGCGGTGTTGTGTGCCAAAGTCCACACTTTACGCTGCCCCATCGACAGTCTGTACGACTATGCCATGCATTCTTACGCCACAGCAATTGATGCCATCCTTCCTTTAAAACTGGCCTACGGAACCCTCTGTGGCAAAGCCCGCGAAGGTTAAGGGTGCGGTGTTGTGCACCACAAGTCCACAGGTAATGCTGCCCGATCGACACTCGCTATGACTATGCCACACACTCTTATGCCACAACGCTTGACGCCATCCTGCCTTTAAAAACGGCCCACAGAACCCTCTGTGGCAAAGCCTATGAATGACAAGGGTGCAGTGTTGTTAGCCGCAGGTGTTAGGCGATGAAGGGGTGCAGCGCAGAATGCAAGTACGCGACACAGTCATCGACCATCAGCGACCGAAAGGAAGGTGCAGGGAGGGGTAGAGGCCACTTCTGCTCCCTACTAAACTACCTGGCCTTCACGCATAATTTCCCTAAATCCTGTTGACATAACATACTCTGTCTTTGCGTGACGTTAAGCTCTCCCTCCTAGCGGTTAGCCGTACTTTGTGTTTTCTGTCCTTCTCTTGTTTTTTCAACTGTAGTTACTGTTGTTCTATGAATCTGTGCCCTATTATGCTCTCTCCCACTTCTAGGTCCCTTTCAACTGTGGTAATTGTGGCTCTATGAATCTATGCCCATTAGGTTCTCTCCCACTTCTATGTCCCCTCCAACTGCGGTTACTGTTGTTCTTGAATCTGTGCCCATTACGCTCTCTCCCACCTCTTGGTCCCCGTCAAATGTGGTCACTATTGTACTGTTGAGTGCCACCTGTCTGCTCCCCCTATTGTGATCCCTAGTGTGATCCTGTGTGATTCTGGGGCCTCAATATCTTCAACTCGCTCTTCCTAAATATCTTCCTTCTCTAGCACTGCGCTCATCCGCCTCCAACTCCCTCAGGGTTAATTGCTTCTCCAAGCAATGATTTGGTGGTAAATCTCTTTCTTCTGCTGGGGCCTCCCTCTGGAACAGCCTCCCTGCCTCTCTGAATCTTCAGGAGAACCGTTCCGGTTCCGGAAGCACCCCAAGAACTTCCTCTTTGCTTCTACTTTCTCTCCCCCTCTCCCAGGTTGATCTCCTGGCTCAATCTGAAACTGCACTGTTTTATCTGGTTACACTCTGATCTCGGACCCAGGTCCCCCCTCGCGAGTTGCTCACCTGCACTGCCCCCTGGCAACCCTTGGACTCAGGAACTGTTTCTGTTTACAGCCCCTACTAGCACTTGACACCTGATGCCTGTACGTACCCTGGCACTTGCCACCAGCTGGCTGCACTTCTTCTATTTATGGTCTTTATTTATTTTACTGTCATCCTATGTACTGCTTTGCACTGCCCCATCCCCTGTCCTCCTGCACTTTTCACCTTCCCCCCTTCCTTGCACTTGCGCAATCTCAATGACACCTTGCCTAGTAGAATCTCTGTCACTATCTTCCCTCTGCTTCCCCTCCCTTGTCTTGTCACGCCTTGAAACACTTGTGTAAAGGTGCGTTATAAATGCCATATCATATCCCGCCACCCTCCCCCCCTTTGTTGTGCTTCCTGCGTGTGTGGCACGGGGCTGTGTGTTTCTCCTTCTCTTTCGCTTCCTCCTCCTCCTGGTCTCCTCCTCGCACCATCTATGGTGCTTTCTGTTTCTCCCATCTTCTATAACTGCTACTCTCCAATCCTATCCCTCTCACTAAGTCTGGAAGGAAGAAGTTCAAGAGGGACATCCTGGTCCCCAACCCAGACCTCCCATATTGCTGATACCTACAGCACTGCTTCCTCCAGACTGACTCTCACCAACATCCTCTTTGTCGTTCCATCACCAGACCTATGGACCCTTCATATGGTCTCAGCTCTCTCTCCTATCTCCTCCTCTCCCATTAATGCTGGCACTCAATGGGAGGCCCTTTGGCCTCATACCATGCATTCTTGGTTAATTCAGGGTTAATTGCTTCTCCAAGCAATGATTTGGTGGTAAATCTCTTTCTTCTGCTGGGGCCTCCCTCTGGAACAGCCTCCCTGCCTCTCTGAATCTTCAGGAGAACCGTTCCGGTTCCGGAAGCACCCCAAGAACTTCCTCTTTGCTTCTGCTTTCTCTCCCCCTCTCCCAGGTTGATCTCCTGGCTCAATCTGAAACTGCACTGTTTTATCTGGCTACACTCTGATCTCGGACCCAGGTCCCCCCTCGCGAGTTGCTCACCTGCACTGCCCCCTGGCAACCCTTGGACTCAGGAACTGTTTCTGTTTACAGCCCCTACTAGCACTTGACACCTGATGCCTGTACGTACCCTGGCACTTGCAACCAGCTGGCTGCACTTCTTCTATTTATGGTCTTTATTTATTTTACTGTCATCCTATGTACTGCTTTGCACTGCCCCATCCCCTGTCCTCCTGCACTTTTCACCTTCCCCCCTTCCTTGCACTTGCGCAATCTCAATGACACCTTGCCTAGTAGAATCTCTGTCACTATCTTCCCTCTGCTTCCCCTCCCTTGTCTTGTCACGCCTTGAAACACTTGTGTAAAGGCGCGTTATAAACGACTTGTCACATCATATCATATCATATCATATCAAGCAGCAGACTTGCAGGCAGCATCAACCTTTGGTTGATGATGTAGTTCCTATGACTGTCCAGTGGCTGCTTTAAAGTACTTCAGGGAAAGATAAAGTAACCGGGAAAGGCCCCCTAAGTACATTATGATTATTAGTTTAAAAATTGTTCGCAGGGGTATGGCTTGTTAATGAGTGTGGATTTAAGATTCTGTCTGCCAGTCCTGGTTCTAACTTTCAAAGTGAATTCAGAAATATCCGAGATTAGCCAAGAGTTGCAATAGTTGACATGAGAGAGCCTGATGATGGGTTTGATTGACCATGACAGAGTTATGAAATCGTCAATCCCTGAGAGAACCTGAATGATGACTGAGGTTAAGCCTTGATTTTACCAGGTAAGATCCATACTAAAATACTGCCCTGACCATTGGTCCCATGCCTAGTCATATCCCACCCTACACCCTGGAGGCCTCGAGGACCATGCAGGGTCATACAGTTTTCCGCTCTGCAGATCTAGGGTCATGCGTGTTTAGCTCTTGTTCTCTGTAGCAAAGGGAATGGGCTGGATCTATCTTCACTCTCAGCTACTGAGTTATCAGCAGACAGTCGCTCTAGAGGAGGGACTCTGCACTGCTGGCAGCTACCCGCTGGTCCCCAAGTGTAGGGATTCATCTGTCACACTAACATGCTTTGTCCCCAAGAGCAGAGACTGAGCTACTGGTACTGCATACAGCACTGCACTGTAATGGGCTGTTTCCACAAGTCTCCCTCACCTGGGCAATCAAGCGGGTTTGCAATTTAGAAATCACTTTATAATGTAGCTGCTCTCTGACATACGTGGTGCTCAATCCTGACATCAGGCAACAATCTCCCTCATATCCGGCCTAGCCCAGAAGCCTGGTTGTCCGTTGTAGTCTTTCAGGACTTAGTTATAGTTATCAGAACATTGGGGGGAAAAATGCCAGCGAAGGCCAAGGACGCAGTTTTGTGTGCTGCAGGTCTGCAGGTTACTCTGCCCGATCGATGCTCGCTACTTCTATGCCACACACTCTTTCACCATGGCACCTGACGCCATCCTGCCTTTAAAACAAGCCTACTGAATCTTCTGTGGCAAAGCCCGCAAAGGTCAAGGGTGCGGTGTTGTGTGCCAAAGTCCACACTTTACGCTGCCCCATCGACAGTCTGTACGACTATGCCATGCATTCTTACGCCACAGCAATTGATGCCATCCTTCCTTTAAAACTGGCCTACGGAACCCTCTGTGGCAAAGCCCGCGAAGGTTAAGGGTGCGGTGTTGTGCACCACAAGTCCACAGGTAATGCTGCCCGATCGACACTCGCTATGACTATGCCACACACTCTTATGCCACAACGCTTGACGCCATCCTGCCTTTAAAAACGGCCCACAGAACCCTCTGTGGCAAAGCCTATGAATGACAAGGGTGCAGTGTTGTTAGCCGCAGGTGTTAGGCGATGAAGGGGTGCAGCGCAGAATGCAAGTACGCGACACAGTCATCGACCATCAGCGACCGAAAGGAAGGTGCAGGGAGGGGTAGAGGCCACTTCTGCTCCCTACTAAACTACCTGGCCTTCACGCATAATTTCCCTAAATCCTGTTGACATAACATACTCTGTCTTTGCGTGACGTTAAGCTCTCCCTCCTAGCGGTTAGCCGTACTTTGTGTTTTCTGTCCTTCTCTTGTTTTTTCAACTGTAGTTACTGTTGTTCTATGAATCTGTGCCCTATTATGCTCTCTCCCACTTCTAGGTCCCTTTCAACTGTGGTAATTGTGGCTCTATGAATCTATGCCCATTAGGTTCTCTCCCACTTCTATGTCCCCTCCAACTGCGGTTACTGTTGTTCTTGAATCTGTGCCCATTACGCTCTCTCCCACCTCTTGGTCCCCGTCAAATGTGGTCACTATTGTACTGTTGAGTGCCACCTGTCTGCTCCCCCTATTGTGATCCCTAGTGTGATCCTGTGTGATTCTGGGGCCTCAATATCTTCAACTCGCTCTTCCTAAATATCTTCCTTCTCTAGCACTGCGCTCATCCGCCTCCAACTCCCTCAGGGTTAATTGCTTCTCCAAGCAATGATTTGGTGGTAAATCTCTTTCTTCTGCTGGGGCCTCCCTCTGGAACAGCCTCCCTGCCTCTCTGAATCTTCAGGAGAACCGTTCCGGTTCCGGAAGCACCCCAAGAACTTCCTCTTTGCTTCTACTTTCTCTCCCCCTCTCCCAGGTTGATCTCCTGGCTCAATCTGAAACTGCACTGTTTTATCTGGCTACACTCTGATCTCGGACCCAGGTCCCCCCTCGCGAGTTGCTCACCTGCACTGCCCCCTGGCAACCCTTGGACTCAGGAACTGTTTCTGTTTACAGCCCCTACTAGCACTTGACACCTGATGCCTGTACGTACCCTGGCACTTGCCACCAGCTGGCTGCACTTCTTCTATTTATGGTCTTTATTTATTTTACTGTCATCCTATGTACTGCTTTGCACTGCCCCATCCCCTGTCCTCCTGCACTTTTCACCTTCCCCCCTTCCTTGCACTTGCGCAATCTCAATGACACCTTGCCTAGTAGAATCTCTGTCACTATCTTCCCTCTGCTTCCCCTCCCTTGTCTTGTCACGCCTTGAAACACTTGTGTAAAGGTGCGTTATAAATGCCATATCATATCCCGCCACCCCCCCCCCCTTTGTTGTGCTTCCTGCGTGTGTGGCACGGGGCTGTGTGTTTCTCCTTCTCTTTCGCTTCCTCCTCCTCCTGGTCTCCTCCTCGCACCATCTATGGTGCTTTCTGTTTCTCCCATCTTCTATAACTGCTACTCTCCAATCCTATCCCTCTCACTAAGTCTGGAAGGAAGAAGTTCAAGAGGGACATCCTGGTCCCCAACCCAGACCTCCCATATTGCTGATACCTACAGCACTGCTTCCTCCAGACTGACTCTCACCAACATCCTCTTTGTCGTTCCATCACCAGACCTATGGACCCTTCATATGGTCTCAGCTCTCTCTCCTATCTCCTCCTCTCCCATTAATGCTGGCACTCAATGGGAGGCCCTTTGGCCTCATACCATGCATTCTTGGTTAATTCAGGGTTAATTGCTTCTCCAAGCAATGATTTGGTGGTAAATCTCTTTCTTCTGCTGGGGCCTCCCTCTGGAACAGCCTCCCTGCCTCTCTGAATCTTCAGGAGAACCGTTCCGGTTCCGGAAGCACCCCAAGAACTTCCTCTTTGCTTCTGCTTTCTCTCCCCCTCTCCCAGGTTGATCTCCTGGCTCAATCTGAAACTGCACTGTTTTATCTGGCTACACTCTGATCTCGGACCCAGGTCCCCCCTCGCGAGTTGCTCACCTGCACTGCCCCCTGGCAACCCTTGGACTCAGGAACTGTTTCTGTTTACAGCCCCTACTAGCACTTGACACCTGATGCCTGTACGTACCCTGGCACTTGCCACCAGCTGGCTGCACTTCTTCTATTTATGGTCTTTATTTATTTTACTGTCATCCTATGTACTGCTTTGCACTGCCCCATCCCCTGTCCTCCTGCACTTTTCACCTTCCCCCCTTCCTTGCATTTGCGCAATCTCAATGACACCTTGCCTAGTAGAATCTCTGTCACTATCTTCCCTCTGCTTCCCCTCCCTTGTCTTGTCATGCCTTGAAACACTTGTGTAAAGGTGCGTTATAAATGCCATATCATATCCCGCCACCCTCCCCCCCTTTGTTGTGCTTCCTGCGTGTGTGGCACGGGGCTGTGTGTTTCTCCTTATCTTTCGCTTCCTCCTCCTCCTGGTCTCCTCCTCGCACCATCTATGGTGCTTTCTGTTTCTCCCATCTTCTATAACTGCTACTCTCCAATCCTATCCCTCTCACTAAGTCTGGAAGGAAGAAGTTCAAGAGGGACATCCTAGTCCCCAACCCAGACCTCCCATATTGCTGATACCTACAGCACTGCTTCCTCCAGACTGACTCTCACCAACATCCTCTTTGTCGTTCCATCACCAGACCTATGGACCCTTCATATGGTCTCAGCTCTCTCTCCTATCTCCTCCTCTCCCATTAATGCTGGCACTCAATGGGAGGCCCTTTGGCCTCATACCATGCCTCAAAGTTCATCATTATTGTCTATCTGAATGGCACTGTCTTGGTCCAGGGCCCTCAGCCCAATCACATCCTGTTTGATAGGCATCTCCTGTGTCTTATCAACTTCCTTCCTTCTCCTGGTACTCCTACTAGCATCTCGCTGGCTCCTCTGCCACCTCTCGCTTTCACCACTGCCCACTCTCGGGACCCTCTTCCACTTCCACTGGGTATACCCAAGCCTGTGCCCACCCGTGGTCTTTCAAATGTGGCAACCTGCTCCACATCGCTACTCTCAACTCTCACTCTTCTGTCAAACACTTCTCTGACATTTGTCACCTCGTGGATGTTCTCACTCTCACCAAGACATGGTTTACGGCCACCTCTGTCATATGTTTTGACACTATCCTCCCTGGTGGCTACAAGATCCTCTCCGAACCCAGAAGCAACCAACCCAAAGGTGGAGTAGCTCTCATCTTTCCTGAGTGGCTTCCTGCTTCTGTCATTTCTATGCATGCCTACTCCTCCTTTGAATGCCTGGTCTGCAGGATCTCTAGCTCCCCTGGCCTCTCTCTGAGTGTGACCACCATCTACAAGCCACCTGGCCAGGTTTCCCTCTTCCACTGAAAGTGGGCTGACCTCTCCTCCTCTCTCCTTGCCTCTACCTCTCAACGTCTCTTCCTCGAAGACCTCAACATCCACTTGGATGCTTCTAATCCCTCCTCTGGGCTTTTACACAACCTCTACAACATGCTTCCTCTCTCCATTCTGCCCTTTGGTTCGAAACACACACACTCTTCCGGACATACGTTGGATGTTCTCATCTCCTAAGACATCCCCCTCTCTAACCCTCTCACCATTCCTTCCTCTTGGACTGACCACTTTCTATTGTCCTCTCACCAGAAACTCTCTGTCCCTCCCTCAGGCAAAGCCCACGCAAGCACTGCCACCTACCTTGTCAGTTATTCGGCCCATAAAGCGTTGTTCAGTGGATGCCTTTGCCTCCTCCTACTCATGTGACTGACTCACACTCTGACACAGCCCTCTCTAATGTGCATCTCTCCATCACCAACAATCTAGCCATCCTTGCCCCTGTCATGGGAATTTGACTGTAGCCTACCTCCAAGTGCAACTCATGGTATAGCTCCGACCTCGCTGTCCTGAAACGCAAGTGCAGGGTGGCTGAGAGGAAGTGGAGGGCTTTGGGCACATCCTTTGACAAACCGGCCTGCTGCCTGCTCCAAAGGAAATCCAGACTCTCTGTCCTGTCCAGGTAGAGAGCCCACATTCAAGCCCGCCTCGCTGTGGCCTCTAACAACACAACCAAGCTGCAAGGAACTGGACAATCCTGCTGCAGTCTCCACCTCTCCTATTCCCTCCCTTGCCCTCGTAACGGCTCTGGCTTCTCACTTCATGACTAAAACTCAGGACATCTTGTCCTCTATTAACTCTTCCTCTTCCTCTTCCTCTCTCGGCCCCCTTTGGCCAACTCTCCTCTCCTCCTCCTTTCTCCTTTTTCTCTCTGACAAAACATGATGATGTTTCTATACAAGTCCGATCTATGAAAGTTCCATCCAATCAGGTGCTCCTCTGCTCCTCCAGAACCATCAAGGACCATATTGACACCCTTGTTCCAGCCTTGCCGATTTCTGTAATCACTCTTTCGCCACTGGAACTTTCTCCCCCCTCCTCAAGCACTCCCTTGTGCACCCCCTCCTTCAGAAGCCATCTGCCGATCCTACCTGTCTGGTAAACTATCGCCCAATCTCTATCACCCCTTTCTTGGGCAAAGTCCTGGAAAAGCTGGCCATCTCCCAGTTTACTCTCCACACTGAATCTGTTGGTTGTCTCCATGACCATCAGTCTGGCTTCAGAGCTTCCAGAAGCATGTAAACTGCTGTCCTGAACACCCCAGAAGATATGCTCTCTAATCTGGAATACAGCATTCCTTCTGTCCTCATCCTCCTTGACCACCTTTCCTCTGCTTTTGACACGGTCAACCACGCCATCCTGATCAATCGACTCCAGAGGAACCTGGGCTTCAGGGATCAGGCCGTGGAGAAGTTGTCCTCCTTCTTCCTGGACCATCCCTCCAGGTCCAACGTGGCTCCTTTCTCTCCGTCACCTGTCTATCCACCTGTGGCGTATCCGCTCACCCTGGTTCATCTATCTCTATTTGGCCCCTTTGGCCCACATGATCTATATGTTCTTCTCTAACTTTCAGTGTTATGCGGGTGACACTCAGCTCTCCTTCAGTCTCCCCTCAGCCTCATCTCCTCTCTCACACATTCCTGACTGCCTATCCGTGATTCAGGATTAGTTCGCCTCCAACGATCTCTGCCTTAATCTCAGTAAGACAGAGATCCTTCTCAATGGGTTCCTGCTCCTGCTTTCCCTCTCTCAATCTGGCCGCCCTCCTTGGGCCTTCTTCCTTCGTCTTCCTGTAAAGCTAAAAACCTTGGTGTCATCTTTGACTCCACTCTCTCCATCTCTCCTCACATCTCAGACCTCGCCAAGAAGTCCCACTACAAGCTGCACCTCCTCAAAGGTACTCTTCCCTTTTTCACCTTCCCCCAGAAGCTCACTGTCCCCAGAGCCCTGGTTCTCTCTAGGCTGCACTACTGCAACATCCACTTTCTCAATCTCCTCCCGCTACCCTCTGCACTCCGCAACTGATCCAGAACAAGACTACAAGACTTATCCTTGGCCTCAAGCCCAGGGACCATATCGGCCCAGCCCTGAAATCTCTCCACTGGCTCCCGGTGGATGCAAGTATCAAGTTCAAGACCCTTTGCATTGTAGACAAGGCTTTCTGCAGTCGGGGCCCGCACTACATCCAACTCTCTCTTCCAAAATACATTCCTTCTCGAGCCCTTGGCTCAGCCACCTCCAACTCTTTAAGGGTCAGATGCTTCTCCAGGCAGAGAGTGGTGGGTAGATCTCTCTCCTCTGCAGATTGTAAGTGACTTCAATGTAGCACTCCAACTAAGTCCATGCCTAGTCTGGATGCCCAATGGAAGCCCTTATTTATATATTTGTATGTCAAAGTTCTTAAATCTGGACGATGAACCCTTATATCACGCCCCTCTCTTTGAATCCCCCTGACCTCACTGAGCCAAGAAGTAGGTTTGTTTTGCAAATTAAAAGCTTTATTAGAAGAATTAAACAATATATATATATCACACTTTTATGAATAAAATAATATTTGATAGCACACTTATGAGTATAGTAGTGATCAACAATGTATAATATTACAATAGCACACTCTCTTTAATCACTAAGGAGTTGGAATAGAAAGGATAAGGTAGCAGAGAATACTTTTATGGTTCAAGGAAATGCAATAGTGGGAAAGAATGCAATACAGAAATAAACTTGATATGGTTTCAACAAGAGATAATATGATCACTTTGTCCCTTGTGGCAACTCACACTCCCCCCCTATGCAAAATGAAGATTTCAGAATGACAATGCGTGTTACAGATTTGAAATCACCAGGATGGACACAAAATTCTAAATGCAGTTCTGGACAGGTTGAAATGGATGGGATAAGATTACTTTAGACTAAGAGGTGACTATGCACAGTTCTGGACTAAATACTCACTCCTAGTTTTGGAATGGAATGGAAATGGGTCTCGTCACCGATCTGGTCAGGTTTGGACTTCACTCGCCACCGACAGGTCTCAGGCCCTCTGGGTTCTGCGTTCAGCACTGCATGGTGGTCTGCGGCCTCTGGAACAGGATCTGACGGGTTCTGGATAGAGCTCTGTTTTCTGGGTCTGGAGTCCTGGTTCTAGCACAGGGTTCCTGGCTAGAATCAAACAGCATGCCAGCTGTTGAAGGTGAGAGCCCCTTCATGTTTAGGGGTTAGAATCAGGTTGCTAGATTCTGAAGCCTGCTGAGAAGAGTTCAGCTTGTGGATTAGGCTTCTGCTTCTCCAAGGTTCTAGAGTTTGGGTTCTAGAGTTTGGTTCTGGAGTCTAAGTTCTGGAGCATGTAGTCCTTCTGGATATTGTCTGGATCTGGTAGGGCAGAGTGCTGGGCAGGAATCAGTTGAAGTGGAAAGTGAGTGTCCCTATCTGGGTCTCAGCAGTCTCTTTTTATGTATTTTCACAGTGGGTGTGGAGGCTGACTCTACATGCCCAACCCACTAAGGATTTGATAGGTTAAAGGATTTAATGTCCTCTGACTGGCGAAAGGAGTGGTGAGTCAGAGTGATGCTGTGTTTATGGCTCAGCTGTAATCCCTCCCCTTTGGTTTGTCATAGAAAATCAATTTTTCATAACAACCAGGTTTCCCAGATACACAAGTTGTTGAGAATACATGTACACATCATAGATTAATTAAGGTACATCCTTGTCCAACTCTGATTTTCCTAAGAGCTTTAGTTCAGAAATGACAACTTATTCGCAATTTTGGTGAATTTCGCAATACTGGTTCGGCACCCAATCTTACACAGACATACACACCCTCTCTGAGCATATTTCTGTAAGTTGTTATGTTTCTAGCATAAACACTGCAGCCACAATATTAATAATTACGGGGTTTGGTCTCAGGGCATCCTACGGCATCCAGCTTAGTCTTGATCTGTGAGTGAAGGTGTCATTTTAAAAATCTCAAAGTTGTACATTTCTATCAGCTGGTTTCACTTAGTTATCAGTATTCTTACAAAACATATATTTGCCTTCAGTTCAGTCCACCCAATGGTTTGTCTCTGCCCCTAGAATCTGGCTTGACTCAGAGGTCACATGTCTAGTTTCTCCCAGAGCAGTGTTGACAGTTACACCCAAATCAGCATATTCTATTCAGCTGAAAGAATCCATTGTCTCTTTCCTCCGGGCTGCAGGGAAAATCTCCTCCCTCTTAATCAACTTGACCATGCGATATCCTGCCTTCTGGTGTGGAGTCCCCAGGTGTGAAGGATTCTCATGAAAGCAAGCTTTTTGAAGTTTTAGCTGCATCGGGTTATTTCCTGATAGATTGTACATACTTCCTTTTGAACAAAAATATAACATTATAAACTGAAAATAAGCAACATATCTTTAAATCAAGTCTTCTGTTTCAGAATATAGTTTTAAATTGTATCCACCTCTTAGCAAGTCTTTCTTTGGCATAGTTTGAGTTCAATTATTTAACCTTACAAAGAATCTGGTTTAAAACGCCGGCTTCTGATAGTGGTGAGTACCGGTATTTCACCCCTTTTTGACAGCTGTCTTTAAAAGGGGATTTTTGCTCTGATAGCATAGGATTATTGCTAATATTGTATTGAGGTGGATTCTTGCAGTAGAGTAATGTGGAACACCCAACAAAAAGTTGGATCCTTTTGGTGGTGTTGTGAGCCATGATTTTAGCAATTTTTGACACCAAATAAAACGTATTCTTGAACAGCTCTATATTCCTTTGCACTGATTTTTCTCTGTGTACAGCCATAGGATGGGTTTGGCAATGGTCTCCTGTATTAACACAATGACAGAGGCAAAAGTGGATGGTGGCCTATCTGTCAGGTTTTCACTGTGCTTTTTCTGGTGATTTATGGCGAGCAGCATGCTTTCCAGTGGCCATTCTGATGTTTCTGCCACAGTACTGTTGTAGGGCTTGGATGCGTGGGTGAAAACATCCCACAAGCCCCCCCTCTTGCGATGGCATTGATTTTCATCAACGGAACTCACAAGACTGGGATGTTAGCCTCATCTTCTTCTGATTTCACAGATGGCAAAGTTCACATCTTTTCCTCCATCAGGGGTGGATCGATCGGTTCTCCTCGCCAGTCCTGATGGAAGTATTGAGCGATACTCCGGGCCCCTCGGATCTTTGCTCCCGGTCCCCAGGTTGTCCTCCTTGGTCAGTCTCCATGGTTTATCTCTCTCTTTCTCACCTAGGATGAGAAAGCAAAAGCGACAGAAACATATTCGTAGACATTTCCCCACCACTATTAATGTAGTGGGGTGAACATGCAATACAAAAATAATCCGGATGGAGAGATCCAACAAGAAACGGATCCCAGTGACACAACTGTACCACCCCCCCTCGTGTATGTTATATGTAAATATTGTTTTATGCACCATGTGTAAACCATGCCTTGGACCAGTTTAAGTCTCAGGTGCATATTTCACTGCATAGTAGGGTTTTCCTACCTCATCCATTTTGGGAAATGTGCATTCTAATGAAGTTTTCACCTCAATAACCCCAGAGGTCGACACTCATCCGTGTTACCACTATCCACAACCAGCCTTGTCCGTTTGTACTTCCTAAACTTTCGTGCTTATCGAAAGGATTGTAAAGTAAATTGTCAAGTCATCCAAAACCTTCTGTGTTAATGCAAAATAAATACACGTACACAGAATCACTTTCTTTCTTGTTGGATCTCTCTATCCTGATTATTTTTGTATTATACGTTTACCCACCTGGGTAGATCAGGACTCCGCCAGGTGCCCTATATTTTTTACCTAGTGGGGTGAACATATACATTTTATAAATCAGGAGACATTTGCATTCTTATTATTATATTTTATAGCCTATATGTGGAATATGTTAGGGTTGGAATTTTATTAATCTGGAGCGGCCCCCTCTGGGGTTCCAGATCAAAAGGTCCCTTCCAGGTAGGCAGAAATTTCCGCTGTTTGGCCTGGTTCCTTTGGAAATTGTATAAGTAAGCCCAATCTCATACATTGTATTCTTTCCTGGTAGTCTTTAAGTCATAGTGGGTCTTCATGCTATCGGCTGATCTCTCTAGATTTCGCTGAGCATAGGCAAAAGCATGTTGAAGGTGTTTTCTTAAATTTTCAACATACTCATGAGTTGTGGAGGCATTGATCAATGTCTGCTCTTGGGTCCTGTAGAGCAGTTGCTGGGGAAGCACCATTCTGCGTCCACTCATCAGCTCAAACTGTGACATTTTAGTTGCAGATGAAGAGGTAGATCTGATGGCCATTAGGACAAGAGGGTAATCGGATATCCCAACTTGGCCCAGAATCTGCCACAAACTTTTTTAAGATGCTCACAATGGTTTTGTTGTAACGTTCTACTGCACCAGAAGAGGCTGGCCGGTAAGCAATGTGTAGCTTCCTTTTAACCCCCAGTATCTCCCACATCTTTGTCATTACTTTGCTGGTGAAATGGCCATCAACCCTCTGAGGTCCTCTTTCCCAATGTAATCGGTATCCGTCAGGGGAAAGTTCTCAGGGTCCTCAATGTGTTGGTAAAACTTAACAATTATTGGATCCCCCTTCTGAGCCGTAATCAAATCGGCATCTGAGGTCTCCTATCTCCATTGTGCAGTTGAAAGATCATTGTGAGCATTTGTCTGCGACCCAGTGATGGCAGTGACCTGGATTTCCCCCAACAGGGACTCAATCTCTATTAGATCCCCTTGGATGGCCCCAGTTTTGGCCAGCTGATCAGCTAAGTCATTTCCAGTTTTGTCTGGTCCCTCTACTTTGGAATGACCCTTGATCTTCTTCCAGTAGATGGTCATACCATTCGCAGTGACCAGATCATCAATGTTTTGAATTAACTTCCCATGTTTCAATGGTTTGTTATTAGCACATAACATGCCTCTGGTTTTCCAATTAACCAGGTGCTCCACGAACCTGTTCCATACATAATCCGAATCTGTGATTATGGCCAGATTGTGGAGTTGATGTTGGACAGCAGTGAGGATGGCTTGATGCACAGCCATCAACTCTGCCACTTGACTACTTCAGGGACCAATTTTGTACCCAGCGGATGGTTCTGGGGACTCATTCACCCGTGCATCCCTACGCCGGCCACAAGTTCTTTTTCCCCGTTGTTGTCAACATGGTAAGAGCATCCATCCACATAGACAGTGGGCATTCCCTCACACTTGTCTTCTTCAAAGACTTTGTGTGGGGAATTAAGGTATGCCTCCATGTTGTCCTTGATTATTAGACTTTCGTCCTCGAGACAGTTTTCTCTGGCGCAATCATGCAAGTCAGCCAGACCTTGCGCGAGGGGACTCTTCTTGTTTTGGCCATATCTGACCTCCACAGGAAAGCCTTGCATTGACAGAATCCAGGAAGTAATTCAGGAATTACTCACATTTCTGGCCCAGATTCTGTCACTTTGGAGATATTGCAGAGGCTGGTGTGGAGTCTCCACTATGATGTGTTCCCCCTGGATAAACGGGCGGTAAATCTTCAATGCCCACACCATTGCCAGGAGTGCCTTCTCACAGTCATTGAATTTTTCCTCCACAGAGGATAACGTTTTACTCACATAGGAGATTACTTTATTGACCTTGTCATGCTTTTGATATAATACTGCAGTCCAGCATGTAATAGAGAACCCTGTCTCCAAGACAAATTCATTGTTTCTGACAGAGTAAGCTAGGCAGGGCGCTTGTGAGAGGCTTCTTTTGAGTCTTACTGCCTCGGATTGTTCGGAACCCCATTCCCACTTGACCCCCACCTTCAAGAGATGAATCAGGGGTATAGTGATCTCTGCGTAGCCCTCAATGAACTCTCTGCTGTAATTAGTCCAAGGAGGCTCCTTAGTTCCCACAGAGTTGTGGGGTCTTTCAGTTTCTGAAGTGCTTCCACTTTCTTTTCCTGGGGACAGAGACCCTGAGGAGTAATCTCATGCCCCAAGAAATTAACATGGTTGTACACCACTGTGCTTTCTTAAAGGAAAGTTTTGCTCCAACTGTCCTCCATTGTGTCAGAATATAATGGATCTCCGCTATGTGTTCCTCCACAGTTGAACTTTTGATAAGGACATCATCTACATAAGCCAGGTTACCCCTCTCACCCAGGTTGGGCATGGCCTTGTGTAGGAAAATGTTGAACTCATTACTGGAGTTGAGGTATCTGAAGGGAGTCCGGGTCCATGTGTACTGCTAGCCCCCAAAGGTAAAAGCCAGCTTGTATTGGTCCTCCCTACTGACAGACACAGTCCAGTATCCGTTGGTCAGGTCTATTGCAGTGAATACCTGTGACCCCTGGATCTGGGCCAGCCCTTGGTCAATGTAGGGAAGAGGCCATCGGGAAGTATGGACCCGTTTGTTGAGCTCCCTAAGATCGGTGCAGAGTCTCCACTGGCCGTTTGGCTTCAATATCCCCAGCACCAGATTATTGAAGGTGCTGTGGACTGGACGGATTATCCCGCAGGACTCAAGGTTCTTAATTATTTCAGTAAGGGACTCCATTGATGCGAGAGGCAAGCGATATTGCTTCACAAACACTGGAGTCATGCCAGGGTCCGTGGGAATTGTTGTTGTGTGGATGTCGGTTCGACCAAAGTCATATGAGTCCACCGCAAAGAGATCTTGAAAATCCAAGAAAACATGTTTCAACTTTTGCTTCTGCTCCAGAGTCACACAGGCATCAGCTAGGTTGACTCTCTCTTCAACCATCTGCCTGAAACCTGGAAAGACTTCTGGTTTTGCTATCTCAGCGGCCTCCTCCAGCTGGGTGGAGAAGTCCCTGGTCAGAGTGCTGATTTGGACTGGTGGCTTCAGGTGGGAAAGGCAGCCCTCATGGACCTGGAAAATCACCTCTTCCCTTCTGAAGTCACAAGTCACATCTTCCTTGCCATAAGGGCAGGAAGTTTACACCAGGAGGTTCCCCCCATGCCGGGTGAAAATCCGGTCTGGTGTTGCGTTGTCATCACTGTCACTGTCAAAACAGTCCTTGGGGATTGGTCCTAACAGTTCATTCCCTAAATCAATGGAAAAATGTCGGTCATCAACCGCCATTCCAATAATGGTGCCTGCGGCTAGAGTAATACTCTTTAAGTCGCTGTTATCCACCTCTATTGGAATGGTGTCATGTTCTATATTGATTAATGGTGTTGGGTTTACCCCCAACCCTTGCTGTTAGAGAGAAGCATTTAGATGAATATAAGCATCAGGGTTTTTCAATTTTTGTCCACTTTTAACTTTCACTTCCAGGGAGAATTGTCGGGTCCTTTATGGGATGGTGACTTCCTCAACAATCTGAATTTCAACTGCATAAGGCAGCAGTTGAGCTGACCTAAATGCTTTCTCTTGGTCATCAAAGCCCATGGGATTATCTGCTAATCGGGACCACGCCTTGAAGTTTATTAGGTCCAAACTAATGGCAAAGTGATTGAGAATGTCACTGCCTAAGTAAAAGGCGGCAGTGACGTCTCGCATGACCCAACAATGATGGACTATGCTCTTGTTGCCAATGGAGATTTTGAGCATACACCTGCTTGGTAGGAGATGTTTGGAATTGGGTGTTTCCAGATCCATTTCCCATTTGTCTATCAGTTTGAATGTGGGAATGGCTGGATCTTTTGAGCGTTGGCGGAACATGGCTTCGCTGATGAAGCTCTTACCGTTTTTCACACACACTCGTGCGAGAACAGAGTCCTTCCCATCATTTAACTGAACAGGAATGAACAACTTCTCTCCAATTCGCTGAATATCAGCCAGGCTCTGAGCTGATTTCTCATCTTTCTGGACTATAGGAGTGGGAATGTCTGATTGTGGATTGGTGAAGAATTTCAGAATGTTTCCTTCCAGTGTGGAATACCACCTTAAACTGGAAGGAAGGTTGATTTTCAGAAATAGAGAGGACCCCCCATCACCAGACTGTTGTCCTACTGCTATAACTGTCACGTCTGGAATTTGGTTGTTCTGGAAGTGAAATTCGACTTGGTCAGATTTTTGTTCACCCATGTGGCATGTGCCGTTTAGACTAAGATGGTTGACACTCTGTTTCAATTTTATTGGTCGGCTAGTCTGGGTCCAGAGGACCTTGTTTACGCAATCCATCAGGGGTGACAACCTTCTCAGGAGGTCATTTCCTAGTAAACAAGGGGTGCCCTCTGGAGTCACCACTATGACCGGGTGTTTCACCTTGAGTCGCCCAATTTTAATGTCCAAATCCGCAGTCCCCTCGACGGGAATCTCCTTCCCATCAAAGTTCTGAAGTTGTCCAGGAAGAGAGGTGAGAGGAATTTGGTATTTCTCCCCTCTTCCTGAATTTAGTTCATCAAATGCCTTTCTGGAAGAAGGGTAGCTTGGGACCCAGTGTCCACCAGTGCCAAAATTTCACCCTGCCCCTGTACTTGTACCGGGGCAAAGTATCTTCCCTCCTTTTCTGCAAGGGGGCACAGATAATGTCCATTTTTGGACGACTGGTGGGCTAATTTTCTGGTTTTGGACATGGAGAGAGAAGAGATTCGGGCAGAATTCTGTGGAGAGTCTTGGGAATCTGAAAGAAAAAGTTAGCAACTGGAGATAGGAGAAGTTTTGGGTTCCCCTGGTTCTGGTTCAGGGCTGCCCCCCCCCTTTTTGGAGGCAGTCACCAGGATGGGTTTGAACCAGGGGATGTTCTTGCTGTTGGTTCTGGGATGGGATGATGGGTGGCGCTAGCTCAGTCCCCACATCTACCCAGTCTGGATGTGAATCCCTTGGGATCCAATTTTCTTTGAGAGGAGTTCCCCTATTTCTGAAGGAGAAGATCCTTTTCCCAGGATCCTCTGAGGATCCATCTCCCTCAATTTGGAAGATCTGTATCTCCTCCACAAAATGAGTCTGTTTGGGTCCTTTGTTTCTCCTACCTCCTCTCTGCTCCTTGGGTGGCAGACGTTCAGGGGTAGGAGATTTTGTTTCCGGTTCCTGGGTTTCCAGGGGCTGTTTACAAGTGGGGAAGGAAGCTTCCTCCAAGGCTTTACACCCCCCTTCTCCTTGTGCCTCCTCCCTGGGAACCGGTGGGTTATCGGGGTGCTGCCCCCGTCATTGTTCTGATCCTCCCCACATTGCAAATTGTAGGCTGCCTTGCAAGCCTCTTGGGGATTTCGGTGAACAGAAAAGTGTTTCAAGATGGCCTCCCTATATGTGGAACATCTTGAATGATTTTGGTCCTCCAGCCCCGCAAAGAAACTGGAGTATTCTGGGGAGAATGTCCGTTTTACATACTGAATGCAGCTACTGTTGTCCTTCAAATGGAAAGACTCCATCATTTGCTCAAAGAGCTCCAAGTGTTCCCAAACAGAATACTTGGAGTTCTTATGGTGAGGAGTGATGACACTCCTTATTGCTTTGATCTGTTTTAAGGGGTCCTTAAGTAAGGCCCTTTTTGCCTTATTGGCCTTCTTGTTTCGGGTAACCCTGGTCCATTCATCCTCTGACTCAGAAGCACTGCTCCCAGAGGTGCCCGTCTGATCTTTCAGGTTTTCCCGGATTCTGCAAGCTTGGGAATGGCCGACAGAATGTGGGGACCTAGTCTCATGTGTCCTGGGACGCTCCTGTGTCCTGGGACGATTCCTCCTTACTCCCAGGATTTGATGGGTACCTCCCTCACTGACCTAACTGGGCAGAGGTTTTCAGAATGCCCTTAGAGGGCCTACTCTCCCGGGGTTCCCCACTAATTGCACTGTACTTGGGTGCCCATACCCGGATGCCCGCCCATCCATTCCTGGGAGGTACTGGCCTATGAGCACCATACTTCTGACTGGATAGTAATCTGCCATCTCCGTGGCCCTGGGCTCATGTGCACCAGGGGACATGGGGGTGGCAGAGTCCAGGGACTGGGAGAGATTGAGGCCTCTGGTACTAGGGCTCCTGAGGTTATGCTCAGGTGTTTCCCTTTCCCAGCAAACCTCATCTCTATCAGACCCTGCTCCCTGTTGCCCTGCCAGAACCTGTGCTTTCAGTTCCTCAATCAAGGCCTTCCTAGACTCTATCAGTCTCTACTGCATGGCTACCTGTGCTGGAGCCTATCATTGTGCTGGCAGAGAGCCCTGTTCTCTCTCTGTGCTTCCTGGTTAGTCTTGGAATACTGTGCCAGTCTTTGCTGCAGGAGGGTTAACTCCTGAGTCCCGTCCCTACTGGCCTGCTCCTTTCTTTCCAGAGCATCTTCCACCCTCCTAGTGTGCTCTAACAAGTTCTGATGCTCTTTTTGGAGGTCACCCAGTCCCTGGAGGGCCAGGTGATTTTCTTCCCTTTTCCTTTTTAAGTGGCAGACTTTCTGGCCTAAGGTGTCCCTTTCCTGAGTAAGAGCCTGCATCTGTGCTGGCAGGTCGTCCCTCTGCCTTTGAAGGGCACCAGCTTTCTGGCGCTCTTCCTCAAATTCTGCCTGGGTGTCCAGGTCTTTCAGAAATAATTTGTTGCTCTCTGCCTTCTCCCTATCTCGGTGGCTTTGCAGGGTGACTACCTGCTCTGCGCATGCCCTGTTGAAGTCCATTTTTTGCTCCAGCTTTTTCTGGCTCTGCAGTTGGGAGTCCAAACCTAGTTGGTACTCCTTCTGCAAGGCAAGAAATCTGGTATCCTGGTCTGCCTTTTCCTGTTGCAGGATACCCATATCCTCTTTTATTTTAATGATATACTGTCTACTATCATTTTCTGACTCCTGGCTCCTCTGCATCATCTGCTCAGAAGAGTCCAGGTCAGATCGGGCCTTCTCTAATGCCATCAGTTGCCTACTTTCCAGATCTTGGCCTTCAGCACATTTGTCCTGTATGGCTCCCATATATAAATACAAATATGCTGCTATCCTGACAATCTTGTCGTGCTCATCTTTGGCCTTAGGTGCCATGTATATTTCACTCAGGGCCACGTGTAAGGGGCCCTGATCTCTCCAGTTATCTAACCAGTTGCAGTGACCTGTTGTGTGATTGCCTGCAACCACACATTCTGATCCTGCTCAGTCCACTCACCTCTCACAAATAGCTTATGTTAGAGGTGCTCTCTTTTGCTATCTTGATGTCTACCAGTGTCGTCATTCTGGAAATTCTGCTCAATCCACTCACCTCTCACAAATAGCTTATGTAAGAGGTGCTCTCTCGCTATCTTGATGTCTACCAGGGTCGTCATTCTGGAAATTGATTTCCTTCCTGACTTACAGAATATTATTTTATTTTGCAAAACCAACCGTTTCCTGAGAGCGTTCCCTTTTGAGGGGTGCTTTTACAGTGTAACACAGCGTGGAGATCCAACCGGATTTATGTATCCTGTCAGTTAGCACACTGTATTAAGCTGCACAAGTGGTAGATCTAATCCAGAAATCCCGGACGAGCCCTGTATCTGTAAGTGACTTCAATGCAGCACTCCAACTAAGTCAATGCCTAGTCTGGGATGCCCAATAGAAGCCCTCATTTATATATTTGTATGTCAAAGTTCTTAAATCTGGACGATGAACCCTTATATCACGCCCCTCTCTTTGAATCCCTCTGACCTCACTGAGCCAAGAAGTAGGTTTGTTTAGCAAATTAAAATATTTATTAGAATAATTAAACAATATATATATATCACACTTTTGTGTATATAATAATATTTGATAGCACACTAATGAGTATAGTAGTGACCAACAATGGGTAATATTACAATAGCACACTCTCTTTAATCACTGAGGAGTTGGAATAGAAAGGATAAGGTAGCAGAGAATACCTTTATGGTTCAAGGAAATGCAATAGTGGGAAAGAATGCAACACAGAAATAAACTTGATATGGTTTCAACAAGAGATAATATGATCACTTTTTCCTTTGTGACAACTCACTCCCCCCCTATGCAATTTGAAGAGTTGGAAAGGAGAGCACACAGGTTTCAGGAATACAATCACAAATGCAGTTCAATTCCAGTTCCCCCCAGCAAGCTTAGAGAAAACCGGTATGATTTTAAACAGGCAAAAATACTTTTGAAGGTGGTGGCAATGAATTTCAAAAATATGCTAAAATGATTTTAATTCACTAAGGGATATTCAGGATAAGTGAGAGTTACTTTGGATTAGTTCAGGTCAACACTAGCAATGATTCATGAGTGATTATCAGCTTGAAAACATGAAATTCACCAATTGAAAGCAAGAATCAGCGATTTTTAACATGTGGTGAGATTGAGCTAAATTGCAATTTGCTGCACTTTTTCCGCGTGCGTAAATCGCGATTACGGAAAAACTATTGGACATACGGTTCAAAAGATACAGACGTTTTTGTTGAGGTAGATTTTCAGAAATAAAGTCAAGATTTCAGAATGACAAATGCGTGTTACAGATTTGAAATCACCAGGATGGACACAAAATTCTAAATGCAGTTCTGGACAGGTTGAAATGGATGGGATAAGATTACTTTAGACTAAGAGGTGACTATGCACAGTTCTGGACTAAATACTCACTCCTAGTTTTGGAATGGAATGGAAATGGGTCTCGTCACCGATCTGGTCAGGTTTGGACTTCACTCGCCACCGGACAGGTCTCAGGCCCTCTAGGTTCTGCGTTCAGCATTGCACGGCGGTCTGCAGCGTCTGGAATGGGATCTGATGGGTTCTGGATACAGCTCTGCTTTCTGGGTCTGGAGTCCTGGTTCTAGCACAGGGTTCCTGGCTAGAATTAAACAGCACAACCCAGCTGTTGAAGGTGAGAGCCCCTTGAAGTTTAGGGGTTAGAAGTTCAGCTTGTGGATTAGGCTTCTGCTTCTCCAAGGTTCTAGAGTTTGGGTTCTAGAGTTTGGTTCTGGAGTCTAAGTTCTGGAGCCTGTACTCCTTCTGGATATTGTCTGGATCTGGTCGGGCAGAGTGCTGCGCAGGAATCAGTTGAAGTGGAAAGTGAGTATCCCTATCTGGGTCTCAGCAGTCTCTTTTTATGTGTTTTCACAGTGGGTGTGGAGGCTGACTCTACATGCCCAACCCACTAAGGATTTGATAGGTTAAAGGATTTACTGTCCTCTGACTGGAGAAAGGAGTGGTGAGTCAGAATGATGCTGTGTTTATGGCTCAGCTGTAATCCTCCAATTTGGTTTCTCATAGAAAATCAATTTTTATAACAACCAGGTTTCCCAGATACACAAGTTGTTGAGAATACATGTACACATCATTGATTAATTAAGGTACATCCTTGTCCAACTCTGATTTTCCTAAGAGCTTTAGTTCAGAAATGACAACTTATTCGCTATTTTAGTGAATTTCGCAATACTGGTTCGGCACCCAATCTTACACAGACATACACACCCTCTCTGAGCATATTACTGTAAATTGTTATGTTTCTATCATAAACACTGCATCTACAATATTAATAATTACGGGGTTTGGTCTCAGGGCATCCTACGGCATCCAGCTTAGTCTTGAACTGTGAGTGAAGGTGTCATTTTAAGAATCTCAAAGTTGTACATTTCTATCAGCTGGTTACAATTAGTTATCAGTATTCTTATAAAACATATATTTGCCTTCAATTCAGTCCACCCTATGGTTTGTCTCCGCCTCTAGAATCTGGCTTGACTCAGAGGTCACATGTCTAGTTTCTCCCAGAGCAGTGTTGACAGTTACACACAAATCAGCATATTCTATTCAGCTGAAATAATCCATTGTCTCTTTCCTTCGGGCTGCAGGGAAAATCTCCTCCCTCTTAATCAACTTGACCATGTGATACCCTGCCTTCTGGTGTGGAGTCCCCAGGTGTGAAGGATTCTCATGAAAGCAAAATTTTTGAAGTTGTAGCTGCATCAGGTTATTTCCTGATCAATTGTACATACTTCCTTGTGAACAAAAATATAACATTATAAACTGAAAATAAGCAACATATCTTTAAATCAAGTCTTCTGTTTCAGAATATAGCTTTAAATTTTATCTACCTCTTAGCAAGTCATTTTTCTTTGGCATAGTTTGAGTTCAATTATTTAACCTTACAAAGAATCTGGTTCAAAACGCCGGCTTCTGATAGTGGTGAGTACCGGTATTTCACCCCTTTTTGACAACTGTCTTTAAAAGGGGATTTTTGCTCTGAGAGCATAGGATTCTTGCTAATATTGTATTGAGGTGGATTCTTATAGTAGAGTAATGTGGAACACCCAACAAAAAGTTGGATCCTTTTGGTGGTGTTGTGAGCCATGATTTTATCAATTTTTGACACCAAATAAAACGTATTCTTGAACAGCTCTATATTCCTTTGCACTGATTTTGCTCTGTGTACAGCGAAAGGATGGGTTTGGCAATGGTTTCCTGTATTAACACTGACAGAGGCAAAAGTGGATGGTGGCCTATCTGTCAAGTTTTCACTGCGCTTTTTCTGGTGATTTCTGGCGAGCAGCATGCTTTCCAGTGGCCATTCTGATGTTTCTGCTACCATCAATTCACAGTACTGTTGTAGGGCTTGGTTGCGTGGGTGAAAACGTCCCACAAGATGCCTCCCTTTGGAATGGCCTCCATGTACCTCTCAAACCTGACCCGGATGACCTGAAATTTGAAATTCCAGAAGCAGCTGAAATCATTCCTCTTCTCCCCTGCTTTCTATCTCTCCCTCCTGTAGAGAAGGAGCCAAGTACCCCCACCTCAAGCATCTCACCCATATTGCTTGAATGTTGGGAACCAGAGTATGAAACACGTACAGTACCAGTGAAAATACTGATACCAAGGCGAATCCTGGAAGCAAGGTTCCCATTAAGACAGCCATACCTGCATACAAGACAGTATGATGGTCATTTGAATGAAATCCCAGAAGAAGCATGAAAAGAGAGCAAAAGAGCAGATTGGTGACACCATACAAAGTTATACTGACGCACCTGGAAGAGATGCAGAGACACGAAAATGAAGATCTATAACGCATCAAGAAAGTATCCAAGATAAGTGACATCTCAGGCTCGAGATGAAAAGGCTTATGCTACAGAAACGATGACGATATCAAGTAATTTTATACGTGTACAGATGAAAAAAAATGCAAGTAGACAGGGTATTCTTGAGGCTAGCTATGTAGTGAGTAGATTGCGGCAAGTGCCAACGTGTACATATATAGGAGCAAGTCAAAAATGGATGTTTCCACTACATGTTATAGTGGAGCTGGACCAGAGAAGGAAGGCCTTTTTCCAGTGTGTCGCAGTTGAAAAATAATTGAATTACAGAAGTGAATCTCAGAAAGACGAGGCTGGATCAGCCCCAAGAAGCCAAGGTCTTATTGGACAGGGATGAGCAGACATTAGTTACTATCGTGTGAAAGAATGAAGCTCCTGTTCAGAAGACATGGACGAAAACAAGGAAGACGTCAGAGCTTCTTCAAATGGTAGTATTTTAAATACACCACAATTCAAATTTGTGGTCTTTAGTCATGTGGAAGGATGAAACTTGACAAACATGATGAACCACACCTTCGCAGAGAGGCAGAGCATGCCTCTACTCCTCTTTCCAAGGCCAAGTTCAAAGCCTTAATTGACGTGCAGACCACTGAGGTGATGATAGATGATATGCTAATTGGAGGGAAGCTATGGTTATGACCAGCTCACCAGCATCTGGAAGTCCAGCCTGTGTCCTGCTAACGTGGGTGGAAAAGTACTGACCGATGTAAGAGTGTCAACCAATTGTAGGGGGCCGCATAATTAAGGGCCCTATAGTTTGTGTAGCCAATGGGAAGTTGTGTATTTAGTGACGTTCATAGTGACTTGCCTATTGGACTGGCTTAGTAGTCCCAGCTGATGTTGAAGAGGCTATCATTTCTTAGACTAGTATGGAACATACACTTAGATGTTCTCCTTAAGCCTATCACATTTGCCACTAGATTTTTGTAGTTTGCCACGTAGGATGACATTAGCAAATACGTAGGTTAATGTCGTCAATGATGAGTTTTTGTTATAAAAAGAATGTTTTTAATGAAATGCATTGAGAAACCATGCTATGAGACGTCCGATGTACTCCGTTTTAGATAATTGATATTAAAACAGTCAACTTTGCCAACTTCCTGAGTCGTTTTTTTATTATTGATGTTTGAATATCTTCTGCATCCCCATTCATCTCAAAGTATTGATACCTCGTCTTAAAGGGCTAGGTCAGCTGTCCCAGTTCACTGCTCTGCTGACCTACCTGTCTGCTGCACCGACTGGTTGCTTGGCTACCCTCAGAGTCTCACTGGCTACCAGGCTCTTTCATGATCAGTCACCCATGCACTACCTCCAGGCCTACCACACACCTAGGGGCTGTAACTGTAACCTTTACAGTCCCTTGCCTTCTTGCACTTACCCAGAGCAGCACTGCCCTGGCTGCACTTACTCAGAGCAATGCTGCCCTGTTTCCCCTTTCCCTCTCCCTGGCACTCCGCCCCCTTCCTCTTTAACTTCTCACTGTTGCACTTGCACGATCTGAATGACACAAGGCCTAGTAAGATTGCTGTTTTGTTCTCCCTCTGTCTTCCCTTCCTTGTCTTGTCGCGCCTAGAAACACTTGCTTTATAAATGACTTATCATATCATAATGTTTCACTTGGTTCTATGTGAGTGCATCAACCAATTTACTTTGTGGTCTAAAACCTGCCCCTAACCTACCCAACCCTTCCATACTCTCCCTACTTACACAAACAAATGAAAAAAAAGTCGACATAGAAAAGACGGAGCAGAAGACTACAAATTAATTGTGGTCGATGGAATCACTGCATACTGTTTTAATAAACAATCTACTTTCATGTATCCTTTCTTGCGGACAGCTGTTATTGTGTCTAGAGGTGGAACTATTCTAATGCCTAATAGCATACATTAGCAGGGATGAGATTCCTAATTAAGCCATGCATACTTTTATTCCTTAAGGACTGGGTCATACATGCGCACATACACAAAATAACCTAGCAGTGTGAAAATTGCTAAAACCGCTCACTACCTGTAACTGCATCAAGCCATATAACTTCCATGATACTTCCTCTGAAAAGCTCTAGATAATATAAAACATGAAATCCTGCTCTCTCCTCTTACAGAAACCTGCATCCAGGCTCTTGTCTAGCTTGCTGCCTCACATGGCAGCTTAAATATCGAGATCACCTACCATAGGAAGTCAGAACGCGTTGCAGGATATCGCCCTTCCAGGAGGAGCCGCACATATATGGAGTTCTTAATAGTGCTCCCGCTCTTGGCCGCTAGTCACCTCCTTCTGCCCGGCCTTGCGTGATACAAATGATGCCAATGGCCAGGTTTGCACATTGTGAGGGAGCATCAGCACTGCCCAACTCCTAGTTTCATGGAACCGAGTTATGTGCATCTCGCAGGCTGTTGGGTACGCAGAGCTTTGTTTCTTGTGTTCGCGTCACCATTGTGCGTGCTTCATGCAGCAATGTATACAATGCAGAGTACCGACACAAAAGAGACTTGTGCTGCAGAGGTCCACTGCAAAATCTCCAGATGTCCCAGAAGGTCAGTCTACTGCCGGGTGTAGACTGTGTGATACTCGGATGTCTGGTGGTTATCACTCTGGTTTGTTGGCCTTGGTTGAGGAACTGTCTGATGAGTAGGGTCTATCTTTGAATCTTGGCACTGTATGGATTGGATGCCTGGCAGCATGTTGATAATTTATGCAGGATCTTTTTTTTAATGATTATACCTACATTAGGTTGTCTTCTTCATGACCAAATTAGTTGTCAAGTCAATATTTATCTGTACAATTTGTGATATGGTAAACAAATTAATTGCCACAACCTGTCTGACCTGGGGATGATCATATGTTCACCAAGTGATATCAACCCAATGCTTTCTGTGAATTGAGCTGAATTATAAGGATGCAGTGATAGGTACAATAATCATTCCAAACCATAGCAATATTTCCTGATCAATATATTATTCATGAGAGTTAATTTGGTTGTGTAGTATTTTACCCAGTCTTTTGGTAATATTGTTATGCTAATGTGTGCCTGCCCAGCAATGGCCAGCCACACTAAAGAAAATTACATGCCTAAAAAAACTAAAGAAAACATCATACAGTGAAATGGCGTGGTGAATTAACCTATGTGTCTTGCTGAAGATGACACAAGGAACAGTGGATTAAGGAAAGTGGGTGTCTTTCTGCAGTTGAAATCCAGAGAAAGCTGAAAAAATGTAATCAGAGTTCAGATTGCTGACTGCGAGATAAATGTAGCATTTTCACTAAAACTGCCAGTCATCAAAAGGCAGTGCTGTGAAGGCATCATGAGGCAAAACCCAGACAACAGACTTAAAGTTCAAACAAAAGATATTTATTTACTTAAATGTCCAGATGGTTAAAGGCCTAAATTGCCCTATGCTAAGGTGGAATGTCCCTACTTGAACGAAACTAAGGAATGTCTGAGTCAAAGAGTTCAATTTAATAGTCCGTCTGTGTCCAAAACCTATTCTTGCCCTCACAACTATAATAAAAACAGTTTAGGGATGTCAAAGTCAAACGAAACAGTACTTAACTCAACATTTTGAGCTTCTTCCAGCTGACAGCTTTCTCTCAGCTCACCTTCCCCAAGCACAAGAAAATTCCATGGAAAAGACTCTTGAGGTTTACCCTTCTCCAGTTCAAGGCAATATAGTTCAGAACCAATCCTGGATTTCCCTTCCCCAAGTTTCAAATAAGACAATCCAAACAAAAAGGAGTGTTGAGACTCTAATCCCAAGACAGCACATATAGACATGCCATGTGTCAGGCTTCCTTCCCCAAGACTTCAATGTCTCACACAGGTTCCGTGGTATTGGCTCCTGTGCACCAAGTCACCTTTACTTGGTTTCCTTGACTTTTTTTGTGGTTTAGGGTATGCTCTTGGGCTCCTCTGGATTCTCCTTTCCGCCTTGTGGCACTGCCACATGTGTCACAGCCCCCTTTTTAAATGGTAGCTTTGTCAAACTGTATTCAATTTTTAAGGTTCGCTGTTTGGGTTTCCTTCAGCTTTTAATGTATTCAGCATCAAAGTTTGTGTTCATTCGTTGTGAAACAATCATTCAGTATTGTTCAATTGCAGTTCAGCATTGTAGTCTTATGTTGCTTAATTATATTCAAATTCAAGATTTGAGTTCATTCATTGTTCCACATGCATTCAGTATTCAAAGTTTACTGGTTTGCTTCAATGTTACATTTCTTTTAGGTTCCGTATTCAGTATGTATTGGCTTTCTCTCAATTTACAGTTCATAAACTTTACGTGTTTTACTTTCATTCCTTGGTTGAAGACTTTCAATAACGTTCCTTGTAAGGCACACAAACACTTCAGCAACATGTTAATTGGTTGAAAAGGAAGAATTCATAAGGTACAGAGACTTTCGAAAACACGCTTGTTCCTTTAACAAGGCACGCGCCCACTCCACTACATTGCACAAGTCTCTGTTCTCATTTAACAATAGCAGTTCACTTTAAGAGCCTTGTGGTTAGAGTAACACTGGGTTTGTCTGCCTGGGAAACTCACTGGCTCACTTTGAAGTGCGTTTTCCATATCATGCTGGTCACAAACTTGGCAGCTTTCTTCCAGGAGTTCTTTCTCTGCCCCCAGACATTCTTGCGCAATTGCAGTGCCATGGCTGAACGAGCAAACCCTTTGATGGAAGTAAGGATGACCCATCATCTGGTCTCCTTCCTTCGACTTGCCTCTGCTCCACAGAGCTTCTGCTCCCACTTCACACTCACTGGGACCATCAGCTGCTTTTTCAGCTGCAGAATGGCTCACCATGGCTCCCATCAGCTTCATGCCTCTCACTCTTCACTTTCCTATCCACACCCTTTTATACTGCTTGCTTGTGTAAAAGGGTTGCAGTTGTGAGTTATTTGTCTTAATTGCCAGACTACAGTTAGGCTTATTGGTAAGACATGCTTGGTCTTGACAACGGTTCTCCTCTGAGGTCCTCTTCCTCTTCTCAGTACCAAATTGGTGCAGCTGTATGTTGATGTGCATAACTCCTAGTCGTCTCTTCCTCATCCCAGTACTGTCAAATGTCACATGTGTAAAAATGGGGGGAGCTGGTTTATGATAGCCCATAAAGGCTGGGGGCGGTTAGGGGTGTCATCAATAGAAAAATGAGAGTACAATGTCTCGCCCATCCCATATTTTGCCCTTTTCCTGGTAAATCTAGACTGATGGTATCTCATGCCCCTTTTGTGATCAATGGCAAATTGATAACAATAGCCTATTACTGTCGTTGGAATAGCGGGTTCCTCTTGGAATAGAACTGGGAAATAATGTGTCTTGTCTGAGTATGTCTCATTCCCAAACCCCAAGGACCCTCCACTCAGGTGATTCTCTCTCGCTTCCCTAACCCCAGGGTCGGGATCCAAGAATGATGGCCTTTCCCTGGCCACCTGTGCAGGACAACCCAAGGCGGTTGAAATGAGAATACCCTCAGACCCAACTTTCTGCATAAATCCAAACAGCAGATAATTAAGAATATATTTATGAATGGCTGAAATAAACAGCCCTGTACTTTCAGCTCTCTTATTTAAAAACCATGCTGTGTGAAAAAGAAGAAATCCATTGATGCAAATGCAAAATGAACCATGATCAGTAATATACACAGTATTTCAAAGAATAAAGGCTGATGTTAGAAAATGCAATATGTTCGTTCATTTCAGCCAGCCAAGGACAATCTGTGGGTTTCTGGGCAGAATTGGCAAATGGCTTTCCCAACTGCAATCCTGTGGGCCTCTGGATCTGGAAAAGGAATTCCTTGGAAACTCCTGCATGCCAGCTATTTACAACTACAATAAAGTGACTAGCACCCTTGGGTGGGGAAAAATAGAAGAATTTTGAAGGTTTTAATATCAAAGGGGTGGTCAACTTCAGATAACAAGAGCAAGTGTATAATTAATGCCTGGAGTTTTGGGGTTGAAGGGAGAAGTGCTTTGCAAAAGTGAGACCTCATGTATCCAACAATGAACCTGTGATGTATGTCTTGCATTAATGTCACCCTGTGTTTATTTCGATTTTTTGTGAAACAATAATTGCCATATACATTTGTACAAATCAGTGAACCAAACTCCTAGCCTTTGTAAGCACACAGGAAAATTGAAATTGCACAGCACTGCTTATGTAAATTGATTTTGTCCATTGACCAGTATTGGCTATTCCTTAAATTGAAACCTGCATAAAATAAAGAATTGTGATTTGTGTTCTCCGAGCCAACTTTTGTGATTTATTAATGTAAAAAAGAAGTTTCATTGTGAGCCACAGAGAAAGTGGCACGTGTAGTTTTAATGCGATCTTCATTACCTATAATTCAAATAAATATAAATATATTTTCTGTACCCTGGCCTGGTTCTTTGGTCATTGGTGGCACAGGGGGAGGGATCCAAGTTGCATGATATGAGCCTGAAATTGGGCTGAACAAAGAATCCAGTAAAAGGTTTGTTGTGTGACACCTTGATTGGGGAGGGAAGGAACTCCCCATGTTGAGGGTGGCCGCTCAATAATCTGTTTCAAATTGGGGGCTTTTGCTCATGACAGGTGCATTGTGACAGACTATACATTTTGATGTAATTGCATTGAGGTGGATGGAAAGTAATCTTTGCTGTTTGATGTTAAACCAGTGCAAAATCAAAAGAAACCTCGAGTTCCTTGAAACCAGACAATGAACAACCCGCTTGAAGTGTAACATACATTCAATAAATGGCGAAGAATTGATTTTCCCCTTTCAGACAAATGAGGGGGAGGAGCCTATGCTCACCAGAGTATAACTGAATAATGGAAGGAGCGTAATCAGCAAAGGATTATTCAGGAAACTCCGAAAAGATCAGACCATTCCAACATTTAAATTGACAAATGGGAAGTAGGTCTGGAAACTCTAAACTCCAAACATCACCTGCCTGGCAAATGTATACTAAAAATGTCCCTTGGCAACAAAAGCATAGAACATAATTCTTGTGTCGTGAGAGAAGTCCTTTCCTCCTTTTATCTGGGCAGTAACATTCTCAATCGATTTGCAATTAATTTGGACTTAATTAATAATAAAGCCTGTTCACGACTGGGAGGTAACCCCATGGGTTTTGACAACACTGAAAAAGCTTTCCGGTCAGCTCAATTGCTGCCTTGTGCCATTGAAGTTCAAGTGCGAGCAGAGGTTACCATCCCAGGACAGGAGCGACAATTCACTGTTCCCCTCAAAACTAAGCGAGGACAGAACCTCAAACATCAAGACATCTCTACACATTTAAATTCCCACCTCCACCTCCAACAATGAGACTTGTATTTAAATCTGATACCTCTAGTAGACCTGGAACACAACACCATTTGACTGTTGTTGGATTACAGCGACCCTTGAAGTATCACTTTGGTGTAAACACCTTTATTGGAGTGGCGGTTGATGCACAACATTATACTATTGATTTAGGTAATTAAATCATGAGACCAATCCCAAATGACTGTTTCGACATCAGCGACGGGATACCTCCAGAAAATCGTTTCACTAGACATGGGGTGAATATCTTTGTGGACTCTTCCTGCCCCTACAGGGTGGAAGAGGTGACCTGTGACATCAGGAGGGAGGAGGTAGTGTTCAGAGTCAAGGGCCACTTCCTCGAATCCCTGGAACCTCCTGTTCAGATCAACACCATCAAATGAGATCTATCCACCCAACTGGAGGATACCGCTGAAATTGCCAAGCCTGAGGTCTTTCCATGTTTCAAGCAGATGGTCGAGGAAAGGATCATTCTTGCTGGTGCCTGTGAGACCGAGGAGCAAAGACAAAAGCTGAAACAGGTCTTCCTGGAATTTCAAGATATCTTTTCAGTGGACTCATGATTGTGAATACACCTATATGCATTTAACCACCATACCCACGGACCCCGAGATGGCTCTAGTGTTCATGGAGTCACTCAAGGAGATTATTAAGAATTTAGAATCCTGTGCGATAATTTGTCCAATCCACAGTACCTTCAACACCCCAGTACTGTGGATACTCAAACCAAAAGGCCAATGGAGACAATGTGCAGACCTGAGGGAGTTGAACAAATGGGTCTATATGTCAAGATGGCCACTTCCCTACATCGATCAGGGGCTGGCACAGATGCAAGGATCAAAGGTGTACACCGCGATTGACCTGACCAACGGTTACTGGGAAGTATTCGTGAGTAGGGAAGATCAGTCCAAGCTTATGTTTATCTGCGGGGGGTAGCAGTACAAATTGACCCGCACCCTCATTTGATACATTAACTCTGGCAATAAATTCAACATCTTTCTACATAAGACCATGCCAGACTTGGGTGAAAGGGGAGACCTGGTCTATGTAGAGGATACTCCGATCAGCTGTGGAGGAATATATAGCACATGGTCACATGCTTGCAGAGAAATGAGAGCTGTGATGTGAAACTAAATATTATACATGTTAATGATGTGGCCATAGACTTACATATGATATGTGATTGTATTCAGCAAATGATGAATGCTTACAGTTACAGATGTGTGGAAGAGGTCATTTTAAACATAATTTCAAAGCGTTTTTGTTGGACTAAAAGTTATCCACATGCGACTTAAGCAATTTCAATAGCAAGCTAAAACGTGTTTCTAGATTCCCTGAAGATGTCCTGAATTTAAGAATTAGTGAGCTGTTGGGGGTAAAATTAGGTGTGTGGAGGTTAAATTGCATGTTCATAACTATTTTTATTTTGGTGTTAACAGCACAAATTGCCATATGCCAGGGCAATAAGGTGCCAAAATTAAAGTAAGCTTCACTGATCTGTCTTGAGGAGAGGAATATTATGTATCAAAAAAAGTTCTTAGCTGTTCAATTGTGCTCTGCCTCATTACTGAGCTGGTGCTACTGGGCTAGAGCAGGCTATGCTCAATATATGCGGAAAGTTAGGTTAAAGTGCAAATAGTGTTGTACTACCAAATATGAACACCAACCAGAAAATTGCCCAAGCACTCAAGACCAAAACTGTGTTCTAAAAATCATTTTATTTTGTCAAAAAAAAGTGAAAAATCATAAAAAGCATACATTTACCATTCCTGAGCAGACCAGGTGTCATGCAACACTCACCCACAGCGGGTGGAAAAAGCCACGCGTTCCGCTTGACTCGCAAGATTCCTCAGGCTTGTAATTATTCCAAACAGTCATTTTCTCATGTGTTTATAACTTCATGAGGCAAGTGATTGGCACCGCGCGTCACATGTGCTACGTGATGTATTTACTATTTGGAACTCTATGGTTCCTGTGGCAAAACTATGCCATATTGGAAAGTTAAAATATCTATATATTTAGTTAGTCCATGATTTAAATAACCTATACCAAACTAATATTTCTAAAATACACGCATTAAACAACAGAGGCTTTCACCAGCCACAATGCCTCACATTAAAGATAATATGTATGATAATATCCACGAGTGTGAAACGCCAGTGCGCTAATAAAGTATTTGTTGCTGCATGTATGAGAACAATTCCCAACAATACAGCAATTGAACCGCATGATAGGTAAAGTGCATATGAATGAAAGCAGCTGCTGTTTACTCCAAATTCAGTTTGCTCTCGCATTCCGCTAAACGTGTTCAAAAATGGTTACTCTTATCCCTGGCATTGATGCATGCTGCCATGATCTTCTTTCGCATAGAGCATCACCTCATTTGACCAAGTGGACAAATAAGAATGTATCAGTTATAAATACATAAAATCATAGCGAAAGTGCAAGTTCATATCTTTCACAATCTGAATAGTGAAAAGTGCTAATACATATTTCTCACAACATTCAATTCTGTACAGAGTTACAGCCATCCTTAATGTTAATGGTCTTGAGTGCTTGGACAATTTTCTGGTTGGTGTTTATAGTTGGTAGTACAACGCTATTTGCACACTTTAACCTACCTTTCTGTATATAAATATACATAGTTATGGTTAAGTTGGTGTTTCCATAGGAAGAGCACTTTTTGGGTGGCTTATAACTTCGCTCCCCCTGGACGAATCCTCACCAAACTTTGCAAAAAAAGTATATGGCCCACTCTGAATTTTTTTGCAAAGTTGAGGTGAGGATTCGTCCAGGGGAGGAAAAGTTACAGGGGGGGTCCCAAAACTTTTTTTTTTCCTATAGACTGAATGGGAAAAAACTTTGCGCACGGCTACAGCCCGAACCGCTGGATGGATTTACACCAAATTTGAGGTAGGAGCGGCGGCCTGGTCCCGAAAGCGTGCTTATGCAAATTTGGTGTAAATCCGTCCAGTAGTTCTTTAAAAAATGACCAAAATGTAAGGCAACAAAATTAGTGATATCTGTTTTCGCTTTGCGGACAGACTTCCCTGTTCGCTCCGCAGACAGCACCCCGATTGACCCATGGCCTTGCGTCATGTCCGCGGACATGTGACGTCTTCGCTGATTGGACGGCGAGGGGCGTGGAGCGCGTCAGATTTTCTGTGGCGCCCTCCATCTTGTATTCGCCGTCGACCGCGTACAGCGCGGTGAAATGTGGATAAAAAATTGTATTTAGTGCCCTGTGTTGGTGTTTAAGAGTGTTTGGGGAGGGTGGGGGAGTATGAGATAGGTTCAATGTTTTGTTTTTTTATGTGCTAGACGTTTTTGTTGCGTTCAATTTGTCCGCGGAGAACACGGCTGTTCTGACATTTTGTAAATAAACTAAATGGTGGGGTGTTTAGAGAACGGAGTATGTGTCATTTTTGTTCGCAAGGAAGGTAAAAATGAGCTATGAACACTCGTGGTGTACTTAATTGTTCGTAAATACACAAACTGGGGGTGTCCTCAGGGCGCTGTCCGTATTGTAATCTGTCTAGTTGAATGTGTTCTAAGAACACTCGCAGTGTCGTTGCAATTACACAAAATGGGGGTGTTCTGAGAACGTTGTTTGTATTGTTCGTTGTCAGGGTGAAAGTGTTTTAGGACCACTCCTTTTGTCCGCTAATAGTACAATTTCCTATGGGCGTCAACCGACTTTTTGTCCACTAAAGAAACGATAAATCTGGCTGGTGTGCACCGACATTATGTGATAATCCTATGACTGGTGCTATTGACCTGGCTGACTTGCTTTTGCGACACTAAATCATATCTCCCGCCCCTAAGCCTGATATTATCAAAGCATTCATATTCCCTGCCTCTCTCTGTGACGTTACAGGGTGCGTCATCAAACGCGGCCAGTCCTCTCCAGTCCTAAGTGACTTTACACAGAACCCGGAAGACAACACATATTATGTCACAACACAGCGAGCCACAATTCGGAATATGAAACAGTGATTTAAAAGCAAACAGCAAGATTGTAAATTTTGTAAAGTACATTTATTTGACATCAAATGTTTAGAGAATATTCAGCAATTTGCATTTGTCTTCGTTGTCGATCCGCAAAAGTTCATGTTGAGGCATGCAATGTTCCTTTGCGGTACAGAGGGTGTTAGATCAGCTTACAACTTAGTGTGCCACAATTCGGAATATGAAACTGTGGTTTAAAAGTAAACAGCAGGATTGTACATTTGGTAAAGTACATTTATTTCACATGAAATGTTTAGTGAATATTCAGCGATTTGCTATTGCCTCTGCTGTCGATCAGCAAAAGTTCATTTGGAGCTACGCGTTGTTCCTTTGCGGTAGATAGGCTGTTGGTTTATGATAAGAGCAGTAAATGGTCGCTCTGATAATCGGAAGGTTGCTCCAAAAACGAGCCATTAGACCACCCTATTGGTTGGTATGTTGTTTGTAGCCGCTAGTACTGCGTAAGGGCATATTGGTCCTTGGCGAATGTCCCATAAAATGGTGAGGGTCATGAAGTTGCATATTTGGACCTGCACCTGGCAGTTGAAGACCCCATCCGCTGGAGTCTGTAAATCGTGACATAGGCAAAATGGGGCCACATACCTGTTTTAAAAAACATAAATTAGTCTCACCAGCGGATCTTCATTAAAAATCATCATTTTATTTATTAGGGCATGAAACTATTTGCTATCGAAGATAGTGCAACGGAGTATGTTAATAATAAAATAATAATATTTTCGCATTCATATAGCGCTAAGGAAACCGTGAGGTATCTAAGCGGTGCTTATTATTAACCACGGTGTGTGGTGCTCATTTATCGACCACGGAAGGATGAAAGGCTGAGTTTGGCCTTGCCGGGATTCAAACTTGCGTTAGCAAGCTGTGCACGGATGTCAAAGCGAGCGTTGTACTCTCTGTGCCACTTGACAGGCTTCAGTGAAGTGGCACAGCGAGTAGAGCGCTTGACCACCTATAGACCGGTTAAATTATTTATATTAACCCACCCTGTGTCGTCTGCCTTTTTCAGAGCCCTCTAAACAACAGGGGATCAATTCGGTGGTGATAGTGCGCGGTAGAAAACATTATGCCACTTTCAACGAACAAGTTCAACTTGAGCAGTCTTTAATGCTACGCTATTGTAATTATATTTGGTATAAAATAATCTAAAGGGTTACTTACAGTACAATTGCAATTTTCAATGTCTACGAGTGGTGCAGTCCCAAAATATGACTTTGCATGTGCCAACGATCTTTCGCATAGTGATAAAATATATAAAAGTGGTTTCGTTTCATAAATTTCATCCTTATCTTCTGTTACGTTTTAGCAACACTCCTTCAAGAGAAGTCTTTCATCACAATCTCTGTCTGTCAAGATCAAAACACAATACAACCTTATAGTCCGGTTCGTGAGCCCCTCCGGGGCCCGAGAAAAAAATGGAAGCAGCTGACCTTCACTGTGAACGAGCATAAATTCTTACTTTGCAACATTCTGTGTAAAGCCATCTGTGAGAAGTTGGTTTTTGCACGCCATGTTTGTATATTGTTTGCGTGATATTAAAAAAAGTTTGTTTAAGGGGCGTTATGGTTCTAAGTACAGCCGAAAGACCCCTGAAAATCGCAAGTTATGGTAAGCTATGAAAAATAACTTGTGCCACCACAGTGCACTGCTAAAACACCCAGGACATCAAAGATGACATCGCAAATGTCATTGATGAAATCACTGATGACATCACATGTGTATGTACTTTTCATGGAATTTGTGTACTAGGGATTTTTATTATAATGTTGCGAAAAAAGTGTCAAGGATATTGCAATAAATATCATACCGTTATTAGTGCTTTGAACGATGCATTGATATAAATAGCATTGTATTAGGGGATTTTATCTAGTATACTGAGCTACTAATGGAGAAACATAGCATTGTGTGCAGAGTACAAGATGAAAGTATAATATTTGTAATGTTAATATGTTGAATAATGAAATGATAATTGTCCTGAAATGTTTGAAAATTCACAAAATGGGTGTGTTCTGAGGACATTATTCGTATTGTGTGATTGCTTAGCTGTATGCAATGAGGGAATGGCACAGAGAGTAAAGTGGACGCCGTCCGCGGACACTGCGGCTGTTAGTGGACAGGGCATGCTACATCCGGGTTTTTCCAGGAAATCCAACATGGAAAGAAGACTCTACGGATCAGCCAATCAGATGTCGAGGTTGTGGATTTGTGTTGAAAGAGACTGTGTGTGGTGAAGATGGCAGAAGTGGAGAAAGTCAGGGTGTTGGTGCTCGGAGATATGTTTGTGCATGGTTTACAGCAGTACGCTGAATGCAGGCATGTTGCAAAGAACTTTGATGTGAAAGGAGTGGAGGTGGTGTGGAGCACTGTGCCTGATTGCAATGTGCAGGGAATTGTATAGGTTTGTGAGGATATGGTCACGATGAACAGTCCGCATGTGGTAGTTTTGCACTATGGTGCTTTCCATTTGGGCAATGTCAGTGCCCCTACTTGGTTGGCTGATTTGGAACGCTTGGTTCAAGCCGTAATGAAGATCCTTCCAAATGCGAAAGTCATTTTTTATGGATTACTACCTAGGGCAATATGGGACAATAGTTCAGTTTTCTGTCCTCAGCAAAACATTGCTAGGTGTGTCATCAACCGAGGCATGTGTGCCTTCATGCTTAGAGCTGGTATGTTCTTCTGTAACAATGAGAATATTGATGCCAGTAATGCTGTTAATTTTAAAGAAGATGGCATTTCTTTATCTTTTATAGGAAATGCCTTTCTATTTTGGAATGTAAGGGTTGCTTTGGAGAAGGTTATGTGAAGATTTTAGGAGTAAAGTAAGAAAAAAAAACAAGAAGAAAAATACAAAATAACAGGTGTCTGTCAAGCATCTGTAAAAAAAACGGCTCTTTTCAGAGCCAACTTCAAAGGGGAAATGGGGCACACTATTTAAATTTACATTCACCACGCTCAGATTTTCGATGTGTCCGCAGACATGGCGGTAGTCCGCGGACATGAAAATCACTACGAGGGGGTTAGTATGTTCTATGTTACTTGTATATGAAGTCAGGGATATTATGGTTAAGTTGTGCTACTAAAAACCTATGAAATTCAGTGAAAAAACTTTGTTAAAGGGACGTTATGGTTCAAAGTAAAACTGAAACACCCCTGAAATTCGGCAGTTATGGTAAGATAAGTAACCATAACTCGCGCCGCCATCGTGCACTGCTAACACTAACACCCAGGACATCAAAGATGACATCTCAAATATCATTGATGACATCACTGATGACATCACGTGGCTGGCTCTCCCTTTTTTTACTTTCCTGACATATCTAGGCCACATGATTTTCTTCAGTAACAGTCAGGAACTAAAAATTGTAAATTACTATATTCGTAGACTTATCCTTCAAGTATGTTCTTAGAATAATTCCCTTATGGTCCAGTCATATCATATGAAACATATACATAGGAGAAGTCACAACCTTGAAAGACAGCAATCCTTTTTGTGCATTAAAATTATCAGTAGATTTATCAGCACTTTCTGATACTTTTGATGTTTTTTTATTACTGTACTTTCACTGTATATGCTCATATTTTTATATGTTGTACTCACACTATTTTCCTTAGGGTCCAGACACATCATGTGATATATATAGATAGGGTAAGTAGCAGCTTTAAAACAGAGCAATCATTTCTCTCCATAAAGGTAATCAGTTAGGTTATGAACACTTTCTGCTACTATTGCTGTTTCTTTTTCCTACTTCAATTCCCTTGTATATATTCATATTTGTATGTGGTGTTGTCTCTTTGTGATTTGTGTATAATAATGCAATTATGTAGTAAGTGGGTTTTATTACCTACTTATCACAAGTTTCACTGTACGCAAAAATCTAATATGAAAACAGTTATCATTTCAATATTCAACATGGCAAGCTTATGAATGTTGCACCTCCATCATGTATGCTGCACACAATGCCTATGCTTCTACATGAGTACCTTAGTATACTGGATTGAAGTTAATAATAGAATGCTATTTATATCAATGCATAGCTTAATGCACTGATTAGCACTTGATATTTATTCCAATAATCTTTGACACTTTTTTTATTAACATTACACTAAGAATCCCTTGTACAGACTTTTCATGAAAGGTAAATGCACATGTGATGTCATCAGTGATGTCATCAATGACATTTGTGATGTCATCTTTGATGTCCTGGGTGTTAGTGTTAGCAGTGCACGGTGGCGGCGTGAGTTATGGTTGCTTATCTTACCATAACTGCCGAATTTCAGGGGTTTTTCGGTTTTACTTTGAACCATAATGTCCCTTTAACAAAGTTTTTTCACTGAATTTCATAGGTTTTTAGTAGCGCAACTTAACCATAACATCCCTTTAACAAAGTTTTTTTTACTGAATATATATATATATATATATATACACACACATCATAGCATTAATTGATACATTACAAACATTTGCCATGTAGCTACTTTCTGGCTAAAATGGACATATACAAATTTGAATTTGAAATGGCAGTTGCTATATTTCTGTTTTAGACTCCTGAACCGATCCTTAGACAGGGGCTGGGCTTGGGGGTTGGAGAGAAATGTGAATATCCAATCCTGAGAGCAAGATCATAAATTAGCACCTCCTGATGCGGGGAGAGGCTTAGAGGCTAAAAAAGGTATTGCACCATGGAAAAGGGGAGAGTTGCAAAAAGATTATCAAGGGACAGCTGCCAAAATTCAGAGAGGGAGGTCTACTGAAATTTCATCTGGGGGAAATATTGGAAGAGTACTGGAGATTTATATAACTGGGGAGACTAGAAAGCAGAGGCTAGGATTCTTCACTGGAGCCTGAGAGAGAGAAGTGCTGTAGGATCCAATTGACTGAAGTTCTGGCTAGAATCATGTTTTTCCCTACAAGCAAAGCTCTTCTCAGTCCCTGAGTACCAAGCACAGATATTTTAAATGTAAGTAGATAGTCCAACAAAAGGTCAGCAATTAAACCATTCCCTTTCATTGGTGAGTTTTTTCCATAAGTGGGAGGTGGGAGGATCTGAGTAGATCCTTAGCATATTTGACTGAATATTAATGTAATTAATTCTGCTTTGGCAAAATACCACAGTATTATTTGTGTGAGCATTCAAAATTAACAAAGTTCATTCCCATGTAAGCTAAAACTATAGCCTGTAATGAAATTAAGTAAAACCTCTTTTTCCTGTTGACCCCAACTTCTTTAAGGAAGTGGTGTGTCCTTGTCCCTAAACTAAGAAAAATCCCGAAACTGTCAACTCCTCCAAACATGGGCCTTTAGGTGACGGGAGGTCTGAAAATCCAAAATTCCTAATCATCCCAATTTTTCTGTCCAACTTCCCCAACATGAGCCTTTAAGTGAGGGCTGGTCTGAAAAACAAACTTCTAAACTGTGCCCTCTCCCTGGACCTGGCCTTTCAATAGAAGGGTGCTGCATGTAATTGATGCTTGGGTTTTTGGGGCTGAGGGGAGAAGTGCTTTGCAAAACTGAGACCTCATGCATCCAACACTGAATCTGTGATGTATGTCTTGCTTTAAAGTCACACTCTTTAATTCGAAGTAAAATAAATTTGGTTGAAATAATAATTGCCATATGCATTTGTACAAATCTGTAAACAAAATTGCGAGCCTTTTTAAGGGCGCAGGAAAATCGAAATTGCGCAGCACTGATTATTTAAATTGATTTAAATAATTGACCAGGGTTGATTATTCTTTGTATTGAAATCTGCATAAAGTAAAGAATTGTGATTTGTGTTCTCCAAACTAACTTGTGTGATTTATTTATGTAAAGTTTAATTGTGAGCCACAGAGATGGTGGTGTGTGTTGTTTTAGTGTGATCTCCGTTAGCAATAGTTCAAATAAATATAAATATATTTTCTGTACACTAGCTGGTTCTTGGCTCATTGTTGGAACAGAGGGAGGGGTCCAAATGGCATGATATGAGTCTGAAATAGGGCTGAACAAAGAATCCAAGAAACAGTTTTTTGTGTGAGGCCTTGATTGGGGAGGGAAGGAACGCCCTGTGTTGAAGGTGACCTCTCAATAAACCATTAGAGCACATCCACCAGATCATTTTTCAAGTTAAGTCTGGACCGTTCTTTTCAAAGCTGATCTCTGCTGGCTTAGATGGTCTCTGAAGACACCTTTGCTCCATTTGTACCACTTACCAACTAACACACCTTTTTGGATGTTTTCATATAACATGGCACCCTTCCCAAGTCATGGTGCGCTCTAGTTATACTCTGCTTACTAAGGAAGTCATTGATAGAACTGTGGTTTAGGTCTGCATAATAATTGATCAAGGACAAAATCATAGCATAAGGGGGCATACTTGGTCCTAATTTAGGGTGGTATCAGTTTCCATCATTTGCCTTTTCAAAGGGTACAGTTGAGTGTGGACACACAACTTATTCAGAGTGGAAACATGCACAGTGAACTAGGAATATTAACAACCAGTTATACAAACTATTTTTATTACTTCAAACATTTGAAAATGTTGTTGATCATTGGTAACCTATCAGCAGTGAGAAAGAAAAGAGAGGGAGATTGAGAGACAGAGAGAGAGAGAGAGAGAGAAAGAGAGAGAGAGAGAGAAAGAGAGAGAAAGAGAGAGAGAGAGAGAGAGAGAGAGAGAGAGAGAGAGAGAGAGAGAGAGAGAGATTTGTGAACTATTACACGCTCTTGATTTAAAACAACTTCTAGGGTTGTCCCTTTGACTTTTGGTCTAGAATCATGCTAATGTATATCTGTTCAGATGTTGATGTTGTGGCTTCTGGTGGTGGCCGGCTTCCAGAGAAGGTGAGTTTCTTTGCCAAGTATAGTCACTGCTTTGTAAGCAATGTAGTCTTGAACATGATGCGTGCTTGAAGGGGTAGCCTGTACAGCGCCTTGAGGATGGAGGAGATATGATCAACATTTCTTAGTCCTGTGATGAGGCGCACTGCAGCATGCTGGATGGCTTTCTGGGTGGAGAAGGTGACAACTGGGACTCCTGTGAGTAGGGCATTTCCACCTTCCAGAATGGAGATGACTAAGGGCTTGGACAACTGTTCTGAAACAATGAATGAAAAGAGAAGCAGTTTACAAATGCAATCACATATTACAGATGCAGTGTATTCGTTTATTTCTTTTGAATAGACATTTTAATCTTGTAAACAATGAGACAATGCAGATTTGACCTTACTGAGACACAGTTCCTGAATGTGACCAGTCTTGATGAAGAGCCTTTATAGCAGGAAACATGTTGACTGCCAGGTTGGCTATTTTCCATTAATTTGATTAACAAAGGTTATGAGTTTATGTGAATACTTGGACCCACTGATCTCTCATCAAGCAGATATGTCTGCATCATGTCGGGAGTCAGCGCTCGAGGCTTAAAACCACATTTGCATAATTGAGTGGAAATGTTGTTATCAATTTCAAGTTTGCAATGCGCACACAATTTGATCCACTTCTTGTTTAATGGCAGTGATGAGTCAGTGGCAGAGGAAACAGTAACCTTAGCCAATGCCTTGTTTATTATGTGCTCTGTTTGCTAAAACATTTTATTACTGTTACACAGGTGTCAAATGAAACCTATATTAATTTAACTACAACCGCTCAATGGAAAAAAATGGAAAAGCAATTAACTTATGTCATTACTAGTGCTTATGTACATTTTCAGGTTAGGATTCTGTTTTTCATTTCTGCCGGCGAACGTTCTATCAGTGTTTTGCCTTTGAGGCCTGTTGCACTCTAACTCCTGGTCCATTTCAAGGAATATGTGATCTGTGCTTTTAAACTGTGTTTCAATTTGCCTTAAATGTACTAAATATCAAAATGTGTTTTTATTGTTAGTTGCAACTGCTTCTAACCATTGCGTCTTCTCACCCTTAGACTACATATTTCCTCTGCCTCCCTTCCCCTCCTGCATTGGTATATTTGTATTCACTGGACCACAAATCCCATACTGCCTTCTGCGGCACGTCTCTAATGTTAATGTGAATGTTAAAGGAGATTTGTACCGTGCACTATCACCACTGGGGTGGTCCCTTGGTGCTCTGGCGGCTCTAAAAAAAGGGCAGAGGCTGGGGGGGGGGGGGGCTAGTGGGAATATGCTGGAAAAGTGCAAGAGAGCAGTGATGTGCTGTTGGCAGCCCGAGCCCGGTGGGTCCGTTGGCTGGGCTTGGGGTGTTTTACGATCGGTAGTCGTTGTGTGCTGTTGTGCGAGTCTATGTGTGGTTTGTTTCATTGTTGCAGTGTAGGGAAATATGTGCATATTGATGTGTTTTAGGGTTGTGGTTGTGTTTGGTTAGAGTTTGAGAGGTGTATGCAGAGGGGTGCAATTGTTAGTAGATTGCTTAATTGGCATTGCTGTCCTTGCAATTATGTCTAGGTGTGATGCTTGCTGTCATTCACTATTCCATCGGAGTGTGGCACTTGCTAACCTTCAATATCCTATCTAGATGTGAGGCAGGCTAGTGATCACGATTCAATCTTAGTATGGCACTTGTTAACATTCACAGTTTCATTTAAGTGTGGCGCATGCTAACATTCACATTTCTATCTAGATGGGACGCAGGCTAAAGTTAAGAATTCCATATAAGTGTGGCAAATGCTAACATTTATGATCTTATCTAGATGTGACGCAGGCTAAAGTTAAGAATTCCATCTAAGTGTGGCGAATGCTAACATTTTCATTTCTATCTAGATGCGACACAGGCTAAAGTTAAGAATTCCATCTAAGTGTGGCATATGCTAACATTCATGATCTTATCTATATGTGACGCAGGCTAAAATTAAGAATTCCATCTAAGTGTGGCGCATGCTAACATCATCATCTCAGACATGCCCGCAGGCTTCTTCAGAGTTGCGTTAGCGCTGACGCAAAGCCTGTTAAAGGCTGTTTAGGTCTGGATATGGTGGTCAGCGTTTTACGCTGCTGCCTTTGTTCTTTGATTTGGGAAGACCCTGTTTTTTCTTTTCCTATTTTCATCTAAGTGTCTGAATACACACACACAACTAACAAGTCTGCACGTTTTTGTACTTTTCTGGGGCCTACCCGCCTTCCCTTTTAGCTTGCTATGCCTGCTTTCCTTTAATACCAAGAAAG